>NC_090444.1:1249840448-1250485448 GCF_031143425.1 Pleurodeles waltl | reverse complement strand
GGATCTAAAGATGGGCTGGCAGAGCACCTTCAGGCCCACTTCCAAGGGTCCAGGACTAATAGGGCACCACTTTGCGTGATACCAAACTTGAAAAGTCTATCTTTTTGTAATTGGGAATTATACTTAAAAGATGTATTAAAGTAATCTCATTGTTATCCTATGGGAGAGGTAAGCCTTGCAGTAGTGAAAATGACTGTAGAGTTTTTCATTATTAGGGCATGTAAAACTTAAAACGTATATGTCCGATTGTTTAAATATATTGCACCCTGCCCTGTGGGCTGTTTACGGCCTGCTCAGCGTGGGGGGTGGGAGGACTTATATGTATTAAAAATGAAGATTTGGGCATAGCATAAGGTTTATTTTACAAGGTAGACATGCCAGTTTTAGGCCAGCACACACAGACTCCAATTGCAGGCCTGACGTGTTTAACGGGCTACTAAAGATGGAGGCACAATCAGTGCTGCAGACCAACTAGTAGCATTTAATTTGCAGGCGCTGAGTACATGTAGTACAACTTTACTAGGGCCTTACAAGTAGACAAAATGTACTAGGGTATATATGCCAATTTTACCCATGTTTTGAGGAATAAGCAAATGCATTTTAACAATGGTTAGCAGTTGTAAAGTGCACAGAGTCTGAAGGACAGCAAAAATTAATTCATCATTGGAGGGTAAAGGCAAAAAGTTTGGGGGTGATTCTGCAAAGAGGGCCAAGCCCAACAATACCCCACTGTACCCTGATAGAAATAGTTCTCCCTCACTGACGGAGTGAAAGCTGGCCTATGTGGTGTTTAGCCCAGAAGTAAAAGGGTCTATTAAGACATACCCTTATCCCCAGGATGTTTCCTAAATATCTGTTGTTGTCCCCTCACAAAACAGTTAGAATATTACAAGCAAAATATAGTCTTAATGTGGGTGTTTCCTGTCAATTTTCTGACAGTAATATTATACAGTAGTAAGAATTTCACGTTAAACTACAAGCCTGTGAATAATTTTTATCATCTGTCTTCTTTTGGTCCGGCATTTGCAGCAATTTTAACTTTCTAGCCAGAGTATTGTTTTTTCAAGAAATACAAATATAATATACATATATAGAGTGGTTTACAGCCAGCATGCGTCATCCATTGGTCTATTCAAATGTAATTCATAGATTGCTTCCATTCTTCAAAGCTTACAGCATGGGGCAGCCCACTTTATCCATTGACTCCCTTCACTTTGAGTGGCAGCACAAAGCATGTGCACATTGTTAACATCTGTCTAAATAGAGATCTTTTCTCTTTAGTGGCAAATCTGTTTCAAAATATATCATAATATTTATTTTTATATTAATCCCCTGCTATTTATTTTGCCTGCACCCCTTTTTTAAGTGTATGTTATAAAGTATTTAAGTTATATTGTAAAATTGAAGCTGCCTGTTATTTGAGTCATTGTTTAAGTGGTGATTTATTCATGTTTCATTCATAAAGAATAATAATAAGAAAATGCAACTCACAACTGAAAGGCTTGTTGTTTGAAAAAACATCACTAGCAAAATAGCAATATCAGTACGTTATTTTAATTTAAAATATTACTGTCAATATATGGCAGTCATGTTTAACATGTTTAGGTGGCGACATGAGTCCTTTTTTATGGTCAAGCCTGCGAGAGCACGCTCTAATACATGCGTCTCACTTGCAAGAATGTTGTTAGCTAAAAAGGGCTGGAGCCCTGTTTGCTTATCTGGCAGTTTTTATTACAGTGTCATAGTTGGTCACTCCAATCCAATCCCCCCAAATCCAATCCACACCAATCCACCCCACCCCACCCCACCCCACCCCACCTTGCCCCACACCAATCTACCCCACTCAATCCAATCCACCCTACTCTATCTAATTGACACCAGACCAATCCAATCCAGCCAATTCCACTTCAAACACTCACTTCAATCCACTCCGGTCCACCACACTCCAGTCCTCCCAACCCAGCCCACTCCAGCCTGCCCCATTTGTCCTACCCCAATGTTCTCCATTCCAATCCGAAACAATCTGTTCCACTGCAATAAAAAAGCAATCAGGCCCCACTCCAATCCAAAACAACTCACCCCACTCCAATCCCAAACAATCTTCCCCACACCAGTCTAAAACAATCTGCCCCACTCCAATCCAAAACAATCTGCACCACTCCAATCTGACCCACTCCAATCCAAAATAATATGTCTCAGTTCAATCTTCTCTTCTCCAATCCAAAGCAATCAAACCCTCTCCAATCTGCCCAATCCTATGTGCCCCACTCCAATCCAAATCAATCAGCCCCACTCCAATCTGGCACACCACAATCCAAAACAATCTGCACCACTCCAATCTAAAGCATTCTGCCCCACTCCAGTCTAAAACAATCCGCCCCACTCCAATCTGCCCCACTGCAGTCCAAAACAATCTGCTGCACTCCAATCCAAAACAATCTGTCCCACTCCAATCTGCCCAACCCAATCTAAATCAATCTACTCAAATCCGGTCTGCCTCACTTAAAATGCCCTACTCCAGTCCAAAAAAGTGCCCCACTCTAGTCTGCCCCCTTCCAATCCAAAACAATCTGCCCGACTCCAATTCAAAACAATCTGCCGTACTCCAAGCTGTTGTACTCAATCTAAAACAATTTGCCCGACTCCAATCTGCCCCACTCCAATCTGTTGCACTCCAATCCAAAACAATGTTCCCCAACTCCAATCTGACCCTCTCTAATCCCAAATAATCTGCCCCACTCCAGTCCCAAACAATGTGCCCCACTCCAATCTGCCACACGCCAGTCCAAAACAATCAGCCCCACTCTAGACTCAAACAATCTGCCCCACTTCAATCTACCCACCCCAATCTATAAAAAAAAAGCTGCCCCATTCCAATCTGACCCTCTCTAACCCAAAACAATCTGCCCCACTTCAATTCAGAACAATCTGCCCCACTCCTATCTGCGCCACTCAACCCAAAACAATCTGCCCCACTGCAATCCAAAATATTCCGCCCCACTCCAATCCAAAACAATCTGCTGCACTCCAGTCTGCTCCACCCTAATCCAAAACAATCCGCCAACTCCAGTCTGCCCCACTCCAATCTGAAACCATCTGCCCCACTCCAATCTGCCCCACTCCAATCCAAAACAATCTGCCCGCTCCAATTTACCCCACTCCAATCTCTCCCACTCCAATCCAGAACAATTTGCCCCACTCCAATCTGCCCTATTCCATTCTACCCCACTCCAATCTGTCCATTCCAATCGTCCCCACTCCAATCTAAAACAATCTACCACACTCCAATATGCCAAACTTCAATCCAAACCCATCTGCCCCACTCCACTTTTACCCTCTCCAATTCAAAACAATCTATCCCACTCCAATCTGCCCCACTGCAGTCCAAAACAATCTACCCACTCCAATTTGCTCCACTCCTATCCAAAATCTACCCCTTCCAATCTGTGCATTCCAGTCCAAAACAATCTGCCACACTCCAATCTGCCCCACTTCAATCTGCCCCTCTCCACCTCACCTCAATCCAGTCCACCCTCTGAATCCCATTTCACCTCTCTCCAATCCATTTCAATCAACCCCACTCCAATCCACCCCACACCAATCCAATACAGTCCAATCCAATTTACCCCAACCCAATCCACCTCACACCAATCCAATCCACCCCACACCACTCCACTCCACTCCATTCCAGTCCACCACAACCTAAGGCATCCCACTCCAAACCACCCACCCCACTTCAGTCATCCTACTCCAACCCAGTTCACCTTAATCTACCCCACCCCAGTCCAGTCCAATCCAGTCCACCTTAATCAACCCTTCTCCAATCCACCCCACTCCATACCACCTTAATCCACCCTACTACAGTCCAGTCGAGTCCACCCACCCCACCACACTCCACTCCACTCCAATTCACCCCACACCAATCCAATCCACCCCCTCCAATCCACCCCACTCCAATTCATCCTACTCCAATAATCCACCCCACTCCACTCCACTCCACCCCCACCAATCCAATTCACCACACTCCAATCCACCCACTCCACTCAAATCCAATCCACCGCCTTAAATCTAGTCCATGCAAAACCAGTCCATTGCACCTCAATCCAATCCACCCCAATTCAGTCCACTCCAGTCCATCCCACTCCAATCTACCCCACTTCAAAAATCCACTGCACTCCAATCCACACCACTCCAATCCACCCCTTCCCATGCCACCCCAATACACCCCAACCCAATACAGTCCACCCTACTCAATCCAATCCATTTTACTCCAGTTTAATCCACCCCACTGCAATCTAATCCGCTTGACTCTAATCCACCCCACCCCATGATAATCCAGTCCACCACACTCCATTCCACCACACTCCATGCCACCCCACTCATTTGCACCCCACTCCAGTCAACCACCTCCAGCCCACCCCACCCCATCTAATCCAATCCACCCAACTCCAATCAATTCACTTGACTCCAATCCACCCCACCCCATGATAATCCAGTCCACTGCACTCCATTCCACCACACTCCATGCCATCCCACTCATTTGCAATCCACTCCAGTCAACCCCCTCCAGCCCACCCAAACCCATCTAATCCAATCCACCCACCTCCAATCCAATCCACCCCACTGCAACCCAATCCACCCACTCAAATTCAATCTAATCCACCCCACTGCAGTCCAATCCAATCTAATCCACCCCACTCAACCCCACCCCACTCCAATTCACACAACTCCAAATCACCCCATTCCTAACCAATCCAATCCAGCCTGCCCCAATCGATCCCACCCCACCCCAATCTAGTCTACCACACTCCAGCTCTATCACTCACCCCAATCCAACCTAATCTACCCCACTCCAATCCACCACACTCCAATTCACCCCAATCTAATGCACCTCATCCCATTTCAATCCACCCCACTCCAATCCACCCCATCAGGTCCACTGAATACAATCTACCCCACTCCACCAAATCCACCCCACTCTACTCTAATCCAATTCACCCCACTCTACTCCAATCCAATATGCCACACAACCGCAATCCACTCCAACCCACTCCTCCTTAGTCCACCCCACTCCACTCTACACCACTCTATTCTACATCACTGCACTTTACAACACTCTCCACCACTGAGCCAATTAACTCTACTCTACTCCATTGACAAATTAGCTGTTGCACCAGCTTGTTGGTGCCAGACCTATTAGCTTCGCCATTCGTAGTTTAATTCTGCATTCTTTTTCTTTCTTGTAGTAGACTTCAAAGACATAGAAGAGATGTGCAACCAGAAACCCACAAGCAAGGAAGGTAAGCTAATTAATACATCACTCACTCACACTGATCATAATAAGACTATTGTCTTTGGCTGCCCGGAAGATTTTGAAAATAGGAAACCCCAATCCAAGCCGGCCAGGGACTAGTTTCATTAGTTATTCAATGAATGTCTGGGCACGGCGGACTTTTTATAGGGAATTGTAGATCATTTAATTTCGCACTAGAAATTCTCAGACATGCTCGAAATGTATTTGCTACATGTAAAGAACCAGCAGTTATTGCCAGTTTTGTAACTATGTGAACCGAATTTTCATACATATGTTTTTGTTTTGCAATAGGGAGGCGCACTTTCAGAAACAAGTTGTAGTTGACAACCTTTTGATTCTTAATGCAGGTGATTTGTTAGTCCCGTATAAACTGCCGAGGTACACATACTGAAGCCATTGAGGTCTGTCATATGTTTAATATGAAAAAATGTGAATTGCATTTTTTTTGGTGCTCAGTTTTCAAACCTTTCGAGGGTAAACGATTTGGTTGCTCTCTGAGACATAGGTCGCATTGTTAAAAAAAGTAAATAAATACCTGAAGGCTAGAATGAAAACCAAGAAAGAAAATTGCGAATGACAGCACCGAAAGGCACTTCATTCGGGGAGGATTTAAATACAACAAATAAACTGTCACCTGTGGCAACATGAAACACATCCTTTGTTGCAGGCTGCATCACCCTGGCAAATTTTAGTTAGTAAATATAGATGAAAGAAAATGAAAATCATTAGGTGCCCTTTAAGCGGACTAGTAATCAAAGAGTTTGTACCGAAATCGAGATAACAGCTAGTGCAGTAATTCCTCTCTCTTTTCATTGATAAAACCAGGCACAATATGTGTACATCACAGACTGCGCATTCAGGGCCTCATTTACAAGGCCTATGGTGCACAGCAGCATCTACAAGATACAACGGATTTCTGTCCTCTCCCCCTGCGCTGGCGCACAAATTGCTGCCATGCACCAACGCAAGCACCCTTGCACCATGGTACAAGGGTGCCTACGTTGTGGGAATGATTGTTTTGCGCAGGAAGGGACACCTTCCTAAACTAAAACAATTACAAAAGGTGTTTTCCTCTTTCTATGTGTGCTGCTAAATGCAGCACACATAGAAAGTGGAAAAAACAGGGAGAATTAGGGGCAAATGTATGAAAAGTGGTATATCATGTCATGATGCGCCACTTTTCTTGCGCCCCCCCAAACGCCACCATGTGTGGGCTGCCTTTATGATACGGTGCACCATGGCACTCATTAGGGAAGTAGTGTCAAACATTTTGACACTAGTTTCACGTTTTGCAGCATTAGTGCCAAAAACATTGATGCTAGTCCTGCAAAATGAAAGAAGGCCAATTGAAAGCAATGTGAGCCTCATTTTAACACCTGACTTAGGCAAGCGTAAAAAATGGTGCTAAAAATGGTGCAGTGGAATCTCATAGATTTCACTGTGCCATTTATCTGAGCCTCCTAACCCTGGAGCGCCCCCCTTGCATACAGTATGCCTGGGGCAGGCATAATGTCGTTCAAAGGTTTACAAAGTGGCATAATCCTAGCATTGTGCCATTTTTTTTATATATGGCACGGCATTTATGCCAACCTAACCCCACATTAGCGTAAAAAAATGATGCTAATTTGGCGCCAGGTGGCACTAGGCCCTTCTTAAATCTGGCCCTTAATGTTATTTTTCCCCGTTGTGCCACTTTAATGCCACCCCTGAAGTGGCATAGGAATCTGTTGCATTCCCAGACTTGTAAATCTGGGAATGCATTCGATTTTTTTCGGGTTCCATGAGTGTTGCATGGGAACATCCCCAGCAACACCCATGGAACACCCCTTTCATGCAGTGTTATGCGTGAAAGAGAGCCATAAATACAAGGCTACGAAACGCCATGCAAGACGGCTTTGCGTGGCCTTGTTAATATGGGCCGGCACACTGCGCCACCGGAATGTAAAAAAATTATGCTCCGGTGGTGCAGTGTGCGCTACGGCCTCGTAAATGAGGCCCTCAGGTATTTGTAGGTCAAAATGGGGAAAACATGCAGTATCAGTGAATTATTCCATCATTTTGATTTGTGAACTTGGAATTGGGTGGTAAAACGGTCACCCCTAGAAGTTTTATTTGTCAGGTGCACTTTCCATCTCAAAATATAGTGCCACTAGAAATCATGTCCTAATTTGGGAAAAAGTGTGGTATCTGAGAGTGCAACCTGTGTAGGCGTCAGGGTTGAGGCCACTCTGAACATGGAGTACCTCTTTGCTCCTAGAAGGGTCTGCACTTGCGAAAACGGAGTCAGTGCATCAATTAACGTCCAACCATAGTTTGTGGAGAGGAGTGGGCTATGGCCAGGTCCTTTGACATTTTATGTTTTATTGTTCAGGCAGGTAGAGCAGCCTGTGTGCCAATGGTAGCTGCAATGTGAATTGGCCTTGGCCGCTTGCAAGGTCTGAGATCCTTCGACCACGGAGCGATCCATTTTAATGTGGTGTACTCAGTCAGGGTAAAGTGGTCCCCATGTCAGTTGTGCTTGTAGGAACCTTGATTGGTTGTAGGTTTGAGTACCCTGCGGTCATAAAGGTTTCTATTTTGACTGTATGTTGTGTATTCAGTCATGAGAGATCAGTCCCTAATGGTGGTTACTGTGTGAATGAGAACTGGATGGTTGTAGAGCTGGAGAACCTGCAACCACACACTTTTCTCTTGTTCACTGCATGAGTGTATAGGCAATTGGTCATGATGTCACTGGTGTAATTGGTGGTGGAATGAGTGATGATTGTTGAGTACTGTATGTGTGTTTTTGTGTGTGTTTTTGTGTGTCTTTGATGTGAGTTGTAGTTGTTAGTTTTTGTGTTTGTATTCATTGACTGGTGGTGTGTGTCTGGTGTTCTTTGTAAAGGAAGGTGTGTGGTATCTCTGTGTGCTGTGAATGTGCTATTATGCTCGGTAACAGAACACATGGGTTGTATGCTGATGGCGTCTTTGGTGCCATTTCATAAATCTTCACTAAATTTTCCCCAAAAATTGCCCTGTGATTCTTGTTGCGCACTGAAAATCTCATGGTGATCCATCAAGCCGGGGCTGATTAAAAGGGGAGGTCAAAAAAGTTCAGTTTCCCATGTTAATTCCCATAGGACCTTTAGACACGACTACAGACCAAAACACTGGACAGAATTACACCAAATTTGGCAGAAAGCTAGCTTTCGGTATGCAGATTACTCTTTCCCTTATTTGGTGTAAATCTGTTCAGTAGTTTAAGAGAAATTAAAGAAAATCCAAATCTGTGTATCTGGGCTCGCAAATATATCACAAATATTCACATATTTCCGCAAATACGCATGCAAAAAGAAACTATGTAATTGGCTGACCGCAACCTGACTGGGAAGTTGTGGTTGCCATTTTATTTAATGGGACACAGTCCCCAGGGGTGAAAATCCTAATTGAAAGTGGCATAAGGGGTCAGGATGAAGGTACCCTGATCCCAGAGTGTGATGTAGGTGTGGTTTAGGGGCAAAATCTAAGTTTAAAATACTTTCGCAACAACATGTGCAATATTCGTGAAAATTCATTAATTTTTATGATTTATTTACAAAATATCCACAAATGTGAAAAAATTTGACAGAAGAACCATACTCATTCATACACTAATTAATTCATTCATACATGCACTCAGAGACTCATGTGCCCACTCACACACCCACTCAGACACTCATGTACCCCACTCAGACCCACTAAGACTCACACACCCACTTTCAGACCCACTCAAACACTCACACACCCACTCGCAGATCATCTGACAGAAGCAGGCCATGTGGCCAACCTGCACTTCGCACGGCCACAGGGCATGCATGGTGAAGGGTTGGGTGTTTATAAGTGCTTGGCTGCAATGCCTGGCTGCAGGCATGGGCCATGCACAGTGGGGCTTGGTATAACATATGGTAACGTATACTAATTACAATTACTTTATGTTTAAAAAAATATAGAAATTCACTGAAAAAAACAGGTTACACAGGCGTTATAGTTAGGTTCTGAATTTATTCATACAAAACCATAGAAATTCAACAGCTAGAGTTCTTTCGAGTAACTATAACTCCTGACCTAAGGTAACTATAACTTGCACCTTTCCCATGCACAGCTAATTACTCTGCATATTATATAATTGATGAGATCTTATATGGCATCTTTGATAATATCAAGGCAACATTTGCAATAAAATTATCGATAAGAAAACTGTGCATGGGAAGGGCGCAAGTTATAGTTACCTGAGGGTGCGAGTTATAGTTACTTAAAAGAACTCTAACTATAACTGCTGAATTTCTATGGTTTTGTACGAGTAAATTCAGAATCTAACTTTAACATCCCTGTAATCTTTGTTTTTTTCAGTGAATTAATATATATATATATATATATATATATATATGTATATATACATCTCCACAAACAAAGAATAATCGAAGCCCAAATCAAGTCTTCCCGGGCATTTTATTCAAGATACAGCATGCACTGGTACACTCCTAACGTGTTTCGGCGAAATGCCTTGTTCACAGGAAATTGTTTGAAGTCATTGCGTTCAGGTGCTTTTAAGTTCAAATGTCACGTGGCCTACATACATTTCCTGCATGTTCCATAATGCACCGCACTGGTTCTTAATCATTCATATAAACACTGTAGTAACTTCTCATATTGAAAGTGACTGTGACAACTCCTTTTGCATTGCTGAAATAGCGTTTCATGTGTCAGACACTCTCTGATCATTTATAATACTACTTGCAATGTCTATTAATAAAAGTTCGAAAAGAAGGTGCAAAAACAGCAAATACAAATGGCCTTGTGCGAATGATGATCCCAATCTCATGACGCTGTTCAAAATTAATCATTGCTGCCATCAATTCCAGAATGCCTCGGAAACTAGATAAGCAGAAGGAGAAAGATATCTCCTTCATCCCTTTCTTGTCGTCGTAACATTAAATAACCGGTCAAATACCGTGTTCATTAGACAAGCGGGTCGTCCCCCCATCACAATAAATCATCAACAGTCTCTCCATCGTCGGGGCTCAACCCTGCAGGGCGGCTTCAGCGGCAGGGACGGAGCATCCTGCCAATAAATCTCCACAAATGTTACGACGACAAGAAAGGGATGAAGGAGATATCTTTCTCCTTCTGCTTATCTAGTTTCCGAGGCATTCTGGAATTGATGGCAGCAATGATTAATTTTGAACAGCGTCATGAGATTGGGATCATCATTCGCACAAGGCCATTTGTATTTGCTGTTTTTGCACCTTCTTTTCGAACTTTTATTAATAGACATTGCAAGTAGTATTATAAATGATCAGAGAGTGTCTGACACATGAAACGCTATTTCAGCAATGCAAAAGGAGTTGTCACAGTCACTTTCAATATGAGAAGTTACTACAGTGTTTATATGAATGATTAAGAACCAGTGCGGTGCATTATGGAACATGCAGAAAATGTATGTAGGCCACGTGACATTTGAACTTAAAAGCACCTGAACGCAATGACTTCAAACAATTTCCTGTGAACAAGGCATTTCGCCGAAACACGTTAGGAGTGTACCAGTGCATGCTGTATCTTGAATAAAATGCCCTGGAAGACTTGATTTGGGCTTCGATTATTCTTTGTTTGTGGAGATTTATTGGCAGGATGCTCCGTCCCTGCCGCTGAAGCCGCCCTGCAAGGTTGAGCCCCGACGATGGAGAGACTGTTGATGATATATATATACATATATATATATATATATATATATATATAAAATATATATATAATTATATATGTAGCTGTCAAAAAAAAGTTCATCCACCTTAACTCCTTCATAGAAGGTTTCACACTGATCCTTCAATTAGAGTGCTGAACAATATTGATTTCCCATGTTAATTCCCATAGGGAAGATTGCTCTTTGCTTATGAAAAAAAGCATGAACACAATTACATCAAATTTGACAGAAGTACGAACTTCAGTCAGAAACTTTTCATTATGTGATTTGGAGTCAATATGTTTTTCTGTTTTAAAGAAATTAGCATTTAAAGAGGTCTTTAACGTGATCATGAAGGAGATAAACAGTTAGTATATCTGGATAGTTCGTCCTGTGAGAGTCCAACAGTAGGAAAAAAGTGCTTTCTAATTTGCCGATGGTGCTTTTTCTCTCATCAGCAACTTACACACAGCGGAATCGGTCTCTTAAGAAAATGTTGCATCCGACATTATAGTACTTAGGACTCAGTCCCCGAGTCTTGAAACGTTTTTAAAAAGGGCATAAGGAGGTAGGGTACTGACACCCTCATCCCCAGGTGTTCGTATGGGGACTTTGGGGGACCCACACCCCAGAAGTTAAGTTATTATTATTATATAGATTTATTGAGGCTACAGCTACCCAAATAGGGTTTCCATACGATGAGCAGGAGAAAGCAACGCAGATTACCAATTTAAAACATCCAGGTCTTCAAGCTTTCACATAATGCAAGTAGAGAAGAGCAGTTTCTCACGGCAAATAGGAGGAAATTCCATAGATTGGGGCCCAAAACAGAGAAAAAACGCCTACCCATATGAGCCAAGCAGAACCTGGGAAAAGTGCACAAGGTCAAGTTCTAAGACCTCAACAGTCGTGTGGGCTGATAGGGCAGCACCAAATGCTGTATGTAGCAAGGACCTGTACCAGCTCTGACTTTGAAGATGTAACACAATGCTTTAAATTGGATACTCTTGAGGACCGTGAAGCAATGAAGCCCTTGAAGAAGGTGGGAGACCAAGATATTTATTGGTAGCTGGAACAGAAGTCTCACCACTATGTTTTGGTCTGTCTGAGGCAGCAAATGGAAGCCTGATGTATTCCTAGATAGAGGATGTTGCCATAGTCCAATCTGGATAAGAGTAGGGCTTGAATCACTCTGTTTTGGGGTGATGCAGGAATCATCCAGATGAGCTTTTTCAGCCATTTAAGCATAGCAAAACACATGGCTTTAGTCACCTGAGGCTTTATGAAGAGATTTTCATCCAGTACAAAGCCCAAATTCTTGACCTTTGAGGACCAAGCAGGAAGAGTCAATAAAGAAACTATCCAGTGTTGTCGGCCCTAGAGTTGCGGATATGCACCCCAAATCATGACTTCGGTCTTATCGCCATTTAGCTTGAGAGAGTTATTGTTCATCCAGGTGGAAATAGGACTGAAGCCCAGGCTAAGATCAGAGGGTCCATGGCCCTGCACGGATGACAGAGAGAAGATGATTTGGGCTTCATCAGCCTAAGAAAAGAGGGTCAGGCCGTAGCTCTCCACTACATCTGCAAAGAACGGATGTGGATACTCAACAGCATTGGACTAAGCACAGAGCCCTGAGGGACTCCAGAAGTTAGGGTTTGTGTCTCTGACCTAACATTAGATGAGGCGACCTGAAATTTCTGATCTTTTAAAAAATATGTAATACAGGCCAAGGTTGTTCCTTCCAGACCTAGGGAAGCCAGTTTCTCAAAAAGATGGAATGGGACTCGGATTGAAAGGCCACACTAAGATCTAATAGAAGAAGGGCAGCAGTGCCAGCTTCATCAAAAAGGCGTCTAAGACGGTCTGTAACTTCCAGGAGAGCATATTCCGTGCTATGCCCGGCCCTGAAACCAGACTGTGGGTGTGTGAAAACTTTGGGTCTTCACATAGGATGCAAGACATGCATTCACATGTTTCTTATAGATTCTGGAGATACAGTGCAACAGGGAGATAGGACAGAATTAGATCAAATTGTGGGGTTGAGATTTGGGTTTTATAGGAACAGAAGTACCATTACATACTTCCAGCTCATGGGAACAGAGGCCTCATCAAGAGAAGAAAAAAGAAGGTGTACCACCACCTGTAGAAGCTTTGGGTTTACTAGCCCAAGTTTGGAGGGTGGTAAGGGATCCAGCAGTGAGCCTGTTTTGATAGTCTCTAGAATACTCTTAAAGTTAGAGATATCCAACAGGGGCCATGATTTTAATTTAGAGGTGAAGTCCAATCTAGGCATGCTACTATTGTGCTCACCACAGATGGGATTGGCAATATGGTCAGAACAGCAAGGTCTGAATTTGCATTCTTGTCGCCGGTAGATAATTCCCCCACTCCCCATCTACCCAAGAGCCTCCCAACCCTCTTCCCTTACAACATTCCCACCTCCCCGAACCCCCAGTAGCCCCCTGCTCCCAGTGGTGACCTCCCAATCCCTGTACTTAGCCTCCACACCCCCAAATACACACACACACCCACAGACACGTACACCCTGATTCACACTCACTCACACTCACAACATTCTCAGACTCACTCACACACACACACACGCAACACCCCCAAATCCATGCACACATACACGCATGCAAAAACACTCCCCTCTTGCCCCCCATGCATTACACGCATACACACACTCACACATACCCATTCATACACCCCACCCACCTCCCCTTGCGGAGGACACTTACCTCGTCTGATGAGGTGCCCCTCACTGAGGGGACAGGACCCGGTGCTCCCACCGTCGGCAGCGCCCCACCATCAGGACACCACAGGCCGTATTACAGGCCGTAATACGGCTTGTAGAGTCTTTTTGGTGGGACATGGCTGGCGGTGGAACCGCCTCTACGCCTCTGACCGCCAGCACGACTACTGGAGGGTTTCCGCCCAAAGTGTGGCCAAAATCCTTCAGTACTCGTAATATGGCGATTGGAAGACCGCAAGCACTGGCGGTCTTTTGGCGCCAGCATCTCCGGCAGTCTAAGGAAAAGACCGCCGGAGAGGGAATGACCACCTTAGTCTGCAAAGGCAATGGAGCCAGTATGCCAGGGCCAGAAAGCTCAGTTTTGGGCATTAATAATTTTAGCAGAGAAAAATCGTGCTTGAGCTTTCCTACAGAGCCCATGATAACTCTTTATCGCTTGTTTGTAGGTAACTTCAAATTCCACATCATAAGCCCTCCTTCAGAGTCTTTCCAAGATCTTGCAACATTTTTTCTCCAGCCGGAGAGTTTGATTGAACCAGTGAGCCAGAGGGATAGATCTAGCCAAATGACTAGAGGTAGTCAGTATAGTTTCATTCAAGGCATTCAATATCCAAATCTCAATCAGCCCTGAGTCTGAAACAACTGTAAGCTTAAGAGCAGGTTGAGTACTGTTGTGTAGCCATTTTAGTCATAGCTCCATGCACGTTATTTTAACACACTAGGCCGCTGTGCACTTTAACCTAGATATATTTTATTCAGCTTTGTCTTGTTATTGTTATTGTTACAATAACCATTTTTACTGTCTTGTTTTATTTCCGTCTATCTAACTGTTTTTGCCCAGGCCAGCACTCTGTTCTCAAACAAGACATTCTTCATCACTCTGTGCTTTTTCCAAGGCTACAGCACGGTACATTGCCGGTGAATGTGGCAGAAGTTTTAGTCTTCAACATTCGTAGAAAATACACATCTTCACGTAGGGACACTTTCTCAGAATATCAGCTGTGTTATTATAAAAACACTTCCTTGTCCCTTACACGTTAGAGGGAGATTCCAGCCAGGGAACCACGACTATATACTGATTGCCGAATGCTTCGCTACAGATGCTAACGCAGACTGCAGGCCTTTGCTCAGGTATGGGGGTTGATGTCTTCCCAGGGCAACCTAAAGTGCAGACTTAGAGCTTAATATGCTGTGCTCTATCTTAGCATAGGTAGGTATTAGTCCATTGACAATAGTGACAATATGATAGCGTTGTTTTTATTCTTCACTCTTCTCATCACAATTTTAATACTGTCATGTTGTGTCGTCCTGGTTATTGCATCTCACGCCTTGCTATCTAAGATGCAGTCATTTTATTAAACTCATTATTAAAACCTATACTGTTTCTGTTTGTCATTTATATATGAGACTGAATTGTAAGTGAGAGAACCGGATGAGACCTGAGTGACCACGACTTCCCTGAGAAGCCAAGTATGTCATGCGCTCGGATGCCCAATCATCACTGCCCTTTGGTGGGGATGAGGCACTACTAGTTAGCCAGAGCAGAACCCGGATTGGAGCGACAGGTGTCACCCGCAGTGGTTTAGACTTAGTTTTCCACACCGCGGGCGATCCTGCCGCTCAAAATCCAGTAGTCTCATTAGAATAATGAGAGCCTATGCAACAGTACTAAGAAATTGTCGGTATAAGGCCGAAACGTTCAGCTTTGATTAGATCCTAGATATTGTAGCCGGTTTAGACTATTAGAAAGATGCACTCTTTGAGATTTTGATAGTAACAGGGATTGCTAGTTGATCTGACCAAAGTAATGGAATAGGGAGATCTGTGGACATGTCCTTCACATTGGCAAAAACTGGGATTCAAAAGGCGTCCGGCCTCATGAGTAGGAGTCGAATTGCAGAGGGCAAGATTAAAGACTCCAGATCCTCAATAAGACCACATCCCAGACTACATTTGGGGCCTTCCAAATGGATGTTGAGATCTCCCAGCAGCATGAAATTTGAAAAATTCAAAACATATGGACCAATAAGTCAGGATTCGTGGCGCACCAATCCCCTGCATAACCAGGAGGACGGTAGATCAAACCTCCATATAATGGGAACTTGGGTGTAAGGGAGAGGGAGAATAGTAAGGTCTCACCAGCAGGGAATCAGAGTTCTTCTATCTTGCATTTGTATCCCTTCTTGAAGACAGTAGCCACCCCCTCCCTGACCTACCCTGTCTAGCCTAGCCATGAAGTAGCTAGGCGGTATTGAAGTGATCAAATCAAGTGTACAGCTATCGTGTAGCCATGTATCTGTTAGAAACAGAGCATCAGGATTGTAATCCCACAGCAAGTTAAATACATGCAGCTGGTGCCTAGGAAGAGAACAGCAGTTAATGCTGAAAAAATGAAATTCAAGTTATACCTCTGTTCCTTTGGTGTGCTATTGTTTCATTGTGGGCAGCCAGGCTTATCCCCGTATTGCAACTTAAGTCACCTGGTAGAGAAAAGGTGTTGCAGCAATCACATGTAGGCAGACTCACCCCAAGATCTATTAACTTGCAACTCGCTGGACGGATGGGCTGAAGTGCCAGGAGTAGACTGGAAGAATACCTTTTTATCTGGGGCAGACTAGGGTTGCTAGCCCCTGGCCGGACGTGGACGGATGCAGATGGTCTTGCCTTTGGTGCCCTTCAGGTGCACAAGCGGTGTGTCTCTGCTTTGCAGGCTGCAATTCAAGGGCTCGAGCTCTGACTGACTCCGCCCCTTGCCTCCCAATCAGCTCCCTCCCAACCAAAAGGATCTGAGTATGGCACATCCCTCAATATAAACAACAGGCACAGGCTAACATCGAGGAGCGGTGAATTCTAGTCTCACAGAGATAAAGTGCCAAACAGTGCAGTGCAAAAAGTCAGAAACTCACCCACATTTAGTAGATGCTATTCAACACCTAGATTTATATATATATATATATATATATATATATATATATATATATATATATATATATATATATATATATATATATATATATATAAGTACTTTTTAAGAGACTATCTCTTGAAGTGGAAATTGGCCTGCCAAGTAGGTCAGCCAGGGATTTGTGTACCTTGGAAGGGAGATACAGAATAGGCCAACAAGAATGTTCATTCTTGAGGAAACAATAGTCCTCATCCTCAATCACCCCCTTGTCTTTCCAAGCACTGAGTTTTCCCAATATTTGGACACTGTTCTCTTGTGTTCACTCTGGCTCATGACTGTGTAACATGTATTGTCCCCAAGCTGCCTATGCGCTTCCCTGAAGTAAATTTTTATAGGCCAGATCACTGCGTTACCACACTTGTCTGCTGAACAGATAACAATGCTTTTGTCACTGGAGACGGATTCAGTGGCCTTCATGTGGTACCAGGTGATGTTGCACCTCTTTCTGTTCTTGGTTCTAAGTCTTTTTAGGTCACTGACTACTTTTTCAAGGAAGGCATCTAAAATAGCAAAGCTTAGCATGGGGGTGAAACTCAATTTAGGCTTGAACTGTGTGGGTACACTCTGGGCACAGACAATACCCTGATCTTGTAACATCTGTTCAACATCTCTAACTTCTAGTTTCATTTCAACCATTGTAGTGAGAAAATCCACATCTCTTATCTTCAGATCTGGTAGGTGTTGCAGTCTACCCCGTGGTGTTTTTTTGGGCAAAGATACTGCACTTCAACAGTTTCAAACTTCTGATGAATTGCCCATGGGCATAGGCCATAGCATACTTTCTTTGTATATGTCTGTGTGTCTATATATATATAAATATATATGTATATATATTTTCACTGAAAAAACAAAGGTTTCAGGTATAGTTAAGTTCTGAATTTACTTGTACAATACCATGGAAGTTCAGCAGTTATAGCTAGAGTTCTGTCAAGAAACTATAACTTGTACCGTAGTAAGGTAACTATAACTCGCACCTTCGGAATGCACAGCTAATTACTCCACATATTATATAATTGATGACATCTTCTGTGCCATATTTCATATTATCACTGTAACATTTGCAAACAAATTATTGATGAGACAACTGCCCCTTCATAATTATTTATTTATTTATTTGATCAAAATGCCCTTTATGGGCATTCTGGCACCACGGGGCAAGCCTCAAGTCTTCTCTTGTGGTGCCATTGTTTCAGCAACCAAGGAGCTGCTTTTAACAGCAGCTCCCTGCTTGATGAAGCATTTCATATCTGTTCCAGGCACACCTGCAGGGAACAGAGATGAAAGCTCCACTGTTCAACAGAGGTCCCTCTGTCAAACAGGGGAGTGTTTGCTGTGGCTTGGCTGCAGCCAAGCCTCAGCAAACATCTATGTCCCTGGGGGTGAGTACCCCAGGACATAGCAGGAACTGGCCCTGGGGGGTGGCGGTCCCCAGGGCAATCTGTGACTCCAAGAGGGGGGTCACGTGCCCCCCCTCCAAAGTGGAGATAGCCCCAGGGAGATGGCAGTCCCCAGGGCTACTGGGGGTCCAAACGGACCCCCTTTACTTATTTTTATTATTTGCCCGAGGATCGCGCGGCCCTTGCATTAAATTTAGAAAGTGCCCCAGGGAGGTGGTGGTCCCTAGGGCTCAGCGGGAGGCACGCGGCCCCAGCATTCATTTATTCTAATTAATGCCCCAGGGCGGTGGTTGTCCCTGGGGCTGTGGGAGAGGCCGACGGGCTGATGGGCCTCCCCCATTTGACTTAAACCAATTTGCCCCAGGGAGGTGGTGGTCCCAGGGGAGCGGGGGCTGTGGGCTCCCCCACATATATCGGAAAAAGTTGCCCCAGGAAAGTGGTGGTTCCTGGGGCTTTGGGGGGGCAAAGAGGCCCACCACAATCAAAATTATTAATACCCCGGGACCTGTCCCACCGGGGGGGGGGGGCTGTCAAGAATAATCGCAGGAGCCTGTGTTTGTTTTTTTACATTTTTTGCCGCAATTCGAGAATATTGTGATTTTGCGACCCCTTTTCTTTTGTTTTTTACTTTTTTACTGGGACTCAGCTGAAGCTAACACTTCCTTGTTTGAAGTGTTGACAGCCAATCAGGGCAGTCGCCACTAGGTAGTTATAGTTAGGACCCACTTTCTATAGAAAAGGCTGTTTTTTGCTTGCCTATATCTTTGGCGCCACATGACAAATTTTCACAAAACTTTCCCAAAAGCTCTGACAGTCACGTGAGCTGCTTTCTGGAAACTTTCAGGGTGCTCCGTGAAGTGGGGGCCTAGATAAAGGGGTGAAATTCAGAGCTTTGCCAATGTTAATTCCCATGGGAAAAATTGAACAGCGATAGCCCAAAAACCACTGGACGGAATTATGCCAAATTTGACAGAAAGATAGCTCTTGGTCCAGTAAGAGCCCGTTTTGTTATTTGGTGTAAATCTGTTCAGTATTTTTGCTAAATTTAAAAAATCAAATTTTTTATATATAGGGACTCGAAGTATTTAGGACCCCTAATGATCTCGTGCAGAAATCGGATAGGCTGACAACACTTCTACAGCAGAAGTGTTGTCAGCCCGTTTGGGACTTGATTGAAGCCGAGTCACAGAAAAAAATATTAAAAAAATACAAAAGGGGCTACGGTATGAACACCCTGATGCCTTAGCTCTGGTGGTGGGGTCCCAAAGGGACCACCAGGGCTAAAAAGTATTTTTTAAAAATTTTACAGAAGGATCTGTGGCAGATCTGCATAAAATAAAAATAAAAGATGTGCGGCCTCCCGCGCTTCGTTATCATGAAGCCCCAGGGGTATTTATTTAGAACTGTAGAGGGGGGGGCTTCTGACCCGCTTCCACTGCCCTGGGACCACACCCCCGGGGCAAATATTGAACAAAAAAAAAGAGGTTCCCTTTGGGACCCCTCATCAGCCCTGGGCACTACTGCCAGGGAAAATCTTTGAAAAAACAAAGGGGGTCCCTTTGGGATCCCCAGGGACCACTACCCCCCTCCCCCAAAGAGCAAACAGTAAAAAATTGAAAGGGGATCCTTTTTGGACCCCCTCCCCATGGGGACTACCACCTTAAGGATTCCCCTGCATTATCAGGTAGCCCCTAAGGGCTTTTTATTATTAATAAATAAATAAATAAATGAAGACGGAAGGACCGCAGGCCTCATGGCCCCAGGTAGCCCATTAACCCCTTCTGTGCCGCGGACGTAATGGTTACGTCCCACGGCACAGTGCTCCAGTGCCGAGGACGTAACCATTACATCGTCGGCCTGGAGCTCAGAGGGAGCGCTAGCGCTCCCTCTGTGGGCTTAGAAGGCAGGGATGGAAGGGGAAGCCCTTCCCCTTCCACCCTGACCCCCCTGACCCTCCCTCAGTGACATCTGATGACATCAGCGCGCATTTGTGCGCTGACCTCATCAGAGGCCACTTCCCCATCGCTCTGGAAGCTCAGCTTCCAGCGCGATTGGAAGAGAAATGCAAAGCATTTCTCTTCCGATCATGTGATGGGGGCCTGAGAGGCTTCAAATGGAAGGAAAGGATTTCCTTCCTTTTGAAGTCTCTAAGAGCATTCCAAAAGCCGGATCGTAAAGCGATACGGCTTTTGAAATGCCCACTACACACCAGGGATTTATTTTTCTATGGAAACTGGCAGGGGGCAATATTTTTCAAGGCCTTTTCTGCCCCCCCTATTGTTATTTGGCCGATCTGCCCCCAGGTGTGGCAGAAACCTCTAGACGCCAGGGATAAATACAATTTGGGTTTTTCTTTTTTTGTTTTGTTTTTTAGAGGTGGGGAGCGACCCCTTAGTCAGGGGTTGCTCTCCTGGGGGGCAAATTGTATTTAGACCATTTCTGCCCCCATTGGGGGCAGATCGTTTGATTTTTTTTTAGGCCAATCTGCCCCCAAGGGGGGAAGAAACCACTTAGGCACCAGGGATTGGTGTGTGTGTATGTGTGTGTTTTCTTTAGGGGGGCAGCCCCTTGGGTAAGGGTCGCTCCCCATGGGGGCACAATACTGTTGGCCATATCTGTCCCCCTTGGGGGCAGATGGGCCTATTTTTGGAAGGCCCATCTGCCCCCAAGGGGGAGGGGGGGCAGAAAGCCCACCCAAGGCCAGGGAAGTTTTTTTTTTTTAAATAAGAGGGTGGGGGTTTGGCCATACCCCCAACCCAAATTAATGGGGCCAAAGTTGTTCTGCCCACCAGTGGGCAGATGGGCCAATTACCCCTGATCCACACCCTGGGGGCAGAAAGTCTACTAGATGGCAGGGAATTTAAAAAAAATAAAAAAATATTGGGGTGGTGGCTACCAACCAATATGGGCCTGGTTATGCCCCCACCCCAACTGAAGGGGGTAGCAGTCTTTCAGCTCTCCCCCACACTCTAAAACATCTTATCCCTCAGCAAGCAAGAAGACATTTGATTATTTTGGGTTTTAGTTTTACATTTGGGCCATGAGAGCTTGGCTAACACTCAAAATTGTCCCACTTGGAATGGTGAGGGATGCACTTTATGGACTCTGGGACGCTGCCATGTAGAAAAATCCACAAGACCTAGACACATCTGAAAACTAAACATCTGGGTGGTTCCAGGGTGGTGTGTTTCACATGCACCCCGCACCATTTTTGTACCCACAATCCCCTGCAAACCTCCAACTTTGCTGGAAATCACACATTTTCCCCACGTTTTTGTGATGGAACCTTTTGGAATCTGCAGGAATCCACAAAATTCCTACCACCCGGCATTGTCTCATCTATACCAATAAAAATTCTGCTGCACTTGTCAGCCTAAAAATGTTTTTTTGCAAACTGCCCTATTGGACCCCCTTTGGTTCCCCCTCAATATCGACATGTTTTTGGCTCTTCCCTTTCACAAGCACTTGACCCACCTACACAAATGAGGTATCATTGTTACCGGGAGACTGAGGGGAACATTAGGTGGTATGAACTTTGTCCCAGTGCGGTGATCCCACACAGAAATGTGGGGAAAATGTGATTTTTTAGCTAAATGTGAGGTTTGCTGAGGATTCTGGGTAAGAAAACATTTGGGGATCCACGCAAGTCACACCTCACTGGACTCCCTCAGGTGTCTAGTTTTCAGAAATGTCCGGGTTTGGTAGGTTTCCATAGAAGGCTGCTGAGCCCAAGACCAAAAACGCAGGTGCGGCCTCCGCAAAAGCAGGTAGTTTTGTATTTGATCATTTTGATGTGTCCAGATAGTGTTTTGGGGCATTTCCTTTTGCGGGCAGTAGGCCCACCCACAAAAGTGAGGTACCATTTTTATCGGGAGACTTGGGGGAACGCTGGGTAGAAGGACATTTGTGTCTCCTCTCTCATTCCAGAACTTTCTGTCACTGAAATGAGAGGAAAAGGTGTTTTTTTGGCCACATTTTGAGGTTTGCAAAGGATTCTGGGTAACAGAACCTGGCCAGAGCCCCACAAGTCACCCCATCTTGGATTCCCCTAGGTGTCTAGTTTTCAAAACTGCACAGGTTTGCTAGGTTTCCCTAGGTGCCGGCTGAGCTAGAGGCCAAAATCCACAGGTAGGTGCTTTGCAAAAAAACGATCTGTTTTCTTTGTGAAAATGTGATGTGTCCATGTTGTGTTTTGGGGCAGTTCCTATTGCAGGCGCTAGGCCTACCCCCACAAGTGAGGTACCATTTTTATCAGGAGACTTGGGGGAACACAGAATAGCAAAACATGTGTTACTGCCCCTTGTCTTTCACTACATGTTTTCCTTCCAAATGTAAGACAGTGTGTTAAAAAGACGTCTATTTGAGAAATGCCCTGTAATTCACATGCTAGTATGGGCACCCCGGAATTCAGAGATGTGCAAATAACCACTGCTTCTCAACACCTTATCTTGTGGCCATTTTGGAAATACAAAGGCTTTCTTGATACCTATTTTTCATTTTTTATATTTCAGCAAATTAATTGCTGTATACCCGGTATAGAATGAAAACCCATTACAAGGTGCAGCTCATTTATTGGCTCTGAGTACCTAGGGTTCTTGATGAACCTACAAGCCCTATATATCCCCGCAACCGGAAGAGTCTAGCTGACGTAATGGTATATTGCTTTAAAAAATCTGACATCGCAGAAATAAGTTACAGAGTAAAACGTGGAAAATGTTGTCTACTTTTCAGAAATGTTTAGATTTCTGGGATCCAGCAATAGTTTCTCACCCATTTCGGTCACTAACTGGAAGGAGGCTAAAAGCACAAAAAAATAGTAAAAATGGGGTATGTCCCAGTAAAATGTCATAATTGTGTTGAAAAATGGGGTTTTCTAATTCAAGTCTGCCTGTTCCTGAAAGCTGAGAAGATGGTGATTTTACCACCACGAGCCTTCTGCAGCCCTTTTTTCAATAAAAAAAAAAGAAAAACGAAATGTTTGCGGTATTTTGGCTAATTTCTTGGTCTCCTTCAGGGGAACCCACAAAGTCTGGGTACCTTTAGAATCTCTAGGATGTTGGGAAAAAAAGGACGCAAATTTGGTTTGGCTAGCTTATGTGAACAAAATGTTATGAGGGCCTAAGCACAAACTGCCTCAAATAGCCAAAAAAAGGCTCGGCAGCGAAGGGGTTAAGGGCTTAAAAAACAAAAAAATAAAAAAGCACAACCCCCATAGCCCAGTGTGAAAGTCGCTAAACCTTCACACAGGGCTTTGGGGGTTTGAGCATAGATAGAGATAGACTCTTTACCTTTCTTTTTAAATAAAATAAATTATTTTATTTTAAATTATGATTTTTTTAAATTTTAAATTGAACACAAATATCTCATTCTAACTAAATGAGATATTAAAGCTTTAAAAAACTCTCTTTCCCTCTCACTTTCTTTCTCTCTTTCTCTCCTTCAATCGCTTTCTCCCGCTCAGACACTTACGCACCCACTCACTCCGACACTCACGCAACCACTCATGCAACCACTCACAGACTCATTCACACCCTCATGTACCCACTCACACAACCGTGCACACACTGACGCATCCACTAAAACACTGATGTACGCACTCTCACACCCAGACACAATCTGACAGCCACTCTCACACTACATGCACCCTCTCACATCTATTCTCACACCCATAGAGATCTCTGCCAACTCACTCCATGCATGACTAAAGGCCCGTGTACAGCATGAGGTTGAGTGGCTAGAGGGAGTTGGCTGCAGAGTCTGGTCTTGCGGGCAATCTCCTCTGCACTATGCAAGTTTTGGTGCTTATAGGGGGTTGGACTCAGGACCTGGCCATAGGCCATGCCCTGTGGCCAACCACAACCAAGCACAGCCGAAAGTCGTGCGCGGCAGTGGTTGCATTAACATGCAGTAATGCAAATTGGCAGCGTCGCGCTGCATCACTTTAGTAACGCAGTGATGCACCGTATTTAAGGGAATATGGCACACACCTGTGTTTCCTGCTGCACTGCTGCCAAAGTTAGCTGCCAGAGCCAATGCAGGCATCCTTGCACCATCGTGCAAGGATGTGGTGTGATTGTTTATGTGCGGAAAGGTGTCCCTTCCCGCACATAAACAATCATTAATGGCGCTTTGGCACTTCTGTGTGTGCTACACAATGCAGGAAACACAGAATTGCAAAGCGTCGTTTTCCAATGATTGTTTATGTGCAGGAAGGGACACCTTCCCTCACATAAACAATACTTTCTTGCATTTTGCTTTTTCTATGCATGCAGCAGAATGCAGCACGCATAGTAAATGCTAAAAACGAGGAATAAAAGTATTCCTCCTTGTTGTGCCCTGCTAACGCCACCCCTTGGGGTGGCGTTAGATTTTGGCGCTGCCTCAGGTTTACGAAATTTAATAAATCTGAGGCAGCATCAAAATGCAATGGGTGTTTCTGTGGCACGCCCACAGCAACAACCATTGCACGCCCCTTCCACGTACAGTGCTGCATGGGAAAGGGCCGTATATACAAGGTGGCGCTAAGCCACAAAAAGTGGCTTAACGCCACCTTGTAAATACAGCGATGTGCTTAGCGCCACAGGAGCGTCACAAAAAGTGACGCTCCTGTGGCGCTAGGGACCTATAAATATGTCCCCAAAGGTTCTAGGGACGTTATAGTTAGGAAATATATTGTTTTTTTAAAACAGAGAAATTCACTGAAAAAAACAAAGGTTATAGGGATGTTATAGTTGTGTTAACACTTCAAACCTACAAAACCAGTGAAGTTCAGCAGTTATAGTTAACTGAGCTAACTATCACTTGCGCCCCATAATGCACTGCTTATGACCTCACATATTACATCACTTATGACATGGTCAGTGACATCAATCATGACATCACTGATGGCAAATAAAATAACATCAGTGATGACATAACTGATCACATCATCCAGTAAGTGTAAATGCCTTATCAATGTATGAATGGCTATGTGAGTGGTTGTGTGGATGAGTGAGTGGTTGAGTCATTTGCTGTATGGGGCAGTGAGTGGATCTGTAAATAGGTGTATGGGTTAGCGAGGCACTATGTGAGTAGGTGTATTGGCTTCACTGAGTGGGTATGTGAGTAGCTGTATATGTGAGTGAGTGGGTTTCCGAGTGGTTATCTGGGCAAGTGTATGGGTGTCGTATTGGCGAGTGAGTTGGTGAGGCAGTTACTGAATGGGTGAGTGAGAGGGTGTATGAACTCTCCAGGAGGCACTCACTGCGATCCTGGGAGAAAACCAACATTCCCAGGAGACGCTGGGCCAGATCCTGGACAAGATGCAGGAGAACATTTGGCTGCAAGAGGGGCAGTACTTGGGGATCAGGGAGGACTTGAAGTTCATTAACACCAACCTGATCTCCATTGCAGGGGTGCTGGCAGACATGGCCAACAGTATGAGGGAGGCAGTAGCACACCTGCTTGCCCCTGACACTAGCCAGACTACTGAACAGCCCTTCACCTCTGCTGCCGCTAGTGGACAGGAGGCCCCACTACAGGACCAACAGGCCACCAGCACCCCTCCCCCTGCAGAAGGAGAACCACCCTGCAAACGCTCCCTGTGATCCAGGCAGAAGCCAGAGACCATTGCCAAGACCCCCACCAAGAAATAAGACTTTCCTGATTGTCACCCTTGTGTCCCACTCTGTCACTCTGTCCACCTTGAATTGCCATTGCTCCCCTTCCCATGCCCCCTTGGACAATGCACCTGTGCTACAAATAGACTGGACTCTAACCTGGACTTTCCCCCATCATCATCCCAGCCCATAACACTGCCCCCTTTTCCTCAGAGTACTGCAATAAACACACTTAGAAAAAATACAAGTATGGAGTATGTCAAATGATTTCAAAATGTATTTGTTTAACCAGGTTCAAAAATTGTAATTCAACTTTACAGTAATGTTTACATAGGAAAGACCTGTAGTTGGCTGCAGTGAACACACCAGGAGCAGTAGTGGGGCAGCAACATCTGCAAAAAGAGATGCCAATGGATACAGTGAGTGGCCATAGAAGTAGGAATTCACAGCCTGCCAGTGACAATGTCACACATCAACTGTCAATGAAATGTGAAATAACTCTGTCTTACCTGTGTGTCATTAGATGTATTGACGAATGACTGCACTTCTGTTGTCCTCATCGTCTGCCTCCTCATCTTCACTGTCCACAGGGTCAACTACTATCTCATGGCCATCTCCATCCCCCTCCTCCTCCTGCAGAAAAGGCATATGGCATCTTAAGGCAAGGTTATGCAACATACAGCATGCCACGATGATCTGGCAGACCTTCTTGGGAGAATAGCACAGAGTTCCACCTGTTAGATGGAGGCGCCAAAACCTGGCCTTCAGGAGGCCGAATGTACGTTCAATAATCCTTCTTGTTCGCCCATGTGCCTCATTGTAAGATTCCTCTGCCGTTGTCCTGGGATTCCTCACAGAGATCAGTAGCCATTATAGGTTGAGGTAACCAGAGTCACCTGCAAATATCGAGGGACAACTGTTAGCCACACACAATGCCATATAGCCCACACCATACACATACACCAACATCCACTGGGTGGGAACCAGGGCTCACCTATTAGCCACACCCTGTGCCTCTGGAGTTGGGCCATCACATTTGGGATGCTGCTATTCCTCAGGATAAAAGCATCATGCACAGAGCCCGGATACTTAGCATTGACATGGGAGATGTACTGGTCCACCAAACACACCATCTGCATAGTCATCGAGTGATAACTTTTACGATTTCTGAAGACCTGTTCATTTTGCCGGGGGGTGGACAAATGCAATATGTGTCCCATCAATCGCACTAATGATGTTGGGGATATGCCCCATTGCATAGAAGTCAGCCTTCACCGTGGCCAAATCCTCCACTTGGGGGAAAACAATGTAGCTGCACATGTGTTAAATCTGGGCAGCCAACACTCTGGTCAGCACTATTGAGAACATTGGCTGTGACATTCCTGCTGCCAAACCCACTGTCACTTGGAAAGAACCTGTTGTCAAAAAATGGAGCACTGATAAAACTTGCACAAGAGGTGGGATCCCAGTGAGGTGACAGATAGCAGGTATCAGGTCAGGCTCCAATTGAGCACACAACTCTCTGATTGCGCCCTGTCAAGTCTATGGGTGAGGATAATGTGCCTGTCCTCTATTGTTGCCAAGTCCACCAGGGGTCTGTACATGGGGGTTGTCTCCATCTCCTATTCATCCACAGCAGTTCCAATCTATTGGGTAATATAGTGAGCAGCTGGTCATTATCTGTACATTGTAACCACTACAGTTCAATGCATATTGTGATTGTTACAATATTTTGGTGACATTTTGTAAAGAAACAAAAGCAGTGGTTAATGCCTAATATTCGCACATCCGTACATAAAATGAATGATTATTAAGTCCAAACATACGATACAGGTGCTGCTGATGTGGTTTGATGGGCTTATCATGGCCTTTTTTTGCATCAATTGATTCAAGGTTCATGACTTCAGTACGACCTTGCTTTGCGTTCCCTGCATCTTAACAATTTGAACACCCCAGGTTGGACCACTACAAGATACTCTTGGATTAACCGACTTTTTCAACATTATACATGTAAAATCCTTACATGCACGTTTTAGCCTTGAAAAAGTCCTTTGGACGAAACACGTGTTGGCTGTTTGTGGACTGTACACACTCATGACTGTTTGTGGAATGTTTATACCCACAAGGAATTAAAGCCTACCCAGATTGGAAAACACCCTTGATTGAACTTTGGACTTCTCCCTTTTTTCACTTTGGATTATTTTGTTTGGACTGCTTTTTGGAGTGCCCTGGTACCATTTTCCAAAATATTTTGGTGGCATATGTCCAGAATGTGAAATTGTGAACTGTGACGCAGTTAGGATCCATGGCCTCCCCAACCCCTGAAATGGCATCTGCCTGTCCAGTATGGAGAGACAGGAGGAAATGAGGTAATTCCGCTGATGTTGTGTGCATTGCGGGAGGTGGTCGGGAACCGCTGTGCAAATCCTCGTTGGTTATCATTGGGCCCTATGGGGTACAGTGGCCAATGGTGATGTACGCCGGCGGTGACGGTACGCACCGCCGCAGACGTGAACGCCATTTTCTATCTGTTCACTCACTTACTACGTGACCTTCAACAGGAGAGGACCTACACTGCATATGCTGCTGTGACCTGTGTCTGGAACCTACCATAACGCGTGTGACTGGGGAAAAGGCCCCTGCCTTCACCTCAGTGGAGTTGGAGCGATTAGTGGATGGGGTCCTACCCCAGTACCGACTGCTCTATGGGCCTCCAGACCAACAGGTGAGTGCACTGTGAGTACGATGCATGGGGCATGAATGCATGGAGTGCTGTGTGTGAAGGCCTCGTGTGGCGGGGGGGTTGGTGGATGGGCCCTGGGCAGCGTGCAGCATGTATACTGGGCCATGTCTGTGCTAATGCGGATGGGAAGGGGCATGGTGGGCCATGAGTTTAACAGGCAGGACGGTCTGACTAATATCTTTCCCTGTGTGAATTTCTCGGCAGGTCAGCGCCCATCAAAAGAAGGGTATATGACGTGCCATCACCAACGGCGTGCGGACCCTGGGGGTCTACGGCAGACGGAAAACCCACTGTTGGAAACAGTGGGAGGACCGGAGACGCTGGGCACAGAAGACGGTGGATGTCCTGCTGGGAATGGCCTCCCAATCAGGAAGGTGTGCCCTTCAAACCCTGACCCTCCTGATGGCCCTCATACTGGAGGTGGCCTTTCCGGTGCCGGATGGGTGCTTGGGGGTATCAAAGCAGCAACAAGGAGGTGAGTACAGTGCCCTTCATTACTACTTACGCCTGGTGGGGTGGTATCCTGGTGGGGGATGTGGGCCTGTGGGTGACCCTAGACCAGGCCTGACATTGCAGAGTAGGTCCCATGTTGAGCTGGGGTCTGATGTGAAATTCTCCAACCTAGCTAGTAGGCATCCACTACTGAGCAGGGGTGTGTGGGTTTCAGGTATGCTGCAGATGGCGGTATGTGTCCCTTCCCATGGCCTGGTGACTAGCATTGTAACTGGTAGTGCATTGCCTAGTGCGTAGGGCTGTTCCCTGTGTGTGAGTGTGTTGTGTACGCCAACGTTGGTGTTGGTTCCGCCATTGACCAAGTGTATCCTTTGTCTCTTCTCCCCTCTTTTTGTTTTGTCATCCTGTCCTTATGTCCATTAGCATCATCTGGCAGAGGAGCAGAGGCACCGGCGACGGAGGAAGCTGCATCCCACAGGACCCAGGAGGCCGAGTCCACCAACATTGAGGGCACCAGTGGGACGGAGGGTGAGGGGAGCACCATGGCGGAGACTGGAGGGGCAGTTCTGGTACGGATACCTCCTCCGATGGAAGCTCCCTGGTGGTGGCGGACACCTCTGTGCCCACCCCAGCTACAGGAACAGCTGCCACCCCACATACCAGCACCGCCCTCCCAGCAGACCCTCAGCAAGTTTCCCGTGCCCACTTACCCAGGAGGGTGGGCATCTCCTTCGCCCCAGGCTCCTCAAGCCCTGCCCCAGTTAGCCCTGCTGCCCTGAGTGAGGAGGCTATTGACCTCCTGCGATCCATCTCTGTAACGCAGTCAACTATTGTGAATGCCATCCAGGGGCTGGCAGCCCAAATGCAACAGTCCAATGCATTTCTGGAGGGCATTCTCACTGGCTTGGCGGTCCAACAGAAATCAATCCAGGCTCTGGCCTCCTCTCTGATGGCAGCTATTGTCCCTGGTTCCACCCTCCCCCCTCCAACTTCCTCTACCCAATCCCAATCCCATTCCCCTCAACCCCAACCTATCCCGAGCCCACAGGGAGATGAGCATGCACACAGGACAACACACAAGAGTGGACATGGCAAACACAATCACCACACTTCATCCCACAGGCACTCACACAAACACCATCCAGAAGCAGACATACCAACATACACTGCCTCCACTGTGGACCTCTCCTCCTCATCCTCAACCTCCCTCCCAGTTGCGTCTAAACACACACCTGCATGCACTACACCCTCGTCCACAACCCCCATCATCAGCACCCCAGTAAGGACACACACCTCACTGGCAGTTACTACCCCCACATCCATGCACACGTCCCCTGTGTCCTCTCTCACTGTGTCTGTGCCCCCTCCTCCCAAAGTACACAAACGCAAGCACTCAGACACCCAACAGCCATCCACCTCACAACAACATCCAGCCCATGCACCTGCACCCAAACACAGCAGACTGACACCTCCTACAACCACTCCCTCTTCCTCCACTCCCAAACCTTCTCCCTTTCCCGCACCAATGTCCCTAAGAAGCTTTTCCTCTCCTTCATGTCAGACCAGGGTGGTCAAAACCCAGGCAAGCACCTCAGCCACCCAGTCCACGGGCACAATAGTGTCCCCGGCAACTCCAGGTGGGAAAGGATCCCGGCCACCAGCCAGCCAGATGGAAAGGGTGCCTGCCCCAATTGCTGCAGGAAGGAAGGGCAAGGAGCCAGCCCCAAGTGCTGCAGGAAGGAAGGGCAAGGAGCCAGCCCCAAGTGCTGCAGGAAGGAAGGGCAAGGAGCCAGCCCCAGCTGCCGGAAGGAAGGGCAAGGGGACTGCACCAGCAGGCAGTAAGGACAAGGGGCCTGGTGCTGGGACTCAGTCGGAGACCCCACCACCAACCATGGTGGTGCAGCCGTCCGAGGCTGCAGGGGGTAGGCTGGAGCCTACCCCACCACCACCACCAGCTCCGACAGCAGCACCACCACAAGCACCAGTGGGCAGCCATCCGAGGCTGCAGGGGATGGGCTGGAGCTTTCCCCCACCACCACAACCAGCAGCTGCAGAAACAGTGGGCAGCCATCTGGGGCTGCAGTAAATGGGCTGGAGCTTCCCCCCACCACCACCACCAGCAGCAGCAGCACCACCTCTGCCACCACTGAACAGCTGTCACCGCTGGCGGACATGGGCTGTTGTGCGGCCTGACCCCTGCAAATCCACTGGGTATGACACCCACCTGAAAGACTGTGACCTTGCACTCCTCAAGATCTGCATCACAGGACACGATGCTCCCTACAGAACCAGTGGAGATGCCATTCACTCACCCCATCCTCCCCAGGATGAAGATCACAGGTATGATGCCCCCTCCAGGACCAGTGGAGATGCCATCCACTCACCCCATCCTCCCCAGGATGAAGATCACTGGGCACGATGCCCCCTCCAGAACCAGTGGAGACACCATCCACTCACCCCATCCTCCCCAGAATGAAGCTCACTGGGCACGATGCCCACTCCAGAGCCAGTGGGCAAGTCACCCACTTGAGAGACTGTGGCCTTGCACTCCCCAGGACCAAGCACAGGGCATGTTGCCCCCTCCAGGGCCAGTGGGCAATTCACCCACTTGAGAGACTGTGGCCTTGAACCCCCCAGGACAGAGTCATGGGCATGTTGTGTTGCCCCCTCCAGAGCATGTGGGCAAGTCACCTACTTGAGAGACTGTGGCCTTGCACTCCCCAGGACCAAGCACAGGGCATGTTCCCCCCTCCAGGACCGGTGGCGTTGTTCCATCTGCCGGCTGAGGTGCCCCCCGTTCCCCGTCTCCCTGAGGTGCCTGCCTATTTTTGACCTGATGCCCCTGCAGTGTTCTTTCCGTGTTGTTGCAGGAGTGAAGTGGGGCCTTGGACTTTGTAATGTGGCCCTGTGACACACGAACATTGAGGACTGGGCAGTGTCCCTACATTTGTAAATATGTATGTACTTTTTTATTTAGATGCACGTATTGCTACTATTTTATCTTATTACACTCACTTTGATCTATTGGAGTTGTCCTTGCATTATTCCTGAGGGGTACAGGGTAAATATGTTATGTTACTGCATCTGCTTGTGTGTATGGTGTTGGGTGTGTGTGTGTGTTGCTTGTGTGTGCCACTCTCTTTTTCCTTCCTCCCTCCCCTGTGTGCTAGGCAGCTGTACTCACCATCGTCGTTGGCGTCGTTGGTGTTCGTAGTGGAGCAGCACGTAGAAGAGCATGGGGAAGACATGCACCTCGGGCTTCATGGCGGCGTGGTTCTTCCCTGAATCTCCACAGGTGAGTCCTTTAACTTCTGAGCACTGTGTCTGCCAGGCTTTTGATGTCATTGGTACCGCCCGGAAAAGGTGGCGGATTGGACTGTCTTAATACAGTGGGCGGAACATTGTCTTCCGCCTGGCTGTAGGCAGTCACACCCGTGGTGCCTGTTGATTCCGCCCTGGCGATCGGTGTGTTAAAGTGGCTGTCTGTCTGAGCTGTTTCCGCCATGGTCATAATTTGGCGGTAATTCCCGCCAGCCTGTTGGCGATATTACTGCCACTTTATCACCAACCGCCAGGGTTGTAATGACCCCCTAAATTCCCAATTTACTTTTTAAAAGTACATTATTAAAATCTAGATATTTTAAAAAGTAAGTAAAATAAAAATATTAAGGCCCTCATTACAACCCTGGCGGTCCGTGTTAAAGCGGCTGTAATATCGCCAACAGGCCGGCGGTAAAAAAAATGGGATGTGGACCATGGCAGTTACCGCCATCCAAATCTGCCGCTTTAATACACCGACCGCCAGGGTGTTAACGGCCGCTGGGCTGGAGTCTTCGGTCTCTAGCCTGAGGCCGCCACAATCCCACCCTTGGGATTACAACCCAGCCTACCGCCATGGTTTTCGTGCCAAATATACTGCCACGAAAACCATGACAGTAGGCACTATCACACTCACAATTACTCATTCACGCATGAATCCAATGCGACTCAAACTCGCATGCACTCATTCCAAAACATATACACAACACCCGCCACATACACACAACACCCCCCCACCCCCGTCTCAGGTCGCAGAACCAGACTTACCTGCTTGCAGGGTTCCTCCGGCTGGAGACGGCACACCAGCAAAACACCACCAGCCCGTATCATTGGTCATGATACAGTTGGCGGTGTTTTGCTGGCGTGGCGGTGCTGCTGTCCGCCGACATGACCGTCGGCGGTGTTCCACCAGCATTCTGGCAGAATACCACCGCCGGTCATGATACCGGTAGATGGCTGGTAGCCATGGTGGTGATATGTTGCCGGCTGTCGCTGTGGCGGTAGGGGGTCAATAACCCCAATGTTGAAATGAGGGCCTAAATGATAATAAAAATATACTGCAAAATGAAATCACAGAAGAATTTAAAAAAATCAAAAATAACAAAGCAACCAAAGTCAGAAATGCCCCGAGATGGGCTGTGACTTTGGAGTAAGAGGGCAGCCAGAGGGTGACCAGGCTCACCTAAGACGTGGGCCCTGAGCTATGGGGGGGGTGAGGTTTGTGGCTCCAGAGGCCCACCTCAGAAAACTGTGGTGTATGAGGAGTCTGGGAGCTGCTGTGCCCCCTGTTTGGCTGGTGTCTCCGCAGGTTCACAGTTACACTGCTTAATCTTGTATGGTGGCGTGGTGGGCCCTGACCCAATCTGGGCTGAGTGGAGAGATCGGGGGCTGCTAAATTGTTGTGCCTGTCGGGGCATCAGATCGCCCCTTGCCAGGTGCCCCATAGAGGATCCATCCCAAGTTGGGCCGCAGGTCGTCCAGTAAGTAATCAGCACAAGAACTAATAAGATTGGCATGCTGAGGGTCTGAAGTATGTGCTGTGCCCACCTCCCGTATGGATAATAAATGAATGGCCTTGAGGACTGTGCCTGTTTGCCTGGGCTGTGATTGGTGCATGGCCTCAACAGTGATATGTCTGACCCCTGCACTTGGAATTGCTGCTGCTGATTTTCGTTACGGTGGTGGTATCAGTGCTTGAACTTGTTTCACCCTGCCTGCTCCTAGCATTTATCAGGCCCCACAATCAGATGTATTGTCCTTGGGGAAGGCCCTGCAGAATGCCCTTCACAGGGTCACTGAGGTGAAGGGCAGTATAGGTGAGTGTTAGAAATCGGACCTCTAGTTGGCAGTCAGTTTACACCCTGTCTAAGTATGGACCCTCACTCTAGTCAGGGTAAGGGAGTCACACACCTAAGATAACCTCTGCCCACCCCCTTGGTAGCTTGGCTCAAGCAGTCAGGCTTATCTCAGAGGCAATGTATAAAGTATTTGTACACACACAGTAACACAGTGAAAACACCACAAAGTAATAAACACCAGTTTCAAATAGACAATATTTTTCTGAGTATAACAAGACCAAAACAACAAAAATCCAACATACACAAGTAAATATATCACTTTTTAAAGTTAAAAGAGTCTTAATTCATGGAAACCATTGGATGCGTTGTTTTAGCATAACATATCTGGTATGAGTCAAAAATAAAGCCACATGAGGGGTGATGCTTCAAAAAGCAAGCGATGCATCGATTCCATACTCGCAAGTGAAGCGATGCATCGATTCTTTCCCCGACGGGTATAAAATACGTCTATTCTTTTCCCCACAGAAGAACGATGTATCAATTTCTGGACATGCAGCCTTGGTTCCTTGCATTGATGTTGCAGATTTGATGCCCAGGGACAATACATGGAAAATCCAGATGCACAGCAACAATGGAACCATGCTGAAGCAGGCGAGGCATCAATTTCATAGGCGCTGTGTTGATTTTTTAGCTGCAGTTCAGGCGCTGCATCGATTTTTCTGCCACAACGGCACAGTGCATGGATCTTTCTTCATGTTTACCAGCTTCCACTTCCAAAGGCCCATGGACTGGATTTGGCACCACTTGGCAACTCAGGACTCTTATCAGAAGAGTCCAGGCACTGCCAGATGAAGTCTTTGATGTCCCTGAGACTACACCACTGGAGGCAAGCTGAGTTCAAGCCTGTGGAGAACCTCAGAAAGCAGGATGTAGAAAGCCAAGTCCAGTCTTTTCACTCCCAGGGCAGAAGTAGCAGCAGCAGGCCAGCACAACAAAGCAACAGGCAGAGTGGCAGCTCCTCCTCAAGCATCCAGCGTTCCTCCCTGGTAAAATTTCCTCTGTCTAGAAGTGTTCTGAAGTTGTGAGGTCAGCAGCCCAATACTTATACTCATTTCTGCATTTGAAGTAGGCAAACTTCAAAGGAAAGTCTTTGTAGTGCACAAGTCCCGGCCTCTCCCTGTCCTGGTCCCATACACACTGTAGGGGGTTGAGGACTGCTATATGTAAGGGCAGGCATAGCCCTATTCAGGTGCAGGTATCAGCTCCTCCCACCACCCTAGCCCAGGAAAACCCATCAGGATATGCAGGACACACATCAGCTCCCTTTGTGCGACTGTCTATGGTGAATTCACTAACAGCCCAACTGTCAGTCTAACCCTGACGTAAAAGTCAGCAGCCAGGCAGAGGCACAGAATGGTTAAGCAAGAAAATGCCCACTTTCTAAAAGTGGCATTTTCAAACTTACAATCTAAAAAACAACTTTACCAAAAGATGTATTTTTAAATTGTGAGTTCAGAGACCCCAAACGCCACATGTCCATATGCTCCCAATGAGAAACTGCACTTAAAAGATATTTCAAGGCAATTCACATGTTGGGATACTATGGGAGAGATAGGCCTTGTGATAGTGGAAACTGAATTTAGCAGTATTTCTCTATCAGGACATGTAGAGCATATCAGTACATGTCCTACCTTTTAAATACACTGCACCCTGCTCTTGGGGTTGCCTTGGTCCTATCTTAGGGGTGACTTGCAGTGGCAAGTCTAAGACACACAAGTCCTGGCCTCTCCCTGTCCTGGTCCCATGCACACTGTAGGGGGTTGAGGACTGCTATATGTAAGGGCAGGCATAGCCCTATTCAGGTGCAGGTATCAGCTCCTCCCACCACCCTAGCCCAGGAAAACCCATCAGGATATGCAGGACACACATCAGCTCCCTTTGTGCGACTGTCTATGGTGAATTCACTCACAGCCCAACTGTCAGTCTAACCCTGACGTAAAAGTCAGCAGCCAGGCAGAGGTACAGAATGGTTAAGCAAGAAAATGCCCACTTTCTAAAAGTGGCATTTTCAAACTTACAATCTAAAAAACAACTTTACCAAAAGATGTATTTTTAAATTGTGAGTTCAGAGACCCCAAACGCCACATGTCCATATGCTCCCAATGAGAAACTGCACTTAAAAGATATTTCAAGGCAATTCACATGTTGGGATACTATGGGAGAGATAGGCCTTGTGATAGTGGAAACTGAATTTAGCAGTATTTCACTATCAGGACATGTAGAGCATATCAGTACATGTCCTACCTTTTAAATACACTGCACCCTGCTCATGGGGTTGCCTTGGGCCTATCTTAGGGGTGACTTGCAGTGGCAAGTCTGAGACACACAAGTCCCGGCCTCTCCCTGTCCTGGTCCCATACACACTGTAGGGGGTTGAGGACTGCTATATGTAAGGGCAGGCATAGCCCTATTCAGGTGCAGGTATCAGCTCCTCCCACCACCCTAGCCCAGGAAAACCCATCAGGATATGCAGGACACACATCAGCTCCCTTTGTGCGACTGTCTATGGTGAATTCACTCACAGCCCAACTGTCAGTCTAACCCTGACGTAAAAGTCAGCAGCCAGGCAGAGGCACAGAATGGTTAAGCAAGAAAATGCCCACTTTCTAAAAGTGGCATTTTCAAACTTACAATCTAAAAAACAACTTTACCAAAAGATGTATTTTTAAATTGTGAGTTCAGAGACCCCAAACGCCACATGTCTATCTGCTCCCAATGAGAAACTGCACTTAAAATATATTTCAAGACAATTCACATGTTGGGATACTATGGGAGAGATAGGCCATGTGATAGTGGAAACTGAATTTAGCAGTATTTCACTATCAGGACATGTAGAGCATATCAGTACATGTCCTACCTTTTAAATACACTGCACCCTGCTCATGGGGTTGCCTTGGGCCTATCTTAGGGGTGACTTGCAGTGGCAAGTCTGAGACATTTTTACAGGGCTCCTCGTGGGTGGCACAATCAGTGGTGCAGGCTCACTAGTAGCATTTGATTACAGGCCCTGGTCACACATAGTGCGCTTTACTGTGGACTTCCTAGTACATCAAATATGCCAGTCATGGAGAAACCAATCACCAATACAATTTAGACAGAGAGCACTTTAGTACTGGGCATCAGTGGTAAAGTGCCCAGAGTCCTAAAGCCAGCATAAACTAAATTCAGCCCAGATTCAAAAACAGGAGGTCAAGAGCAAAAAAATACAGGGGAAACCACTCCAAGAGCGGACAGGTCTAACCAGTGATCTTGAGGACTCGATGAGAGACTTGAAGACGGGGGTCCGTCAGGTCTCCACCTCTAATCACACTTAACTCAAAAGAATGGAAGATGCCAAAAGCAGGTCAGCACAAAGGCCTCCATGCTAAACTATTTCTTCATCATTGGTTGTGATCATGGGTCCCAGTTAAAGAGCTCTTGTCATGTTTTTTTGTACGAAGAGCTCACAGGGCCCTGGTTTAAAATTTGCCATCCAGCGCCCCCTCAAAGTGATCATCGCAAGGATCCTAAATATCCAGGTTTAGGGTGCGGGAAAATTGAGTTTTATAGTTTATTACTGTTGGTTGATTCTGTTTGTATGTTCTTTTTTCACTGAGCTATCCATGAAGATGTGCCAAAGGAGCAAACTGCTTTAATGCTTTTATGGGGCAATGGGTCTGTGCGATGCTTGGTGCAAGTGTCAGCCCCACGAAAGAGGCTACATCTTTTACTCCATTTCCCATGGTACATTTAACCAGTTGGATTTTATCATGCTCCCTCAATCTGATATGAAACATTCTGGCCATGCTGATCCCAGCCCCAGGTGTTTTGGACCACTCCCCAGCTAGGCAGACGATGAGGGGCTTTCCAAGATGTGGGAGAGGCGGTTAGGATCTATTTGCTTGGTGTCTGATCAACTCCCATTTCAAGGGATATTTTCATCATGAAACAGATGGATATTTCTCAGAAAATACTAGTTCAGTGACATCTAAGGTACATGTGTGTGCAGGCATGTCAGGTTCCTGGTGGCGTGGAATAGAAAGTGAATACTAGAGATCAATATCCTAGAATTCATATTCCTACTGTTGGAGCCTCAGTGTCAGTCGGCCCCAGACCCAGTTCTCCAAAACAATGTTGATCATCTCATGGTTAGGATTTGTCAGTTGTTGCTGGGGGAGGCTTTGTTGGCCTGGCTGTCCAAATAGACTTGGTCTAAAAAACATGACTTGAACAGCTGGCTGGTGATGGGTCAGAGAGTCCTCAATCATTTTGCCTCACACTATTCCTCTCTTTACCTCAAGCAGGACCCCCCGAACTCTATGCCGTGTCTGACTTTGTTTAGGATTTACCATTTCCCTCACTGTCATGTAGTCAGAAGACTCAATTAGTGGCTGAAATCAGTCCAGATGTTCTTTGGCATCCTGACATTGTCATCTTCTCGGAATCTGGGGGGAGGGCGTCCTTAGAACCATGCGGGGATTGGAGGGGAATAACCTGTTCCTAATAGATTTCCAGCTGAGTTATTCAGACTTACAGCTTCACGTTCCGTTCCTACAATCATGGTGTTTTTTGATGAGGCACTTGTTGTAGGGATCCTGCCAAATCATCTGTCTTGCTGATTCTCATGATCTCTAAAACTGGGACCATGGGGTTGTTATCACTCCATCTTATTTATTAATGTAGAGGTGAATGTTTCGCAAAGGTTTTGTCAATTCACCTACTTTTGTTCACAGGGACTAATCTGGGTTAATCCCTGTGAGATCTACTAGACATTCCATCCACAGACTTAACAATGCATTAGCTGTAGTCAACAAACTGCAAGGCCCCTTTGGGGCTTCTCAAGGTCAACCTTCAAAAATCCTTTGATGGGACTATTTATTCCCAACTCTCCACAAGATCATGAAGTTAACTTTATTCATTATGTAAGCCTCTGCTACAGCTGCCTGAGGGCCAGGGTTTGACTTTGTTTGGAACTCTCTACAGAGTTTCTTATTGAGATGGGGTTGAGAGAGGGCCACACCCTCCCTTCCCCCCTTTTTATGTTGGCCATTGAGCCCTTCATGGTGTGGCTTCATGTTGACACATTTGTGAAGGCCTTTGAGTGGATAAGAGAAATCTTTCAGTGTTTCTTTAAGATTCACAAGAGTCTGGAGCAAGAATTCTTCACATACTACATATTTGTGCCGGCTTTCCTGATCTGACTATTCACATGGCCAAGTTGTTGGTGTTTAAATAAAAGCAGGTCCATCAGATCAGGTTTGGCCTCAACATTGACATTGTTTCCATATGCCTAGATACTTTGGGTTCTTACCATCGTTGAGTTCCCATCTGGAAAATAACTAAAGACACAAAAATGTTGTTTGGGGGTATGTATAACTCTGTCACCAATGTGGAGACATTCCTGTCTGTTTCAATCAATGCAGTTGGGCTTAAACATTGATGTGGTTGACACAGACTATCTTATATGTACATTTGTGAAGGAGTAAGGATTCATGCCAATCTGCTACTTCTACATAAACTGACTGGAATCTTGCTGTGAGAACATATTTCTATTTCTTCCCTGTTTCAGATAAGGAATGATGCCATTGTCCGCGTGTTTCCAGTCCTTTTGGACCAACTGCTCATTATCCCTAGGTCATTGTACCAACTTACCAATACAAAGTCTGAAACATCAGCTGTATTACCAGTGCTTATTATGCCATGTCACAAGTAATAGAGCCTAAATTACCTTCACACATTGTGATGGAGCATCACACCTGACCCAATCGTCAAACTGGGCATGTTTGATCCAGCTGTCCCACATAACAGAGAAAACATACAACCATGTGTCTGCTCAAAACAGTACTTGGCTTGTGATGAGGAATCTTGTGGCAACATTTAGCACAAATCAATTTACCAAACACAGCATCAGATACCGTATGATAAAAGTACACCTCCAGAAATCCTAGTGTGCATTGAATGTGTGTCAACTATCATGTTGATGCCAAACAATATTGCTGTAACTAAAAAAGGCTAAACAAAAAGAATCACTACAAACAATAACTCACCCCTCCATGCTGCTGTTGGTCCCTCAACTGGCCATTAAGCTCCAGGTAGGCCACCGCAAGATGCAGGCTATTATGGGGGTCAAGGTGTGCTGCACATGCTTGCCTCGTTAGGAGGACTGGCCAAGCTGGACTTCTGCAAACTTTCTGGTCTAGGGTCGCAGGTCCTCCCACCTCTTCTTGCCATGCAGCCTCCACTGCTTATGAACCCCCGCGGTCTGCACCTTCTTGGTGATGGCCTTCCAGATATCCTGATTCTTCGATGGGTGTTAACCTGTCTGGATGAAACAAAAATAACAACAAAAGAGGTTTTGAGTGATTTTGTTAGTCTGTAGTGGTATGACATAATCTTGTTCCATCTCTCACATGCATTCCCAAAAAAGTCAGTATAGATTATTTTCAAACATTTAAAATATCATAGGAAATACTAATTTGCAGTGATCTGTTGAGCACCTCAGCACTTTCATTACTTTCTCATGTTACCAATCCAGGCCACAAATCTCCTAGGCCAGGGTTAGGAAACCTTTCCTGTAGTGAGATTCACTCATGATTAGTACAAATCTAAAGGCCAAACATCCTATACATTATTTGCACACAACCCCATGCACAGCTACATTGGCTTCATGCCTAATTGTATAAGAGTCAGATACTAACATGTTTGTTCCACATACAGTGACTAAGGATAGTATGGAAGGACTGCCATGTGTCAGTGAGAGCATGGTTTTGGGTGATGTGTTAACAAATATGTGTAGTAATGGGTCATACTTGTATGGATAATTGAGAGCCTGTATCATTTGACTAGCAGCACAGGAAATATCTTTCCCTAAATGTGGCAACTTGACATGTTTGAAACATACAGATACTCTTTTAATTTAAAATATGGGATGTAATTTCCCTTGACAGAACAGCATCAGACAACTCCATAACTTTGAAGATTCTTTTTGCACTTTACACTTCACAAATTTTGACATGGGCTGTATGTTGTCACTTATATTTATGGTACAGTGTGTACTGGCCACTGGAAGTAAGGGGCCTGCAATTTGTCTAATGAAATCTGTAACTGTGAGTAACATGAACTGAAAATTGAGCTTATTCTTTCAGGTGACTTTTCACTTCAATGTACAGACATTGTCAAACAATATTCTGTACCCCGCTAAGTCATTCATTTCACTAATTTCCAATAACAACACTTCACTCATGAACAAAAAAGACAAATTAGTCTGTGTGCAAAGGAGGAACAATTTAATTTGACAAACATTTCCCATTCAAACATGTGCCTGCTTCTCTGGGTTCCAATACAGCTGGCTGCACAAGGACAGGATCTCCTTGGTGAGTAACTCTAATTCCTCAGGGAAGTAGCCTAGGGCCCTGTCACCTGCTTTGCCTAGAATCCTGGCTTCCATAGGTTGTAACAGCAGCAAAAGTCAAGGAAGTGTTGTTGGCTTCAGTATTGGAAGACAAGTGAACTTTTTTTCCAGACGTCGCACACAAGTACACAGCATACACCCTCCATGATGCAGACATACACAGCTATTGGCTTTCATGCTTAGTCATCACACAGATTAGCCTATGGTAGTGCCCGTCATGGAGTGTTCCACGTACTATGCGGTCAACTTCCGCCGACAGCCATTGGATAGCCAGTGTCCTGATGGCAAGGTCAGGCACCCTCCATTTTAGGACGTGAAGCTGTGTATTTGTAAATTGTGCATTACCATCACTCAAAATGGTGGCTTCTTTGTATACCAATTTCAGAAACGTACAACACTGTTTTTGTCAAAATATGACACATTAACAAGTGAACCGTTACTGTGTTTGACATGGATAGTGCCATGGTATATGTTATACTGCCTTCGATGGTAATTGTAAAAAAATAAATCAAAATAAATAATGTGCAAATAATACATTTCAAATGTATTATTTATACATTATTTGTTACAAAAATGTCAGACGTAAAAAGAAGAAATAACACACTAAGATCACTAATCTTACCAAAACTTAAGATGTGTGTTGATTTTGAAAGTCTTGTGTGACAATTTTAAGTTATAGTTTGCTTTCCTTACATGCAGACATTTGAACCCAGGGGAGGGTAGAAGAAGATGTCCTCAAGTCTTTAGACCGTTTCCAGACCGTGCCACAATGGAGGAAAAGAACATAATAAAAAAGTTCAGATTAAATAGGCAAATTATACTGGATTTGTGTCAGCAGCTGGAGCCTGATCCCGTGCTTTACACTAGTAATACAACAGCCATAATACCAATAGTAAAACTCATGGCAGTACTTCATTTTGTGGCCACTGGATCTTTTCATTAAACTGTGGCAGTATCTGGAGGTATGTCACAGCCAACTTTCAGTGCTGTGCTGAATGACGTCCTTGCTTCAATGATGAGACATATCAACAGCTTCATCCAGTTTCCAAGAGCTCAGGATTTGGCCAATGTGAAGGGGAAATTTTATGATTTGGGAGGCCTACCACATGTGAATGGAACACTTGATGGCACACATATTGCCTTGCTGCCACCATATGCCAGGTCTACTGTAATTGGAAGAACCTCAATTCTATCAATGTACAAGTTGTCTGCTTATCGGATATGTACATCTCAAGTGTGTGTGCCCACTTTCCTCGGTCAACATATGATTCCTTCGTACTACGGAACTGCACCATAGCCCTGCAAATGTCACAACTTGGACCTGACAGGGGCTGGCTTGCTGGTAAGTACAATATGACACGAGGATCATTTGCTTTAATCCTAGTTTAGGAATGTACAATGACTTGATATAATTTTAATCTATCAATGTATTGCTTTCATGTAGGAGACACAGCATATCCTAACCAACCATGATTGTTTGCACAGCTGAGGAATCCAACAACACCAGGGGAAGTCCATTTCAATGAGGCCCATTGAAGAACATGGAGGCAAGTTGGGCGGGATTTGGGGCTTTTAAGCTCCCGAAGGGCAGATTTTGGTGTCTGGACAAGACTGGTGGAGCTCTCCTCTACTCACCTGATAAGGTGTGTCAAATCACCGTTGTATGCTGCACAACATCAGCCTGGGATTGAACATCCCAGTCATTACAGAGGATGGAGACTGTAAAATGCCACCGGGTGAGGATGTTGAAATGCCCAATGAAGATGACAGTGGTAAAGAGGAAGGAATTGACCTATGTCAAGATGTCATTGACCACTTCTTCACCTGAGTGTAAGTGTACTTTTACATGTTGTAACATCCAGTGTCAGAACAACTTGTAACATACTGAAAATATCAGTCTGTGATGGTAATTTGGTAGGAATGGTCAGTTCAGGGAAGTCCAAGGCAAAGATGTTTTTCAATCAAAGATTCCCTATACTGACTACTGTGTCGGTTGACATAAATTCACATTGCTTGTGCTAAGCATGTGTCCTCCTAACTTAACATTTGAGCCAAATTTTAATTTTCCCTTGTTAATCTATTTTAGGATCCTTCACCGTGTTATCTTTATTTGGACATTTCACATTTGTGATATATGCAGTGATATGTTGCTGTTGAAAAGTACAAAGGTAACATGAGTTGATCCTGGGACAGACACCCACTTTACACAGATCTTGTATAGAGACATCTTGCACTGTAATTGAATGGAAGTTCTTGAGATTGTATGAGACCTGTGTTCTGTTAGATACTGCTACCAGGGCAATATGTGCTACTTAAGTTGCTCTAACCACATGTATATATCAAGCCATAGCATACTGGTCTCCCTTCACATTGGCTAAATCTTCGATTTGGTTCAGTGTAGGAAGCTATTGATGTGTCTCCCCATAGTTGAAAGGACTTTTTTAGCACAACACTGAATGGTGCTTGTGACATTGCACCAGGTACTGCCACAGTGTCCTGAAATGGTCATGAGGCCTAAATCTTTGTTACTGCCATGATATAGACTATAGGTGTTGTTGATGTAGGATTCCTTTTGTGGGGGTGGGATGTCTGGCTCCAGCTGAGGTCACAAATCAATAATAGTTTGCCTATTTAATTTGGTGTTATGAAGTATTACCTTTCTTCCATGGTGTCAAGGTTCTTGAGTATTAACTTGTAAACGGCACAGACTGAATGACTTTTGCATGGTTTGTGAAAAGCATATTTGATTTTGTCACAGACCTGTTACCCACAAATATAGGACACCAATACATTGTCATTTCATTGTTTCTTTTTCTATCTTTTTTTAAATGGGAAAGACATTACCAAGTTGGTATTTATTACTTGTTTTTTAATCATATAGTTTGACGAGTTTAAAAAACAATGGTGTAGAGAAGACAGAGAAAAGGAATTACCACAATAAATACAACACCAGTCTTTGACTTTGTTTTATGTGCATTTAATTTGAACAAACAAATGAGTGCAATATCTTTGAAACCAGAATGAAAACGAATAAGAATAAAAACTAGAGTCCATCATGATGGACGCAACTATATTTGTTGAGCACTAATTGTTTGGAGTCTAATGTACAAAATACAACTGCCCTAAATAAGGTAAATGGTAGGCAAATACTGGAGAAAATTAGATTTGGTGTCTCTTGGAGGTGGTGGTGTAGGTCTTGCTATCCTCTCCTGGTGGTCCAAAAGAATGCCACCTCCTGGGGGAAGAGGGACCCAGTTGCAGGGACTGAAGTGGTTGGAGCAGTGCCTCTTGTTGCTGGACCTCACTGTCTACGGCTTAGGAAGGTATATTTTGTCATGATGTGATGATGTTGAAGGCCACAGACATGCGTATATGGTAAAAGAAAAGCCCTGCACATGTGATGATAAATGTCAAACATCTCACCAGCCAAGGAGCACAAATTGGAGTTGTGATTCTTGAAGCTCAAGAATGTGCTCCCTCTTCACCTGCTTAGGGTTACAGATCTCTGTTAGGACCTGAAACATAGTATTGCTCCCAGGACTTTGTCAATGGTGGTGTGGGCCACAGTGATGCCAGCGGCCGCACTTTGCTGGCCCACTGATTCCCTCCCATGATGTCTACCCCCACTTCCCTGTGTCCTTGAGGCAGTGGGGTCCATCCCACTGGGTCCTGGCACAACTGGAGTTTGTGGTGGTTGCTCAACAGTAGCCAGGACTGGGGGCATAAGATGGGAGTTGTGTTCCTCTGGACACAAGTAGTAGAAGTATCCACAGGCTGAGTTGTTGCAGCTGGGGTGGGAGGTGTAGATGTGGGCCGAATGTGACTCACAGGGGCTGTCTGCCCAGACAGACCAGATGGACCAGGCATCCCCTCATCATTTGGACTTGCAGGAGTGGTGTTCTCACTGAAGTCATGATCCTGGCCTGGAGTGGAGGTGTTTTTGGGTGGAGATGGTAGTCCACTGGCACTGGGAATCAGTCCTAATATGAATTACAAAAGAAATATATTAAAGGTCTGTATTGTACCTCAAATGCGTCTTCAGCTACAAATGAAGCAACCTAAAACAAAACAAAAATATATTATTATTGGGATGTTTAGGCCTTTGTGTGATTTAAAACGTTTTACTCATATAGGTTAATGTATACGGATGCAAACTTCAATAACAATGATGGAGATGAGCCCTGAAATGTAAAATGTTATTTAAAAATTGTACATCACATGTACTAGAAATGCAACTCAACACAGTTGAGAGGAGATCTGAAAGCTGAGTCATTTCAAGGCTTAGCAGCCTCAGAAATAAACCATGGTACAACTTATTGGGTTAAATGGCATTGGCCATCATATGCACACTCCAAAGTAAATTGTGCATCAATATTAAACAGCATGCCACGGAACATGATTGGAAACCTTTGAATACACAAACTATGAATTATGCAAGGACGTAGATCAATTCAGTAGAGTAACAAGAAGGTGACAACAACCTGGATCAACACAGCAGATTACATTTTAATACATACCATGAAATGGTGATGACAACTACATAAAGCTTTGACTTTTGTGCATATGTTCAAGGAAAGAGATGCTGAGCTACATCACATTGCAGTAATATTTTGCAGAGACAAAAGCAGGCATCATGGTAGTTGTAGTTATTTGTAAATGCTACTGCCAATACTTGTGAAAAAGTGAATAACACATACCTATATAAATTACTTCAGTGAAATGAACACACATTTACAGTATGTACACAGGTATGTATGTAATGTGAATAGGTTAAGATACCACTTATAGGCACTATACATTCATGTGCATATGGATGAAGTTTAGAACCTGGTTTTGAAATAGAAAAACCTGCATTGAGATAAAGCAAAGGACTAGGTAACTGATAGCAGGGGCGATCCATAGAGAACAACACACAATCTGACAATACATATTGTTCATTGTTCAATAGGGAGAAACAGCCATGATGCTACTAATTTGGACAACACAAGATATTTTTGAAACTAAAGTTTAAATATATATCTTTTGATAGGTGTCTAGAAACATTCTGAACAACTAGGTTAAGGGCAAGGACCCCATTTGTGATTAGTGAGACATACATAGGTGTAAATTACCAGTCTCCACCCCATCAGGGATTCCTGTCAAACCTTCATGATATAGGATCTACAAGGTATTTTTCTCACAGGGAAAGAGTTGTAATGGGGTGCTGGGAGAACCACCACCAGTCCTCTGGACCTCCAGGCGATTCTTGGAGGCCAGGGAATGGGCTCTCCGCCGCAAGTCATTCCACCTCTTCCTTATTTCCTCCTCTGTGTGCAGATTGTTAGCCACAGCATTTACTTTGTTGACTATTTGGTCCCACATTTGCCTTTTCTGAGATAAGGTAGTATTTTGGAATTGTACTAAACAAAATACTACTCTAATAGTTTCATCCACCATTACTGTCAATTCTCCCTCTGTAAAACGAAGGTTCCTCCTTCCTGCCATAGTGATGAAAAAGATATACTGGTGCCCCTAAAGTTTTTTGAAAAATAAGGAAAAAACGAAGAAGTGAAAAAAAGAGGGAGAATTGAAAAAGGAAATAACCTGGCTGTTCAGTGGCAAGGTAGTCTTCAGATTGGTGGTCAGCAGTGGAATGGCAAAGGATCATGGTCTGATATGGGGTGTTTTTTTAGTGTGTTTTGTAGGTGTTCACAATTGTCCAATATACATCAGGTGTGGGCTGCTAGCATCCATTCAATAGCCACAGCCATAGTCCAGTGCTGAACAGGTCCTGTGACAGACTCCTGACATCATAGGACCAGCGCTGGTACACCACAAGCATGACTGGGTTATCTAAATATGGGTGTGCCGACGACAGTGGAGTAATACTCACCAGCATTGGAGCCCACCACGTCTGCTGAGGGATACAGCTAGTGCGAAGGAGTACACTACATCAACGGGGACATCGGTTGAACAGCGATAGATCTACATACAGTGGTTGGAACACCGTTAGCTTGATATAGTACTTGGGACCACCACTGCCACTGTGGCGGATTGGGGGTAATACTGCCAAGATCTAAATTAGACCCTAAATCCTTGTGTCTAGAAAGCTCAAGAAAACTTATCACAGACACTATCACACACAGAGGTAGCAGCAACAATATTATAGTAAAATATGAACATTTCTAGATTGTCTAGCAACAAGAGTATGGCATTTGGCATATGCCTACCAAAGCTACTTGTTTGAGAAAATGTTATTGTAAATGTGATTTTTCATAGTGGAAGCCATAACAGACACCAAATAAAGAGCTTTGGAAACCTTAAACAAAACAGTAATTGGATGAGCATTGCCTTATGAGTACTTATGTACAAGAGGCAGCCTGAAAAATTGCATCCTACCAATGAAAATGGGAATCCATCAGATCTCCTGTAGCTTCATAATAAACACAAAGCCAAACAACTGAGATGGCTAGTATTTCCAGCTGCAGCAATTTATGCTGTAGGCAGCAGATTCTCTCCACTGGTGACACTGCATTATATGGAGTCCCTAGGTAGTATAAAACAATCAGCATATGCCTTATAACCATTTACTGGAAAACAGCACAAAGTGCCCCAGGGAGTGGCCGTTATAGGTAGATTGTAGCAGCGTAGCAGCCATAGACTGCAGCAGGCTGACATGTCATTTGAGCAGATGGTTAACACCAGAATTCTAGCCCCTCTTGAAAGGCAATTAAGGGTTATTGTTGTGTGTTATATTGAGTTGGATGCTGAAGATGATGTGTTGTAGAGCTGTTGTTTGAGAGAGACTATGATGTGTGCAACAGTAGATGCTGGCTGTCACTGCTGAGAGCCAGTGGTGAGGGTATAGCGGGAAGAGAGACGTGTGAGAGGGTAGAAAGAGGAACAGCAACACTCTCATCAGGACACAAGAAGTGGCGAACTAGCCACCAATGTTTGTGGCCATATTTGGCCTTGTGCTAAAGGTGTTTCACCAAGTACGGTGATGGGGCACTGCCCAGCCTATGTAGGCCACAAAGCAGTTGCTTTTCTCACCCCAACTCACTTCCCTTTGTGGCCCCTGATGGGAACAGCTTGCCCCCCTTTCTCGCTGGAGGAGTTTGGTAGAAGGGTGAACTGTGTTTGAAAAATTAAGAGACAAAATAAATGATGCATTTATGTATCTGTTCTGTTTACTGATAGTATTACCATTCAAGCTCTCAAACACAACTGTGTTTCTTCCAAATTAGTTTTCCTTTCATTTATTTCCTACCTTTATTGCATCTACCTTTTTCATTCCTCCCTTCTTTTTCTTTCTCACTGCCTTGCCTCCCTTCCACCTTGGTTTCTTCATTGTTGGCATTCTCCTTTTGTCATAGATCTCTCTCAAGTTTCACATGCATTCAAGCATTTCATTCCTTTCCTATTATTTTCTCTTCTTCTTGTATCCTTCCCCTGCACCCTTCTTCTTCAGACTTTTCAGCCTCCCTTCATAACATTGTACCTTCACCTCTTCTTCCTTGCCACTATTTGCCACTCTTCTTTCATTTCCACTCTACTCTAAAACACTCTACTCTAAGCCACACTACTCTGCAACACTCCACTCCACGCCACTCCACTCTGTGTCACTCCACTCTCCAGCTCTCTACTCCATGCCACTCTACTATTTGCCACTCCACTCTATGCCACTCTACTTCATGCCACATAACTCCACACAATTCTGCTTCACACCACTCTACTTTACGCCACTCCACTCTAAACCACTCTACTCTGTGCCACTCAATGGCAGTCCTCTCTAACCCGCTCCACTCTATGACGCTCCATTCTATGCACTCCACTTTATACCATTCAGTGCCTAATTTGTAAACAAATAAGTGTTGAGGCCTGCGTCAGCAGCCCGCTGCATCTTACACCACCTATTGTCCCTACCAGCATTGCCAATGACAGTACCAGCACAACTACAAAACATCACACTCCTACAAGTGCGACAATCCAGACTATTCCAGGCCCCCAGAGCTATATATTAGAATGGCTTTAGCAGTAGGTATTAGTCATGTTTAATGTACATGGTAATTAATAAATAACTGTTGTTCTCATTTCTAAATTAGAACAATCATTGCCAATATTTGGCAGACTGTCACAAGTGCCAGTGTTGCCAATTAAGTGCCAATGCTGAGCACTGGAAACCACTGGCTCAAATTAAGCACTGATACTACTCTATGCCACTCCACCCTATGCCACACCACTTTTAGCAATGCTGAGCAGCTTCCACACTACTGCATAACGTGGCTAAAAGACATTGGAAAAACAATAGCTCTTTGCCAATGCCTGTTACTTGGATTTTCCCTTTCAACAGCATCAGCAACATTGGCTTGGACTTCCAGTTCCCTCATGATGCACGTATAGCCCAGGTGACACCCGACAATGGAGAACACCTCAGATTGCCCCATGCAATGTCACTACTTGCTCATGTGCATGGGCCGTTCTGCTGTCTCCGACCTTATGGACAATGTTTCTCTGCACAGCTCCCTACAGAGTCAATGTGAGCTGTGCCATTGTAGTAGCTGGAGGGGGGGACACCTCTCTTTGTTCCTCCTTCCCAAAATTCGTCTCAGATGTAAAGAGATACAATTACTTCACTTGTTATGGTACTCCAAGCACCCTATGCTGTCCTGTAGGTAGATTCAAAACTTTATTGACACTGCCAACAAAACACTGCTGGAAAGGGGATGACCCATTTGCCTTACGTATGCATTTTTTAAATGTATTACCTGTGCTCTGGCAGTAGGCTAATTATGTTTATACCATGCCTAAAACTACACAAATAGTACCCATTATGATGACACCGAATGCGTCTGTGATAGTATCAGAATTTAATCATTTCATAGAAGAATCTTCGGGCTCAAAGACCAGGCCACTAAGCCTTTAAATCAGAAGGCCACCGTCCGCATCTAGTGGCCTGACCCATTTTCTCCCCTTGGATCCAGTTAGAGCACTGTCCAGTGCGTGGCACGGTGCTGTTTGTCTGAAAGAAATGTATAACATCAGTTAATCAGATGACAATATGCAGATGGCACCGTGTCTCCTGGCTGTGCGCCCAGACAACCTCCATGTGTAGTTGGACTTGTGACAGGGGACTTCCGGCTGGAAGCAGTGCTGTGTCGGAGGCCGGGCTTCACACAGTTACAGAGCTGTTTCTGTGACGCTACCCTGTCCTCGTCTATGTTCTTAAGTAAACGTCATGCACTTAATTGACGGTCAAGTCCAAATCATGCTTAAACTGGCGACGCCCACCCTAGAAACAAAATGTAAATAGCTGAATTACGTAGGTGTGGTCATTTAAATTTCAATTATACTTGTATTTTAGGATGTGTGTCGCGAAATTGCGATCAATGAAATCGACCTAAAAAATGTTTGTAGCTGCTATATAAACTACCACTGTATCGTGAGGATAAGTGTCTATTTAGTATGTTTAACCCATTTACTTACTTTGATAATGTAGTGATAGTCAAACAGTGGTTGCAAAATTTTTCACAGCAATACATTGCACCCTATATAGTGACCGCTGACTATTTAGTTTATTATAATCTGTGTAAAAATGTACATATTAACCGCGATTGTATATTTATTGTGTTTAAAATCATCACTTACCATATGCTTTATCTAAAAAACAATGGGGCATATTTATAAGAAAGCGGTGCATCACTCGATGCACCACTATCCTTGTGTTGCCCTGCGCCACTCTAACGACACCATGTGTGATCCATACTTACAATACAGTGCACGGTGGCGCACATTAGAACAATAGCGTCAAAAAAGTTGACGCTATTGTGGCACTTTGCAGGATTAGCGCCCAAAATGATGGTGCTAATCCTGTAAAGTAAAGGGATACTGGGTGCGTCATTTTAAACGCCTGCGTAAGCCAGGCATTAAAAATGACACAATGACAGCGCTAGAATGCCCCTCTTGCATACATTGTGCCTGACGCATGCATAATGTGGCACAAGGGTTTACAAAGTAGCACACACTTTGTAAATATGGCACGTCTGAAATGCCTACCTAACGCCACATTAGCTTAAAAAATGGCGCTAATGTGGTGCAAGGATTCGCAAGGGGCTTGTAGATATGCCCCAGTATTTTTTAAGTGTCTGAATGACCGTTCCATCTTTACACTTGATCACACCAGAGCACATAAGAAACAGCATGATTGCACCTTTTCTAACGTAACAAGTTGAATTTAACACATGTGAGGTGGTAGATAATACGAATGAACAGTGATGTAAACGTACTCAAGAGAAATTCATGTGGGAGTGCATGTTAATGTAAAATTGTTTAAATGTGTTATTTTAATAAGAAGAAATCCTTGTTTCCTTATGAACCTCTGCTAATTTAACTTCCTCCCAAAGACCTGTCGAACATAAAATTTACTTATTAGGTAGTTTTGCAGGGTGCCATTGTATGGGCAGTTTACAGCATAGTTTGACACTTAAACAGCAATATAAATTGGTGCACTTTTTTGCAATACCAAGTTCAAATCCATTTGCAAAAAGGTGCAAACCCTCTATCATCTAAATAACCACTGCTGAAGTTCCACAGCCTACTTATTCAATCAGCAGGGGTGTAGCTTAAGTATGGGTGTTTGGGGTGTTACACCCTCCTAATAATACATTTTCTGACAACCGAGACAACTGGTGCTTTCAGTGGGGCATGATGAGATGTCTGTCGGATTTCACCAGGAATTGTTACATGCACACTGACAAAAACGCACACAAGCTCTCCCTCTCTGTTTTGAAAGTGCTCAAAAATATTGGTTATTTTACAAAATATTGCTTCCTCCCTTGATAGTCCTATCAATCTGCATTCCTCTCCCAATTTTCACGGCCCCTTAGGCCCCTCTCATGAACCCTGCTTGTTGTATAATGTATTTAAACATTACATGACAGCCTGGTTGTCAGAAAATCTAAAGCTCACTCCTCCCCAGGTTTACTGACCAAGCTACACCCATGCCAATCATCAATAGGACAAGCAGCTTAAGCCTCCTTCTCTTTTGTATGCACATGCATCTTCTCTAACACAGCCACAGTTTCCATTTAAACACCTGCTCTGTCTCTGTGGCCAGTTACCCAGCCCTAGTGTATTTCTCATGTAACCGCACACATCAACCTTCCTCACCCAGAACACACAACTATTGCTGCTTGCAATAAGGTTGTAATTGGTGTCCCCTTTCATATAAACAGCTACCTAGGATATTTGGTCTGCAGAGCTTCCTCCAAAAGCTCAACCATTTTGAGGTTTTTGGCTGCCCTGCCTGGGTTACATAGTGCTCGAAGGAGCATGATTGGCTATTGCACATAGCAAGGGAAGAGCAGAGCCTCTGAAATGTCCTAAGGATTTTTGGAAGCCTAGCAAAATATATTTTAGAGCTCTCTGTATGGAACAACTTTGAATTTTTCGCCCATTTTCAGCAAATTCAATTCTTCATGATACCAAACAATATTGAATTACACTTTACACTTTCAGAGAGGAAAACACAAACAACACTGAAAGCTGAAGTTGCTTGGTGTCTGCCAGACAAATAATGCCAAAAGAAAGCATGACCAAGCATTAAAAAAGCAATTTATTTTACTATTTGGATCTTAGTTTTTTGACTTGCAACAATAAAATGTTATATTGAATTGGGTGTTTAACTAGTCCGTTTCTCCCATTGTAGAAAAATCACAGTGAGTATGACTTGGTAAATGTTTAGTGGACTACTGTATAGTATTAACCTAAGTGCTAGGATCATAGTGCATCAATTGTATCTTTAATTGAGGCTATTAACAAATCACAACTAAAAACCTCCTTCACTACTGGTGTTCTTGCTGCAACAGAGTTAATTAAAGCAGTGCTCTAAGCAGTTTCACAATTTCATTGGGTGATATCTACTAATCTACTAAAATTCCCCTTATTTAACTTACCCTTTCTTATCCCTCTGCTCCTCTTTGAATGTGTGTACTTTGCTGGGTAGGAGGTTACTTTAACTCTGGTGAGCAAAATAAAAGAGCAGCATATAGAAGGACCGAGGAATAAAGAGAACATTTGAGCAAAAGTGTTGAAGTAGAGAGAAAAGGAATGTAGAGCAAATATGAAAGAGAGAGATAGGTGAGTAGGGAGAGACCTAAGGTAAAGAGATTAAGTTGAGGTAGCAAGAAAGATGAAGAGAGTTAGAAAGATGAAGATAGAGAAAGAGCGGCAGAGAAATGTGTACGGTGTTAGAGTGAGGTTGGTAAGTAGAGAGAGCTAGGAAGGGAGGAAATGTAAGGAGGAGAGAATTGTAGTGGGCAAAGGGGTGAATCAGAGAGAGAGAACGGTAGAAAGAGAAGAGCTAAAGAGAGACAATGGCAGAGAGAGGTAGAGTGATGAGGTAGTGAGAGAAACATAGAAGAAATATAGAGAGCTGGTCATTAGTGAAAGGGACTAAAAGAGAAGAGGTATATAAAGACAGGTCAGGTAGACAGTGTAGTGAGGCAGAGATAAAAAGAGAGAGAGGGGTTTGGCTAGAAGGCTGGAAAGATAGATGAGATGTAGTTCAAAAAGAAGAAGAAAGTCACAGGCAAAGTCAAGAAAGAACTGTGAGGTTCATAGAGATGTAGGTGAGGAGATGATGAAGTGAGACAGTTGTGAAGTAGATATAGAGGTGGAAAAGTGGAGAGAGCTAGACAGATGTATAAAGGAGGAGGAACAGAGATAGAGCAGGAGAAGACAGAAAAAGAAGTAAAGGTTGATTAATAGAAGTAATGATAAAGGGTGAACTTAGTGAGAAAGGTGAGGTAGAGCATCAGAGGAAGAAAGGGAGAGGACGTGAGTAGGAGAAGGGTGGTAGCAAATGAATGGTGAGGTAAACTAAGAGGTTAGGTAGTGTGAGAGAGTGATAGGATAGAGAAATGAGATAGCAAGAGGGATATGAGGTTGAGAGAGATATATGAGACAAAGAGTTGGGCAAGGAAGACAGTTGTGAGGTAGAAACATGTATGAGAAAGATGTAAGGTATATAGACATGGAGCAAAAGCTAGAACAGTGAGGTAATGAGAGAGAGGAAGGTGAGACAGAGGAGGTGCAGATGGTGCAGAACTGAAGGGAGGTGAGATGGAAACAAAGCAGAGAGGTCCAAGACAGAGCATAGTAGATATAGCTTTAAGGTAGAGTGAAAGTTTAGAGAGTGAAAGATGTAGCAGTAGAAAGTAATGGAATGCTAAAGATACAAGGTCATAAGAGTGAGAAAGAGGGAGGTAGAGCAGTAGACATAGATTAGGTACAGAGAGATGAGATAGTAGTGATTTGTAGTCTAAGCGAGGTAAGAAGAGAGTGGTGTGACAGAAGAACAGGAGGAGAGATAAAGGGAGAGACAAGACACAGAAAGATTATATTTATTTGTAACTGCCACTAACTGCCTGACAGTGTAAAGGTTTAGGTTGAGCAGTTCATTAATGCACACTACATTCTGCTAAGCATACCCAGCTGTCATACTAGGAGCTAATTATGAGGGAGCCCCTTGAAACGATTGTAGGTTGACTAATAATGGTGTATGACATTAGAACTCCTGCCTTAACCTTAACAATGCAGAGCCTTTATCACATATGCCTTTACCACGCATGCATTCACAACAAAAGGTAAGTATTTGTGAGGAAAGTTAAACATATATATATATATATATATATAAATGTGTGTGTGGGTGTGTGTGTATGGTCAGCTGCTGCTTTCACATCACATAAAGGGTGCTGTGGATTTGCGCTGGGGTGAAGCTGAGTGATGAGTGGAATCTCATCATTTTGAAGTATATATATACATATATTACCTGGTGGCGGTCACCATGGGTACTGATAGTTAGGGCCATGTTTCCAATTCCATAATAAAAGCGTTTTTGACTTGCCTATATCTTTGGCATCGTTTGACAGGGCAAAAAAGCACAAAAAAAAAAAGTGCTGTGAATTCGCGTATTCATGACAAACAATAAAAAAAAAGAACAGGTTTGGGCTCCTGCACTTGTTTTTAAGATCCCCCGGATATTCTGAAATAAAAGAGTAGGGTGCATGGATCCCCCCTCCTAAGGCATTTTGATGCCCCAGGGACTGCCACCTCCCTTGGTCTTATTTATAATGAATACAGGGGGTTCTTGTGGCCCCTCCGCAGCTCCGGGGATTGTCACCTCCCGGGGGGTTTGATGAAATATAATGTGAGGGTGGGTGCGCAGCTCTCCTGCAGCCCTGGGGACCACCACCTCTCTAGGGGCCAGATGTAGCACGCCGTTTGCATGGTGCAATCTGCGAAAATCGCAGTTTGCGCAATGCAAACGGCCTAACGCGATGCACATTCACAAATTGCGAGTCGGTACTGACTCGCAATTTGTGAATGCGACTCGCAAATAGGAAGAGGTGTTCTCTTCCTATTTGCGACTCGCATCGCAATTCAGAATTGCTTTGTGACCGCGAATGCGGTCGCAAAGCAACTCGCAGTTACCACCAGTGTCACACTGGTGGTAACTCATTCGCAAAAGGGAAGGGGTCCCCATGGGACCCCGTCCCCTTTGTGAATGTTGCCCAGAATGTTTTTTCAGAGCAGGCAGTGGTCCAATGGACCACTGCCTACACTGAAAAAACGAAACCAAATGGTTTCGGTATTTTTTTCATTTTGCAACTCGTTTTCCTTTAAGGAAAACGGGCTGCAAAATGAAAAAAAACTTCAGCAGGCCACCATCCCTGTGAGTGCAGGGGCTCGCTATGGGGTCGCAAAATGCGACCCACCTCATTAATATTGATGAGGTGGGTCTTTGCGACCCCATAGCGAGTCGCAGACGGTGTCTGAGACACCGTTCTGCATCCGAGATTGCGACTCGGAAATTGCGAGTCGGATAGACTCGCAATTTCCGAGTCGCAATCTCGGAGTTTGCTACATGTGGCCCTTGGGCTTTAATCTACCACAGTGCGGGGGGCCGTGTGTCCCTCTCGCAGCCCCGGGGAACACCACCTCCCCGGCTTCCATCAATTATAATGTGGGAGGCTGTGTAACCCCCCCCCATAGCCCGAGGGACCGCCACCTCCCCAGGGCTATTTTACATTGGAGTGCAGCCACCCTGGTGGAGCCAATGATGGCCCTTGGAACTGCCACCCCCCAGGGCCGGCTCCTGCTATCTCCCTGGGTGTCCACCCCCGGAACATAGCTGTTTGCTCTGACTTGGCGGGAGGTTTGACAGTGCAAACACTTCACTTCACTAAAAAAACATAAAGGTTACAGGGACATTATAGTTAGGAAATAGATTTTCAAAACCTTAAAAATTCACAAAAAAAACCACAAAGGTTACAGGGACGTTATAGTTAGATTTAGAATTTACACACACAAAACCATAGAAATTCAGCAGTTATAGTTAGAGTTATCTCAGGAAACTACAACTAATGCCCTAAGGTAACTATAACTCACACCTCCACAATGCACAGTCTTCTCATCAATAATTTCACTGCAAATGTTGCTGTGATATTGTTAATCATATCATAGAATATGTAATGATTGATGTAATATGTGGGGTAATTAGAAGTGCATGGCGAGGGTGCAAGTTATAGTTACCTTAGGGCATGAGTTATTGTTTCTCGAGCTAACTATAGCTATAACTGCTAAAATTCTATGTTTTTTTGTGAATAAATTCCGAACCTAACTATGAATTCACTGTAACCTTTGGCTTTTGAAATGAATTACTGTTTTTTTAATTCTATTTCCTCACCACAACATTCTTGTAACCTTTGTTTTTTTCAGTGAATTTCTATGGCTTTTTTAATGTAAAGTAGTTTTTATTACTATGCACGTCGGTAGATGTCTGCAGGCCCTGCTGCCAACCCCCTATAAACGCCCAACCCTGCGCCACGCCAAGGCCTTTGGCTGTGCGTGGCAGAGTTTGGTCACAGCCCCTTGTCTGCGGTCAGGCCTTACGGCCAACTCCACACCACGTACTAGAGGTTGGCCAGAGGGCCTGACCTGCCACCAGACCTTCCAGCCAGGCCCCCTATAACCACCCAGAGACCTTTTCTAGACTTTGAATAATGGTATACTTAGAATGAGATATTTTAGGATAAATTGAAAAGAAAAATGTATTTGTCAAGTAAAAAGAGTGCAATTACATTCTGTATATAACTTAAATATTTGAATTTGAAAAGTAATTAATCCAGGAATTTGACTACTGACACACCTAGACTGGAACCCTTAACCTTCAGGGTGAGGGCCCGAGACCTTAAACCTCTAGGGCTCAGGTGACTGTTTGCTATGCAGTTTCCAGACATGCATATGACAATCAACCCAAAGATTTTGATGGAAAAAAGACATAAATGTTCCATCACTAGGAATGCTTAACAGTCAAAACACTAGTAAATAAACAGACACACTTCATGAGATACCAGGATTTGAACCTTCAACCTACTGAGTGACACTCAAATAGATTTACCAGTAGGTCGGAAGTGACTCTGTTTTTTGGGCATCAAAACTATAATATTCGAAACAAACATCTTGCTAGTGTGATACTTTGAAGTCATTGTTTAGAGAGACCACTGCAATAACAATCTCTCTCTCTCTACCTCTCTCTCTCTCTTCCATCCCATTATGGGATAGAACAGAGAGAGAGTGACATGTCCGCTGGGGGAGCCTGAGCTGCTTAAAATAGCAGCTAATTGCTTGCAGGAGCAATGTTTTCATCTGTTTCCGTGCACGCTGTCAGCTCCCACTAAGCAAACAGCTACCTCCTGAGGGTTGGTACCTCAGGAGGTAGCAGGAGCTGGCACTGTTGGGTGGCAGTCCCCAGGGCCATCCATGGCTCCACGAGGGGGGCCATGCGGCCCCCTCCATCACTGAATTTAGCTACAGGGAGGTGTTGGTCCCCAGGGGTCCATTACGGACCCTCTATACTAATTTATTTTGGCCCCAGGGAGGTGGAGGTCCCTGGGACTGCAGGGACGGGGAGCCCCACATAATATGTTTGATTTGCCTTGGGGAGGTGGCGGTCTCGAGGGCATCCCCCCATATATCCAACTCATTGCTCTGGCCAGGTGATGGTCCTAGGGGGTTTGGAGGGGGCTGTGTGGGCTCCCACTGCATTAATTTAAGATGTTTAGCCCCAGGGAGGTGATGGACCCAGGGGTGTGGGTGGTTCGAGCTGGCCCACCCCATGCATATTTCTAAGTGCCCGGGGAGGTGGTCGTCCCTGGGGCTGTGGAGCAGTGCACAGGACCCCTCATAAATTTATAACCATTTGCCACGGGGAGGTGAAGGTTGCAAATCCCGGGTCCCAGGAGGTGCTGTGCAGGCACCCCACCATAATTATAAAGCAGTGCCCCCAGGAGGTGGTGGTCCCTGGGGCTTTCATAAACCCTAGAAAGAGGGCCCCATGTAGGCCCCTCCCATTTTTTTTGCTATGCCCCCCAGACCTGGCCCACCCGGTGGCCCAAAAAAAAAAAAGGAAGTGCAGTCTTTTTTCAAAAATCATGGTGAAATTCGCAGACTTGCTGTGATTTAAAAAAATACTTTTAAGCCTTGGGGCGGTCCCTGCACCAAGGTTAGTGGGGGCAGAATGACAGTACCTTCCCCCTTTCTTTTTTTTCTCTTTTTTTGAGACTAGGCTGAAGCAGATTTATTTTAATATTTCAAAAACTACTGAACGGATTTACACCAAATAACATAAAAAAGTATTTCTGCCAAATTTGGTGTCATTTTGTTTAGCTGTTTGGGCTGTAGTCGTGGCTAAAATTCCTACTGGAATTAAAATGGGAAATGTACTTTTTTTGACCCCCCCCTTTTCATGGCACCCACTTGATGGATCAACCTGAAATTTCCCATGCACAACAAGATTCTCTGGCACAGGTTTTTTGGAAAGATTTGTGAAGATTCATCAAACGGTGGCAAAGATTTAGGCAATTCAACAAACACTTTTTCTATGAAAACTAGGTCCTAACTATAATTACCTACTGGTGACTGCTATTAGGTACAATATATAGTATTGGAAAATGACCCTCTCTGAAGGGGCACCCCCAACTTTTTGCCTTCCTCCTCCTCTTTTTCAGACCTTGTTTTTGTTGGCTTTAAGACTCTGGGCACCTTACCACTGCTACCCAGTACTAAAACATGGTAACATTGGCTCATTCACAAGTGGCATATTCAATTTACTTGTAAGTCCCTAGTAAAGTGCACTACATGTGCCCAGGGCCTGTTAATTAAATGCAACTAGTGGGCCTGCAACACTGATTGTGCCACCCACATAAGTAGCCCCGTAACAATGACTCAGGCCTGCCATTGCAAGGCCTGTGTGTGCAGTTTCTCTGCCACTTTGACTTGGCATTTAAAACTACTTGCCTGCCAATTCTTAAACTCCTCCATTTTGTTTTACATATAAGTCCCCTCTAAGGCCCTAGGTTGCCCATACAGCAAGGTGCTATAAAAGTAAATGGGAGGACATGTACTTGTAGGTTTTACATGTCCTGGTAGTGAAAAACTCCCAAAGTCATTTTTCACTACTGTGAAGCCTGCTCCTCTCATATGCCAGCATTAGAAATTCCCTTATGCACCTTTAAGTGGTAATGTCTGATCTGAAAGAGTACATTAACATGTTTCGTATGGTTGGGTGGTGGTGAGAAATCCTACTTACTGGTGAAGCTGGATTTAACATTACAATTTTAGAAATGCCACTTTTAGAAAGTAGACATTTCTCTGCACGTACTGCTCTCTGTGTCTTACATCCACCTCTAGTCTGTGCTGGTTGACAGCTTTCCTTGTGCATTCCACCCAGACAGCCATAAACACAGGACACTCAGCTGCATCTGCATTCATCTGCATACTGATGGGTCTTTCTGCGCAGGAAGGGTGGAGTGGCTCTCACTTACACATCAAAGGCTAGTGGTCTGACCTCACACAAAGGACTGATAAACCCACACAGATCTCCTGGCAGACAGGACTGGTTGAAAGGGGAACTGGTGCACTTCAAAACCATTCTTTGAACTTTCCCTCACTTCAAAGGCCCATTTGGGTATATAAACTGGGTCTAAGACCCCCTAAAATCAGACACTTCTGGACCTACAACTGGACATTCAGAGGGACTGCCATGCTACCCAAAGGACTCATTTGGACTACTTTTTCTGGAAGGACTGCTCTCTTGCTTGTTGCCCTGCTGCCTGCTGCCCCTGACTCTGCTGCCTGCTGCCCCTGACTTTACCTTCCCCCACAAGTGATCTCCAAGGACTTGCACTGAGCTTGCCTCCTGTTGAAAAGTCTCAGATCCATCAAAGACTTCAGCAGATAGAGGAGATCCGTGGTGCCGGAAAACCAACACAAGGCCTGCAAAAACTGACGCATCACCTGCAGAATCAACGCAACACCTGTCTCACGGCTGAAAAATCACTGCAGCGCTTCTTCGAATCGATGCAGTGCCTGTTTCATCATCGCAGCGCATTTTGTATTTTCCACACATCATCCCTGGGTATCAAAATATCCCCACATTGTAGTAAGAAGCTATGACTTAGCACCCAGAAGTCGACGCATCACCTTACCCATGAGGAAAGAATCGACCCATCACCTCCACCGCACCAGAAAAACAAATTATTGCTTTACTTTCTGATGCATCCCCTCCTCTGCGGCCCCCTTGCATCGTTATTTTTAACGCACCCCAGGTACTGTGTGTGAAGTAGATACAGCCACTGATTCTTATGAATTAAGACCCATCTAAACCTTTAAAAAGTGATTTCTTGACTTGTGCATACTGGGTCTTTGTCTTTTTGCTCTTGTTTTATTCAGATAAATATTGCGTGTGTCCTAGATTTTGGGATCAAGCATGCTAACAGGGTCCTTGTCGTGCAACTTGATACCGCACACATGTCCATGCCACCTTAGGTAGCATTTAGTAGTGCTAGTGCTGACTTGCTGCCTGACTGTTAGCACTGTTCACTGAACACTCTCATGAAAATGATTGTTAAACGTTTTGGAACTGTATTGCATGAGGGATGGAATCTCATAAATTGAACATAGATGTAAATATATATGAAGCAACGTGGGTTGATCATTATACTAGAATCTTCAACTATGATTCCTCACCAGCTCCTGAAAGGATGACCCCCTTGGTGATACCATCTTTCTATAAAGAAACGGAGGAAATGAACCAAAAAGGCAGGGGCCAAAGATCTGTTTAGGGGACAAAGTATGAGTGAAGCAGTATCTCACCCGAAGTCAGGTAAACTTCCAGGTTCTAAGATGGTTCTTTGGGAGGCTTTCTCTTTTTACAGTTCTGGTAAACCCCAATTCTGAAAACCTGTTCTGTCCAATTTACTTCAGTAATGGAGTTCCCCAAATCATGGAAACGTAGAATAATGTTGCAGTATATAGGAAGGGCTTGCCTCAAGGTCCAAAATCATACAGATAGGTAACTTAGCTTGGCATGCACCATATGTTCAGGACATGAGTAATCCTATAGAGAATTGAAACCCCATCATGCCCTCTCTTCCAGTGAGCTTTTACGATGATTTTTCTAAAACCAACCAAATCTTTGTCCTAATTCACAGGACTCACACACCAATACCTTCATTTTTCGTCAGCATTCAAAGCAGTGAAAAGAGAAAAGCTATGGAGAATACTTAAACACCTGCATATGGAATGTAAACCCAGATAACCACTGCAAAGTAGAAAACAATAAACAAATTGTCTCTTTTTTTTCTATGGAATGTTTGGGTTTACCTTGTCTTTTGCAAAGGGACGCAAGAGGCCAGCTCAGCATGGCAGCGAAAGCAGCTACTGATCAAAGAGAGACAGAGCTACACTGCTGTGGTATTTCAGCGGAACAGTTTGTCCTTTACTCACAATGAGCTGAATTCACTGCTCGGGATCCGGGATGGTAATCGCCCTCAAGTGCAGGGCAATAATGGCTTTTAATGGCCCTTCCCAAACCTGCTGCCTCCATAATTGGGGAGAAGGTTACTTAACAGCCATTATGTGACATTTCATGGACTACCAAGCTACATTGTGTGATGATATCAAACAGTAAATGTAGAACAAAAACAATCTGTTTTTGTTGTATGCCTTTATTCAAAGTGAGGAATGGTAGCTTTTGCTTATCATATGTATATGTTGTTTTTGGTTTCCGCTGAGGTTTGAGTGAAAAGAGTTAATCATAATATTAATCTCAGTGAGCATTATTCAGAATTCAACTGTAATTATGTTGGACTGTGTGACAGAAGTTACCAGTCTCATCAGAAGTACAGAACCCACGGGAACACCATGTATCCATTGTGCTCATCTTGACATTTCGGCTATTAAAGCTCTCAAATACTAGGATGAAACTCCGAGAGGGATGATGAAGAATTATCAGGGGGAATCAGTTGTCTTATTCCCGAATTCATATATTTCGTCATTTCTCTGGGACCCTCAGGGATCAGGTTACCTTCACTTAGTAACCAAAACACCAGGTACCTGTAACTCCAGTAAGGGGAATAAAGGGCCTATTTATGGCCATCTTGTAATGATACCACGTGCTTTACTGCATACAGTTGTTTGGCTTCAGATCACTTAATGAAATCTTATATAAATACGTTTTCGTGCTAAGAGAAAAATCCTAAACGCAGGTTCACAGGACTTAAAAATAAGAAGGCAGATTGCTTACCTAGGGGCCCAAGTCAAGAGGAAACTCGTATAGTTAAATCAATACCAGCAATACAAATATGACAAATATGACTTTCCATTCTAAAATGTACCTGGAACTCTTTGAACGTCTCCTGAAAGGCATAATTGTTAGTCGCACATTACATCCTCTGTTTTGTAGCAACATATTGGCAGGAGGGTATTTTTTCAAAACCCAGGCTTACATTTACAAACAATTTTAACCGGGTTTGCATTAAATGTCTAATGCAAACCCTATATAAATTCTTCAGGTGGGATTTGCTATCCAACACAAATCATAATTTGTATTACACAATGTACTGCCTTGCGTTACTTTGCGTCAAGAGGGAGCATTTATGGGTGGCGCATGGGCGTTTCCATGCAACCACCCAAGAGTTTTGGTGTTATAGTACAGAGACAAAGTGGGAAAAGCCTTAAAGCATAGGTTTTGTACTGGAAGGGGCCTGTTCCAGTACGAAACCTAAGGTTCAGACAACACACACATCCTGGCACTATGGCACAACTTTACTTGCTGCGCTACATTGCGTGACTGCTTGTTAAATCTGGGCTCTCATTTCCAATATACAATGCCGGTAAAAGAAGGCTCAGCTGGAGATATGCGCCCCTGGTTGTTCATATTGCTTTACTCTGTGTAATGTGTGTGTAATGGGAAAAAAACCTCATGCTAGAGGTTTAGACGACTGAAATTGTTTTAGGGCCGAGTGCAAAGCACTCTGTCCCTGCTGTAATCTCTCTGTGCGCTTGTAACCACGCCCACTGCACCCCCATGAGCTTGTTTGGTTTGTGGGCTTGGGCATGCGTACGTCATGCCTTTTCCGGTGTTTAGCCCTCCTCGAGCGCACCGGCAAACTACTGAAAACATATGGGACTGTGTTTTCTGTATGGTTCCTGGACGACTTTTTTCTATTTAATTCCTATGCAGCGCGATCTCGTAGTAGTCGAGCGCTTTGCATCACATCAACCTTGTTACATTGCTAAATGCATTTTTGCTGATAATACGTTTGACTGTGAGCAAACTTCTGTTTTACTTTTTATTTTCAATTTATGTGGCAAGAAATGTCCAGTTTGGAATGTACAATGGAAATAGCTCTTACTCAAGGAAACGCGAGACCCATTGCATTGCAAATGCTTGTTTTGTTTCCAACCTGTGATCTGCAACCTCATTAGTGACACTTTGCTGCAATACAATAATTACACCAGTTTATTTTTTCCCATGCAGCCCAATACTCAAACGAAGTCCGGATATCACAAAATCCCCCCTAACAAAGTCTGAACAGCTCCTGAGAATAGATGACCATGATTTTACCATGAGGCCAGGATTTGGAGGTAGGTGACGAGAATAATGTCTATTCACCAAAGTCATGTGTATTACAAAGGCTGCCATAACGTTGTTCATTGATAGGTGTCATCATACATGTAAATTGACCATGGAATGACTAGGAATAGCTATCTTCAGAATATCATATAAAGGCACAACGTTGTAGTATTATGTGGTTATTTAATAAACAAAGAAAGCATACACTGTCCATTACCAGACGTCCCAACTAACATTAATATGTAATGAAACACCATTACATGATATAAATGACACCATATATACTGCAAATGCTGTGTTATTCTGTAAAAATGCCCTAATTATCCAAATGAGGTTGTCATTATGCCATAGATGAACTATCAAAATATTTTAAGATTGCACAATATTTAAGAACACTGCTAACATATAGTCCCAAAACTCTAATATGTAAATGTGATGTGCCATTCTATTTTAAACAACATAGGGGGTCATTTCAACCCTGGCGGTACAGGACCGCCAGGGCTCAAATGACGGAAGCACCGCCAACAGGCTGGCGGTGCTCCCCTGGTCATTACGACCGCGGCGGAAGCGCCGCGTTCACACCGCCGGGTCTGGCGGTTTCCCGCCACAATGGCCCTGGTGGTAGTAATCCGCCAGGGCAGCGCTGCTAGCAGCGCTGCCCAGGGGATTACGGGTCCCCCTACCGCCAGCCTTTTCCTGGCAGTTTGAACCACTGGCATGGGCAGTGCAGGGGCCCCCTGACAGGGCCCCTTTCGGCTTTTCACTGTCTGCTCTGCAGATCAATAATGTATATACGTTTAGTTCCTGACAAAAGTCAATTTTATTGGACAATGATGGTATCTTCTTTTATGATGTGGCAGCCTACTGTAGAATGGCAGCCAGCACGTGTTTTGTCCTCTCAAGGTTGGAAGATCAAAATTAGCAAGTGGTAATTGAGCAAAAGGCATTAAATACCAGCAAATACATGAGTACAGTTATAAAAATGCGACAACTTCAAAAGACATTATCAGAAAACACTTACTTTGTACTCTGGATGCAGTAGAAGTGATGCAGTTTTCCATCTCTAACCACCTCCACTACTGGCCACATATAATGGGAAGATGAGGAGCAACAAGTAGAAACAGGGAAAAAGGGAATGTGATAAGAGAAATAATAGAGATACCAGACACCACTACTCTTATTCATCACTCTCCTGAGCATTAACATGTGGGGGTCGAAGTGGATATCAAAAGACAACATCCTTATCTATCAAAATGAAGTAGACAGAAGCATTTCTTGTTGATCCATTCTGCTTCCACTTACCCTATCTACATCTGTTCACATATGAGAGTGGCCACCTTTACCTTGGGCAAATTAATTAGTATGTTCTATCTGGTTTGTTTGAAGGACTCTCAACCACTGGGTTTTAGTCCAGTTGCATGCTTCATCACTTATTCCTCTTCACAGATACTAGTAACGTATCTGAGTGGGCTCCACCTCATACCGTAAGAGGGAGCTCTTCGGTTGGTATTTTTCTGGGGTTGGGGATCTGAACTGTAAAATTGTCTCAGAGTACTCACAATATCAGTATTGTCCCTTTATTCTCAGGGTCATCTGACAAGGTTAAAAACAAAAGGTCGATGCAAAGGAGTTCTATTAAGCCTTCTGCATCTGTGAGTTGGTCAAGATGTTTCAGCCCATTCTGTGCCCAGCACAGGTCTCTTGCCTTTCGTCTGGACCAAAGGGTACTAAGATTCCAAAATATATAAGGTATTTATGTGAGCACCCATTTAGTGCAAATTACATTCATTCAAACATTCATCTCTGTTGTGCCACACATTTACAATGACTGTCTGCAGTACTTCCATAGTCCAGTTCCCATTTTTTTGTCGCTACTTGCTTCATGTAATATACACCAAATGGATGCCCGCATAAATGTTGACATAAATACAATTGATAGACGTGACTTGATACAGTCTTCTTTAGTGGTATAAATATGTTGTAATTCAGTTGCATTTTGCTTTTCTTACTTTTTTGGTCCTGTGAAGTTATAAGCATTGCAGGTGGTGTGCGAGTTATGGGTTCAATGGTTCTTGTGTGAGCAGTAGTGGCTGGTGACTGAAAGCAGTGGTGGGGCACAAATACAAGACGGAATTGCACCTTGTGAGAGAGCCTCACTACCCACGTATTTCCATTCACCTACTCACCCACTGCCTTTGGTCACCTACCCATTTACTCATCCACATTGTCATCCACTGCCATTCACACAACTCTTATACACAGACACCCACATTTTCTCAGCCACTCTGTCAAGCCCTGCAAACACATTCAAACAAACACACATTGCCTCACCCATCCAGTATCCAGCAGTTTCAGTGATAAAAGGTACACGTTTATTTGAGCTGCAGATTACATGTTTAATATGACATATCAAGTCATTGGTCTGCAGAAGAAATAAAACAATAACTAGCCATGATAAATTACTGGAACCATTACTGCCTTTGAGAGACGAAATCACCTACAGAGGCAGTGAAAGGAGAGGAGAGCTGAGAGAACAGATTATTTTCTTATTGTCTGTAAAAAAGATAGAGCTCCAACTTACTTGTGTGCAGGGTTGTCTTTGACATATTTATGACTTGAGGTCTTCAGGTCACACTCCTGTCTCCCAGAGAGCCCTGGATGGAGTTATTTATTGTATTTATTCAATTTCTCTGCCACACACTGGGGATTTTCTTTGCGCAATGCCACATTCTTTTAATAAAATGTGACCTCTGGTGCGTAGTCCCATGTGATCACACCCCACCATTTGAGTAAATAGGAAAGGGTGGAGAATAATATCAGAGTGACATGAAGTTTTCAGAAACCCAGGCTGAAAAAAAAACGCTCCAGGCTGTTTACAATCAGGGCTCCTGGTGGAGGAGGAGATAAGCCAGGGACGTGACTGCGTTTTGAGAAAACGTAAGGGCATTGAGCCCTGTCAGCCCTACTGTGCATCTTTCAGCCACATACTGACGCAGGCGCAGTGGGGCTTTTCAAAGTGCACAACTTTCACTCCGAAAATGTTGTGCAGAAAATGTTTTACTTTCATCATGTAATTAAATTTATGCTTCCCTAGAGAGGCCAAAAAAGGCTAGGGGCCCAGCCCCTTAGCCCTTGAACCCCAGCCGCCACTGTGTGTGAGTGATGTCATCAATGAGGTCATGAACAATGCATGGCAGGGTGCAAATTATAGTTGGCTCAGTAAACTATAACTGATGAATTTCAGTGGAATTTTGAGTTTCAAGGCCTGGTTCACAAAGGGTCTCTGCAGTTGCAGCGGAGGTACCATTGTCATGGCAGGGTTCCAGCACTCTCATGGCAGGACCTCTCTAGTGCAGTTTCCCGCTACGAAGGTTCTGCCATGACTGCTGGGCCCCCACCGCAACTGGGGATGCCCTTTATGAATCAGGCCCTAAGACTGTGTTATTAACTGACATTTTCACCCAACTATAACGTTACTTTAACCTGCATTTTTTTAGTAAATATGTATATATATATATATATATATATATGTGTATATATATTTTTTTATACAAGCCATCTTACATCACCATTCAAACAAACGACAGGCGCGGACCACTTTGCCTCATAAATTTATTTATTCAATGCTTCTCCGCCATGAAGCGGTTCAGCCACAGCTTGGCCTTGATCACATGACGCGCAGCGACATTCATCTTCATTTAAAACGCCACATGATGATCATCATAAAAGACAGGCTTCGTGCTTACGCCAATCCCCAAATAAAAACCTCAGTTTGAGTTCCTGTATTCCTTAGCAAGTAACAGCCTTCATTTATAAAATTATTTTATGGATTTGAAATGTATTGCCAGTGACTTTTGAGTCAATATAAGCAAATTCATTGTATCACTCCTGGGCATGTAAGAGGAACATTTATCATTTGGTCTGCCTATGAGTGTATTTCAACTACGAGATCATCTAAATTTCACATATCATACAGAAAGACAACTCCAATTCAAGCTTAGTATTACTATGTTTGCCTTAATTCCACTGCTCTATTATTTATTGTACACAATTAATCACACATCATTATACCAGGTTGCCGCCTTTATCCACAAGTAATTTTTATTCCTAAGTGGATTTTATCTTCCCTGTGACATTTGTACTTGGAGGCTCTTTGTGAATCACGCCCTAAGATTGCATTATTTACAGACATTTTCACCCAACTATAACATAAATAAAAATATATATACATATTCAAAGAAAAAAACAAAGGTTAAAGGGACGTTACAGTTTGGTTCTGAATTTACTCGTAGAAAACCATAGAAATTCAGCAGTTATAGTTAGAGTTCTTTCAAATAACTATAACTTGCGCCCTAAGGTAGCTATAACTCGCGCCCTTGCCATGCACAGTTTTCTTGTCAATAATGTTACTGGAGGGAACTTAGCCTGATTATGATTAGCCTATCGATAAAAATATGGTCCACAATGTAGTTATCCACACAGTGAGCATGGTATGACGCTTTAGGAATATTATAGAGGGAATTTTTAGAGGTACCCATGACTATGACTGAAGTATCCATGGCAAATTTCTGGCACTGTCATATCGTATGTACTCCTTGGCATTATGGGCTCACCCATGAAAAAATGCTGACCTCTGTATAGTGGAAGTCATTTCTGATTTATGATATTTGAAAAAATGGGATCTACTCCAAGGAAAGGCCAGGCTTCCCTGGTGCACCATGAAAGTACTGGAATATTTCATGAATGCCCTTTGGGTCTGTGGTGTTTCAGCAAATTTGATCCAAAGTTTCAAACAATTCTCAGGATAGAATCTCACTCTCCCTGAAACCACTCACAATAAGAGAAGACTGTTTACTTGTTTTGCTCGCTGGAATTTGGGGGAAGTATCACACCTCACCATTTACATAGATCTTCAGTCTGCACTACTGAGCAGAATTTGCAGGACGTAAAAAGAACCGCTTAAGAGTAGCGTTTAAGAGTAGAGTGTGCACCGTCTCTGCAGAAAAGACAGGAGCAGAAATTTTGCTATGAAATAACAGCAGTGTCTAATCCTAAAATGGATATAATTTCTTACATTTAAAAAGTGGCTAAGCCTGTCTCTCTCTTAACCTACCTGTAATTTCTCCCAGTTTTTTGTCAAAATGCAGCCACGTTGACCAGGCTATCCCAATAACTGTGAATATGGCTATACAAGAGTCCCTCAAACCCAACCATCCAGATATACTAATATTTATGAACCCTAATTTCTCAAGAACTACTGAACAGATTTACACCAAATCAGTAAAGCATAATCTGTGGACCAGGATCTGGCTCGCAGCCAAATTTAGTGTAATTCCATTCAGTAGCTTTAGCTATAGCCTTGCCTAAAAAAGTCCATGGAAAATGAATGAGGATTTTGCGTTTTACAACCTCCCCTTTCTTTCTTGGCCCCCACTTGATGGATCACCCCAAAACTTTCCATACACAAACTAGTCAAAAAGTAGCACCATTTTGCACTACAGCAGCAATTAGATTGTAGAAAGCATTTACTAACTGAGGTGCCAACTACGTGTTTCGCCACAAGCCTTGATCACGCCATCAATGCTGATAAATGCTGATCAAGGCTTGTGCCGAAACAGGTAGCTGGTTCCTCAGTTAATAAATGCTTTCTACAATCTAACCGCTGCCGGAGTGACGATTTCTTATTTGTGGAGTAAGAGTTCTGGGAATGTGAGATGCGCGGGCACCACCGATGCTTGGGAGTGCGTTGGCACAGCAGCAATTTCAGGAATATATATATATATATATATTACCTAGTGGTGGTCGCCACTAGGTAGTTGTAGTTAGGACCATGTTTCCATAGATATGGCATTTTTTGACTTGTCGATATCTTTAACACTGTTTGATGAATCTTCGCAACTTTTTTTTAACAAGTGCCCCAGTGATTCTTGTTGCAGACAGGAAGTTTTGGGGTGAACTGTCAAGCGGGGGCTGAGAAGAAGGAGGCTCAAAAAACATTGCGTTTCCCTTGTTAATTCCCACAGGACCTGTCAACAGATCTACAGCCCGAACCACTGGACGAAATTACGCCAAATTTGGAAGCAAGCTAGCTGCCAGTATGCAGATTGTGCTTTTGTTATTTGGTGTAAATCTGTTCAGTTGTTTAGGAGACATTTAAGGGCAAATACATTTGTATATCTCAGGCCGTGTATATTTCGCACTTATTTTGCGAACAATTTGTGAAAATTCACGAGTTTTCGTGAATACGTATGCAAAAAGAAGCATTGTAATTGGATGTTCGCAACCTCACTAGAAAGTTGTGTCTGCCATTTTATTTCATGAATTTACTCGTAGAAAACCATAGAAGTTCAGCAGTTATAGTTAGAGTTCTTTCAAATAACTATAACTTGCGCCCTAAGGTAGCTATAACTCGCGCCCTTGCCATGCACAGTTTTCTTGTCAATAATGTTATTGCAAACGTTGCGTTGATATCAAAGATGCCATACAAGATCTCATCAATGGCATGGGGAGTAATTAGCTGTGCATGGTGAAGGCGCAAGTTATACTTACTTTAGGGCACAAGTAAATTAAGAACCTAACTATAACGTCCCTGTAACCTTTGTTTTTTTCAGTAAATTTCGATGTTTTTTTAACGTAAAGTAATTTTAATTACTATACATTTGCCAGGCTTTGCAGCTGAACCCATACAGTATAGCTACACAACCCCGAGCCTCGCATGGCTTTTGGCCGTGCACAGCACAGGTTGGCCACAGGGCCTGTTTCTGTCAGTGATGTGTGAGTGGGTGCGTGAGTGTCTGAGTGGGTCTGACAATGGGTGTGTGAGTGCATGTATGAGTGAACGAATTAGTGTGTGAATGAGACTGTTTTTTCTTTCAAATGTTTTGCGAAAAATTCACCGAAATTCTGGAAAATTTGTGAATTTTCACCCTGACCCCATTTGCCACTTTCTATTTGAATTTTCACCACCCAGGACCGTGTCCCATGAAATAAAATGGCAGACACAACTTTCTAGTGAGGTTGCGGACATCCAATTACAATGCTTCTTTTTGCATATGTATTCACGAAAACTCGTGAATTTTCACAAATTGTTCGCAAAATAAGTGCGAAATATACACGGCCTAAGATATACAAATGTATTTGCCCTTAAATATCTCCTAAACAACTGAACAGATTTACACCAAATAACAAAAGCTCAATCTGCATACTGGCAGCTAGCTTGCTTCCAAATTTGGCGTAATTCCGTCCAGTGTTTCGGGCTGTAGATCTGTTGACAGGTCCTGTGGGAATTAACAAGGGAAACGCAATGTTTTTTGAGCCCCCTTCTTCTCAGCCCCCGCTTGACAGTTCACCCCAAAACTTCCTGTCTGCAACAAGAATCACTGGGGCACTTGTTAGAAAAAATTTGCGAAGATTCATCAAACAGTGTTGAAGATATCGACAAGTCAAAAAATGCCATATCTATGGAAACATGGTCCTAACTACAACTACCTAGTGGCGACCACCATTAGGTAATATATATATATATATATATATATATATATATATATATATTCCTGAAATTGCTGCTGTGCCAACGCACTCCCAAGCATCGGTGGTGCCCGCGCATCTCACATTCCCAGAACTCTTACTCCACAATTAAAAATCGTCACTCCAGCAGCGGTTAGATTGTAGAAAGCATTTATTAACTGAGGAACCAGCTACCTGTTTCGGCACAAGCCTTAATCAGCATTTATCAGCATTGATGGCGTGATCACGGCTTGTGGCGAAACACGTAGTTGGCTCCTCAGTTAGTAAATGCTTTCTACAATCTAATTGCTGCTGTAGTGCAAAATGGTGCTACTTTATGACTAGTTTTTGTATGGAAAGTTTTGGGGTAATCCATCAAGTGGGGGCCAAGAAAGAAAGGGGAGGTTGTAAAACGCAAAATCCTCATTCATTTTCCATGGACTTCTTTAGGCAAGGCTATAGCTAAAGCTAATGAATGGAATTACACTAAATTTGGCTGCGAGCCAGATCTTGGTCCACAGATTATGCTTTTCTGATTTGGTGTAAATCTGTTCAGTAGTTCTTGAGAAATTAGGGTTCATAAATATTAGTATATCTGGATGGTTGTGTTTGAGGGACTCTTGTATAGCCATATTCACAGTTATTGGGATAGCCTGGACGACGTGGCTGCATTTTGACTAAAAACTGGGAGAAATTACAGGTAGGTTAAGAGAGAGACAGGCTTAGCCACTTTTTAAATGTAAGAAATGATATCCATTTTAGGATTAGACACTGCTGTTATTTCATTGCAAAATTTCTGCTCCTGTCTTTTCTGCAGAGACGGTGCACACTCTACTCTTAAACGCTACACTTAAGCGGTTCTTTTTACGTCCTGCAAATTCTGCTCAGTAGTGCAGACTGAAGATCTATGTAAATGGTGAGGTGTGATACTTCCCCCAAATTCCAGCGAGCAAAACAAGTAAACAGTTTTCTCTTATTGTGAGTGGTTTCAGGGAGAGTGAGATTCTATCCTGAGAATTTTTTGAAACTTTGGATCAAATTTGCTGAAACACCACAGACCCAAAGGGCATTCATGAAATATTCCAGTACTTTCATGGTGCACCAGGGAAGCCTGGCCATTCCTTGGAGTAGATCCCATTTTTTCAAATATCATAAATCAGAAATGACTTCCACTATACAGAGGTCAGCATTTTTTCATGGGTGAGCCCATAATGCCAAGGAGTACATACGATATGACAGTGCCAGAAATTTGCCATGGATACTTCAGTCATAGTCATGGGTACCTCTAAAAATTCCCTCTATAATATTCCTAAAGCGTCATTCCATGCTCACTGTGTGGATAACTACATTGTGGACCATATTTTTATCGATAGGCTAATCATAATCAGGCTAAGTTCCCTCCAGTAACATTATTGACAAGAAAACTGTGCATGGCAAGGGCGCGAGTTATAGCTACCTTAGGGCGCAAGTTATAGTTATTTGAAAGAACTCTAACTATAACTGCTGAATTTCTATGGTTTTCTACGAGTAAATTCAGAACCAAACTGTAACGTCCCTTTAACCTTTGTTTTTTTCTTTGAATATGTATATATATTTTTATTTATGTTATAGTTGGGTGAAAATGTCTGTAAATAATGCAATCTTAGGGCGTGATTCACAAAGAGCCTCCAAGTACAAATGTCATAGGGAAGATAAAATCCACTTAGGAATAAAAATTACTTGTGGATAAAGGCGGCAACCTGGTATAATAATGTGTGATTAATTGTGTACAATAAATAATGGAGCACTGGAATTAAGGCAAACATAGTAATACTAAGCTTGAATTGGAGCGGTCTTTCTGTATGATATGTGAAATTTAGATGATCTCGTAGTTGAAATACACTCATAGGCAGACCAAATGATAAATGTTCCACTTACATGCCCAGGAGTGATTCAATGAATTTGCTTATATTGACTCAAAAGTCACTGGCAATACATTTCAAATCCATAAAATAATTTTATAAATGAAGACTGTTACTTGCTAAGGAATACAGGAACTCAAACTGAGGTTTTTATTTGGGGATTGTCGTAAGCACAAAGCCTGTCTTTTATGATGATCATCATGTGGCGTTTTAAATGAAGATGAATGGCGCTGCGCGTCATGTGATCAAGGCCAAGCTGTGGCTGAACCGCTTCATGGCGGAGAAGCATTGAATAAATAAATTTATGAGGCAAAGTGGTCCGCGCCTGTCGTTTGTTTGAATGGTGATGTAAGATGGCTTGTATAAAAAAAAAAAATATATATATATATATATATATATATATATATATATATACATATTCACTAAAAAAATGCAGGTTAAAGTAACGTTATAGTTGGGTGACAATGTCAGTTAATAACACAGTCTTAGGGCCTGATTCATAAAGGGCATCCCCAGTTGTGGTGGGGGCCCAGCAGTCATGGCAGAACCTTCGTAGTGGGAAACTGCACTACGGAGGTCCTGCCATGAGAGTGCTGGAACCCTGCCATGACAATGGTACCTCTGCTGCAACTGCAGAGACCCTTTGTGAACCAGGCCTTGAAAGTCAAAATTCCACTGAAATTCATCAGTTATAGTTTACTGAGCCAACTATAATTTGCACCCTGCCATGCATTGTTCATGACCTCATTGATGACATCACTCACACACAGTGGCGGCTGGTGTTCAAGGGCTAAGGGGCTGCGCCCCTAGCCTTTTTTGGCCTCTCTAGGGAAGCATAAATTTAATTACATGATGAAAGTAAAACATTTTGTGCACAACATTTTCGGAGTGAAAGTTGTGCACTTTGAAAAGCCCCACTGCGCCTGCGTCAGTATGTGGCTGAAAGCACAGGCAGACCGGGAGTCTGTGCAGGCTCTCTCCAGCCCAGCAACAGAGAGCCCTGTGCACATGTGTGTATAGCCGGCCTCAGACAGCGGGCCAAACACACATGCCCTCAAAGGGGGAATGCTCTTTGGGAGTGCTGAGCACTCCCCCTCAGAGCATGTCACCCCTGTGGCCTCGCCCCTTTACAAGGAAACAATAACAAACACTGTTTGTTATCGTTTCCTTGTAAAGGTTTTGCAGCTGCCACTGCTGGCGGGGGGATTGACGCTGCTTCACCCTCATGGAGGAGCCGCCCATTCTATTGACCCACCCCATATGCTAAAAATTACATGCATCATGTCAAAATCTTTGGCCAGGTGTGGTAGTGCATGGTGTGTATCCCTGTCACTGGTTATAGCTGAGCTAGTTGCTTTTTCAGTTAGATACTTTGAGTCCCCACATCCAATGATGGTGACATGAGAGAAGCATGTTAAGGCCTGTAGTTTGCCATAGGTAACACCTCCAATCCACATGTTATTAGTGCCCTTGTCCATACCTCCAGTATGCCAGACCAGCAGCACAATTGCAAGCATAACATACACTTACTTACACACACCCACATACCCACACACACACGTTCTCACATACTCAGATTCACATACTCTCACATTCATTCTCACTATCTCTCTTGCACTCTTTCGTACATTTGAACTCTGTCTCTCACTCTCACACACACACACACACACACACACCTACTCACACTCCCATTGGCCAATCTGCTTTTATTGTGTTAGAGAAGCTTGCCCTGATGCCACTGTTGTAACTTTGTTGCCTTTTAGTGAAGCTTAATAAAATCATATTCCATATACACTATTAAAAAATAATATATAATAACATATTGCCTTGTCAATATTTGTTACAAATATGATGTAAATGAAAAGTGCATGGGCCTATATTTGGTTTCACAGTTTCAGTATTGGAAATGAACTAATCCACTTTCTAACATGTCATATCACAGCATCCAATTAATCTTATGAAATTCTTGACTTCATCCGCAACCATGGATTTTATCCAGTAACGCTTGCAATTTGGGATTTTCAGACCCAACTTACGATGTAAAAAATCTACATGTCCCAGAACAAAGCCTTTTGGTGAATGGAAAGCCAGGACTGTTTCAAGGTGTCACACGATCCTCAATCCAGCACCTTACTCCAAGGCCTCAGCCCTAGTCTCCCTCCACCGGCCTTCCCACATCCTCAGTCCACTCTCCCCTCTTGCATCAACCCTGTTGTTGCAGGCATCTAGTACTACGGAATGAGCAGGTATTCTGTGGGTGTCTCTGTAGAAATATGTGTATATTCATGAGAGTTTTGTAACCAGTGAGTGCATTGAGAGAGGGGTTAGTGCAGGGTGAGTGGTGTGTCCCTTTGAGTTCCAGAAGACTATTGGGCTTGTGTCCAGGCAGGATGAACAGAGTGCCTGTCTGAAGGCAAGCTTAGAGGTGTGCCCATGTGAGTGCAGGTGAGAGGAGGGAGTGCAGGGTGAGTGGTGTGCCCATTGAGTGAAGGGTAAGCTGTGGGAGTAACAGGGGTGCCTATGTGAGTGCCTGGTGAGTGATGTGCCAGTGTGAGAATAGGTTAACAGGAGTGACCGCAGGGTGAGTGACGTGACCAAATGAGTTTGGCTGTGGATGAAAGTGCATAGTAGGAGGAATGAAGCCATGGTGAGTGATGTGCTTTTTTGAGTAAGATTGCAGGATGAGCAGTGAAAGCGACAGGTGAGTGAAGTGTCACATGAGTGCAGGGTGAGTGGTGTGCTCATGTGACTGCAGGGTAAGTGGAGGGAGAACACTGTGAGTTCATGGCAAGTGGTGTGAGTGCAGTGTAGGTGCTATGAGTGCAGGGTAAGCAGTGTGCTCATATGAACTTAGGGTAAGAGAAGAATGAACATTGCAAATGCAGGGTAACAGCATGAGTACATGTGAGCAGTGTGAGTGCAGTGTGATCACTGTGAGTGGAGGGCGAGCGTAAAAGTGAAGAGTGAGAAGTGAGAATGAGGAGTGAGTTGTCTGGATGCAGGATGTACTACCAGACACTTGGAATAACTCACCATGTTATTGACGGTTAGCTAGTAGGGGTTTGATATACGTTAATCTATTGCTATTTTGGCATCAATCAAGGATGGAGGGTGAAGCAAATAAATAATTTGATTATCCTGCACTGAACTTCAAGTCAAGACCAGATTCCTGCCAGTGTTAACGTTGAATTCTACTAATGATTATTAATGTATTCTGAGTGTTGAAGTTGCATAGAAAATGAATTGACATAGAGAAAAATAATGCACACATTTGAAGGTGCACCCACCTGAGTGGCCGCCAATATTCACGAAGTGTACTTATTAATAGCTTATTAATGTACAATGTTGAGCTTATGTTATTTATTATGTGTTAGCTTTATTAACCGTAGGCCTTAACTTAGCGAGGTCTTGGGCCTAGTTGCATAGCCTCATGTCAAGCTGCATTTCTTTATCGACTTATAAAATGGCTGCTTTGAGAACTAAATTGTGATTTTCCACTGTGCTGACCAAGTGCTCGTAGCTGAAAGTCTTTCTCATGGGAACTGCTTGCTAGAAGATGATGTTCTAGCTAGGATACAATCTTTAATGTAGTATGTGTAAGACTGACCTTCCCTGGGGAAGACAATGGATGCATGACTGGAGTATAAGCTGCAACAATATTGAAACCTGACAAGCCAGACTATGGGATCAGGAGAAGAGCAGCCAATTGTCGACATGTGAACTGTGCACTAGTGAGACCTGTAGATTTGAAGTTTTATTTTTGTTGGACTAAATGCAAACATGTGATTCTTTGACCAATAAGGATGTGGGAAGTAGTTTTAGGAAATCTAACTTAAGAGGACTGCACCAAGAGGAGATGTGCCATTCTCCCCATTCTTCTTGAGAATTTAGCCCACTTTTCCGATTGTTCTTTTTCGAACTGCCTGAAGAGACTCTGCTTTTTCTGAACTTTGATGCTGAACCTGATGCCTTGCTGACCAAACTAATGACTATTGACAAAGACTGTCTCAGCTTGCTGAACCATATTGAGGACAGGTATAAAGGCGATGTTACTGATTTTTATGTCTATTTGCTTTTGTTTCTAGGTACCAAACGCTAATTTTGATGGAGCCATAGCTAGATTTTTTCCAAATTTGTGTTGGCTAAATTGTTTTGCATGAAGTCCAAAATGCTATTCTAATCTGATGTTAGTTATGGTTCTCACTGATGATGTTCGCTACATGTAATAACAGTTGATGTCTTTTCTTTGCTGATTTCTAAATGTATGCTATTTCGTTTGCACAGTTCTTCTTGCTATCAATTTGTACTGTAACCTTAGAATGTGTTGTGGCTCAAGCTTTCATTAGATTGCGATTCTTTCAGCACTTTGTTCAGCCACTGTTATTTCTGTATGTTTACCAATTGATTTCGAGAATAAGTTATGTGACATTAGCATTGTTAATATAGGGAAATAAACATTCTAAGTTTTACATAAAGGTGTGGTTATTCATGGCCGCAAGGTCATGGTGTGTGGAAATTACTGTCTTCTATTGATTATTGATGTCATTGATTGTTATGGTTATTGATTTCTATTAGTATGGGGTTCATGGTGGGAAAAACTCAAAGAGCAGTCAAAAGGTCCATCGGCCTATTCGTGTCTCTTTGTAAGTTTAATTATTAAGGTCTGATGCACTAACACCAGCACCACCAATATTTTAATGTCCCAGCCAGTACAAAAATAAACAAAATCACATAAAGCAAGTAATTTTAGCCTTTCTCTGTACATACTTCAAATAACCAATATAAATAGAAAGAACATTTAAATGTGTTCTAGAGCTGCATTAATGAACTATGACTAATACTTAAACGAAGGCAGAAAAGTTGTGTTACAAATGAATGCATACAATTTTGTTTACAGCCCTATTTAGTGTCATGTTCCAGCCCATGCAGACTGTTTAAACAACAACAAATGGCCGGTATGTTTTTTCTTGGAAAGGTGGCCACCTTACTCGTGATATGCCTTTTCACAAAATGAATTCTCCCACTGTGGCAGTAAAAGTGAAATAGAAATGTAAGGAATAGTCAGAGGTGGGACCCACGGGGGCACTGAAAGCTGTGAAAAAAACAAACAAAAACTTGTTAACCAGTTCACAAAGGCATGTAAATGGTCTTTACAAATACTGTGAAATGCTCAGGAGAGGCTGAGATCAGACACCAGACACCAGACACTGCCCATCCCAAAGCAGCTCAAGAACTGTGTGTGGTCCTGGTAGCTGCTGCAGGCTGGGGGGAGAAGGGCTAAAGCCCTTTTATCCCTATGGGCTTTGCATGCCTAGCGACCGCGCTATGCACAGTGTTGTCATCAATTACGTCATTTCAAATGTTGCAGTGATGTTATCAGTGATATCATAGGTCATGTCATGAGTGATGTAATATGTGTGGTAATTAGCAGTGTTGTTACCTTACAAGATGGGATTAAGTCAGAAATCTCTAAAGGATTGCAGTCTCATCCCTTGATTTGGTTTAAAGTCAAGCCTCATCATCCCAAGTAGCTATAATGATAATGTGGTATAATATTACAGTAACTTTTACAATTTCCTCCCTGGACAGTGCAAAAAATATGCAGTGCTGGCAGGTCAGGGTTAAGTTACTGTGAAGGCCTTCTTCAGTTCTGCTTTTCATGTGCCACTTCAGGCACCTGATTACATTGATGAGTGAGTGTTAGTGGGTTGCACTAAGTACATGAGTGAGGGACATGCTTAAGTTAGTTTGAGTGTGTGTAATTTAAGACAGCGAGTAAATGAAAAGATGCATTATTCACTGCCAATTATCAGTTGGTGTGAGTGGGTACATTGGAAACAGTGAGTGAATGTTATTGTGAGTGTGTGAGTGAAGGTCATGGGTGAGCTTCCGTGAATAAAAAGTGTTAATGTAAGTGCATATCTGGAGGTTAATTGTGAGCTTAAGTGAGTTGGTGTACTTGGAAAGAAATGCATGTGTGTAGAAGAGAGTGAACGAAGGTCCTGAGCCAGTTGATGTAAGATGGTGTATTAGTGCATAAGCCTGAGTGAAGGTATGGCTGAGGGTCATCAGTGATTTGGTGTGAATATGCAGGGCTGCTGCTGGTAGCCATGAGCTGCCTCGATTCGGCTCCTTCAAATATTCTCCTGCTCCTCCGTTAGCTCCTTAACACCTCCTACTGTTCCCACCATATGGCTCTTTCACACCTCCTATTGTTCCTCCACTCAGTATCCCACTTCCTGCTGCTTGCCCTGTTTTCTCCTTCCCACCCTCTTCTCCTCCCCAGCCAGTGTTTTACACCTCCTTCCGCTCTGCTGTTCGTTGTTTCACACTTTCTGGTGTTTTGCACTACCCTCCTTCAAATCTCACTCTGGCTGCTCCCCACTTCTTCCTTTCTACTTCCTGCTGCCCTCTCACTTGGTGTATCACACCTCCTGCTGCTTCCCCCACCCCTGTTCGCTCCTCCACCTATTGTGTCAACCAGTTGCCAGGCTCTTTTTCAGTCCTGTTTTTCCTACGCCTTGTTTCTGTGAGTAGTCATGCTTGTGTTAGCATGAGTGTGTGCATGTCGAGACAGTAAATTAATGCGTGAGTGTGTTGATGTGAGTGCATATTTGAGGATCATGGGTGAGCTTGCGTGAGTTAAATTTGTGTTGTTGTGACAACAAACGACAACCTTAAAATTGGCCTTGCAATCAAGGATGCCAAGGCATCAGAGACCAAGGATCAGCATCAGACACAAATAAAGGAGTTCAGGAAGGGCCCTACATGAGGGAATCAGCAAAGGGGAAAAATAACAAAGGTGTGACGGGCACAGAATCGGGTGGCTGAGATGAACAGACGGGAGAGCCAATACAAGTGTGAATCATTACAAGGCAAGGAGCACTGTGTGTACAGAAAATATATATGCCCTGTCACTAGTGATCCAGAAGGGTACTGCAACTGAAAGTTCCCATACAGTGGCGGTTAGATATATAGCTTTCCAATCCTTCATTGCCAGGCACCACAGCTTCCATTCTCTCCCCTGCTGTGTATTTCTATACCCAGCACAGAAGCCAATTAATTGCTCCTACATTTAGTAAGAAAGCAGATGACAGCCTGCCCAGCGGTTATCTCTGTACTTTGAAACAAATACTTCTTTAATCCACCACCAGACACACCCTTTTCCCTTTACCTCACTCTTGCAGGTTCCTCCTTTTATTACAGTTTTTTAATTTTTCTTTTCTACCTTCTTTCCCGTTATGTGTTTTTCATTATCTTGCTCTGGGTCAAAGTCTAATGAGAAAAAATGAGTGCCAGTCCCCAAATATGAGTGCCGGTGGGCCCTACCTGCAACCACTTGCTTAAATTACTAAAAGTACTGCAGGACCACTAGCATTCCCCAGCTCAGCGTCTCAAATCCCACTTCCCCATTTAAGGTCCATTCTTATTCCCCAGTTATGTGAGGGGACATTATAGCTAGGCCCGCTAGTGAGTTCAAAATGTAGAAGTTCCACAATGGTGTGTGGAAAGTTAGTGTCCCTGTGGCGTAGTGCGTAAGTCAGAGCACGTTCCCCCAATGCTCGGCCGGGCCAGTATTCAGTCTTACCCATTAACAGGAGTGTTGGGAGGGAGTCTCAGAGTGCATGTCTGTGGCCTGGCAAAAAAAATAAATCTGAAGAAATCTGTCTCCTGTGGTCAGGAAAGAAGGCATCCACAGCGTTCCTCCAGTCACACAGAAAATCTTCCTGAATCCATCGGCAGGTGTTGGAAGCTCCTGGACTCAGGTAGTTGAATCATTGCTCCTTCTTCCTGGCTGCATGCTGCATCATGGTAATGGCCCTTTAACTTCCCCAGAGGACCATTCCTGGCATACCGTGGGTGGGGGAGGGTGATGAACAGTGCCACGCAGGACCTTCTGGGTCACAGAATTGCATATGGCGATGGTCACAGCGATGCACCAGGGTGACGGCTGTCAATCTTCTCTGTGACCCCCTCACCTGGTGTATGGGGGTGGCCTTCAGTATCAGTAGTGCCACTGCCCTCTTCAGATCACAGTGCTGCATGAGTCATTAGTCCTTCTATCATTACAGTACACACTGGCCGACATCCACTTCAGTGCTGTGATCCTGATGGACCTAAATCTCACACTCTGCTCCTAGGATCTACTTGGGAGGATCCCCACTGGTCCTCAATCCCACTCAGAGATCTTCTTCTCCTCACAAGGTCCTCTGGTCTTGAGTCAGGTAGAAGCTGGTGCTCAAGGCTCCGGAAGGGCATTTTTGATTCTTCTGAGTAATGTCCCCTCACTCAGCATGGATGCACAGCAGACCCTTAGTACCCAGTCCAGATCACAACAGGCAGAACTCGTGCAGAGTTTTTCCAGCTGATGTACAACTTCTGTTTGACAATTCGAGAGTCTCCAGCTCTCCTCTTTATAATCCATTTCAAAACACAAATGTGATTTAGTGTCTCTGTATTTAATTTAAAGCTTGTGTTCTGGGGGTCAACCAATTTAAAGTGCCCACTCCTCTGTTGTTCTCTTTGTTCAGAGAGCAGTTTAACACAGCAGGGCAGTCTCCAAACTTGATAGCTACAAACACAGCACATGTGAACGATCAGCGGTTCATAAGTGGATGTTAGCCTCAGTGATACCTGCATCAAAAGGTTATGAACAGACCCCAGCCCTACTCTTTGATTATGTTATCAGCCCCATCTCCTTCCTGAGATGTACAGAGGCCCCTTTGACCAGTGACCTCTTTCAGAATCAAATAGATCCTTTTCAAGTATACCAACAAGCCTGGCTTATCCTTTTCCAGTGTGTGTCTCACCCAGCTCTCAGAAATGCAGCAATCCAAAAATCTTTCTGAGGTAATCTTCTACATCCAAATGTTTCTCCAGTCAGCCGTCCGGTTCTAAATCTGGGCCTACATGTCTCATGCACCACTCACAGGCACTTGTGCATCCTTAGCACTGCATGCAAATCCACCTGTGGCTTTCCATGTACTGCTGCCACAGGCACACATTATTAGAGGTGTTGGACCTGGCCCTTTTTTGCAGGGTCATCCCCAAACTTTTTGCCTTCCTCCTCCTGTCTTTCTGACCTCTTTTTGTTGGTGCTAGGACTCTGGGCATTTTATCACTGCTGACCAGTGCTAAAATGTATGTGCTCTCCCTTCTAAACTTGGTATGATTGACTTACACCTGATTGACACATTTAATTTACCTGTATGTCCCTTGTACAGTGGTATCCCTTATACCCAGGGCCTGTAAATTAAATGCTACAAGTGGGCCTGCAGCGCAGCTTGTGCCACCCACAGAAGTAGTCTTTGAACCCTGTCTCAGGCCTGTCACTGCAGGGCCTGCGTGCACATTTTACTGCCACAGTGGGTTGGCATCTGAATGTACTTGCCAAGCCTGGAACTCCCCTTTTACTACATATAGGTAACCCCTAAGGTAGCCCGATGGGCAGGGTGCTGTGTAGGTAAGAGGTCGGACATGTCCTGGTAGTGACAAACTGCCTATTAGGTTTCTCACTACTGTGCGTGCTTTCCCTGTCAGGTTTGCATTGGAAATGCCCTTCCATATGTCTAAGTGGTGTCTTCTGATCTATGAGGGGCAGCATGGCCATGTCTGGTATGTTTGGAATGGTAGTCAGAAATGCTACGTATTGGCGAAGGTGGGTTTTCTTATTACCATTGTCGAGATGCCACTTTTAGAAAGTGGGCATTTCTCTGTGCTTATGACTCTTGTGCTTTGCAGCCTGACCCCAATCCATTTCTGGGTTAGAGTGACAGATGGACTTTGTGCTTACTTTCCAGACAACCATCACACAGGGAGGGCGGAGGTGTGATAAGATTACATCTGCATACTGAATGTTCTTCCTGGCCGGGAGAGGGAGGGAGAGGTGGGGCACATTTACATTTATATAGACTGTGTCCTGCCCTCACACAACCCTCACACAAAGGGCTTGTTTACCCCCTACTGATGGCTGGCGCCAGGGCTGGAGTTGAAGGGGAGTTTTGTGCACTTCTAAAGTTCCTTTGAAGTGCCCCTGAGATCAAAGAGAAAATGAGTATAAGAATAGGGGTTGTTCCCCATGTTAGACACCGCATGGACCTGGAACCAGATGCTGCTGGAAGGGACTATCAGGAACTCCCATTAGGACTGCCCTACTGATATGCTGCTGTGGGGCCTGTTAGGCTGCCACAAGGACTACCACTTTAGTACCAGGACCCTACTGTGCTTCCCTGCTGCCTACATCCGTACCTAGGTGCCCCAGTGTTTTTTTCCAATGGCCCGTTGACTTAGCTTTGGGGGTTGGCAGTCCAGGATCCTTTGAAGTGCCTTGGCACATCCCCTGCCATAGGACTCTTGTGCCCATATTTATACTTTTTTAGCACCGCATTTGCGTCATTTTTTGACGCAAAAGCGGCGCAAGCTTACAAAATACAATTGGAAGTGGCACTAAAAAAGTATAAATATGGGCCTTGGCGTCTGCGAGTCCTGTAGATGGGCAAATTACACCGGGAGCCATTCCAGAGTGCTCCCGGTTGGACCAAGTGGTCGTGATGTCAGTGTGTGTCACGCACTGTTATGTGCTCTAGTCCCCCTTGTGCCCAGATCTAAAGTGCAGTGTGCCTGTCGCATGCCTACCCTCTGGAGGGGGGACTGCCATGTATTGCCATTACCTGGTAGGGCCGTCAGGACACGAAGAAGTGCCCACCAGCTGAGCGAGTGCCATAATGGTGCTGCTGCTGTGACAAGCAGCGCCGGAGAAGACACCGAGCAGCAGACCTGCCTACCTGGTGGAACCCACTCCAGTTCCACAAGAAGAGGAAAGACCTGGAGGAGTCTCTCCCTTGTGAGGCTATGGAGGGAAGCTGAGCCAAGCAGAAGAAGGCAGTCACACCACGTGTCCGTGGGCGGCTGCGTCAGATTGCTTTACCCCACAGGGGACCCGGGGTGGTCTTCCCGTCTATTCTGCCATGTGTTTCCTCCCTCCCCTCATTTTTGCAGTACCTGTGGAGGGGGGACATGCACACAAGTGAGCTACCCAGTTGATGGTGGCTCAGAGCGGATTTGCCACTGGAGCCCTGACAAGAAGGTTTCCTTTCTTTGGACTGCTACATTTACCATAGCTCCCATAGTAGGCGGACAGTTGTGTTTGCTCCCTACTTTGTGGAGAAAGTAAATTTTTCCTTAGAGGAGCGCAGTAGCTCTGGGCCCTGACATGGTGGACTGGGTTCCACCATATACCTTGTGGAGCAAGCACAGACACACTGTAACATTGTGTGGAAGATATTGTTGGAGCCCCTGCCAGATGGTGTACTTCGCTGCATTATTTGTGGCCCTCACTGTTTCTGCGTTGCGTTGCATATCCTGGTTCGTGTCATATGTCATGCTTGCCATGTTGGGGGGATATACACAGTTCAGGATTCACATTGCAGGCATTCGGGTGGGTAATATTTGAGTATGACATATGCAATTTTGCATTCATAATGATGTTGATCTGACAACTGTTTACTTAGCAGGGTATTATTGATTTATGTCATTTTAGGGCTAATGTTTTATTCAATACAGTTTATTGTTTTATAACTTGTTGTGGAGTGTTCTTGGTGATGTGTTTATTGTGTCACTGGGTTGTGTGTGTCGTGCAAATGCTTTACATATCGCCTCTGGGATAAGCCTGACTGCTCGTGCTAAGCTACCAAGGGGGTGAGCAGGGGTTATCTTAGGTGTGTAGCTCCCTTGCCCTGACTAGAGTGGTGATTACTGCCTGGCTGAGGTGCCTACCCTAGCCAACTAGAAACCCCATTTTTAACAAACAGCATGCTTTCTAAAACCATGTGTACAGGCTTCATTGCACCTCTGCTTTTGGCACAAGTCTCCATGCATTGCTGCCAAGAACGATGCTGCCAATGGCATGCACACATACATAACAGTGCTCTGTGTAACACATGCACTTTTCCCAACCCTCCCTCCATCGTGAGTAAACTCCCTTGACCTGAAAGTAGTTCACTGAAAGTAGTTCACGCCTATTTATCAGACAGAGCATTCCCTTAGAGAGGCCCTTCTTGTCTTCCTCCATTTGGATAAGGACATTTTTTCTTCTTCCACTTGAAACTGAATTTTCTGTAGCACATTAGAATGAAACTACGATCTTATTACCATACCTAATTATAACGTCACTTTAACCTTCTGTTTTTTCAAAGAATTTCTGTGATTTTGGTTATGAATTGAGCATATGCTCAACCCCTTGGGGGCACCTGCATTCAGGGCTGTGTGTAGCAAAGATTGGTTATATTCCATGCCCTGCGCCATATCCCCTCTGGAGCTCACAACCCCCACTGAGCATAGCCAATGGCGTACACAGTGTGGGTTTTAATTAGGGTCTGTGTGCTCAAACACCCAGCGTGCGCCAAACCCTTGTTGTGCCTCTGGCCAGGCTCTTCACCTACCCAATTGCAGGGTGGCTAACTCCCGCAGAGTGGTCAATTCCAGCTGCATGGCTGTGCACAGTATGGCATTGTGCCCACGTCCCCGGGGAGTGGCAAAATCCCACTGTGAATGAACTTCAACCACACGTAGCTAAGGTTAGCCACACGGCCTGCACCAAACCCATTGCTGAGAAGCTAACCACCACTGTGCATGGCCAGGCCCTGGAAGCAAACCCCACAGTGGTCCAACCTCTTGCTGCACAGAGCTTCCATCCATGTGCAGGTGTGGGTTGACCCTGCAATAGAAATAGACCAGTGTAATTTTTTTGAATGTTTTGTTGCTGTGGTACCAAGGGCGGGTGACATAGTACCAATGAACCAAAATAGTTGATATTTTTTTTTTTATTTGGCCCTCTCCCATTATGTTGCCTTTCTTTTTTCCCCCAAAGTCCTGTAACAGCAGCTGCAACATTTTCTTTAGTGCTGTGGCCAGCCAATTAATTATTCTCCACTGCTGTGTTCTAGTACCACAGCGCCAACAGCAGAAAAAGCTCTCTTGGCCTGCCAGCATTACCTATGTTCCTCATACCATGGAGAGTTACACTGGACTCTCTCAAGTCCAGCTGATCAGATATACCTAACCTTTTCTGAACCTCTTCATTACAAACCAAGCCCCTTTTTAACATGCATTTCTGGGACATAGCTGAACATATTTATACCAAACTGCAAAAAGCATGGTTTCTGAGTGAGGATCTAACTTCTTGTCAAATTTGGTTTAATGTCAGTCAATTGTTTCGCCTAAATTGGATAGCAAAGTTTCCTATTGGAATTAAAATGACCTGGGGTTCCCGTTTTTCTTTGCCCCAGCTTGACGAATCAGTGCAAATCTTTCCATTGAGCAGCTAAGGTGAACCAAGGTGAATTAAAACAATTTAGACAGATTTGTGCAGATTGGTCAACAGCATCAAAGTTATTAAAAACAAAAAATGCTTTTTCTGTGGAAACACTAACCAAAGTATAACTACACAATGGTGACCGCTGCAGTGCAAAATGTGTGTGTGTATGTGTGTGTTAATTCTAAAAATTATATAGTATTGATCTTTTTTACGTATTAAATTTTTAATTAAGATAACAATACTAAACATTTATTTAATCTTAATTTAGTTAATTCCAAGTCAATTTTAATTCTTATTTCATTGAATGTATTTTAGTTATTATTAATTACTCTTAAACCAGCACCCTTTACTACTCATAAAAAATATCCATCACTGAACACTAAAAATAAAAACACCTTACTAACCCTAAAAATACACATCCATGAGCCCTAAAAAACTTTACTACCCCAACACACTACTCATCTCTGAACCATACAAACCTCCTTACTATCCCTAAACACTACCTGCACTTGAACCCTAAAACCTCCTTTACCACCCCAAGAAACTGCACATCACTGAACCTTAAAACCTCTTACTACCTCTAAGTACCACATCCCAAATCCTAAAAAAAACATTAACACCCCTAAACACTACCCATCCCTAAAGCCTAAAAATTCTTTACTACCCCCAAATCACTACCTATATCTGAACCCTAGTAACCCCTTGCAGTGCTAACAATTAGCTGTCTCTGAACTCTAAACCTTACTTATCACTCCTAAAACCTACCCATCCCTGTACCTTAAAGATTTGTTACCATTCCTAAAAACTCACTTTTGTTAGACTCTAAAAAATAATTACCACAACTGAAACCTAAAAACTCCTCACACTTTTAAAAACGACATATCCCTAAACATGTAAACCTACTTAACACCTCAAAATAAAAAACTCAATCCCATTTATCAATAATTTTAGCCCGTGGCTGTGGGTGGTGTCGACTGACACTCATATTTTAGGACCAGCACTTACTTTCTCTCATCCAACTTTGACCCAAAGCAACCTAGAGAAAAACACAGAAGGAGCCAGAAGCAAAAGACAGAAAAACAATATATATAACTCACAAGTCTAAAATACACAGTACTCTTCCAAATGATGTTTAGATGTCCTTAACGTTGTTATCAAATGCTATAATTTCACATGGTATGAGTGATATTATATAGACAATTCTTCTTAAAGGTGTGAAGTGATATGAGGAGTACAGGGGCACACAGTTGAGTAGAGTGTTGTAGAATGGCATGGAGTGTAGTAAACTGTTGACAGTGGAGTGCTATATAGTGGAGTACAGTGTGGTAGAGTGGCGGGCATAATTTGGCATAGAGTAGATTGGAGTGGTGTAGAGTGGAGTGGCATACAGTGCAATAGCGTACATTATAGTGGTGTAGAGTGAAGTGGTATACAGTGGAATAGTATATAGTGTAGTGTGATAGAGTAGCGTGGCATAGAGTGGAGTAGTGCACCCTAGAGCAGAATGGAGAGGTGTTGAGTAGAGGGGCATGTCATACAGGAGAGTGGACTTGTGTAGACTCGGGTGACATAGAGTAGTGTAGGGTCTCAAAGATTAGAGTGGAGTGGCGTAGAATGGTGTGGAGTGGAATGGCTTAGAATGGAGTGGCATACAGTGGAATGCCGTAGAGTGGAATAGCTTAGAGTGGGGTGGCATACAGTGGCTTGGAGTGGAGAAGCATACAGTGGAATGGTGTAAAGTGTAATAGCGTATAATGAACTAGTGTGTCATAGAATGGAGTGGTGTAGAGAAGAATATCATAAAGTGGAGTGGTGTAGAGTGGAGTGGTTTAGAATGGGGTGGCATACAGTGGAGTTGTGTACAGTGGAATAGAGTAGAGTGGAGTGGCATAGAATGGAGTGGCACAGAGTGGGATAGCACAGAGTGGAGTGGGGTAGAGTAGAGTGAAGTAGAGTAGAATGGAGAGTGCCGTAGAGTGGAGTGGCAGAGTAGAGGAATGTGTTGCAGAGTGGAGTGGCATAGGGTGGAATAGCATAGAGTAGAGAGATACAGAGTGAAGTTGCATACAGTGCAGTAGCATACAGTGGAGTGACATACAATGAAATGGCATACAGTGAAGTTGCATAGAGTGGAATAACACAGAATGAGGTGGTGCACAGTGTACTAGGGTAGAGTGGACTACAGTAGAGTGGACTGGTGTACAGTAAAGTGGCATAAAGTGAAGTTTAGTGATGCAGAGTGGAATAGTGCAGAGTGGGGTGGCATAGAGCAGAGTGGCGTAAAGTAGAGTGGTGTAGAGTGGAGTGGGGTAGAATGGAATAGCATAGAGTGGAGTGGCAAAGAGAGGAATGGGGTAGAGTAGGATAGCTACTTTTCATTTCACTTCTTGCTGTCTACTTTTCTAAAATGTCTTTTGGGGGGGACCTGGGGTCTTTTCTACTTTTTTAACTTAGTTGGTGGGAATTTGTTTAGCATGGTGCATGTCTTTAAGTGTCTTGCTTGAATCAGTCACTTCCAAGCTGTCATTTTGGCTGGTCCATCTCTACCGCTTGGTTAGCAGTCTAGTTTTTCTCACGCACTGCCCTATTTAGAGCGGCCGTGTTGTGGTTATTCAGGCTTAGGTAAGGTGGCCTGTGGCACCGCTACATCACGCTACTTTCAATTTTACTTCTTGTTGCATAGTGTGTTAACATTTCTGTTGAGGTGGACCTGGGTCCTTTTTACTTTTTTAACTTAGTTGTTAGGAGCCTGTTTAGCGTGGTGCATGTGTTAAAGTGCCCCTCTTGAATTTCTCATTTCCAAGCTGCATTTTGGCTGGTCTGTCTCTATTGCTTAGTTAGTGATCTAGTTTTTCTCGTGCACAGCCTTATTTAGAGCAGCCATGGCACATATGTGCAGCGCACATGCAAAGCAAGCCCATCTATGCCCGTCCACTCCCGAACGGACCCAGGGGCCAAGAACCTTGCATCTCCTCAGTCAGATAGAATATCGTTTTCTATTGACCAACTTCTAGCACTCCGCCCCACCTGCTTAGAAGCCTGACGGGCCTCTCTAGATCCCCAAATAAGCCTACAAAGGTGCAGTCTTTGCAATGTCTCATTTAGCACATATTGTAATTCCTATATTTCTCCCATTGGTAATGTGCCCTGGGATTTCTAAACAATGTAGGCAAAGGCAAGCACGTCTGCGCCCGTCCATGACCCGAACGCAACCAGTGCCAGGACCCCTGGTCCTGTCACCTGCTGCCTCTACAGAGCAGATGAACTCATCACACTCAACCTAGGACGCAACAACAATCGCAAGCAAGCAGCTCCAGGCAGCACACACAGTCCCTTCAGCTGCCTCTTCTGCCGCCAACCTGCACCACCACTAAGACCCGGGACCCAGCACAACCCACCCGCAACAACTTACCAAACCCAAAACCCCTGAAGTGTATCCTCCTCAACGTCTGCTCCCTCCATACACACGCCACCAAAATCTGGGACCTCCTCGACAGCATCACCCCAGACGTCGCCTTCCTCACCGAGACCTGGATCAACAACTCCTCAGGCCCAGACATCGCCATCGCCATCTCCCAGGGGAACAAGATCGCCCGGGAAGATCGCCCCAGCCGCCCTGGGGGGTAAACTGCCATCGTCCACAGGTCCAACCTCCACCTGAACATACACTCCGAAGACTCCAAAGAAGCCACTAACCTGATGGAACACCTCTACTTCAAGCTACACACCAGCCCGACGTCCACCATCAGGGGAACCATCATCTACCACCCTCCTGGACCCCGCACACTTTTCGCCGACTCCATCATGGACTTCATCTCCACACAAGCCATTGCACCCACCAACTACACTCTGCTGAGAGGCCTCAACTTCCAACCCGAGAAACCACCAGACCCCAACACCGCATCCCTCCTAGACAACTTCCACAACATAGGAATTCGACAGATCGTGACAGAGCCAACACACTTGGCAGGACACACCCATGATCCCATCTTCACTACAGGAACCTCCGCTACATTCAGCCACACTACGGAACTCCCATGGACAGATCACTGATGCATCCTCTTCGCCTTCAACTCACTCACCATTACCAGACCACAACTCCAGCCATTGCATAGAAATTGGACAAGAATAACCGACAATCAGCTAACCGCCACCTTCTCCATCTCTGCACCCACCATCACATGCAACAATGACCCAAACACCGCAGCTTGCACCTTCCACCAGTGGATCACCGACTGCATCAACACCATAGCCCCCCTCAAAAAGAACAACAACACCCACGCAAGGAGAGCCAGCTGGTTCACCCCTGAACTCCGGGAATCAAGACGCACCTGTCGCCGCCTTGAGAAAATCTGGACAAACACTAAGGGGGTCATTCTGACCCTGGCGGCCGGTGGCCGCCAGGGCCACCGACCACAGGAGCACCGCCAACAGGCTGGCGGTGCTCCCACGAGCATTCTGACCGTGGCGGTTCAGCCGCGGTCAGAAGCGGAAAGTCGGCGGTCTCCCGCCGACTTTCCGCTGCTCGGGGGAATCCTCCATGGCTGCGGAGCGCGCTCCGCAGCCATGGGGATTCTGACACCCCCTACCGCCATCCTGTTCCTGGCGGGTCTCCCGCCAGGAACAGGATGGCGGTAGGGGGTGCCGCGGGGCCCCCGTAAGAGGGCCCCGCAAAGTATTTCAGTGTCTGCCATGCAGACACTGAAATACGCGACGGGTGCAAACTGCACCCGTCGCACCCCTGCAACTACGCCGGCTCAATTCTGAGCCGGCGTCCTCGTTGCAGGGGCATTTCCTCTGGGCCGGCGGGCGCTCTTTTGGAGAGCGCCCGCCGGCCCAGAGGAAATGTTAGAATGGCCGCCGCGGTCTTGTGACCGCGGTGCGGTCATTTTGCGGCGGAACCTTGGCGGACGGCCTCCGCCGTCCGCCAAGGTTAAAATTAGGCCCTAAATCCCCAGAAGCCCACAGCAACTTCAAAGCCTCCACGACCGCACACCACCAAATCATGGGAAACACCAGAAAGAAGGCTATCCAAGATAGGATCTCCTCACAAGGACACAACGGCAAGGAACCCTTCAATATCATCAAGGAGTTCGCCCAACCCAACAACGAGACAACGGACATCCCACCCTCACAGGACCAATGCGACAGACTCAACACCTACTTCTACCACAAAATCAAGACAATCTACGACAGTTTCAGCAAGGACAACCCCCACAGCGAACCCCCCCCCACCCCACCACCGATAACAACAAACCCACAATTTCCACCTGGACACCCCTCTCCACCGAAGATACATTGAAAACCATGAAGTCCACACACTCCGGGGCTTCACAGACCCATACCCCCATCACGTCTTCAACAGAGCTGCAGACACCATCGCCCCCAAGCTCTGCCTCACCATCAACTGCTCACTAGCTGCCGCCACCTTGCCCGACGACTGGAAACACGCAGAGATCAACCCCCTCCTCAAGAAACCCTCGGCTGAAACCACCGGCCTCAAAAACTTCAGGCCCATCTTCCTATTTCCATTTCCTGCGAATGGCATAGAAAAAGCAGTCAACAGCCAACTCACCACGTTTTTAGAAAGCCACAACATCCTCGACATCTCCCAATCCGGATTCAGGTCAAACCACAGCACCGAAACGGCCCTCCTGTCCACAACAGATGACATCCACTCCCTACTGGACAAGAGAGAGATGGCGGCACTCATCCTACTTGATCTCTCACCAGCTTTTGACACAGTCTCCCGTCACACCCTGATAAGAAGACTCCACAAAGCCGGCATTAGAGACAAGGCCCTCGACTGGATCCAATCCTTCCTCTCCAGCAGAACGTAACAAGTGAAACTCGCCCCCTTCCTCGCAGAACCCACACCCACTATATGCGGAGTACCTCAAGGATCCTCCCTCAACCCCACGCTGTTCAACGTGTACATGGCCCCGCTAGCCACCATTATCAGAAGCTACGGAATAAACATTATCTCCTATGCCGATGACACCCAGCTCATCTTCCTCTCCAATGAACCAGACAAGGCCAGACACAACTTCCACGAGGGCATGAAAGCAGTCACAAACTGGATGAGAGATAGCTGCCTTCAACTCAACACAAACAAGACCGAAGTACTCATCCTGGGCCCCCAACCCCAATGCAAGGAGCGAGTTCTGGCGGCCACCCTCCCTCAGAAACCCACCCACCCCGCCAGCCAAGCCCGGAACCTCAGAATCATCCTGGACCCCGACCTCAGCATGAACCATCATATCAACTCAGTCACCTCCACCTGCTTCTGGACCCTTCGCCTCCTACACAAGACCTTCAAATGGATCCCCCTCGAGCATAGAAAGACCGTCACCCACGTCCTCATCACCAGCAGACTGGATTACGGCAACGCACTCTACGCCGGAATCAACAAAAAACTCATCGCAAATTGCGAAACATCCAGAACTCCGCCAGCAGATTGATTCTGGACCTACCCCGACACTGCCACATCTCACAACACCTATGCACACTGCACTGACTCCCCTTTGAGAAAAGAGTCACTTTCAAAATCCCCACCTACGCACACAAAGCCCTCCACAACACCCGACTTGCCTACCTTAATCAGCGACTCAACTTCCACATACCCCACAGGACCCTACGCTCAGCCCAGCTCTCTCTCACAGAACTACCCCACATCAGGAAAACCAGAACAGGAGGACGCTCCTTCTCCTACCTCGCCACCACCACCTGGAATGCCCTACCCATCCACATCAGACAAACCACCTCCTTCCCCAGCTTCACGAAGGAACTGAAGACACAGCTTTTTTAATCCACTGCCGGTACACGCTAAACCCCCACCCAGCGCCTTGAGATCCTAACAAGTGAGTAGCTGCGCTCTAGAAACTCTTATTGATTGATTGACCACCCTGTGTAGTATGTTAGGAAGTACATTTCGCTTCTTTAGCATTAATTGTCTCCCCCTTCTAAGTCATCAACAGCAATTATAGTTTTTTGGTCGGATAATGCCCCTGATCCCTTCTTTCTGACTGAATCATGGCTTCATGAAGCTTCTCCACCTGATATTATTTCCGCATTACCACAAAACTATTCCATTGTCTATGCATAGCCAAGCTAAATATTCAAGAATTAAAATGTGTCACCATGCGGTTGAATTCTTCATCATTGCCAACATCAAGCCGAGGAACCCTGGACAGCTGAGGCAGGAGGTCTTCCCAAAATGGGACCCTTAACCGTGCGTCCACGTTCATGCAAGCTACTTCTACATCAGTGGCAAGTTTCCCCACCTTATAAAACTTAAACAAACTCAAAAGAAAGATTCTGGCAATCTCCCCCTCCCTTCAAATATGAAATTCAAGTGCTGGCTGTACCGTGTTGAAAACATGCAAAGGAATGGGCCCTTCGCAAAGCGCATTCCAGAGACAGAGGAGCTGCACTTTTCCTTGATGAAAACATTCCCAGGCTGAGACTTTCTTATCACGTCTGCCTTCCACATCCACCATGTTATGTTCCTGCATGGTGTAATCCTGCTCTCATGAGAAAAAGCGCAAACACGTTCTGTGTGGAAAACAAGCTCGGTGTGGAAAAGCCCTGTGCCACTGCTGTGACGACACCTGAAGCTAAGCACAAAAATGGAGTCAGTGGTCAAAATGGTGTCAGTGGTCAAATACAGATAGATAGCATTTCACTCAGCTAGACTTCACCCCTCGCCCTGTGGTACAATGAGGCTTTAAGTGTTTATATAAAAGGGCTGAAAAGCCTAGAAAGGTCTTGGAGGAAATCCTGTGATGAATATAAAAAACTCAAGTACAAAGTGGTGCTAAAAAACTACCATGCATTCTGCAGAGCCGCTCCTGCTGCATTCTACTTAGATAAAATCTTGCTGGCTAAAACATCTCTAAAACTCTTTTTAATGTAGTTAAAGAACTCTCAGGCATTAGCAACTTATATCCTTTGCTGTCTCAGCTACAATGTGAGGAGCTGGCACACTTTTTTGTTATAAAGGTGACTGACATTCAACACTCACACTTGATTGCTAGGTTGGGGAAATCACAGTTGGTTTGTGGCATTCAGAATGATAGCTCATAGATGCAACCTTCTACTGGCGACGCAAACATCTCGGACATGGTGCAAACTACTTTAAAAATTAATTCATTGGCCCCATTTAGACACTCATGTTTTTTCTGAGCTTGTTGCAGTTAATACATTTTGACTTTCCATGAGACCATCTTTCTGCTGCCAAACTCAGCATACTGGACCCAGATCTAATACAACTTCTGGTAGGACTCCTCAACTCTTCTTTAAAAGATGGACATGTCCTTCAGGCATGTAAGCACGCAATGGCCCTTCCTCTCTTAAAAAATCCTGACTTGGATCCCTCCAATTGGTCTGATTTTAGACCAACCTCACTGCTTCCCATCTTTTCAAAAGTTCTGAAGAAACATGTCAACACACAATTGACTACCTTTGTGGATTTCCAAAATTTTTTGCATCCCTCACATTCAGATTTCATGGCTGGACACAGTACTGAATCCACTCCCCCGTTGTATGGTGCAAAGACAATGCAAATCTTTCATAAATATGCCCAAATTGTACTACAGTGTTGTTTTAAATTTTTTAAACCTATTTAAAAAAAAATATTGCACTAAGTCTGCATTCTGGGTTGGAGGCAAAATACAGTGTAGTACAGTCACTTAAACAAATGTTAAAAAAAAAAAATATGTAAAAAATGTAAAAAACCTCTGTTCTACACTATCTTTTCACTTACAAACCAGAACACACACTGAACATGGCCTATTTCCATTTTCGATTTCGGAAGGGCAAAATATTGTTTACAACACACAGTCTACATTCTGGGTTTAAAGGGGAAAAATAGTGTAGTACAGTGTATTTAAAAAATAAAAATAAACGTTTAAAAAACACTATAGTACATTTCATTTACCATTAAAGCCCACAATGCAGATTTAGGGGCATATTTAAGAAAAGTGGCGTTGCACACAGTGCAGCGCCACTTTTCTTGCGCCTCTTAGTGCCCCCCTAACGCCACCATGTGTGCATCGTATTTAAAATACGATGCACCATGGCAGTAGTTAGGGGACTAGCATCTGAATTTTTGATGCTAGTCCGGTACTTTACAGGATTATCAATGCTAATCCTGCAAAGCACCCAGAAGCCCATTGTAAGCATTGAAAGCCTCCTTTTAACACTTGCCCTGAGCAGGTGTTAAAAATGCTGAAATAAATGGTGCAAGGAAATCTCTTATTTCTTATTATTATTATTATTTCGGTAGTACTGAGGTACTCTGCAAACTTTATTTAAATTATATGCAGTAATAAAACAACTTTTACTTACTTTTACACACTTATATAAACTAACTCATCCTTTCCTATACACTTAAAACAGTAGGACTCTATATTTGCTCTTAAAAGCCATATCACAACCAAAATGTGGTCTAAACAATATGACTGCCTTTACTATGGTAAGGGCAGTCATTAGCCAATCATATACTGTTTTGTCATTCACATGTACTGTGGTATACCGTGAAATTACCATGATATACCATGGCCAAATATATCACTAACGTTTTGTGCCTTATGGGTCTGATTCGCAATGCTAAACTTACACTTTAATGTGAGGTTACCATTGTTTGCTATTCACAAAGGCATTTTACTAGTATTATCTTTACTACTGCAGAATCTCTGCACATAATAAGTTAGACCTCTCCTATCTTTTTATGTGCTGAGACTCCCCAGTCATGAAGATACTACTCAAAAAATACATTTGTGAATAGCAAACAATCATTAACCTCGACAAAAGTGTGAGTTTATCATTGTTAATCATGCCTTATAACTTTAGAAATTACTGAACTACAATTTAGATCTGCTACCAAAAAGGACCCTTTACGCCCCATATTTCTGACACATTTCATCTAAGGCCCATATTTATACTTTTTTAGTGTCGCATTTGCGCCGCTTTTTGACGTAAAAATGACGCAAACTTACAAAATACAATTGTATTTCGCATGTTTGCGCCGCTTTTGCGTCACAAAATTACGCAAATGCGGCGCAAAAAATGTATAAATATTGGCCTAAATTTGTTCAGCTCTTTTCATGCTACCTCTGTTTAAACAATACTCTATTACACAACACTCCACTCCACTGTAGGACACACTTAAAAAAAGGAGTTCACAAAACGCAAAATCCTCATACAATTTGGGTTCCCACAAAAACTGCTGATCGGAATCACACCAAATTTGGCAGGAGGCTAGATCTGTGTCCACAGACTGTGCTGTTTGTGATATGGTTTAAATCCGTTCAGGTTTTTTTTTTAGAAATTAGGCATCAAACATAATTGTATATCTGGGTGGTCGGGTCCGCTAGAGACTCAAAAGACGCTCGTGGGAGCGCCAATTAAAAAATTGAGCTTTTTGATTGGCCCAGGGAGCTTTATTTCCCTTCTGCCATTTCACTCCTGTGGGAGTCAGACTCCCGTGGAAGTGGGCGCTCTGATTGGCTTTTAGCAACAACAGAAAAATGTTGCTGGCAGCCAGGGACTCAGACCTTTAGACTGATTTAGATCTTGGCGGTCACACTGCCAAGCCATGGCAGGCGCAGACCTGAAAAGACAAGCAGGCCTTCAATCACCATCTTGACCACGGGACCCCGCAGAGCCTATTTAGATCACACAGTTGTGCTGACGATGTTTCAGCAGCGGGCCCTTGACGGCGGGTGTCTTTCGCGGACCTATTCAGTGTACTACTGTGGCTGTGGTATTGGTTGGATGCTAGTAGCCCACACCGGTTGCATATTGGACAATTGTGAACACCTGCAAAACACACTATAAAACACACTCCATTTAAGACCATGATTCTTTGCCACACTGCAGAAGACCAGACAGCAAACAGAGGTTTTGACACAGTTTTTTTGTTAATTTTACTTCATTACAGATTCCTTTGTTTTTTGGGAAATGTATATTTTTACAAAATATCTACAATGGCAGGGAGGAGAAATCAAAGTTTTACAGAGGGAGTGTTGTCTGACATGGTGGATGAAATCATTAGGATAGAGCCAGAATTGTTTGGAGCACAAGTCCAAAATACCACAGTATCTCAGAAAAGGCAATAGTGTCAGAATAGTTGACAGAGTGAATGCTGTAGCTAACAACCTGGAGGAGATTAGGAAGGGGTGGAACGATCTGCAGGGGAGAGTCTGTTCCCTGGCCTCCAAGTGTCACCTGGAGGCCCAGAGGATTAGTGGTGGTTCTCCCAGCCCCACATTGCAACTCTTTCCCTGGGAGGAGAAGGTCTTGCAGATCCTGCATCTTGAAGGCTTGACTGGAATCCTTGGTGGAGTGGAGTCTGGTAAGTTGAAATTAGCAACGGCTCAACAATCACAAATGGAGTCCTGCCTGTAAGGTAAACTTTTAGAATGGACCAACAACCTTATCAAAACTGATATATCTAAACTTGACACCACTAAATATCTTGTGTCATACCAATTACTAGCATCATGGTTGTCTCTCTCTTTTGTAACAATGTACAATATGTCAAGTTAGTTTGTGTGTTGTTCCCCATGTATCATCCCTTGCATTTGCTAAGTGCTTTGTTGTACATCAATGTATGTTGTTCTCACAAAAAACAGGTACAAAACACCATCCATTTTCACATGAAGGTATATTGCTTGGAAGTAAGTTATTTCACTGATTCACATCATACCCCCATTTGTGTCCATGTTGTACATGTATGTTCATCTCCACTGTAGTCATTGAAAAAGATATGTGCAAATCACCTAACAACAACTATTGTCTAGATTTCAACAGATGACTACAACTACCATGATGCCCTGTTGTCGTACCTGCAAAACAATACTGCACGGCAACATAGCTTCACCTTCTTTTACTTTCATATGTGCACACATCTGGATAAAATGTAAATTTGATAGTCACCATCTCATACCATAGATGGAAATGCCAGTTCAAGTGTCCCACAACCATGGTGACCCCTTATCATAGCTCCATTGAATTTATGTAAATGCCCACATATTTCATAGTCTTTTGAATCACAGATTTACTGTCCTGTGATGTGAAATACTGAGTAGAAGTAGTATCCACACACAACTTACTTTACACTGTCCATATGATAAGGCCCTCATTACAACCCTGGCGGACGGTGGTAAAGCAACGGTAATACTGCCAACAGGCCAGTGGAAAACAAAAATGGAATCACGACCATGGCGGAAACCGCCAACATAGACAGCCACTTTAACACTCCGACCGCCACGGCGGTAGAAACAAACACCACGGCAGTAACTGCCAACAGACAAGCGGAGGACAAAGTACTGCCCACCGTATAACAACAGGCCTATCCGCCACCTTTTCCGGGGCGGAACCAACGCAATCAAAAGCACGGCGGAAACAGTACACAGAAGGGAAACCACTCACCTCTCGACACCCAACGAGGAACCAAGACGCCATGGAGCCCGAACTACAGGTTCTGTCCATGCTGGTCTTCCTCCTGCTCTATCAGGAGCAGGACAGACGCCGTCGACGACCACGGAGAGTACTGCACCTACAACACATGGGAGGGGGGAGGGGAAAGAGAGTGACACACACACGCAATCCCCCCACCCTCACCCACAACACCATACACACAAATACACGCAGCAACATTACATATACACCCCTTCACTCCCTGGAAGAACGCAAGGACAAAATTAAAAGATTGTAACAATTGCAATCATGAAAAAGCTGATAGTGCAATTGCAAAATTCAGTATATACAAATAAGTACACCAACTACACAAGTCCGGATGGTGTACCAATCATTGTCCGGGGACCAGTGGTCCCAAAATGCATGGGTGAAGCCCACACAAGATACCTGACTCGAAACGGAGAGAACACTGCAGGGGCATCAGATCGAAAATAAACAGGCACCTCAGGGGGAAGGGAAGGGGGGGCACCTCAGCCGGATGAACGCACAATGCCACTGCTGCATGAGGGGGCTCCACGCCCATTGCTGTATCCTGGGGAGTGAAAAGCCACAGTCTCTCAAGTATTCCAGTGGGTGGTTTACCCACTGCCTTATCCTGGGGAGTGCAAAGGCACAGTCTCTCAAGTCTTTCCAGTGGGTGGCTTGCCCACTGCTTTATCCTGGGGAGTGCAAAGCCATAGTCTCTCAAGTCTTTCCAGTGGGTGGTTTGCCCACTGCTGTATCCTGGGGAGTGCAAACCCACAGTCTCTCAAGTGGATAACAGTCTCACTGGTTCGGGGGGGGGCATTGTGCCCAGAGTGCTTCATCCTGCCAAGGACTGAGGTAGTGGATGTGAATCTCCACTGGTTCTGGGGGGGGCCTTGTGCCCAGAGTGCTCCACATGCAGAGTGGCCGGTCCCATTCCTTCACCTGGGTGTGTGTGCCACGAGATTGCCTAGGAACAGGTAGCATGATACGCCATGGAGGCAGAGACATACCCCACACTGCTGCAGCTTCGTCTTCCACCTGCAGGTGCAAACAGTAATGGAAGTCATGCCTCTTGGAAGCTGTGCAGGGTCCAGGAAGTCTCCTCCAGCCTCGGACGGCTGACCACTCTGGATGGTAGCCATGTTAACGGTGGTGCCACTGTCCGAGCACGTCACGGGGATGGTGGAGGCGGTGGTGCTGGCGGTGGTGCATCTGTCAGCACCTGTTGAGAGACACAGCAGGACGTCTCCTGCAGCCTCGGACGGCTGCCCACTGGGGAAGATGCTGAGGACTGTTGCTGAGGCTGCAGACGTGCCAGTGGCGTGCAGATGGTTGTGCAGGTGGCGGTGCTGGTGGCGGTGCAGGTGGCGGTGCTGGTGGCGGGGCAGGTTGCGGTGTTCGCCGCCGTACAGTTTGGTGTAGTTGTGGACAGAAGGGGTGACACTAGTCCCTCAGTCGATGCCACTGTGCCCTGTCCTGACCTGCTCTTCTGCTTTTGTCCCTTCGCCACCTTTGATGGTGCCGCAGGTGTCTTGCCACTGTCCCATTTTGTTTTGGCGGATCTCTTGGTGGCTGGCAGGTGTGGCTTCTCGCTCCGGGATGTGGGCACCTTCTTCACCTTGGCAGGTGGTGGAATGTCCTTGCCCTCGCTACGTGGCACACTGGCAGCCCTGATGGGTGGTGCACTCAATGACCCCGCAGTTGCTGGCACCACTGTGCCTGGAGATTTGGGGGCTGAGGTGCTGGGCTGGGACCTGGAAAGCCTGGCCCTAGGGGAAGGACGGGGGGGGGGAGGTAAAGGGAAGATGTAAAAGTTTGCCAGGAAAAGTTTTTTAGACACACTGGGATGGGAAGATAGAGGGGGTTTGGGAGTGGAGGAAGAGGTAGTTGTTGTAGGAGGTGTACTTTTGCTGAATTTGGGTTTGGGTGAAGGTGCATGGGCCGGAGGCTGTTGTGAGGTGGATGGCTGTTGGGTGGGTGTGTGTCTGCGTTTGTGTACTTTGGGAGGAGGGCTCACAGACACACTGGGAGAGGACACTGGGGATGTGTGCATGGTAGTGGGAGTGGTGATTGCACGTGAGCCGTGTGTGGTGATGGGCGTGCTGGTGATGGAGGTAGTGGCTGAGGATGTAGTGCATGCAGGTGTAAGTGGAGATGAGACAGGGAGGGAGGAGGAGGACGTGGAGGAGGGGGACACAGTGGAGGCAGTGGATGTGGTTGTGTCTGCATGGGTATGGTGCTTGTGTGAGTGCTTGTGGGATGTGTGGTGCTTATGTTTGCCATGTCCACTCTTGTGTGTTGATGAGTGTGCATGCTGGTCTGATGGTGTGCTTGGGATAGGCTGAGGTACAGAGGATTGGGTCTGGGTGGAGGAAGTTAGAGGGGGGAGGCTGGACACAGTGGCAATGGCTGCCATCAGTGCTGAGGCCAGAGCCTGAAATGCTCTCTGTTGGGCCGCCTGCCAAGAATGAATGCCCTCCAGGTATGCATTTGTTTGTTTCAAATGCCTCTCAACACCCTGGATGGCATTCAAAATGGTAGATTGCCCAACAGTGAGGGATCTCAGGAGGTCAATAGCCTCCTCACTGAGGGCAGCAGGGCTGACTGGGGCAGGGGCTGAGGTGCCTGGGGCGAAGGAGATGCCCAACCTCCTGGGTGAGCGGTATGGGACACACGCTGAAGGGCTGCTGGGAGGGCGGTAATGGTAGGGGGGGTGGCGGCTGTACCTGTTGATGCGGAGGGCACAGAGGTGCCTGCCACCACAAGGGAGCTCCCATCAGAGGAGGAGTCGTTGTCAGTGGTATATGCTCCTGTCCCCGTTGTGGAGCTCCCCTCGCCCTCCGTCCCACTGGTGGCTTCAGACTCCATTGCTTCACCCTCCAGGGCCAAGTGGGTTGCAGCTCCCTCCTGCTCCGGTGCCACTGCTCCTCTGCCAGATGATGCTATTGCACACAAGAACAGGGAGACAAAACAAAAAGGGGGGAGACGACAGAAGAAAAACATGTTCAGTGCATGCAACACCCCTATCGTCGGCGGACACAACACACAGGGAGCAGCCCTCTGCACTAAGCCATGCATTAACAGTTCCTAGCAAATTCACGTGCCCATGGGGTACGAGGCCTAAGCACAAATGCTGCACACCTGGAAGTCACAGGAGCCTGACTAGGTGTAGATGGCTATTACCACTAGTGGGGTTGGGGTGCCACAGAGCCTGCCTAATGAGGGACCTACCCTACCAAGTTCGCCCTGGCCTAGGGGAACCCACAGCCCATCTCCCCACCCAGACACCTCTAATGCGCACAGAGTCAGCTGAATGAGAGTGTACTCATCCCCTTGTGGCTGCTGTGATACCCTCAAGCGCCTATCCAACTCCGGATAGGCCACCGCCAGGATCCGGTACATCAGGGGGGTCATGGTGCGACGGGCACCCCTCCCACGTTGGGAGGCCATCCCCAGCTGGGCCTCCGCCATCTTCTTGCTCCAGCAGCCCAGGTCCTCCCATCTTTTACAGCAGTGAGTGCTCCGTCTATGGCAGACCCCCAGGGTCCGGACGTCCTTGGTGATGGCACGCCAAATACCCTTCTTCTGGTGGCCGCTGACCTAGAGGAAAAGTAAAGTAACAATGGATGTTTCTAGCCCGTACATTTCATCTCACGCATTGCCAAACACCTCCCAAACTGGCCCTGCCAATATACACACACAATCCTGACATGCTGGCCTGTCCACCCTCTTCCATCCACGACACTCCATACACTCTGGTGCCATCCACCATGCTCACAGTGTACTCACCTGTTTGTCTGGAGGGCCATACAGTTGCGTGTACTGGGGAGGACCCCATCCACCAGTTTCTCCAACTCCTCCGAAGTGAAGGCAGGGGCCCTTTCCCCAGACACTGTAGCCATTTTCGCTTCCAGACACAGGTCACAGCAGCACTTGCAGTGTAGGTCCTCTCCTGTTGAAGGTCACGTATCAAGTCAGTGAACAGTAAGAAAATGGCGGTCACGTCTGCGGCGGTGCGTACCGTCACCGCCGGCGTACATTGTAATTGACTTCTGGGACCCATAGGGCCCAATGTTAACCAATGCTGAATTGCGCAGCGATCTTCGACCGCCCACCGCGACGGTGTACAACGCCAGCGCAGTTACCTCATTTCCCCTTGTCCCACCTTACAAGTCAGGCAGCCGCCATTTCAGGGGGCCACAAGGGATGGATAAAAACTGCGTCACACCTATCTAGGCCGGGAATACAGACAGATACCGGCACATTGAGATTTACCAATGTTTCAGCAAATAACACATTGTGATACCTCAGTATTGGATGACCCTCTGCTCGCTGTTATCCTCCATGGGGCACGTCTGCTGGGGCGGGTGATGAGATGGCGGCATCCTCCGGTGTACAAACCCCTGGTGGACACTTTTGACAATGGAAGAGAGACACATCATAATCACATACAGACTTGATCGTGCAACAATCCTGAAACTGTGTGCCCACTTGGAGCCAGACCTGATTTCAGCTATTCGCCATCTCACAGGAATCCCCCCTCTAGTGCAGGTTCTGTCTGTACTCCATTTCCTGGCCAGTGGGTCTTTTAAAAAAACAGTGGCCATAGCATCAGGGATGTCCCAGCCAATGTTCTCTAACGTGTTGTCCCTGCTGAAACACATGCGCAGCTACATCGTTTTCCCTCAAGTGGAGGATTTGCCCACAGTGAAAGGTGACTTCTATGCCCCAGGACGTATCCCCAACATCATTGGTGCTATAGATGGTACACATGTGGCATTTGTCCCCCCCACAGGAATGAACAGGTGTACAGAAACCGGAAAAACTACCATTCAATGAATGTGCAGATGGTGTGTTTGGCAGACCAGTACATCTCCCATGTGAATGCCAAGTATCCTGGCTCAGTGCATGACGCTTGCATTTTGAGGAATAGCAGCATCCCTTATGTGATGGGGCAACTCCTGAGGCACCGTGTGTGGCTAATAGGTGAGGTCAAGGTCCCAACACAGTTGACATAGGTGTCTGGGTATGGGGTTGTCCCTAAGAGTTAGTGTGTGTCTAACAGTTGTCACTCGACATTTGCAGGTGACTCTGGTTACCCCAACCTGTCATGGCTACTGACCCCAGTGAGGAATCCCAGGACAATGGCAGAGGAACGCTCCAATGAGGAACATGGGCATATCTGTCAGGTGGCTCCCGATACTACTCACCAAAGAATGTGTGCCAGATAATCGTGGCCTGTTGTATGCTGCACAACCTGGCTTTGCGACGCCAGGTGCCTTTTCTGGAGGAGGATGGGCCAGATGGTGGTCTTGTGGCAGCTGTGGAGCCTGTGGACAGTGAAGAAGAGGAGGCAGAAGAAGAAGATGTCAACAACCTAAACAACATAATCATGCAATATTTCCAGTGAGACACAGGTAAGAAGATGTAACTGCTTCCCACATCTCATACTATTGTTGGAGCTAGCATAAGTCTGCCATTTTCACTCAGTGTATGGACCCTGACTTGTTACTTTGCCTTTCCATTTCACAGATCTGGGTCACACTTTGTGCCCTCTGCTATGTTTACCGCTAGCCTACAGCTGTGTTATATTGGTATGTGAACAAGTACACTGACATTGCTATATTCCAGAGGTTTTGCAATTACAAATTAGTGAAAGAACAGACAGACCCCACATTATTTTGTGATTGAAGTGTGTTTATTTCTGTGCACATAAGTGGAGGGGTGTGTGAAATGGACTGGGGTGATGGTGGAGGAATGTCCATGGCAGAGTCCAGTCTTTTTGTTTCACAGGTGCATTGTCCAATGGGGCATAGGAAGTGGAGCAATGGCAGTTTAAGGTGGACAGGGTGACAAAGTGGGACAGAAGGGTGACATTCAGGGGGGTCTTATTTCCTGGCGGGGTCTTGGCAGTGTTCTATGTCTTGTTCCTGGATCTCAGGGAACGTTTGCGGGGTTGTTCTCCATCTGCAGGAGGTGGGGTGCTGGTGGCCTGTTGTTCCTGTGGCGGTGCCTCCTGTCCACTAGCGCCGGCGAAGGGGGAGGGCTGTCTATCGTCCAGGCTAGTGTCAGGGGCCCGTTGGTGTGCCACTGTGTCCCTCCTGGTGTTGAGAAGGCCAGCACCCCTGCAATGGTGACCAGGGTGGTGTTGATGGACTTCAAGTCCTCCCTGATCCCCAGGTAGTGTTCCTCCTGCAGCCGCTTGGTCTCCTGAAACTTGGCCAGTACCGTGCCCATGGTCTCCTGGGAATGGTGGTAAACTCCCATGATGTTGGAGAGTGCCTCATGGAGAGTAGGTTCCCTGGGCCTGTCCTCCCCCTGTCACACAGCAGTCCTCACAGCTTCACTGTTATCCCATGCCTCTGTCTCCTGAACCGTGTGCCCACTGCCACTGCCCCCAGGTCCCTGATCGTCCTGTGTTAGTTGGGTTGCCTGGGTTCCTTGTAGTGGTGGACACACTGCTGATTGAAGTGTCCTGGGGACAGAGGGATGGGCCCGCTGGGTGGGTGCTGTGGTGGTGTTTCCTGCGGGGGGAGGTTCAGTGGTGGTGTGTGACTGTGTCAGGGGAACCGACTGTCCTGAGGTCCCTGATGGGCCAGGCTGGTCATCTTGATCCAGGCGTGCAGAGCTGCTGTCGTCACTGTGGGCCTCTTCTGTGGGGGGACTGGATATGTCTGGCACCTCCTGTCCGGTGACATTGGGGTCACTGTGGGTCCCACACCTGTCTTTTGCTCCCCAGTCCTGGCAGGTATTGTTACATCAACCACTCTGCCTCAAGTTCTGCCAGGACCCAATGGGATTGGGGCACACTGCTCCAAGGTCACAGGGCAGTGGGGATAAGGGCCGTTTGAGGTAATCTGTGGGCCAACAACATGAGAACACTGGGGTCTTTCTTAGCAGACCACCATCGACTGAGTCTTGGGAACAGTACAGCAGTCCCAAGACGTGATGAGCCAGGTAGTAACTGTAGAATGCTGGCTCTCTATGTAATGTGCAAAGCTAGGCACACTGTGCAGAGGGTCCAGGCAACCCCACATTGGTTTACCGGGGTAAAAACTACACCACATAATGCTCTAATTTTTATGGTAGCTTGGTCGAGCAGTTAGGCCAATCTTGGAGAAGTGCAAAGAACTTCTTTTAATCACAATATCAATCTTGCAACTCACATACTCAAAGGAATTCCTCAAAAACAATTTATAAAACTTCTTCAGATTTTTATGTAAATTTTAATACCAAGATCATCAAAATTGGTTACGTACTTTTCGAGATATGAATTTTTGAAGTTTAATGAAAATAGTATTTTTATGCGTAATTACATACCATTGGAATCAATAGAGGATAACCTTTAAAAATGCATATAAAATCAGGCAGTAGGTTTGGTAATTTCTTCTTTTGCAGGTTGGTCAAGGTCATCAGTGGACACACTGTGCCAGCTAGAGAACTTTGGGCGGTTCTCGGTTCCAGTGGGAGCAGCGGGAAAATGTCTCTGGAGCTGGTGTAGGACCACTGTGTGGGACCACTTGGAAACGCACAGCACAAGTAAGTTTTAAGATGAATCCTGGTGGTCCACGTGGAGTGTCAAGGTCACAAGGGGTGGGGCGCCCTCAGAGCACAGCTGGATCTTTGGTGCAAGGCACAGGGCAGCCAGGTGCAGCAAGAATTGGTGATCCAGGAGCTGTGTGCAGAGAGGCCCTTATAAGCAGTAGGTAGGTCGGTTCAAGGGTCATTTGCAGGACAACGGGGGCACTCTGGTGGGAGGTCCAAGTTGTTTCTGAAGTCCCTCGACAGGGGGTTCCTCCTGTGTTACAGTCCCCGGTGGGCTGTTTTTCTTGATGTCCGAAGTCAGATGATGAATACCCAGAGTATTAGTACGATTCAGCCACTGGAGGGTGCAGTGCCACCAAACTCAGGACTCGGGCAGGGTTTGTCCTTGCGGTCATTGGTGTGAAGGTTAGTCTGGCTGTGGAATCTGGTTCTGGAGTTAGCATCTGGTCAGTGGAGTGGACCTCACTGGCTTGTTGGTTTCTTGTGAAGTTAGAGTCGTACCTCCACTCTAGAGGGAGTTCTCTAGCAAATTGCAAAGCCTGGAGGTCCTCTGGGGCTCTTTAGAGTTTTTCCAGTTGTCCAGCATCTCCTCAGTGGCGATTGTAGAGTCCTGGGTGCAGCAGGAAGGGTTTGGTGCCTTTTCTTGGTGCAGCAGGTCCACAGTTCTTGTGTCTTGGATCTTCTTGGTGCTGCTCTTCTGTCCATTGAATCTGAGTTCTTGTTCTAGGTTTGCCCACTAAATACTGTATTTAGTGGGTGCTTTAGGCGGAACCTGGTAGTGACCAATGGGTCATCTGCCTTAGTGTGGCTAACACCCACTAAGTGACTATTTCCTGTGGGCAGAGGTCGCTTCTCTACACCTGATTGGCTATTTTCCTTCCATCCAAGATGGAGGAAAATAAAATGGATATTCCACCTCGCATGCAACACCTTAGGGGTAGTGCATGCTAAGTAGGGCCACTCCTTCTGTCCTTTGCTTGAGTTTCCCGCTGTTGCTCCCGCCAAAAGTGGGGCTTTGCAATGGTGGCAGCCATCTGCTGCTAACAGCAGGTGTGGAGGTTGAGTTTCAAAGGCGGTAAGCCCTTTGAAGCTCGCCGACAGAAAGGTGCACATTCCTGAGGGAGGGGAGTTGGCACCTCCCCCAGAAAGGGCTTTGTTCTGAATCATAGAGGGCAGAGGCCTTCAACACAGGGATGCAAACTTGTGTCTGCATTAGGCAGGCTGGATGTGACCGGCCAGCAACCATGCCAGGGTAGTTAGCTTTTGCAGATGGCACTCTCAGGTAACCCTTTGGTACATTTTATAATAAATCCAACACTGGTACCAGTTTGGATTTATCATTCTGAGTTGTTTGATACCAAACAACCCAGGGTTCAGAGTGGCCATCATGTAGTTGTGAAACTCGTACTGACTGGTGTTCAGCACATGCATTTAAAATAGCTGCTCTGTTCATTCACTGTGTCCTAGGTTTGGCAAGGACACAGTGGGGGCATATTGCTCATGCAGCTATGCCCTCACATATAGTATAGTGCACCCTGCCTTAGGACTGGAAGGCCTGCCAGAGGGGTGACCTACATATATTGCATGCAGTGTGTATGGACAGGGCACAAAGGCAGTGTGCCATGTCGAGTTTGCATTTTAGGGTTGCATCAGGACACTCAGCCTGCAATAGCAGTGTTGGTTGCACCTGAATGCACGGTCCTAAAGGATGGCACAATCAGTACTGTTGCCCTGGGGGGGCCTACCCTTAGTACCTCCTGCCCTAGATACCTAAGTACCATTTACTAGGGACTTAAAGTGACAGATAAAGGTGTCTCCAATTGTTTCAATGCATCACTACAGTTTTGGGAAATAGCTCTGGCCCTGGAAACCTGGTTGGCAGTGGCCCTGGGCACTAACGACCTCTAGGCTACATCACATACCAGGCAAAATGTGGGGGCTAACCATGTCAAAAAGAGGCCTTTTCTCACAGTATCTGAGCTCTGGGAGATCACGGAGGTGCAGAGGGAGCTCATGTTGGAAATATGTAATCACAACAACAAAATGAGCTCCCTGACTAGGATGCTATTTGACATTTATCACCACATGAGCAGGGATTTCTCAATTCCATCAGCCCCTGTCTGTGGTCCATTTACCTCTGGGCCAGCAATAGCGCTGGCAGACACAGACATGGAGGGCCTGCTACCCCCTCCCCAGTCCCTGCACTTCTGAACCCCCTCCTCTCTGGAAGGGACGGTCATCCAGCCTGCCAGGAGAGGAAAGCAAGACCTCCACCTCCAAGACACGCTGTACCTTATTTCCTCCTCTGAGTGTCTACCATTCACTCCGTGGACTATTTCTGGAACACAATTATCTTTTCTGAGGACAGTTGTATTTTGGTCATTGGACTTCAAACAATTTTGCCTCTACCACTATACTTAAATCCACTATGACAGACTTTTTCCGTTGCCTTTTTCACATTTGTTTGCACACTTTTAATTTGCTTGGAGTAATGGGAATAAACACCATGCACAAAACATTACAACACTGTTGTTGCTTTTATTGTCGCATTCAGTCTTCCATCTCTGACTTCATCATTATTTTGTCAAAATGTATTGACACAACAGTTTAAATGCAAAATAGAAATTAACAAGAGGTCATGTGTTCCCCATTTCATTGAGAAAAAAACAATGTATTGTTGTCATACAGATGTAGGGAACTCTTCATTGCGGAATTCTGAACAGATGCCCCAAAACATGAACTACCCCAATAGTATGTTCCATTCAAAGGTGGATACTTCCTGACCTTGACACCACAGAAGAAAGGGAATATCACATGGGAGCAAATTGAATAAGCAAACTATCATGGATACATGACCTCAGCTGGAGTCATACATTGTGCCCCCACAATAGGAATCCTACATCATTAACAGCAGTAGCCAACTTCATGGCAGTAATAAATTTGAGGCCACATGTTTATTACAAGACACTGTGGCAGTATCTGGTGCAATTACACAACCAACATTCAGTGGTGTGCTAAAAAATAAGGGCTATCAAATATGAGGAGACACATCAACAGCTACCTCTATTGAACACACATTGAAGATTTAGCTAATGTGAAGGGAGAACAGCATGCTGAGGCTTGGCATAGACATGAGGTCAGAGCAAGTTAAGTGTCACATATTGCCTGGGTGGCACCATCACACAGAAAAAAGGTCTGATACAATCTCCTAAACGTCCATTCTATCAGGGTGCAAGTTGTCCCTGGACAAGATCTGTCCATCCCAAGTGTGTGTCTGTACCAGGATCAACACATGTTCACTTTTCACTCACAAATAGCAACATATCACTGCAAATGTCATTACCATGATATGTCCAAATGAAAATGACTTTGTGAAAGACCATGAAACAGAATAACAGGGGATAATTACTGATTTCCAATATTAATTTTGACTCACATGACATGTAAGGAGCACACTCATACTTAGCACAAGCAACGTTACTCTATGGCAACTAACACAGTAGTCAAGTAGTCAGTGTGGGGAAACTCTGAGCCACTGGCATCTTTGTTTTGGACTTTCCTGCACTCACCATTTCTAACAAATTCCCATTGCAGACTGATGTGTTGCCTATGTCACAAGTTGTTCTGACGTTGGAGGTTACAATTTGTAATGGTACACTTACACTCAAGTGAAGATGGGGGTCAATCAAATCTTGACATGTCAACTTCACCACTTTCATCTTCATTGAACATTTCAATATTGTCACCTCGTGGTTCATCATTGTCTCCATCCTCTGTATCAATACGGATGCTCTGTCTCAGGGTGATGTTATATAGCATGCAGCAGGCCACCGTGATTTCGCACACCTTATCAGGTGAGTGGAGGAAGGCTCCACTGGTCTTGTCCAGGCACCTAATCCTGGCCTTAGGAGCCCAAAAGCCAGCTCCACTGGCCTCTGTGTTCTTCCATGGGCCTCAATGAAGCAGGCTTCCCCTGGCGTTGTTGGATTCCTCAGCGGTGCCAATAAACATGGTCAGTTAGGATACGCTGAGTTCCCTATATGGAAGCAAAATATCAACAGATTACTTAAATACCAATCCATAGTCGCTTTCTAAACCAGGATTCAGGCAACATATCCTCAAGTCATATTGCACTTACCAACAAGCTTGGACCTCTCTGGTCCAAGTTTTAACATCTGCATGGGTATGGTGCTGTTCTGTAGTACAAATGAATCACATGTTGACCCAGGGAAGCGGGCACACACACTTTAGGTGTATAGATTAGGTAAACAGACAACATGTACATTGATGGAATGGAAGTTCTTCCAATTACAGTAGACCTGTTCCCTTTCGTGTTGTGGCACAAGGCAATGGGTGTGCCATCTGTTGCTCCAACCACATGTGGCAGACCACCCAAAGCATAAACATCTCCCTTCGCTGTGGCTAAATCCTGTTGATGTGGGATCTGCATGTAGCTCTCTAAGTGTCTCATCTAGTAAGCAAGGACTTTCTGCAGCTCACCACTGAAAGTTGGTTTGGACATGCCCCCAGATACTGCCACATTGCATTGAAAAGAGCCAGTGGTCACAAAATGCAGTACTGACATGAGTTTAACAATTTGTGTCATGGCTGTTGGATTCATATTGTGAGGCATGAAATCAGGCTCCAGTTAGTGGCACACATCCAGGATAATTTGCCTATTTAGCCCAAATTGCTTGATGACATCGCTATCCTCCATGGTGGCAAGGTCTGGAAAGGCCGAAACACCTGAAGCCGTCGCCTCCTATGCATGGCTGGGCTCAGAGCTCTGTGTGTATAGAAAAGAAAATATCAGCTACAACAGTCACGCCATACTTTTAACGTCAACACACATCTGTAGCGTTGGTAACACTAGGAATGTCATTGGGTTATGCATGTACACACACTGACATCAAATTTGTTAAACGTAAAAAAAAACGTACATTTTCTTTTTTTTTGCATTATGTGCAAATAAAACATTTGAAATGTATTAATTGAACATATGATTTTTTTTTTTAAATCCTGACAACACAGTATTACTTCCCCTGCGGCACTAAGGATGTCAAGCACAGTCATGTTTCACATTTTATTGTGTCATATCTTTCCAAGAACAGTGTTCATAGCTGACATTTAGAAATGCCCAAGCCTCCATTTAGGGTGCTAGTGGCACACTGCTAATTGAAGAATACACAGATTTACATCCTAAAATGGCGGCTGCCTGACCTTGCTGTCAGGACATTGGTTACGGGATGCCTGTTGGTGGAAGTTGACCAAATAGCAGGTGGTACCCTCCATGACTGTCCCCGCCATGGGCTAACGTATGTGATGGCTATGCATGAAAGCCAATGGCTGTGTTCGTCTCCATCACGGATCGAGTCCGCTGTTTTCTTGTACACGGCATTGCGATAAAGCTCACTTGCCCCCTAACACTGCAGCCAACAAGACCTCCTCAATATTTTGCTGCTGTTACCGACCTCTGGGAGCCATGATGCCGGGCAAAGCAGGTGACGGAGCCCCTGCCTTCAGCACGGAGGAGCTGGAGCTCCTTGCCAGGGCGGTCGTGTCCCTGTACAGCCAACTCTATGGGACCCGCGAGAAGCAGGTACATGTCTGATTGGGGAATTTCTGACTGAGTATCCTCTTCCTTTTTTGATCCACAGGGTATTTTGTTCCTTTTTGTTAATGGGGGAAGTGTTGTGATTGGAGTAAACAGAATGATTTAGCTGCAACAGAATTTTTCTTGCCACTGACTGAAATGGGAGTGTTAGTTGAAATGAGAAGCTGTTATATGTGTCCATGTAACTCACAATTCCAGTTTCATCAGACAAACGTCGGGCCACTGACTACCAGTGACCAGTAGACAGTGTACCAGTAGTATGAGTAACAACATACAGCCACTGTTACTATGATAGTGATGTGTAAAAAAGAATTTGGAGGGTCTGGAGTTGTCTGATGCTCTCCTGTCAAGTGTGATGCTAGCCCATATAGTGTGATGGACTGCTCTGTAGGGTTTTATTATGCCATGGAGCCACAGATAGATCAAGTTATACCCTGTGCTGCAAGTTCAGATGACACTGGCTCGCAATCATCCACCCCGGAATGTTCCATTCCAACACACACTTGTTCATACATCCCCCAAATCCCTGCTCTTACTATACTGCCCTCAGTCCCTGTAGGTGTGCTGACCATGGGTTCAGACTCTTGGGAGTTTAGGCCTGAAGCCAATGTAGCTGTGCGTGGGGCTACGTGCACTGATTGCACAGGTCGTATAGCCTTTAGTAGTTCACAATGATTGTGAGTAATCATGGGTGACTCTCACAACAGAACAGGTTTCATTGCCTTGCCATGACATGCCCCATGTTATGATAGGGTCAGATGGATGCTTCATCACAAGTGTAAGTAGGTAATCTAGACCCCATTAATGTTGACTATGGTAAACTGCGCAATTATGATGCAGTTGCTATATAAGACTTTACATTTGTAAGTTTGTGCTGTGACAATATGAGATTGTGCATCTGCACCTAATGGACTGTAAATCGGTGTACTGTTGCATCATTCATGATCTGAAACATGTTTTAAACCAGTTGTCCAGCAAACTTCTAGTCAGTTCATGTGGAAAGTAGCAGGTTGACCAGAGGCCGTTGTCCTTTACAAATGTGCATGTAAGCCAGTCCGTGTCAAATAACGTGAATTTGTGTGCCAAACTATATTGATTGCACTAGACAGTAATGTGTCCACATTGGTAAGAGAGTCACACGTCCCCCAAACAGCATTTTGGTGTCCTCATTTTTGTCCAGCGGAGAGAAATAAATGATGAAGAGCAAATTGATGCTTAAAGGGACATTTGCACATGGAAGTTTACATCACATAGATGTTGTAGTGTCCCACCTTGAGAAGTCAGTTTCCAGCACAACACCTGGTTCTTTGGAAAATGAATACATTTTAGCTCTGTACTGCAGATGTTCCAAGATATTTTATGGCCTAAGTGTTTAATCATGCTGTCAAAACCCTTTTTCATGGAGGGACCTAAATGTGTATAAGTGACAAATACATAAGTGGTTTGGGAGGTGACATGGGGGATTACTGAACTTTGCATAAATGTTGTGTGTTGAACATGAATGTCCAATTGTATTTGCACAGATACCCTCAAACTGTTGTATCTGTGTTTTCCGAATCATCTGGGCAAGGCAAAGTTGACAGTGGCCACGCCAACAGGGATGAAGCAGCCACTGGAAATCAGGTGTGGACACCACTGACCAAGGGACCCAGTGGCATGGAGGATGAGGTGACTCGCACGGAGTCCACCAGTGACTTTACATCTTCTTCAGAGGCCTCCAATGAAGACTATTCCCTAGTGGTGGCTGACCCAGTAGTGACTGTGAAACCTGTGTTGTCATACACCACCCATATTCCAAGCTCCACCCTCCCTCTTGCTACCCTACCAGTTGGCCACAGCCACCCCCCTATAAGCGACAGCATCACCTTTGCTGCAGGCACCTCTGCCCCTGCCCCAGTGTCCCAGGCTGCACTCAATCAGGAGGCTGTTGACCTATTACGTACTATCACTGTAGGCCAGACCATACTTCTGAATGCCATCCAGGGGCTGGCTGGCCAGAACACCTAGATGCTGGCCTTACCTGAATGGCATTCACAATGCCCTATCTGGCTTACAGCGGTCATTCAAGGCCTGGCTTCCTCTTTGTGTGCAGCCTCCCACCCACCCCACCCTCGTGCCCTGACTTCCACCTCTTCTCCATCACAAATCCCTCAACTCAGCCCTATCCCAAGCACATGTAGGCATTTGCATGCACCCACAAAAACAACCAAAACAGCACATCCTCAAAACGACACAATAAAAAACCCAGACATACACACACACATATGCAGACACTACACACCCCACCACAACAAGGATACCTGCAGTCATCATACCCACCATGACACAAACACATACACCCTCCACCAGCACACCCACAGACACAACACCCACCACTACACCTACACACACCTCCAGCAGACCCCCAGTCAGTGCACCAACCGCTACACATGCGTGTACAGCACACCCACATTTACCACACCAACATACACCATGTTCACAACACACACATCCACACACACATACTAAACCCAAATGCCCACACTCACCCACCCAACAGACAATAAATAAGACACACAAATCTCAACATACACCACATACACCAGACACTGAGACACCCACACCTTCAACACACAAACGCACAACAGACACAGCTATCCCCTATCCCTCCCAGCCCGTACTCCCTGAAAAACCATGCTACTCATTTTCCTAAGGAGGACCTACTTTTTGCCCTGGGCTGACCCCTTCCAAGCCCAACATCACCCTTCCCAAACTTCTTTCCAGCACTTCCACCTCCCAACCCACCCCTTCCACATCCCAACCTATTCCTCCCAAATGTAAATCCACCCCTCCAAAACACCTTTCCACCCCTTCCAAATCCCAACCCACCCCTTACAAATCTCAACCCACCCCTATCAAACCCACCCTCCCACACCCAAATCCACCTCTCCCAAACCCAAAGGACCCCTTTCCCAGTGTTAGCTGTCAGCTCCCGCCAAGCAAAAGCAAACAACTACCACCTGATGGTGGGCTCTTCAGGAGGTAGCAGGAGCCAGCTCTGGGGGATGGCAGTCCCCAGGGCCACATATGGCTCCAGGAGGAGGGCTGCACGGCCCTCCCTTCTTCTTTTGTATTCAGCCACAGGGAGGTGGTGGTCCCACAGGACCCCCTATTAATATTTTAGTAAGTAGCCCTGAGGAGGTGGTGGTCGCTGGAGCACAGGGGGGCGCACGGCCCCAATGTACCTACTACACATAGCCCCGAGGAGGCAGTGGTCCCAGGGTTTTCTAAAAGCAATAGGAGGAGTGCCTACCCAAGGCTTCTAAAAGATTTGACTGTAGTGCTAAATATGATTTATCATTTTCAATATATATTTTGCCTCCTATCATTGTTATTTTGTGCATGATTGATGTCAGTAGTTATGGACATAGAAGCCCATAGTCACTTTTAACTCTTTGTCTCAGTCTCTCTAGCCGTAATAAATAAATTTTAAGACAATTTGTGGGGTGGCTTGTCTATGACTGTATCTACAGTAATTTTACTTTGCATATTAGTGGGAGACTGAGCACTCCACCATGGAGCCCCAGTCTAGAAGTTAAGATTAAACACATTCTCAGAATCTTGTCTACAAAATGTTACTATCTTAAAATTAGGGATCTGTTAATCTTCTGAGAAGGTGGGTAGGTTGAGTATGGAAATGGGATTCTATAGTTATGTAGATGTCTCTCTCTTTGCCTATTTTTAGCCCCTTTAAAAATACATTAATCCTTAAATTACTAAAAATCCATCTCTCTCCTCACATTTGTAACCCAAGTTTGTAATGCCTCCTTAATATCTCAATGCTTATTTACTACAGTAAGTGCTTTATATTCAACAATTCCTAGTTCCTACAAAATGGCTCCAAGAGTGCCATTTTATTGTTTTGAAGACAAAATGTTAGTAATCTAGTTACTCATTAGAGATCTGTGGTGAGCTGCATTATTAGGAAGTTATCTGAAAGTCTGTGCTGCTGTAGGAAATTCACGTTTGACTCTGCATGTCAGCATGTTTTACTGATATGGAAGAGGAAGATATTTGAGAACTCACAGAAAATGTGACCTCATTTTAGGGTTCTGGAGTACTAACCATTTTTCTATAAAAACATAATTTTGTTCATTTCAAAAGGAAGTGGTTTATGTTTTGCAGCTTTGATTCCATCAAGGTGGCTTTTTAGGTGTATCATACATTTGCCATGAATACAGAATGTTAGCGTTCTAGTTGTTCATTAGAAAACTGTGGAAAACTGAAGTTGATTACTAGGCGGTTAAATGTTCGACTGCTGATAGAAGTAGATGATTAGCTATGCATGTCAAAATGTTTCAGTGAAGTGGGTAAGAAAGATATTTGAGAACTCAAAGAAAATGTGTCCTCGTTTAGCATTTTAGTGTACTCATCATAATTTCTATAACAAAAATAACCTCTTCATTTGATACATTTCTAAACGAAACAATTTAAATTTTACTGTTTTGAATCAATTACGATGGCTTCAGTTATGCCATGGTTTTGTCATGAATAGAAAATGTTTACACTTCAGTTATGCATTAGAACACTGTGGGAAGATGCAGTAGAACTGGAATCAGCTGACAGACTGGTGGTGGCTTTGTATGTTCCACTCTACATGTCAGAATGTTTTAATGAGATGAAGCAGAAACATTTTGGGGGAACTCACACCAAATGTGTCTTTCTAGGGCACTAATCATAATTCCTTTAACAAAACAAACCCCTCATGTTAATTTCTAAACAGTATACTTTGTTTTACAACTTTGATTCAATCAAGATCACTTCAATCAAAATTGCATTCTGTATTTATGACAAAAGTGTGGCATAAAGTACAGAATGTTACCACTCTAGTTGTTCATTAGAACACTGTAGAAGCTTCAGTAGAACACTGGGAAATCAACTGACAGACTGCTGACACTCTTGGAAGTACATGTTTTACTCCGAATATCAGAATGTATTCTCATATTGCTGAGGAAGATAGTGTGAACCTATAGAACATATTCTCTTATTTTAATGCCTGGCTCACCTTCCATAACCCCTTAATAGAAAATCATGAGATAATTTTTTTTACAATGCACTACTTGTACCTTTATATAAATGATCACTTATATCATGTGAAATTATAGCATTCAATACAACACCTATGGCATCTCAAATAACATAATTTTCCAGAACACTGTGCATGGTAGAGTTGTGAGTTATAGTTAATGTAGTGTTGCTAGCGAGTTGACAGCACTTTGTATGGAAACGTGCAACCTACAGTAATTTGAAGGTGGTGGGCAAATTATAAATGTAAGTCATAACTATAACTGTAGAATTTCTAATGTTTGTGTAGTTTAAGTTGCGTTTGTATTGAAATATAAATAAAGTTTTCCTAACTATAACCAAGCTTGGGATTTTCACTGAATATATAAATGTATATATGTTTCCCCAGTGGCAGTCACAAAGCATTATTTGTTTTTCTAATAACTTTGGAACTGTTTGATAAATCGTCACTAAACTTTCCCAAAAAATCTTTCTTCCACGTCAGCTCCTTCCTTGAGGTCCTGGCTGTACTCAGGCAGACTTACTGACTTTGCAAAGGGATCACAACACCACAATATAAAAAGTGACCCTATCTTTCTCAGAAATCACCAATATTTGTAATCTTGTCTACATTTCAGAAATTGACACAATGCAATGTTTATTAACAGTGATCATTATAAAAATGTTTAAAGGCCTAGAGTGGCGTGGGGTTGGGGTCTCCGAGGCCCTGCAGCCAAACACCACCACACACAGACAAATTCCATGTGCGCCAGGCACTGGCTTTAGGTATAGCAATAAAAGATTGCATTAGGTATACAATTAACTATAAAACGTGCCCTAAATAACTATAACTCACACCCTCACCATGCATAGCTTAATACCCCACATATTACATCACTCATGACATGTTCTGTAACAATGATAACATCACTGCAACGTTACGTTTAAAATTACATAATTGATGACAAAACTGTGCATGGTGGGAGCAGGAGTTTTAGTTACTTTAGGGCACATTATAATGCTATACCTGGTGAACTTCTGTGGTTTTTTATTTTAAAGCGTTACGTCACTGACATTTTCAACTAACCATAATGTCAGTTTAACCTATGTTTTTTTAGTGAATATATATTCACTGACAAAAACAAAGGCTAAAGTGACATTATGGTCAAATGAAAATGTCAGTTAACACATGACATTTTAAATGTACAAAACTACTGAAATTCACCAGTAATAATTATCGCAAGAAACTATAATTAATGCCTTAAAGTAACTGTAACTCACGCTTCCACCAGGCACACACATAACTTTAATTTCAGTGTTTTCTATATTTTAAACCGTTGCCTTGTCACTGAAATTTTCACTTAACTCTAACGATACTTTAACTTGTGTTTTGTTAAGTCAATTTCAAGAATTTTTTTAACATAAATATTTTATCACCATATGTAAATCCAACCCCACACTTGTGGCCAGGCCCTGCGTCCCCCCCACCCTGAGCCTTTGGCACTGTGCGGCGTGGGGTTGGATGCAGGGCCAGGCCTGTGGCATGGCCTTGCCTCCAACTCCCTGCAGTGAGCCAACACCCCACCTCGCAAGGGTTTGGCCGCAGGACCCCAGCCTCGCAGTGGCGGTCGGACTGCTGCAACTGTGGTGGTCCAATCGCCATAGTACAATGCCATCTCTGCCGGGAACGTGGTTCCCGATGGTCCGAATTCAGTGCCCCCTCACTGATCACAACTCAGCTTTCTGCCAGCCTTCAGATGGCAGGGTCCCCGCCTTGAGAAGACTGGCAGACAACCAGTGCCGGAGGTCATGGGGGGCCCATGGGCAGAGCTGTGGCCCCCCCACCCAGCACTGTTTGAATGCTGAGGGTGCTGTGTGCTACGGTATTGACCTCAGCTTCCTTAAGGGAACACTGTTCCCGCCAATCAGCCTGACGGGAACCGCTTATTACAATGTTCCCGCCGGTCAGCCGGGTTAGAACATTGTAATACACTCGGGAAGAACACCCCTACCATGGCAGTGGCATACTCCCCGCGAGTTTGGTGGTCCCGCGGTGGGACCGCCAAAGTCACAATAAGGCCTTTAGACTGCACTGAAGGCCAGCATCTCATTTGACATTTTTTTTATTCCCACAGAATGTCCTGCAGACACCACCGTGGTTCCTGTGTGCCCATAGGATTGCTAGGCCTACGGTCTCTCCTGTGAGACAACTGAGGATCGCAAAAAAAAAAAATCCTAAATTTGACCCAGGGGTTCAGGGTACCACTACCCTGCCCCTGATGCCTTTTTTTCATTTTCAGAACACAGGGACAGAGTCCCCAAATCCTGAATTGGCAGTCTTAACATTTCTCCTCATGTTGTGACCACCCAATTACAGCACTTGTTCCTGCTGTTCTCGCATAAGCCTCTTGGCCATGGCATTTAAAAAAAAAATGTATTTATAATTTTGAAAAGGTACAAAACATACGGACAAACAACCCACACTGTGGGCATACTTAGAGGAACAGCAGCTCATAACAGAGTTGCTGGATGGGCCATTCATAAAGGTAACCATTAACATACTCATGACAGGAGGGTACTTGATGTATCCGACAATAAAAGTGGCAACGGTTGAGTACAGCATGGGGGTATTACAACTGTGACTAATCACTGAGGAGATTGATAAAGAATAAAAGGTGGTAGAGGCAGCATGTGCAGTACATTCCCATTCAGTCTGAATCCTGGTGTTCTTGTAATAAAAGATATTCATGCAGTGGTTGCCAGATGTCACGAGGTCAACATGTGGGGGGGTTGTAGAGTGGCATATATCTCACTAGCAATGTTTCAGTATGTCAAACGTTGCAGCCAGTCGGATCATGCCATTTTTTCACTGGTCATTCAGAGCTCTCTTTGACACTTTGTACTTTCAAAATCTAAAAAGAATCATGCTCTCCCTTTGTTTTCTTTCACTGACAAGTCTCTCAATATCTGATGTCTGTGTCATTAACTGTGTTCTTTCCTAGAACCTGTAATATTGTCTAGGTTTTTATTGTGTTTGCAGTCTTTGGTCCATGTTTTCTTCATGCATTCACAATTTCCTTTAATGACAACATTTCCACAATTATATCATGTTCCACTCTTGTGTAGTAATATCTCAATTATACTACTGACTTTAACACCATCTTTATGCTCAGTTGTCTGATACAACTTGCAAGTCTGGTACTTTCTGTTCTTCCTAAAGCTTTCAGTGACATACAGTAGCTTAAGCTCAACTAACCACACAAGTTCTAATTTAAGCCAGAACAATTCAAGTCTCCAGGTGGTAATAATATAACAGTTTCCAAATGGTATTCTGAGTCCAGCACTTCTCAGCTACTATGCTACACTATTAAAACCTTTCATTCACAGCTCAGTACATACACCACCTATTTTCAAGGATATACTTCATAACTTGCCAATAAATAAGTAATAATTACAACACTGCTCAAACACTTAGGGCCTCATTACGACTTCAGAGGATGGTTTACACCGTCCACCGAACATCCGACGAGGAGGTTGCCACCACAGTGGCTACCTCCCCGCCAGGCCCCTTAAGAGTTTCCCGCTAGGTCAGCAGGCAGAAACCTGATTAGGACCGACGCAACCTCCAGACCGCCCGGATCTCAGATCCTGGTGGTGCTGACGATCAACCTCAGAACAACCGCCATGGTCTTATTATAGTGCTCGGGCCGCCGCATTGGTGGTGGTCCAACTGCCCCCGTGAGTCTGGCCGTCCATTGACGGCCAGACTCATAATTTGGGCCTTCATTTTGTGATTCCTTTGTTGGTGGTTTAAAGTACTATTCACAAATCTATTTCATTTTTTCACACATTGAGCCCTATACTTTTTTAACCAAAACCAATCTATACCTGCTGCTCAATACAAATAACATTAAAATCATATATATGCAAAAATGCGTCAAATTTTATTTATTTTTCATGCAAATTCATACAGTCATAAAGTTTCTAAAAATCAATTATCTGCATCTTATAGAGTAAACCATTAAAACAAATAATTCACGGTTAATAATAATATCCTAATCACATGGATTTGATAATCGTAATCTTCTTCTTATAAACACATGAACAGTAACAATTGTCGCATATGCTTTAATCATAAAAAGTTGCCAAGACAAATTTGTATGGTTTATGTATATGTGGTTTTAATCGCTGTACTGTGAAAATGTTTTTTAGAAAGTTTATGACATGAATTTACATGAAAAATAAATAATATTATTTATATTGCTTCCATATATATGATTCTAATTGTCATTTGTATTGTACAGCATGTACACATTGGTTTAGGTTAAAATGTTATCAGACTGACAGCCTCATTATGAGTTTGGTGGTGGTGTCCTCCCGCCCTATTTCAATGTTCCCACCGGTCTGACTGGCAGGAACAGTGCTACAAGCTATCACTCTGCTCCTTATGGCACAGAGGGGGCCGACCAGCAGACAATGTTCATTCCAATGGTGCTGGGCAGGAGAAACCCTGAACGGCCCATGCCATGGGCTGGGCAGGGACTCCCTCGTGGCCCCCAGCACACCCTCAACACCAGCCTTTCCATGGTGGTCTGACTGGCATGGAAAGGCTGGTGGTGAGGGGAGTTGTAAGTAGCCAGGCAGCACTCAGTTCAGCGCTGTCCTGGCTGAGTATAACTCAGTCTGCCGTCTTCACATCGGGAACCATGATCCCGGTGGGGACAGCGTTCCCCTGGCATGTCTGCCTGCCAGGGTTGTAATTGGGCGGTCGGATTGCCCGGAGTGCAGCGGTCTGACCATCAACGTGAGTGTGGAGGTCCTCAGGCCACCACAATCATACTGAGGCCCTGAATGTATAGATCTTTGAGGAAAAGAGAAAATATATTTGTGAATTGTACTTTAATCCCTGTACGCTTTGTGTTAGAGGGGTTACTCTCTGTGTAGTGAATACCTGTAATCACTCCTGCACAATCCTGACCAAACGTAGGCATACTGCAATTACTTTGTTTTCGCTTGAAGACAGATCTTCACAAGATGGCTGCCGTGAATGCATATGCATGTCCAGAACCCATCCTAGAAAGATTTCTCTTAAAGCATAAGAAAATACTTTCCAAGATGGTTGTCGCTCATGCATCAACAAGCACAGTGGCCATCTTTGAATGATCTTTCTTAGGCTTCAAGAAACATAATTCCAAGATGGCTGCATAGCCTGTGTGGGCAAAAACAGTGGCCACCTAGTGAAAAAAAAATGAATATATTAACATTTACAGGTTTCGCAAATGCTTTGTGAAATACCTTTGCTGTTCAAAGTAGCAGATTGATGCAGGATCAGTATGGCAGCAAAGTTCTCATTATTCTATTAACATTGAGAGATTTTAATTATTTGATGCCTGAGAATGCTTTGTAGTTTGTCCATCTTCTCCTTGCTCATAGTTTTTTTCTACTCCTTCCTGGGACCATGTTTCCAAAATTGCCTAGGTGCTGCTATTTGTCTTTTTTTTATTCATTGTACTGAAGTGAAATTAAATTATTGTAAGGGTGTATTGTTTTGCTCCATTTCTTTTTTGGTGGTCATTGCTGTTCTGCATCTGCTAAACTCGATCAGACTTTTCACAAAGGTAACTTACACTTGTTAGTAAGCTACACATGTACGTTTACTCTTACACTTTCAAGTAACTTAACTACTTTGGGTTATTGACAAAATCTGAGTGTAAAGTTACTCAAAAGTGTAGACCTACACATCTCCAGCCTCCAAAGTAGGGGTGGATTCAAACTTAGTCCAGTCCAGTATCACACCTGGGCAACCGCTCGTACTGCAAAAACTCCTGTAGAAAATAATAAAGGTGAGAACTTTACATACAACCCTATTGGGAATAATGTTAAATTCAATTAAGTTATTTAAAAGAGTTCAAAATATAGATTCATTTAATTTAATGTTAAAAAAATCCCAAAACAAAACCTAATTATTACTTAATTATAGAATAGTTTAATAACCGTTTTAAATATATAAATTAAAGTAATATTAATACTTACCAATGAATACCAGGGCACACCGATATAGTCCACAATGTCTATACAGGTGGTATACGAACACTCTACGAGGCACACAAAACTAATGATAAGGCTTATCATGGCCATTTCCTACAGATACCATATTTGAATTAAAAGAAACTTTTCGTTTATGGGAGGACAGATTGTCAAAGTGTTTCTGGTTGTCTTTCTTATCCTACGTTTTGAGAATATATTTCTCCCCACACTTATGGACACTATCATCAAGAATCTATGCCTTGAGAAAGTCTAGAAGATGAATACACGTGTCGGCTGCATTTTGGAATGTACTGTGTTTGACGACGAATAAATCCTAACCAACCACGAAAACGCGTTTTGAACTTTGGTGTATATCTTACTACCTGTACGGACATTGTGGACTTTATAGGTGTGCCCTGGTATTCATTGATAAGTATCTCAGTTCTGATTGGCCTTCCAGTCAGCACAACTTGCACCCTTGGTGGTTGGGGGTAAACCCAGTATGGCACCCACTATTTAATTTTATTTCTACAGGACAAGGAATGTCCCCGGAGAATCACATATACACGTTGGATGTGTGAACCTCTTAGCATAAACCACTGTCTTTTTATGTTGTAAAGTATTATTAATGTTTATATAATTCAGCTACTTCCAATTACTTCTATGCAACAATTTTAACAATTATAAATGCACAGGATCTCTACCCCAACTGTGGAGTCTCTCTCTGGTAAAGTATAGGGAAAAGAAAATCATTTATTAGAAAATATAAATTAAAATATTTTTATTTTAAATATTATTGTAAATTAATTTCATATATTTATTTTAAATGTAGATATTCTACAGCACTGTTAACTTAATTTTGAATTAAATCCTTAATTAATTCAATTGTATTAAATTAAATAATAAAAAAAATTCTGCAGTTGAAATTCAGAAACAAATTCCTGCCTAAAGTAAAAGAAATACATTTTTATTACTCATTAGCAACTATTAAAAATTTAAAGTGTTGTATAGAATTAATTAAAAGTAATTTATTTGTGTTTTATTAAGAATTAAGGTTACATTAATTAATATATTCAAAAAAGGTTGCCAGAATATTCTATAATTATATAATAAATGTGTTTAATGTTTAGCTTTTTTAATATTAATTTATACTTATCTATATTTTTAAATATTATAAATATTTTCATTTAATATAACATTATTTTCTTTGGGTTTTAATTTACATCCCTACCTTTATTTTGTTCTGTTGGATGGTGTGGCATTACCAGTGATTAGCCATGTGTGGTGCTGGACCTAATTCAGGTCTGAGCTGGATTAATTTAATACTGTTTTGGATCCCTTTATGGTTGCAGTAACCTTAGAAGTGCAGTTTGTGAATAGCAGTTGACTTACTTTTTTGTAGGTGGAGCATACACCTCGCTCAATTTCACCCTAAACCTCCCTAAGTCCCTCCCTATTTCTCCCTACCCCCTCTCATTTAGTAGTAAGTATGGACCTTTTTCCGGAGGTTCTCCCTTGAACTTCCCACATTTACAACTAAGTAGTGAACATACACAAGTGAGGATTACTCCAACGAAAAGACTGGACTGGTGGAGATATACAATTAGTTTGTATATAGAATTTTGTAGTATGTTAATAGTACTATTTAATGTTGTTTGTGAATAAGCACTATTTTTTCTATTTTGCCATTTGTAGAGTTCAGTTCTGTACTGTGCCTCCACAAATGTATTTTGTTTACTGCAGTAGTCAGAGTTCATTGCAGCACCAGTAATCCATTTATAGCCATTTTATCTGCTGTAGACAAGTCTTATGCAGCGAGTTTAGCTGCTGAAAAACTACAATTATTGCTGCAGTAAAAAATATCTATCTGTGCTTGCCAATGTAACAGACATGCAGCTACATCATATCTAAACTGTTGTAAAATCATATAGAGGCAGTAGAGAAACCAAAGTATCTGCAACATTTGACAAGTCACAAACAAATATAAGCAAATACAGAAAATATTGCAGAGATGAAGCCTTATTCCAAATTTCTAGTCAGAGGTTTTCATCTCATTTAGCATCTTTCTGTGCATCTTTCTTAACAGCGCATCTTTTTTGACAGTGCATCTGTGTTGTAACCTGCTATTGCCAATTCTTTAAAATATATGTAGAGTGAGCTTTGGATCCGTTCAGCCTTAGGCTCATGGCTGGTTGGTGTATCATTCCATCTTTAGTAAATGTTCTGATAGGAATGCATGAGGCACTATTTTAGAAAACTGAACTGAAGAAGCATCATGTTTGTCATACTCAATTATTTTTCCCCTTATGCATTCCCTACAGAAAGCAATACTATTTATTTTTTTTGCTACTTATTTTACAGGACTTACAAACCTAATAGTGCTCTCTTTAAAGTGATAAACTACATTTGTGAATGCCGCAAATGCATACAGTATTTGTGAATGCCTATATTTACATGTGTTTGCACATTAAAACCAGACCTATAGGCTTTAGCAGCGCTTGTGCTTTCTTGCTATCATTCCTGATCTTTGTTAGGTCTGGCTAAAGCTAGAGTCCTGCAGGAGCGCATGCAATCACAACATAAAAAAACAATAGAAGGGCTTTTATTCAGCCCCCTTGTTTATCTTTTTCATGGATATCTGATTGAGCGGCCATTGTGACAGTCCACTTTTCAAGTAGCTTTGTTGTACATAAATGATAGAGACATTGTTATTGAACACCCAAAGCCACGTACAGTGGGAAAGAGCTAAGCACGATGTAATACAGTAGGAAGGTATTTTACATCATTAAAAACACTGTGACAATTATGACAGGAATTAGTTTTACATTGAGAACATTCCGATAAATGGAATAATAAGAGATTTTTCATTGTGAAGTCTTTAACAAAAAGGTTAAGAAGAGGTTTTACATTATGATCTCTGTCACAAACACCATAGGAAGAAGCTTTGCATTATGTCAACACTGAGAGCCATTCTTACATAAATATCTAGTTCAGGAAGGTAGAAGGAGACTTGGGGGGTCATTCTGACTCCGCCGCCCGCCAAAGTCCTGCCGTCATAATACCGCTGTGCGGTCAAAAGACCGCCGCAGTAATTCTGAGTTTCCCGCTGGGCTGGCGGTCGACCGCCAGAAGGCAGCCCGCCAGCCCAGCGGGAAACCCCCTTCCATGAGGATGCCGGCTCTGCTTGGCAGACACTGAAAATCATAGTGGGGCCCTGTTAGGGGGCCCCTGCAGTGCCCATGCCATTGGCATGGGCACTGCAGGGGCCCCCAGGGGCCCCACGACACCCGTTACCACCATCCTGTTCCTGGCGGCGAAAACCGGCAGGAACAGGATGGCGGTAAGGGGGTCGGAATCCCCATGGCGGTGCTGCGAGCAGCGCCGCCATGGAGGATTCTTTGGGGCAGCGGGAAACCGGCGGGACACCGCCGGTTTCCCGTTTCTGACTGCGGCGGTACCGCCGCGTCAGAATGCCCATGGAAGCACCGCCAGCCTGTTGGCGGTGCTTCCGCGGTCGTTGGGGGTCAGAATGACCCCCTTGGTCCTGATTTAGAACTTGGCGGACGTGTTAAACTATCGCAACAGAGAGAAACATACCATACATGAGATCTAAATCCCATTATCTCCAATGGGATTTAGATTTTGGCGGATGGGATATTCGTCACCGTTGTGACAGAGTAACCCATCTACGAGTTCTAAATCAGGCCCTTAGTTTTCATTGTGTATATTTCTAGTTTCATATTTAGTGCTTATTTATGAATGGTTTGTGCAGTTCTGAGTTTTGTAACTCATCCTACCTCCCTGAGTAAGCCTTAGGCTACCCTGCCTCACTACTCTGAGAGTCAAGTGCTAATGAAATGTACTTGATGCTCAGTTTGTGTTTATTGGTCAGGTGGCCTCAGGCTTCAGGCATTTATGATTTTCTTCTTTGTCATCGTTTGATTGGGTATCAATTTTGTTAGCCTGCTATGAAGTAATTTCAAATACAGTATGACGGTCTTGTTATGGTGTAACTCTATGTCAAATCCTGTGGGAAGGGTTTTCATCATGAAATCTATGACAAATACAATATGAATGGAGTTTCCATTGTGAATTCTGAGACAAATGCAGTAAGAAGCAGTTTAACATTGTGAACTCTGTTACAAACACCATAGGAAGAGGTTGTATATTGTATAACCTTCTTACACAGATAGGAAGGAGAGCTGTACATTGTTTAACCTTCTTACTCAGGTGTCTGGTTCAAGAGGTGCTAGAGAGGTCTGCTTTTCATTGTGTACATTTGTACTTTTATGCTCAGTATATTGTTCTGTGTGAAGTTAAGTACTTTTTTATTTTTAAAATTAAAAACTCTAGCTGGAGTTAGCTCTGAAAACGTCCCAAAGACAAGCCCATCTGCCCCCGTCCGAACCCGGACCGCGCCACACGCAAGCCCCCCAACAGGCAAAAAGGTGAGTTATACAAAAGAGGAGCTTCTCTCACTTAACAAGGCCTTTTCTAAGAGAAATAACACCAAGCAATATACTAAATAGATTTTATGGCCAACTGGGCTATATCTGTTAACTTTTACGTAGAATGCGGAGTTTAACTATGGCAGGACGTTCCTAAGATTGGGACAGAACAGGTCAAATGTGCCCTAGTTAATGCTAGATCTCTAGTAAAACATAGGCCCATATTTATACTTTATTAGCGCCGCATTTGCGCCTCTTTTTGACGCACAAATGGCGCAAACTTACAAAATACAATTGTATTTTGCAAGTTCGCACCGCTTTTGCGTCAAAAAGTGACGCAAATGCGGCGCTACAAAAGTATAAATATGGGCCATAGTGTGGAATTTGCATTATTCGTAGAGTCCTGTAACCCAGCTATTATATTCATCACAGAAACTTGGGCCGACCCCTCAGCCGACCCAGATCTGGTCAACGCTATTCCAAAGGAGTACAATATAAATAGACTGGACAGACCCATAAAGAAAGTGAGAGGGCTTGTAGTTACTTATAGGACTAATATTTCAACCACTTTTGAACCAGTCCACACTGAAATTTGTGAGGCCATGACTTTCTCCATGGGAAATATCTGTTAAGCACATATTTTAGGGCTTACTAGTCTATAGTCCGCCTCCTTCCCAAGTCCAAAATGATTATTTGCCCAGAGCATGGCGAATCTTTTAGAGGCAAACATCCTGTATAATAATTACACTGTTTTAGGGGACTTTAATTTCCATTTGGAGTCAAATACAGATTCTGACACAATGATACTAAATCAAATGATAAGTAATCTTGGCCTCTCCCAGAAAGTGTGTGAACTTACCCATCAGGCAGGGCACACTCTGGATGGAATTTTTTTACAAACAATTCATCCCTAACTAATATATTTACTGTGCCAATAACATGCTCTGACCACAAAGTAGTCTTGTTTGACATCACATATGTACATTCCAGTCATGCATCTAATAAGCCAAACACTGTATTTTTGACTAGAGCTTGGCATACAATTAGACCTGTAGAACTACAATTAAAATTACCATCCCATTGCCATGATTGACAAAGTTAGTCAGGATTACTCAACTGGTTAAATGAGGCCGTCAACTCCCTAGTCCCCCAACAATTAGTAAATACACACAGGCGTAAACCATCAGCCCCTTGGTATTCTGATAAGATTAGAAAACTAAAACAAATCTGCAGAAGGATGGAAAGAATCTGAAGAAAGGACTACAATTACCTAGACAAATCAAATTAGTCTCTATCTGATTATAAGGCATTGATCAAACATTTGAAAACTCAATACTTTACAAGATTCAATCTGCAAAAACTTCTACTAAGCAATTATACCAAGCTGTACCTACACTTTCTACAATTCAGATAAACAATGATGCAGGCAACCTTCTGCAATAATATAGACATTTTCTTCCAAAGTAAGGTGGAAGACGTCTACAAGACGTTTGCCACATCCATAATACGAACATCTACAAGTGCGGCCGATGATGGCATACAGTCAAGAGAGGACCTCTTTGAAGAGTTTGTTACACCATCCATGAAAGAAGTTTTAGAATTAATCCATTCCATAAAATCTGGATCTACGTATGACCCCTGCCCCTTAGGGTGGTAAAATTGGCCCCAGAAATTATTGTGGCCAAACTTTCTGAACTGTTTTTCTCTCATTTTCAGGAAGAGTTTTTTCCCCACCAGATGGGAGAGAGCTTCCTTGCTTTCTCTTATAAAAAATCCGAACTTAATGCCTTGGACCCCAACAGCTATAGACAGATTACTGTTTCCGGCAAAAATAATAGAAAAAATAACTAACAAGCAGCTAACCAATTTTATTGAAAACAATCATATACTAGATCCCATGCAATTCAGATTTAGATCAGGACACAGCACTGAAGCAGCACTTATAATGGCGACAGAGGAAATTAAGATTGCACTCGATCAAGGGGGCAGAGTGGGATTGATCCTTTTAGACCTTTTGGCAGCTTTCGACATGGTCGATCATAGGCTGCTGCTGCTTTATCTATCCCAGATTGGGATCAAAGGGCTAGCCTGGGATCTCCTTAACTTTTTTCTTTAGGGTTGAGAACAGTCAGTAACCCTGGCTGAATTTACTTCACCATCATCCCCCAAGGATCCTCGTTGAGCCCAACACTGTTCAATATCTATGTGACTTCCCTGGACGATCTGATAAGATCTTTCGGTTTCTCCCTCATGTCCTACGCTGATGGTTCCCAAATTGTAGTCTTTGCGGCAAATAATGATACAAAGAGTTCATAATTGCATGTCAGCGGTCAGCAGTCAGTGGCTGGATGAATAAAAATAGCTTGAAGCTAAACTCAGGTAAGACAAAGGTTCACCTGTTTGGTAACCAAACCTCCTTTTGGTCTACAGCATGGTGGACTCAAAAATTGAGCTCACTCCAGACTCTGATTAGAAAAGTCAGGAACCTAGGGGTTCTAATAGATAATAAATTAAATGTCACAGATCAAATAAACGCAGTGGTCTCCTGCGTTTTATGTTTTGGAGAAAATAAAGAAAACTCTTCCTTTTATTTCAACTGATCTTCAGGAAACAGTTGTAGTTCACTAGTCCTGGTCAAACTTGATTATTACAATAGCCTATAACTTAACATGCAATAACAACTGATGAACAGGTTACAAACGGTACAGAATGCCGCAGCAAGGTTGATTTATAAAATTTCTAAGTTTCAGCCTGCCTCTAAAGCCGTTAACAGCCGGCACTGGCTCCCTGTTAAACACAGAACTATTTTAAAAGCGCTATGTACTACAAAAACTCCTGAACTGGCACATTCCAGCAAGGACCTTACAATCAGGTGCATTAAAAAACCTTGCTATCCCCAGATTTAAGAAAACGTCATCGGGAAGCAGATGTTTTACTCTGGGAGCTACTAAAGCCACTAAAGCATGGAACTTCCTACCCCTCTGCATTAAATCTGCACCAAATCTACTTGCTTTTTGCAAAACTTTAAAAACCTGGCTTTTTCACAAATAGAACAATATGGTTCACCCATTCGATGGAGCAGTGAAGCTAGCACCAAGACACCCTATGAGTTTTCGAGCTCTCTTCAAGCACCTATAATATAACATAACATTAACTGTATGCTTTGTGGAGTTCTGAGTTAATAGCCCACACCATGCACCAGAATAAGCCCGGCCAGGGTGTGTAAGGGTCAATTGATAAAGGGGTGTCCTTGGTGCTCAGTCAGGATCCAGTAGTGTGATGGCCACAGGACACCATAGGTAAAAGATTTTAATTTCACAATTCAGGCCTAGTATCCGATTTCCATGGGACCCCTTTAAACCAGTTCTCACAATTTCACATAAACTTCAAAGGAGGTGCATTGATATTTCCTGCTTCCCAAGAAGAAATCATTCCTGGCACTGCTCATCTTCCACAGTGCTCCCTGCTATTAACCCGAAAGCTCCAATAGCTGAAGTTCTGGTTGGCACTGAAAAAACAGCAGTAGCTTTTCATGATGCATATGCCAGCATCAGGGCTTGTACAAAGTTACATGGTGCGGTGTGGACCCCCTAATCCTAAAATGTTGGCTGTATCCAAAAGTAATAAACTAGCATCAAATGTAGTGTGCTAGTGGGTTTTCACAGGTTGCCGCAATCAAACAAACAGCTTATGCATTGCTTGACCACTACCTCACCTCCCCAGAGCCGTCCCTGATTTAGCTAATTCATGAGCATGGTGCGCTTCTGAGTTTTATGAGTACTTGCTGTTTGCCTCATGCTTAGTACAGTAATTCTGTCCAAAGGCATACAATGCTTCTTTCTTCAAGTTCACTGCACATGCACCTTGAGCTTGTATGGCACTTTTCTGCACATGCACACTATTTACTGATGCATGCATGAGAGCTGAAAATCTTAGGTGTTGGTGCACTAGGACTAGTGTCAGCCGGGAAGTGCCTGCCAGCAGTCCTTGGGCAAGAGTCTCATAATGCATGGAACGCCTGGATCATTGTTGCCTCACCAAATCTTTGGGCAGGCTCATTAGAGAAAGAAGAGCATTGAGACTCATAAGAAAGACTGCTGTGGCTTTATCAAGCATGTCCATCATTAAATAAGTACCCAGCAATAGCATCAAAGAAAATACAAGGGGGCTGTTAAAACTCTTGCAGCAAAAGATCCTAAGTACCGACAGCACTCTTAACACCACTCACACAGTAGCAGTCACATATGACCATAAGCACTCTTACATCCCTCGCACTACAAGCATCATTCTTGTGCCTGACTTACTTGCAGTTTTGCTCTACCAATCAGATTCCCACACCCTTCAAAGCAGAAGTCACACAATTCCAGAAGCATTCTCAAACACCTTACAATATAGAAGTCTTGCAATACTTACAGCACTCTCAAGCCCCTCAGAAACCCATAAGTAAGCCAACAGGCCAGGCTGATGACTGAAGTGCATGGTACCTGTGTGATTAAGTGCATGAACTGATGGGTGAGGTGAGAGCCTGGATTGAAACATCCATAACTTTCAACTTTAGCCAGAACTATCAGCTTTGCCAATGTTTCTTTTGAAGTGTGATTTATATCATGGGTTTGTAAACAGAAAATGAATATTGAGAAATAAGCATTCATTGTTATAACTTTCTGTTGCATCTGCATTCCACACAGATGTTATTTATAAAGTTGTAACAGCAACACGTTTCAAGGTTCAAGGATACCCCTGTCAGTGGGGGGAAGCATGGGAAGAGGGATTTACTATGCGCTGTTCATCTCAGAGGTCCAGTTACCAAACATTTCTAAAGTTGAATAGGTATAAGGATGGAGGGGAGCATAAGATACATCTTGGCCTTGGTTCACATCATTGTCCATGGAGATGGACAGAAGAAGCAGTAGTTAAATATACTTCTGAATTCAGGGTTACAGCCACCAAACATAATAGTTGAAACATATGTAGAGCTATATTCTTACTAGGAGGCTGAGTAGCTTCAAATCATCACACCATATAGTTGTATGCTTGCTCTTCCAAGATGCCCCTCAGTTTAGGGCTGCTTGATCTCTGCTCTCAGACCCATACACATCAGAGATGCAGATTGTCTGATGATGGTAGCTCTAAAAGGGCAGCTGCATTGTGGCTTTGAAGTGATGCAATGCAGATAGGATTAATTTGGCACTAGTGGAGAATGTGACATGAGAATGAGGAAGAGGAGGAGAAGGTGAAGGTGTAGGCAGCAAGGACATAGGGCCTGATTACAACTTTGGAGGAGGTGTTAATCCGTCCCAAAAGTGACGGTAAAGTGACGGATATACCACCAGTCGTATTACGAGTCCATTATATCCTATGGAACTCGTAATACGGCTGGTGGTATATCCGTCACATTTGGGACGGATTAACACCTCCTCCAAAGTTGTAATCAGGCCCATAGTGTAGACACAAGGTTACTTCTGGAATAAGGAAGAGGGACAAAGTAGGAATGCCCAATTGCTTAACAGCAATCGTCTTTATTGCATTTCTTATTCTTCTATGTCCCATTTTAATGGCACTCCCTAACATGCTGTTGTGGTTAGAGCTGCAACTTTCTAGTTATGGCTCAGATTGGGACTGTAAAGGTCTAGTTTCAATGCCAGGGAAGGGCGTTTATCTCAGTGAGTGGTTGAATCTCATAACATTAAGAAAATGGGTGTGATGGTATATCAATTATGTGAGAAAATTAATGTTATTCTTCAGCCAAGATAATATTCACCTGATGTACTTCCAAAAAAGAAATATGAATTGCCAAAACAATTATGTCCGGCATTGCTGCCAGCCTTTGGACTTTGTCATGCTTGTTTTGTCATAGTGTCTACAAACCTTTATTGTTTGGGAGCTGTTCATCTCTAGTGAATTAAGAAACATGGAGTAAAACCAAAAATATTTTCTAGTCTCAAAAATCAAATATGGCCATAGCACCTCTTGGCACTGAAGGGAACTACTTTGTGCATGGATATGTTCCTTGTGAAAGGGCAGAATACTGTCACTCACAGTAAAGTTATCCGATGGCTGAAGTTGGCTGACCCATTACTAATAATATATGTTGTAGTAAGTGGAAGAAAAATGAATGACCCAATAACAGACCAATGAATGAAGCCCCTAAAGGTAAGTATATTAAAAATATAATTTTAGTAAAATCGAAAGGTCTTGGCTAACTTTGGACCTAAACAGCCACACAAGTTGAGTTGTTTTGCGATCCTATGATGTCTTCATGACATTACATAAATGTCAATTTAGAGGACAGGAGAAACTGCTGGTATTATTATTCTGGCACAGTGAACATTACTGAAGCCTGAAAATATTCTTTATTCAACATGTAACATATCAGTGGTTGTCCTGAATTAAAAAGCATAGAAATATAAATGATTACATGTAGGACTTGTCAAGAAATATATACAATATTGCTACCTTCTTCAGAAAGAAAATAATTTCAGTCGCCCTTCAACAAGCAAATAAAACGAAGTCACTTCTGCCTTGCTTCAGCCTGCAAGTAGACACTGAAATTAGAATAAATGGCTTCAATTAATAACTTAATATTTAATTGAGTAAATACGTTTGATATACAAGAGCACAGCACGGAAATCAAATCCCAAAAGGCTTACAAGCAGAATTTACAGAAATACTAATCGCAAACTAAATTGGTTTACAAGCATAACTGTAGTCCTCAATTAAAATATCATCATGACCCACTGGAGTGCAGTTAAAAATGCACGTTATTGCATCCATACTAAAAAATACCTAAACTAAACTGAACTAAAATAGACTATTTGGGCATACAGCAACAAATGAGAGATTGCTATCACTCTCATGGAGTACAACAGAAAGAATCTCCAAGAGGGAAGGACAATTTCTGGACATTTATCAGATTCTGACACAGTAGCTTGGTATATCCCCTTGAGAGCATCTGGACAGTATTGTGGTACAACTCCATACAATCTAAATAAGACTATATGATTGCCAGCACACCCCTTATATGATGATTTCAGTCCATGTAGTCTGGCCAGCACTGGCCTTTTCGTAGAGGTTGGCACCTCTCTGCCTGTCTAGAGCAGTTGTTCCCAACCTGTGGTCCAGGAATGCTGGGGGTCCACAAAGTCTCCTAAGGGGGTCCACGATGGCTCAGAAAATTAAATATTACCAGATTACGGCCCCAGCTTTCAGTAATGACTCAGTGGAGGGGTCCCCGGATTTCAATAATGATTCAGTGGGAGTCCCCGGATTCCAGTAATGATAAAGTGGGGGTCCACAGAAGTCAAAAGGTTGGGAACCCTTGTTCTAGAGCATAGATAGTTATGCTGTAGCGAGACTGCTTCAAATAACAATCACCTACTAGGTGACTGCTACTTCCTAATACTTGGAGCACCAAAGAATCAACACAAACAGCGGGTCTCTAAATGACAGCAGAGGGACTTTCAGGATGCTGGCTTGGAATATCCCCTAAGAAAGAATGGTACCAGACCTTGCATATTCACTAACTCATCCACCCTTACACCTCAGTGACTTAAGATTCCACTTCAAAGATGTGTCTGTAACCGGCATGTCACTCATGCCTTAACTGTACATATTCAGTGAGCAATGAAAGCTAGTACTAGTCTTCCTTGCCTGATTGTGATGGTTCTGTGAGGAAGTAAAGCTTGCACTGCTGCTGCCCGATTTGTATCTGCCCTGTGATGGGAAAGGCTTGTGCTGATGCTACGCTAGCTGTATCTGCCCTCTGAAGTTGGGAAGCTTGTACTGTTTCTTCCCAAGTTGTACTTGTTCTATGAAGAGGGATGCTTCTGGTGCTGTTACTCCATCTTATAAAAATACAAGAAAACAAAGGATATTTCAAACACTATTCCATAACATGCCCTGGCAGTCAGAACCTTTTGTTGGACCAAGGGTGAAAACTATTTAAGACCCTGGTTTCAATTACAACTTCCAAGCTTAACCAAACCCAGTGATCCTCGACAAACACTTTTTCTCTGTCTTTGTTTCTGTGATCATCACTGTTGTAAAGTGCCCTTTTTGGACAGACCCCCCCACACGTTTTGCTGCTTGATGCTGTTGTTTTTGACCTGTTAGTGTACTGAGGCCTTCTAACCAAACTTCAGTACTTATGCTCTTTCCCTTAAATTGTATGTCAAATTGCATAGGCCAATTGGCCAGGACTTTACCACCCCTGTAAGTCACTAGTACCTGGTACCAGAGGTACCCATCGTAAGGGTAGTAAAGGGGTCACCAGTACTGCAGCCCTAATTGTGCCACCCTGTGTGACCTGAGTAAAAGTAAGAATGCAGAGCTGGCATGTCAGCCTGCATGAGCAGCCTGCTGCTCAAGTGCGACGCTGCCCACCCCAGGATCAGACAGAGTCCCTTTACTGCACATAGTACAGGTTAGTCACCACTAAGGCAGGTCTCCTATAGCCCAGGAGGCAGGATGCACTGCACTATGAGTGAGGACATACATGCATGAACATATATGACCCTGTGATAGCATTTAAAACATAATGCTACAACGAGTAACCGGCAGTCCATAGGATAACATTGACTGGCATCTGGGCAGTTCCCAGATACCCAGCTCCATGATGGCCTGTCCGATTCCCCCCTGTTTAGGATCAAACATCTTTATTTTTAACCCTAAGCATGATGCCCATGCTCAGTATCAACTAGCATGTACCCTGGTGGCACCCTTAGAGGGTGCCCACCAAGTTACCAAGCTCTCTGCTGTTTTGGTGGACTCTCTCAAGCTTCTGCCACTACAGACAAGAGTCTGCCCTCCTGCTGGTTGTACTAGCACTTCCACAGGATGGAGACAAAGGGCCTGGGCAGGCAGGAGGTCATACCTCCTCCCTCCCAGTCTGGCTAGTGTGAAAGGTAATCAAGGTGATGTGTCCAAAAGCCTTCACCCACCCTTGAAGTGTAATTACTTGTCCCCCACTCAAGGACAAAGCCCTTCCCACCCTTTTCCAGACCGACAGGTGGGAAATTACCTCTGGAGTAGGCGTCCAGATCCAAAAGGCTAGCCCCACCTTTAGGGTGGGCTAGGAGGTCTGTACAGCCAAGGGAGGGTTCTGTCATATGTTGGCAACCCTTAGGTTTAGTGGATTCTGGGTAGGAAACTGACTCACTCCCACAGGAAGAAGTCACTACAGGGATAGGCTAGCCGTGGGGACCAGTAGCCCATTGGCCACTGTCCCCCTCACCCTTAACGCCCCTTAACCAGGATTTAAGGGGCTCCTCTGGCACTAGAATCTTATTTCTTACTTGTGAAGAAGAGGAGGCACAAAGAAGACACTGTCACTGACAACAGGATCTGGACTCCAGCCGCAGCACGAAAAGAGAGCACAGACATGACCTAAGGAGACCACTACTGGAACTGAATGACCAACATGTGGTAGAGGTAAAAGCTCATTGGTCCTAACAAGAGGGACCCCAGTGGACACTGAGAAGCCAAGAAAGACTCCCCTGACTGGTGGTACCAGTCTCCCGTAAACTACAGGAGTAAACGCTGTGCTGAAGTAAAACAATTGCGACCCGACAGGCTTTGTTCGAGTGAGCCTAAAGAAACTCAGTGTGCAGCATCCAAAGTGTGGGAGTGAGGGCTCTGCTAAGTTTTAAACCTCTACTCCCTGCCAGACAACTTTAAGCTCTTGAAGTACCAGCAGACCAGCTTTGCAGCTACCAAGGCTTGTTGATTGCCAGTCCCGAAACCGATGGCTACTCAGACATCACCGAACCCAGAGGAGACCCCCAGCATAGAGACTGACATCAGCAATGACCCCTCTCCTCTGGTTCTGCATTGTGAAGAGAGTGACCTCAAGAGGTCTTTGGTGCAAAGCATCTTTGGTGCAACCAGCTCCCGTGACTGACAGCTAGAAGCCACCTCTGCACCCGGAGCCACCGGAAGTGGTGGCAAACTTCCAATTGTTTATTCTTGTTCCTGGCCCAGCAAAGATCTATACATCCCAAGGGTAGAGCGTGTGCCCACCCCCAAGTAACCATTTGCCAAGCGATGCAAACGCACCATCAGCCGCAGACACTTCACCACCAAGGACAACCAAAGCACCTCTACACCTGGACTCCCTGGGCAAGGTAATAAGAAACTGACTGTTGGAAATGGCCCTTTTTGCAGGGTCAATCCCAGTCTTTTTGCCTCCTGCCTCCTATTTTTTTCTGACCTGTTGCTGTTGGCTTTTGAACTCTGAGCACTTTACCACTGCTAACCAGTGCTAAAGTGCATATGCTCTCTGTGTAAAATTGTATGTAATTGGTTTATCCATGATTGGCATATTTGATTTACTAGTAAGTCCCTAGTAAAGTGCACTAGAGGTGCCAGGGCCTGTAAATCAAATGCTACTAGTGGGCCTGCAGCACTGGTTGTGCCATCCACATAAGTAGCTCTGTAATCATGTCTCAGACCGGCCACTGCAGTGTCTGTGTGTGCAGTTTTAACTGTAAATTCGACTTGGCAAGTGTACCCACTTGCCAGGCCCAAACCTTCCCTTTTCTTACATGTAAGACACCCCTAAGGTAGGCCCTAGGTAGCCCCAAGGGCAGGGTGCAGTGCCTTATTAAGGTAGGACATATAGTAATGTGTTTTATATGTCCTGACAGTGAAATATTGCTAAATGCGTTTTTCACTGTTGCAAGGCCTGTCCCTCTCATAGGTTAACATGGGGGCTACCTTTTAATCTGATTAAAATGTAGATTCCCTTTGGGAGCAGATAGACATGTGGAGTTTGGGGTCTCTGAGCTCACAATTTAAAAATACATCTTTTAGTAAAGTTGATTTTAAAATTGTTTGTTTGAAAATGCCACTTTTAGAAAGTGAGCATTTTCTTGCTTATACCATTTCTGTGACTCTGCCTGTTTGTGGATTCCCTGTCTGGGTCAGTTTGACAGTTGGGCTGGCTACACCTCACACTAGACAGTGACACAAAAGGATCTGGGGTCTAGTCTGCATTTCCTGATGAACCATCTGTGCTAGGAGGGAGGGGAGGAGTGGTCACTTACACCTGAAAGGGCTGTGCCTGTCCTCACACAATGCCCTCTCCGACCCCATGGTGAGTGTCTGGGGCCTGGCCTGGGAAAGGCAGGATTTCACATTCAAAAGAAACTTTACTTTAAAGTAGGCCTACTTCAAAGGAGAAATTGGGTATAAGAAGGGCACCCAAAACCACAGACTTTAGAACACTTCTGGAAACAAGAGAAACCTCTGCCTGGAGAAGAGCTGAATAGCTGAGGAAGAAGAGCTGCCCTGCCTGTGCATTGCCGCAGTCCCTCTGAGAGTTTTCGCACCGGGCCTCCCGATAGTGGAGAGATAGATACTGCCAGCTCCACGTTTGTTACATAATTGAAGTCGCCTCCTAGGAGCAGACTACCAGCCCCCATGGTGGCCAAAGGGTTTGACAACTCACTACACAACTGCACCTGATCCTGCTTTGGAACATGAATGGACCCTAGGATTATTTCTTTACCCAGAAGCCTACCCTTGACCAGGATGTACAGCTCCTCTTTATCAATCAGCGTACCCACGTGTTCAAACAGGACCCATGCCCTCATCCATATGAGTACTCCCATGAGTAGGCCAACTATGAAGTGGCGTAGATATGGCAATGCCACCTACGGTGCAGTTGTACTATTTCACCCTGAACTAAATGGGTCTCTTACAACACGACCATCTGCACCCCTCTGCATCGTAAATATCTGTGGATATTATATCCCTTAGCCGCAGAACCCATTTCTCTAATATTCCAGTTTATAAATGAGAGTGTAGACCTTGACTAATCCAGTCGAGCTATAGGCATGCGTGTGTGTGAGATCCATCAATAGGCTAGCCCGACCCACCCCCTGCCTCCCTCTCAAGCATCAGTGACCCCTCCCAGAACATGCAACAACAGTTCCCACAAAGAACTCCCGTGCCCCAGGGCAGTCCAATAACGGCTGGTCGTCCAATACTAGAAAAAAAAAAACATTAGTATAAGATCACCACTCGGTTGGGAATCTTCCTATTGGGTGGGGGGGGGGGCAAGCAAGTTCAAGTTCAATGTTCCACTCCATCCTCGTACAGCACAAAGACATCGTCCGATTCCACAGGATCCATGCTGCCATCGATGCAGCCCCATGCTGCTGTGCTGCCTCTAGCATAGGTTCCTTTATTCATAGGCATAGCAACGGCAGCCGCCCAATTCCTCCGCGAGAGGCATTTCAGTATCTCTGTCATCATGTTAAATATGTTTCTAGACACATCTTATTGCTGTTTCTCACATTCTTCTGTTAAGGACGCCTATTGTAGGTTTTCTAAAAAGTGTAAATGTTAACCCATTGTAGCAGGGAAATGCTGGCATTTGCATCTGAAAGGCTAACACTGCCCTCTCACCCACTGGGCTGTTCAACCTGAGATTGCTTTCAAGAAAAAAAGCAGTAAACTAAAAACTACATTTTATTTTTCATTTCTCACCATCATCTGTTTTTTATTTCTTCAATCAGCAGTGCGTTGTGGGGGCTTGGAGTTTTGCCTTTAACAGTGTCATCATGGGCTCCAGCGTTCAATGTGCTGTTGGCTAGGATGCCAGAATTGGCCACTTATCAGCTATGTTTCAAACTTTTATAAAGTCATATTGTCGGTTATGTTTTGAGATTTTGCAAGGTTGACTATTCTATTTAAAAGCTCTTCACACATATTCTGTGAGGGTTCACTCTTTCTCTCACATTATGAATTCAAATAAGCATTGGCAATGTGAATCATTTATTCTTATGTGGAGTGCAAACATTTCCATCAACCTTCACAACACAATAAAGGTACAACATGTATAGCCGCAGTGCAATCTTTCCTAACACAAGCAATAAGTTAAGGACAAGTGACGGTAGCAGATGGAATAGAACAGATTCTTTCACACATATAGGAGATGTACAATGCAGGTAGTTAACACACTCAAGTAGGAGTGAGAGGAGTTAAATACTGTATGATTTTCATGAATATTTGAGAAGTACAAAACTCCTGGAAAAAGCAGCCAAACCTCTTATGGAATTAATATACATTCAGGTACTCATGTAGAATGATGAACACTCACCTACCTGTAATGGTATGCTTCAATAGCGGTTTACACCGCTAGCAGTAGGAAGCATCCATGAGTACTTCTGTTAACTGGCTGGAAATTCAGAGTTATGGTTTCTCTAGTTTGGGTGCGGCTATGGTACTTATGTCAACATTTATGTTCTGCCTTTGCTAAACTCTCAGACCTATGATAAAATTGTATGTGGGTGAGCTAAAATGTTTGTTTAGTGGTGTCTCCCTACCACGGCATTAAAAAACGGAGGCCTGAGCACCTGAACCTATTTCTCTGTTCCATCAACATGCTTTGGTGCTTGAATGTTGTCCCTGCATGGTCAGGTGTCTTTCCTAGCAATGTGGCTATCTCACACCAAATATTGTGAAACAGCCCCGGCTCCATAGCACATGTTCACCAGCTTCAGATGGGTGAATTTCCTGCCCCACTCCTTCAAGAGGACTTGTAATGTGCTTTTTCAAGGTAGTCAGCAAGTACAGCATGTTTTGCCGGGAGAGTCACTATAAACAAAGAATGCCGTATAAAGCAAGCCATGGCCCCACTGCCAGCCAACACTCACAGCTGACTGGATGTGGGATGCGGGAGTTCATAGGCCTTGCGACTGCAAACCACATGCTCAATAGCAAAACATCTCCTACTTCACTAGCAGCACTACCAGGGCGGTATTAGAGAGACAGTGACGGCTGTGTCCCATAATTCAGAGCAGCCCTGAATTTATCACATTCTGTCTGGAAAAGCAGCATTGTGGAGACTGAGGAGAACCACTCTTAGCTCATTCTGGACCTACTGCAAGAGTCTCTGACTGCCGCTTTATTTATAGCTGAGGAACAAACCTTTACATAAAGAGTTTATTTTACATTGTTTCACGTTAGCACCTTATATTATATCGCTGCACTGTGTGGCATTTACTTGAATAAATGAACCACAACCTTGGTGCTGTGACAGTTTTATTACTGATTGAAAAGTCATTTGTCTTTTTTCTCCTAAATAAGTCTTTATGTTTATAGATAGAGCACCAATTTGGTCTTTTACACCACATACAAGAATGATTGTTGCACATTGTGCACCCTGAAGTGAATTATTTGAAGGTGCTCTCAGATGTGATGATTATAGAAATGGAGGCATAGGGAAGAAAAATAAGCACCTAAGGTCACAATGTTTGATCAAGCTTGGAAGCCGAGATTCAAACCAGGTTTCCTAAATAGACATTGTGCAATTCCAATCTCAGATGGGTATCGCATTTTTCTTCCTTCTGCCCAGATGACAAAAGCGGCAAGTCAGTGGCCTTGTGCCATCTATACAAAGCCTTTATTGCTGTTATAGATGAAGCAAAATTATTTTCAAATAAATCATATATGAGAAAAGATGTATGTACAGTGCACATCCTGAACTGAATTATTTGAAGCTGCTCTCCAATGTGATTGCAGCAAAATGGCAGTATTATATGATATGACTGGGAAGTCTTACCATGTAATACTAGCATGTTACCCAGTAGTGGACCTCAGGTTCACACCAGTAAACCTTAGCTCAGTCCTGGTAGTGTGGCAAAGAGCAGTGGGGCTACATAAAGGAACATGTGTAAAGCATTTCACAGTACCAACATGGACGATAAGTAAATGACATGACTCAAATGAAATCCGACAGCAATTTAGAAACATAAAGCAGGTTTTTATATAAATTTAGACACCAAGGTAAACATTTTAAGTTACACACAACCGGAGTTATGAATTTTAGAAGCTTTGGAAATTAGGGCAATTTCACTGTTTAAATGGCTCCCATTTAAGTCAATGGCGAAAATCAAAGTGTGCACTCGGGCACTTGCAGTGTGAGTTCCGGGGAACCCACCTGGACCTAAGAGTCTGTGGGGCCGTAGACCAGGAGTCAACAGTCAGTGTTAGAAATGGGGTCTTTGGTTGACAGTCAGGTTACCCCCTGTTCAAGCAAGGACCATCACTCTAGTCAGGGTAAAAGAGAATCACCCTCAGCTAACCCCTGCGTACCCTCTTGGTAGCTTGGTAGGCTTAACTTCAGAGTGCTAGGTGTAAAGTATTTGTACCAACACACAGAGTAACTTAATGAAAACACTACAAAATGACACATCACCAGTTTAGAAAAATAGGAAATATTTATCTAAACAAAGCAAGACCAAAATGACAAAAATCCAACATACACAAGTCAAGTTATTAATTTTTAAAGATTAAACTAAAAAATAGCGTTTAGAAACAAAAAAATGCTTCGATGAGGTGTTAACACGGCGTCGTAACCGAGTCGTTCCCAACAAGTCGACACCAGTGGCTCCGGACATGGAGTCGCGTAGACCCCCAAGTACAGTACCTTTTTTAAAGAGTGAAAACAAGTCAATGCGCGAAGCCCGGGATCGCGGCGTCTGTGCGAAACGTTGAATCCGCGCACTTGGAGCAGCGTAGGTCACGATGTGGTGCGGCGACTTCCACAGAGTCGTGGACTTCAGCGGGGCTGCAGCGGCGTCGGGCCTGCGAAGGTCGTCGCGTTCCAGCAAAGATCACGGAGTCGGGTGCAGGCGGCGTCACCGGATTCAGCAGCAGCATCAGTCCGAAGTCGTCCGAAGTCGATTTCTTTGGATTTCCACCAGCTTTCCTTTAAAGGGCCCAGGGACTGGATAGAGCACCACTTGTCAGAGCAGGAGTCTCCCCAGAGACTCCAGGTGCTGGCAGAGAGAAGTCTTTGCTGTCCCTGAGACTTCAAAGCCCTTGGAGATTTCTTCACACGATGGAAGGCACACAAAGTCCAGTCTTTGCCCTCTTACTCTGGCAGAAGCAGCAACGGCAGGATAGCTACACAATTGTTAAGGGATGATGGGCATCTAGCAGGATATCACTGAGACCTTCCGAAAGTATTCTTAACACTTATACAGGCGCCCTGGAGATCTTGCCGAGACGGCAGTGACTGACTACTTGTACCCAATACATCTAAAACCTAAACCTAATATATGGGACACATTGGTAGGGGGTTGTAACAGCACAGGAGATTTGGGTGGCCATCAAAGAGATGGCTTGTGGGAAAACCCATAGTCCTGATGGACTGCTGACGGAGTTCGATGCTGCATTCTCAGCCAAATTGGCCCCTAAACTGGAGATGATATATGCAGAATCATTTAAATTGGGGCAACTGATGGTATCTACTAGAGACGTGCTAATGATACCATTGCCCAAATCAGATGGTGTGGGGGCCCTGGCATTGGCGTTCCATCCCTCTCCATGCGTAACCTGGACTTAAAATATTGACTAAGGTCCTGGCCACGAGACTATCACCACATATGTAGACCTTGATTAACCCTGACCAGAATGGATCATTCAGCCAAGAAACACCTCCCTTAATTTGCTTTTCATGCATCACCCTGGAAAGGTGCTCCTCCCAAATGCAATCCTAATGTTCATTGACCTTGAAAAGTCAGTCGATTCCCTCAGATGGGACTTCTTATTTGCTGTTATGCATCAAATTGGATTGGGCGAGGCATGGGTGAAGTGGGACAAACTGCTTTATACATCCCCCAAGGCTAGAGTGCGGGTGGGATGTGTGGTCTCAGGCCAAAATGTGATCCATAGAGGCACCAGGCAGGGGCGCCCTTTGTCGCACCTCCTGTTTGCACTATCAACCAAGCCACTGGTGACAATATTTCACCAACGGGGCAGGGTAGGGGCCCTCACTGGATGGTACAGAGCATGTTATATCCCTCTATGCAGAAGATTTGCTCCTCTATTTGAACGACGGCTCCAGATGGGTGGCGACCGCAATGACTACACTGGGGGACTTTGCCAGCTACTCTGGCCTATGCGTCAACACCACAAAGACATATTTATTCCCTTTAAGGGTGGACTCTCCTCAGCCACATATGGTCCTGCACGGGATGGTTTGGACGCCTGTCTCCTTTAAATACTTGAGTATTAGGATAGTCCACTCCATGACAGACCTGTAGGATGCTAACTTGGGCACCACCCTTGGATCGCTTAGATCCTGTGTGTCCTTCTGGAGGTCCTTGAAGTTACCAATAATAGCATGGATTTCCCTAGCCAAAATGATAATGCTGCCCAGACTGCTGTACTATTTTGTTAACCTACCAGTTAAGATACTGTCTGCGTGGTTTAAACAACTGGACTCCTTACTACATGACCGGGTCTGGGATGGTGAATGAAATAGAGTCTGTCCGGGTACCCTTCGCAACCCCATGGATGAGGGGAGGTTGGGGGTACCAGACTTTGAGCTCTATTATGTGGCGGCACAGCTGCAATGAGTTGGGGGTGGCTGGAAGGTGATCACCCTGAGGAGTTGGGACACACAGGGTGGCAGCATGACCAGTGTCCCCTCCTGTCATAGTTACTCAACAAATCAGTAGTGGCCCCCCAACCGCGGATTTTGTTGGACCCGGCCTTGTGGTGTTGGAAGAGATGCCTCAGTAGATCGGGGGGACCCCCCTGTACACACAGGCATTGCCGCTGGTGGGACTTCCACACGGAGACCCATTAACCTTGTTTACTCATCGGCAGAAGGTGGTGTCCTGGACGGAGGTGGCTTTAACAACAGTGGGAGACTGCTGTCACCAAGGGGCACTTTTTCGCTTAGCTGATCTAATAGAGCAGCACGGTCTGCCCCAAGGGCCAGTTTCTGACGTATCGTGCTCTGTTGCACTCCCTCAGAGATTTGTGGCCGAGCACTGACCAGGAACCGGAAACGCATATGTTACTACAGAGTCTATTGACGCTGGGAAGGGCCGGACACTTGGTGAAGTGGTTTTATCAAGCATTGTTGCACACTACCCGGAAGCCCTTATTCAGGGCCAGGCAGAGATGGGAGACACTGCTGGGGCCAGATATATTAGACGCCGACTGGAGGAAAATGTTGGCCTATACCCGTAGGGTTTCTAGGAATACAAGAATGAAGTATACCCAATTCAATTACTTACAAATGACATACTTAACGCTGCACAGGCTGAGGCAATATATGGGAGGGGACCCTAAACAATGTCCAAGATGTTTGTCCCTGGAAGCTGACTTTGGCCATATGACATGGAGCTGTCCTGTAATCCATAAATTCTAGGAAATGGTTGTTGACATGTTGAATGAGGTACTTGGTCGTAGCCTCACATGCATACTAGAGACCTGTTTGATGGGACTGTATCCTAGGCCTAGACAGAAGAAAGTGGGCAATAGATTTGTGGACCTGCCCATGATACTAGCCAAGCGATGCATAGAGAACAATGGCCATCAGGGCTGAGTCCGAAAGCGTCAAGCTGGACACAGGAAGTGACAAAGTGGACTAGGGCTGAGGAACGGGCACTAGCTCGGGATGACAAAAGGGGGATATGGCATCGGCCGCTGGCAGGACCTTGGTCAGAAATCCTGGAAGCCTGGGAACATCAGGGAGAAGACACCGGTACTGAAACGAGTTCCATTGCCTCTCACACTTAAGATACTAGGGGTCATTGCTGGCTGATAGTGCTGAATCGGGACATATGTATGCAGCCTGATAGCCCTAAGAGAATTCACAAGGGCAGGAGATGAGGCTTCAGTCGGAGGGACCCTCCCCCACACACAAACTCCTCTATACTCTCCTCCTCTAAAATAGAATAACCAGATTAAGCCCTGTGACGAAAGTGCACAGGAAATACACGATAATGATAATAATAGACCCCCTTGAAAGGACCTTAGTTTGGTTTTAAAAAGTTATTGGTTTAAAGTACAGTTTGATCCATATGAGCTGCCACTGAACCCAGTAGCTGAGAATTGTTAAACAGGATGATCCACAGGAGGTACACTCGCTATTAAACTGTTGCATAGCTTCTTATGGTGAGAACTGAGAGGTCCCCAAGTATGATTCATGCTTACATTGCAGCATAACTGGCATTGAAGGCATTTACAAGTAATATTTCTGCTTGATGATGTAAAAGGTTGCAATGTGTATGATAATTTTTTAATGTAAATAACAAAAAGATAGATGAAAAAAAGATGTGTCTAGAAACTTACAGAAAGGAAAAATAATGCCCTGTCACCATTGTTCCTGAACACATCTTTGGCCTAGAACTCGGTGCAGTTTTTGATGGAGCGCTTACAATAGTACTGTAAATCGCACTGCCCTGAAGAAGTGCCGCACATGCTGCAAATACTGCCCAGTTAGTGCCGCTAGTGCTGGTCAATATGTAATGCCAGCAATAAATTTCTTCCCCTGAAGTGTTTCAAAACATTATTCGCTCTCATAGAAATGTCATCCCATTGCATATGGCCCAACCCAAAGCCTACCTCTGTTTCCTATTGCTTCTGAAGTGGTAACCTAACATGCTTTTGTTGGGGGTGAGGGTAGGATAGATTTTATATATCAATCAATCAATCAATCAGGAATTTGTAAAGCGCACTACTCACCCATGAGGGTCTCAAGGTGCTGAGGATGGGAGGGGGCAGAAGGGTGGGGGAGGGGCTGCTACTGCTCGAACAGCCAGGTCTTGAGAAGATTCCTGAAGGTAAGGAGGTCTTTGGTCTGGTGCAGGTGGGTGGGAAGAGCGTTCCACGTTTTGGCGGTGAGGTGCGAGAATGATCTACCGCCGGTTGTAGTTCTGCAGACGTGTGGGACAGTTGTGAGGGTGAGGTCAGCGGAGCGGATATGCCGGATCGCGGTGTAGAAGGAGAGTTGTCTTCTGAGGTATTCTGGTCTGGTGTTGTGCAGTGCTTTGTGAGCGTGGGTGATGTGTTTGAAGGTGATTCTCTTGTTGACCGGGAGCCAGTGCAGGGTTTTCAGGTGGTCTGTTATGTCGCAGTAGCGGGGGATGTCCAGAATGAGGCGTGCAGAGGCGTTCTGGATGCATTACAGATTTGTATATGAGAGTGCCAAAAGCAGGCCCCTCTCAGAAGGGATTTTCCAAAGAGGATAAGGTCTGTGGTAAACCCTGACCTTACGTCAGGGTGGGAGACCCAGTGTTGCAATTAGAAATAACAAAACCTTTCAGTTTCACAGAGATCAGATGTCTTTTTTAGGTCCTATAAAGATTTTATTCATCCCCAGAAAATAAATCTCTTAACCTGAAGCATCCCTCTTCCTCCAGTGTGAGAATTGTTTGAGTCAAGGCCCTGTGTAAAGTCTGTAATGTTAAAGAAGAGGTAAAGAGAGAAAGGAAGGTTGTTCAGCCCAGCCTGCTTGTGATTGGCCCCACGCTAGTTTTGTTTCCCAGGTCCTAGGAGAATTGATACTGTATCTTAATTTAGAAAGTTTCTGTTGGACTTGGCCCTCTCTGCAGTATCACTCCCATACTTTTTGTCTTAATCCCTCCTGTTTTCTGAACCTGTTTTTGTTCATTTTAGGACTCTGTATACTTTACAACTGCTAACCAGTGCTTAAGTTTGTGTGCCCTCTCCTTTAAACATTGTTAAATTAACTTACACCCAATTGGCATGTCTAATTTATTTATAAGTCCCTAGTAAAGGGGTGCTGCCTGTACCCAGGACCTTTATATTAAATTCTACTAATTGACCTGTAGCACCTGTTGGCAAATACTTTTGTAGCCCTTTAACATTGCAGCCTGTGGTCAATTTAAACTGCTGTTTCATCCTGGAGAGACAAATCTTTTTCCAGGCCTAAATCTTCCTTTTTGACAGTGTCACAAAGGAGGAATAAGTATTGGCATAATGGGACATCCTTCCTGGATCGGAGTAGAGGAGCTAAGCACAGCCCCACTTACACTTCAAATATTTCTCCCAGTTCAAAGCTGGCACCAGGTGTAAAAGGTGGACCCCCAGACCAACTCTTCAGTATATTCCTGGTCTTGTGGATACTATTGAAGAGTAAGTGACCTGCTGCCAGAGGACTGCCTTGCTGACAGAGGACTGCCCTGCTCTCTGAGAAGGAAGACTGGACTTGCTCCTTTCCTCCCAGGCAGAGTAACTTCAATGGTCAGGTGGCTGACCTCCTGTTCTAAGCTACAGGGACATAGCAAACTCCAGAGGCCTCCCTGCAACTGCCCAGCTGACCTGCTGCACTAGACCTGCCTGAACCTGCACCTGGATCTGCTGGAGCCTGGCAGGCCTCAGCTGCAGTGAGTTCCTGATCCTCAAGAGATGCCTCTACTGGACCAAGGCTCTTGGCGTGCATCAATTGAGCTCCTTCTGTGAAGAAAAAGTGACATCCTGAAGTTTTGGGGCTCTTCGCGACCGTGACTGGGCCCTGTTTGTGCAGAGATCTTGTCACCTGCGACGACTGCTAATGCAAGGCACAGGTGGACCCGACTTTTCGCACTACAGTGACTGCCAGTGACAACCGGCAACACAAGATCTGCAATTCACACTACAGCATCGGCAGCCCTCAGTGATTGCCAACCCTAAGCTCCAGCAATGACCATCTGCGATGTCCAACAGGATGTTTGCCCTACAGCGACGACCATTCACAATACTCTCCCTGTTCCTTGTTGCCTTCTCCTTTGATAGAAATGAAGGGTGCCACTGAGGTGCTATGTGCTATGTGTGGCCCAAGGTCTTGTGGCTGCAGATATGTCAAATAGAATGAGAATGTTTGGTTTACAGGAAATAACAGAGGCAAGCAGTTCCTCTATGATATCTGTAAATAGAGTTACTGTTCCTCTCCCTAATCTGAAACCAAATTGTTTATCATAAAAAGGTTGTTTGACTCAATTAAGTCTTCTGTGATTCTACTGCGGAAAGGCAGCTTTAAGACATATCTGTAATTTACCAAGTCAAGCAGGAGAGATGCTTTCTTTAGCACAGTGGTGTTAACTATATACATCTGTAATTCTGGCAATTGCTTGCTGTAGACAAGAGAGGTGATCTTTCCTTTAGGGAGAACTACACTGGGAGAGACTGGGATGTTAGAGAAGTTTATTTTTCCCACTTTTTTAAACCCTCAATGAAGGCTGTTCTTTGTAGGAGAAGTAGACTTCGATGGCGGTTGGTTGGATTCCATTTAAGAGAAGATATTTCCATCTTCTCTTGGCTGTCCAATCGAATATTTCGGATTTTGTTGTTGAAAACAGAAAGCATGTTTTTGCACACTTGACCAGATGCATCATGGCACTGGTTCAACTGTTACAGAAGATTTTAAATAGTTTGTTTTCTTTAAGGCTTCACTGAGATATGTTGCAAAATAGACCTTCTTTCCCATCTGGACAGCACTGTGAGAGCTCCTCGACTGAGCTTAGCAAATTCCTTTATCTGAGGGTTCCTATGATTATGAATTGATTCACTAAAAATGGTGTAAAGGACTGAGACGGTAATGCCACTGAAGATTCCAAATCTGGTGTATTTAGGGCAGATCTAGAGTTTGGCAGATGGGCACTCCATCACAACATGATTGATATCCTGCTCACCTTATTAAAAGTGCATTATATCCAGTAATAAGATTGACAGAATATCCGTCATGTTGTGAAGGAGTAACCCGTTCTCCAAACTCTAAATCAGGCCATTAATTTTAAGCCTGTAAATGTGGGAAGTATCCAGGGCAAATAGTGTTTCAATGGTAATGGTATAAGCTTTCTCTGGCAACCTAAACCTGCTAGAGCCATCGTTGGTAATTACCGGAAGACGTACAGCACCTAGAATTAGCATTGTATTTCCTGGTAACACCAGAGATGTTTTCTAAAAGTTTAGAGCACAATTGGTATGCCAATTCCCTGAATTTTTTGATGCTCCTCACATTTACCACTCCTTTCATAGTCATGGAACAAAAGAGGTCCCCCAATTTTTGCCCTTTTATTCTAACCCGCCCATCCCATTGTACTTTTCTGGCTGCATGAAATAACATTTGTCACTAACAGCATTCATATGCCATATCCTTTAGGAGATATTGTAAGCATAATGACCTGCGAAATTGCTAGATTCATTGAAAAGAACCCTTCTGCTCTCTGGTGAAACATAAATATAGAAAATATAAACATATACAGCTAGCAGTTGCGGCTCGCGGGAGTCAAAAGGGGTGGTGCGGCATGGGGCAGGAGGGTTTGGGGGAATATTAATAATCTAAAAATAGTATTAAAAAAACGTGCCTGCCGCTCTGCGTTGTGGCTTCTCAATCCCCTCAGCAGGCACAGGATCCCAGCCTGCCCTGTGGCCAATCCTGACGCTGCTCAGAGCAGCATTAAGATTGGCTGGAGTGCCCATCCAGGGCGCTTTCAGGCAGACTGGGAGCCTGTGACTTTTCTCTCCATCCCGGCAACACAGTGGCAGGTTGCAGAGAACACAGTACGCATGCGTGTTTGGCCGGCCCGAGACGGCCGGCCCAACACACATGTGCACTGAGGGAAGTGCACAGTGCACTCCCCCTCATCCCTGTCATCCCCCATGGCATCGCCCCTTTAAAAGTAATAAAGGATAATAAACATAGGGCCAGATGTATCAAGCAATTTTGCATTTGCAAACGGTGCGAATCACAAAATTCAGCCGTTTGCGATTGCAAAAAGGCCTTTCCAGATGTATGAAAGGCATTCACTGTGCAATTTTAAGGAATCGCAAAAATAGCGATTCCTTAAAATTGCGACCCCATTTAGATAATCGCAAATTGCGATTCTCTAAATAGGATATCGCAAATAGGGAATTCCTATTTGCGATTTCCAAAGCATATGTATCAAGCATTTCCTAAATGCGAATTGGGCATTTAGGAAATGCAATTACCATCAAATCCAATTTGGTGGTAAGCATGTGCAATTTAAATAATATATTTTTGGGGGTGCATCAGAGGGGCCTTAGGCCCCCAGCACCCTGGGGTTTGCATTACCTAATTTGGGAAATTCCTAACTGGAACTCGCAAATTGGGAAATGCAAAACCATTCACACCTATTGACCTACAGGCCCATAGGGATGAATGACGTTGCGTTCTCTAATTGCAATTCGTTAATAGCGATTGCGAATTTTAAGAAATTGCTATTACCGAATTGCAAATTTCATACATCCCATTTTGCATTTCTAAAATAGCGATTTCTTAAAATGCGCTATTTAAGAAATGCAAAACGGATCTTCGATACATCTGGCCCATAGTGTATTATCCTTTCTTTGTTAAAGGTGTGCAGCAGCTGCTGTTTGCGCGGGGGTGATGCTCCTCTGCCACAGGGGAGGAGCTGCCGCTGACATCTAGAGGACTAAAAGAGAAATAAAACATTTGTATCGTATGTTGGGAGCAACAAAATGTGAAGCCATTAGGGAACACTTTTCAAAGAATGAAAACAAAATTAATTCAAATTGTAAATACCAAATATTTGTTTAGTGTGTGAAATTACAGGCTTGAAGTATGATGTGTTTTAGCAGGGGGCTACACAGTGGCCACTTTAAGGAACAGGGCTGCTTTTATGTAAATATAAATGTTGACATGAAGGGAATGGGGGATGGCTGTCTCTCCCAGGAGTCAATTAGCAAGGCAGGAGGTGTTGTGACCTTCTACAAATGCACTAATCAGTCGCATTTTGCAATTCTGCTCATTAGTATATCACCTGCACCACAAAATAAAGAGCAGTCTCAAACCAGACTGAATGTAGAAAACAGCTTTTGGTCTGTAACCTGGCATTCATATATCAGGCCCTAAATTTGGTAGTTAATGAAAGTAAAGTGCAGTTTGTGGAGATGGTTGCCAGCGCTCTACGTGTCATAAATATCACGTTTCTAGTCATGGGCTTTTATTTAATTAATGAGTGCATTCTGGTTGCAGTCTTGGTTTGCTTCAATAGAATGGAATGAAAGACTTGGGGCCAGAGGTATGAAACTTTTTTGCATTCGCAAACGGCGCTAATCGCAAAAATCGTCCATTTGCGATTTTTTGCGTTGCGACCTGGTTTTCCGAGTCAAATTTTGCAATTTGGTATTTCCAGTAGGGAATTGCGAGGCGCAAAATGCGATTCGCAAAATCCAAGTCGCAAATCGATGCACCAAAAAATCGCAAATTGCGATTTTTCGCAGAATGGCATTTTGCACATGCAAAATACCACTAAGTGAAACCAGGTGGTAACCAGGTGCAACCTATATAAAGAGGCCCAGAATGCCTTAGACTCTTTTCCACAATGGCTGCACTCTACGTAATGGCGAGGAGGATGATAATCTTGGCAGGTTTGAGGAGAGGGAGGAGGAGACAGGAGCGCATTTTCAGAGTGCGCATTACACTTTTTGACCAGACTGAGGAGGAAATATTTGAGAGGTATAGGTTGAACTCAGCCATGATACTTGATCTGATAGCTGAGCTACAACCCATACTGCAGTGCAGAACACATAGGACTCACAGTATCCCCACCCATGTGCAGGTATTATGCTCCCTCCACCTACTTGCCTCAGGGTGCTATGCAGGGGTCATAGCAGCAGCTGGAGGGGTCTCACAGAGTACCGTGTCTAGATTTTTCAATGCATTTATTAACGCCATGCTGAGCAGCATACACCAGAACATCAGATTCCCCCACACCCCACAGGAAATACAGCAGACCAAAATAGATTTTTACCAGACAGCACAGTTCCCCCATGTCCAAGGTGCCATAGATGGGACACATGTTGCAATCTGTCCACCATCAGCCACAGAGTATGTGTACCGCAACCGTAAATACCAACATTCAATGAACATACAGGTGATATGCAATGCCTCCTACATCATAACTGATCTCGTGGCCAGGTACCCAGGGAGCACCCATGATTCATACATCTTTCGCCATAGCGGCATTCACACAAGAGTGCTAGCTGGGGAGTTTGGAGAAGGATATCTACTAGGTATTGTCCCTCTGTACACTGGCGCATTGATGGCGTGCTGATGTCAGATGGCTCAGTTACTCAATATACCCTCTGTCCCTTCCAAGAGACAGTGCCTATGCAGTGCGCACCTACATGATGACGCCCTACCTAAATCCTACTACACCTGCTGAATGGAGATACAATGTAGCACACAGGGCGACCCGCAACGTGGTGGAGCGCACCTTTGGCCTGCTGAAGAGTCGCTTCCGGTGCCTCCACAAAAGTGGAGGGGCACTGTAGTACAGCCCAGCGACGACATGTAGAATAGTGGCTATTTGTGCAATCTTGCACAATATAGCTACCACAAGGGGCATACCTGTGGAAATATCAGAGCCAGACTCAGAGGAGGATGATGATCCCATACCACCCCTACAGCCAGCAGACAGGACCAATGCAGCAGGGGGAAGGCAAAGGCGTGCTGACATCACACACAACCATTTCAGATGTAAGTATGTAGACACAAATGCACTGACAAATGTACCTGTAGTGAGTAAATTTATTTCCTTAAAGTCAGGTAATGTTAGTCCAACGAATACCAACAAAAGTGAGCTAAAAAAAAAAAATAGCAGTTCACAGTAAAGCACTATTCCTTCATAGTGTACTCATTACCCCTCTGGCCACTACAGTCACTTCTTGCGGCCACGCACGCCACTTGAGTGCCCAGTTGCCTCACTGGCACCTCGATTGTCTGCCTCTGTGGCAGTGCTGTGTCTGGCATTGCGCCGTCTGGTGCTATTTTCAGCTCTGGGTTGTGGACTGCCACTCCCATAAGGCATTGTTGTGCTGCTTCTAGGATGTGGAATGGACTACTTCTCACAATGTTTTACATTACTTGCTAATTCCTAAGGGGCTTTTATGCATACACATATGGGGTTACAATTCAATATTGGACTTACCTTTGCTGCTACGTGGTGTGCCGGAGGTGTCAATCTCAGTGACCCCACTGACTGCTTCAGGGAGGAGTGTGGTCTCCACTAGGTCCTCTATCGGGGTGGAGGGTGACTCTGTGGGTGGGCCGCCTCCTGCGCTCCTGGCCTCCTGCAGTCGTCTTGCCACCCTATCCTTGGCACGGGACCGCAGGTCGTACAACCTCTTCTTAATTTCTTCTACTGAGCGCTGTGCCACTCCAACAGCGCAGATCTTTGTTTGTATGTCTGCCCAGAGTCTCCTTTTCTCACTCTCAGGCACCTGGAGTGGGCTTTTGCCAAAAAGCCAGTCATGGCTCCTGACCACCTCCTCTGTCAGCACCTCCAGCTCTTGCTCGCTAAATTTAAACTTACGCTTTCTTTCTCGCTTCTCCTTTTCTTGGGCAGAGGTGTCCATGGTTGTTCTGGTATGCTGCCTCCTTCAGAGTGTTGCTCAGTGTGGCTGGGCTGACTCTCTCTGAGTGCTGGTTTGGGTGTGCCACCTGAAACTGCCTGGGATGACTCACTTCCTGCTTCTGATGTCATCAGGCTCCTCCGAGTGTGCTTTCTCGCAATTTGCGATTTTTAATTACCGAATCACAATTTGCGAAAATGCTAATTGCGATTCAGTAAATGAGCCTCACAAACCACAAATAGCAATTTTTAAGAAATCGCTAATTCCGAATCGCAATTATGATACATGGCCTATTGTGACTCGGAAATAGCGATTTCTTAAAAATCACTATTTGTGATTCGCAAAGCCATTTCTTCATACATCTGACCCTTGGTGACAAGGATTTGCAAAATGCAAGCCCAGGACTGGATACATGTTGTGAAGTGTACATTATGCCCTGGAGAGATATTCTGCCAGATTATAACTGATCCAGTGTTCCTGTACCAGGATTTTCCTGGTGCACGTACACCAGGCTCTACTTTACCGGCCAAAAAATAAGGTTAGTAAAAGCACACGGCTCAGTCTACAAGATAAGCCCTGTTCCATTCAATCTTCTTCTACGACACATGAGAGCACAGAACACTCTGTCCTGACAGACATCATACCTCCAGTCCCCTGATGCTCTCTCTACCACCACTGTTTAGATGTGGAACGTTGTTTAGTCAATTCGAAGTTACCATGGTTGGAAGCTGACTACTACTGCTGTGGGTCCAGTAAAGACATTTTCCTTCAACTCATATTGCTTCTTCAATTTGATATTGGTGACAAATGGCATATAAGAGGACCCACAGTCATCCATGTATTTCTGCTTGAAATCATTATCACTCTCTGACCTACAGGCACCGCAAAGCAGATCCTGAGACACAACACTTATATAGAATCCTGAGGCACATTATCAATAGAGAACCTGGTTGAGAAATTGTGAAATGAATCATCAAAGGAAGGAGGGGATCACTCATCCTTTTGACATTAATCATGAGCTGTAGCGTGGAAGTCAGGCACTAACATCAAAAGACCGGATTGTATCAACATCCTACATCACTACATCAGCCACGGTGGGTTAAGCAACTTGACTCCAATTTTGGATTTTAAGTCCCGAATAAAAACCTCAAAGGGGTGCTCTGAATTTAAATTGAGTGTGCCTCTGACAATATACTGACAAACTGGTAATCAATTCATATTACCACAGCTTAACATTCAAGTGGCTATCTACGTCAACATTTTGGGCAAACTGATGCACTTGACACAAACAAAATTCTTTAAAGGCTGATTGGTAAGTGACAATATTAGGAAATTTTTCCATGATCTGAAAATGGTTAAGTCCCTACACCCTGTGCCGCAATAGCCTTGGGTGCAGAATAGGCCTTTGATAAAGTTTCATGGACCCTTTTGCAGCTACTTTACAGATAGTTAGCCTCAGTGGTAATCTCATCGGAATGCTGTTTGCCCTTTACCATGAACCATGAGCAACAGTTTGCATCAATGGTTGTACGTCTGACATATTACCCTTAAAACAAGGTACCCATCAAGGCTGTCCTCTTCCTCCCCCTCTTTCCCTAAAATTAATCTAAAAATACCCAGAGGTATCTGGAGATATGGAAGTATCTCAATTAAGATAAGCCTGAAGTCTTCACCATGAATATTCACTGTGTTTCCTCCCATATTCAAAATTCTGGCCTCAAATGGAAGAACACTTCAATAAAATACTTAGGAATATGATGTGGTTAGCCCCCTTGAGAAACCCTGTTAACTAATGAAGGGAAACCATCTCTAAAATAAAGAACTGATCACACAATGTTCTTCAAAATTCATCAATTGGTGCAGTAGACTTGAAACAATATGATGCTTATGCCTATAATCAAATTCCCAATTTGTATACTACCCTTTCAACTTTCTAACAACTTCTTCGAATCAATAGACAGCATTTTGATGGATTTTTGCGAAAGAGCAAAAGAGCTCAGATTTCCTTTATGAAACTGAGAATGAACAAGGATGATGTTATATTGCCAGACTTTTCTAGATATCAGCAGGCCTCCCTGGGGAGACAAGGTACCATGTGGTTTTCTAAAGCTGCCTCTAATGTCCCCATTTGGCTTTCTATAGTAAAGGATTTGACTGCTCCTCTGCCACTATGTGCTCTTTTAATGATACAAAATACCTGTTGTGTCAATATATCTCAAGCAGTTTTCACGGTTTGGCATACAATTGACTCCCTACACTCTATCTCTAGAAAGTTCTTAAAAAACTCCCTAAATCTGAACTAGTTTCCTGCAAGGCATTTCTCCTCTCAAAGATCTGGGGTCGGATAAGGATACTATTTCTTTTGCTGTTTTGGAGGGCAAACACAAATTATCTAACCTAGATTTTTACACCTTCTTAAAGTTAAAGTCTGCTATCAGGAAGTTAGGCCCCATTCATCAATCACACATATCCTAGGCAATTTCACAAAGATAGGGCATGTAGTTTCCAAAATATATAGCCTTCTTAAAGCCCCAACACCAGAGTGACAAAATCCCACTCCCAATAACTGGAATTCTGTCTTCCACTTGGAACTTGATGTTGATATCCCCTCTTTGGCATGGTCAAAATTATGGAGTTTCCATTTTATATGAAAGATCAAACCAGCCTACTCACAAATTAGGCTTTGGATCATACAGACTGTCTGTTGGACACCAATTAACTTTCATAGATTGGGGCTATGAGAATCAAATGTATGCTGGAATTGTAAAATGGCTCCTAGTGATTCCACTCAAATATTTTACTATTGAAAGCATGTTTGCTCCTTTGGCAACACATAGAAAGCACTATTCAAAAGATTTTAAATGTATTTGTAGTTTGTATTTGGGTATCTTGTAGAGCGCATTTCGACCAGTAGTATCAAAGCTCTATGCCGGTAATAAGAGGCTGATGCTAATACAGAAATCTAAAGAAAAACAACCAGGTTTTTACTTGTTTATGAAACGGAAGCAGAAGAGGAATACCTCTAATTTTAAGTGAAAGAGAATTCCATAGTTTCATAGCAGCTGTAGAGAATGCCCTATCTCCCCATTTTACTTTTTTACTCCTTGAGGGACTTGCCATTTTAATGGGTGGCTTGGAATGTACCACTTAATTGCTGCTTGTAAATATCAGGAGCCTTGAAAGTGATGTGCTTCCTAATTGGAAGCCAGTGCAACTCCTTCATGCTCTCCTTGGCTGATGTAAACGTGGATAACTCAAGTACTAGCCAAACGCCCTGATTCTGAATAAGTTGTAGCTTGTTCAGAGATAATTGATTAATATTGAGATAAAGGGCGTTGCAGTAATCTAACCTGAACACAATAAGGGCCAGCACCACCGTCGCTCTGAGTTCCTGGGGGTAAAGGGGAGCACCTTCATTAGCATCTTGATGAGCCATGCACAGGTGCTGGTGACTCTATTAACCTGGGCATCAAAAGTTAAAACTGAATCGCAGATAACCCCGAGGTTTTTAACTACAGATGTGGGAACAGGTAAAGTCCCACATGTCTCAGGCCACCAGTTTGAGTTCCAGATGAAGGTGTTTTCACCAAAGATAATAACCTCAGTTTTGTCCCCATTCATTTTTAGCCAGTTTTGGTCCATCCATATTTTGACTTCTCTCATGCATGTTTGGAACTGTAATGTGAACCTTATCTTGGAAGGAAACAATTATTTGGGTGTCATCAGCACAGTAGGACACCTGGAATTCAAAGGATTGAACCAGTTTCGCCAGGGGAGCAAGGTATAGATTGTAAAGAGTCGGACTTAGGAAGGACCCTTTTGGTTGTCCACAGGGGAGCAGAAAAGGAGCTGCACTGAAATCCCCGTATTTAACTGATAGAGTTCCGTTTGGGAAAAATTTCTCCAGAATATTCAAAGCTGATCCCCTCTGGCCTACCTGATGTAGCCAGTGTGTTGGTATGAGGGACGAAATGCTGTCAAATGCCGCTGACAAATCCAGCAGGATTAGGATGGCGCAACCTCCCTGATCTACCTGTTTTCTGATAGCGCCAGTAGTCGCAATCAGGGTGATCTCCGTACTATGATGTTTCCGGAATCCCTACTGGGAGATATCCAGGCAGTCATGTGTCTTCAGGTAGGAGGTAAGTTTTTGGCTAAGATGTTTTTCTAGAATTTTTGCTAGCGTGGGCAGGAGAGCAATTGGGCATAATTTATTTAAATCTCCTCCTGTTTTTTTTTTTAATAGGTATTATAACAGTTTCTTTCCGTGCAGAAGGAAACACACCCAGTTCCAAAACCTCTGCATACATCCTCTCTAATGACGCTGGACCAGAATTACTGACCAGTTGTAGAACTCTGGGGGGACACAGGCAATTTGGGGATCCTGAATGAATCCTAGATAGCAGAGACTTAATTTTATCAGGAGCTAGAGGTCTGAAATTTGCCATATTTGAGCCCTCAACCAACTGGTCAACTGGGACTAGTGCCCTGTTCTCCCAGAGATAGATGAGGGGTTGAGAACTCAGAATTAATCTATACAATCTTTTCTTTGAAGAAATTTGCTACACTGTCACAGAAGGTCTGTGAACTTTCTAATCCCTGAGATGGAGAGGGGGCGGTTAAGGTCTGTATGATTTTAAACAGTTTTTTCAGAGCATTTCCTGCATTTCAAATTTTTTATGAATAGTGGCATGTCTTAGCCTGTTTAATCGCGTTTTTATATAGTCCCATTAGTTCCCTAAGCTTGATGCTTTCTGGTAAACTGGGGTCGAGTTTCCATTTTCTTTCCTGAGTTCTGCATACTCTTCAGAGAGCCTTAAGCTCTTTAGTACACCATGGGGCAGATATATTTTTCCCGGGCTTGCGTTTAACTTCCTTCAATGGGGCCACTAACTCAATTGCGTCCCTAATCCAGATGTCATAGTCTGCTACTCGTGACCCTGGTCTTTCCTCAGGCCTCCCCTGCTGACCCTCTAGAGTTAGAGTGAGTTCCTCTCTCTTTATATGGTTCCATTTTCTACAAAAGGTGATATGAGTCTGTTTGGATCACTTCTGTCTCTTATATCTTAATTCAAAGGGGATAGGACTACGATCTGTCCAGTTCAGCTGCGTACACTCCCCTACCGTAATACACTTGTTTATGGAGAAAATGCCATCCAGTACATGGCCTGCAATGTGCATGTTTGTGGTAATCACTTGGGTCATAAAATCCAGGCGGGTAAGGTTATCTCTCTGTTCTCTATCTTCCAACTGGAAGTTGAAATCTCCAAGAACTACGCTATGGTCTGAGGAGATCAGGGGTTCAATAATTTGGGCCCAGTTCTCCAGGAATTGCTTCTTGGGTCCAGGAGGACGATAGACCAGAAGTCCTTCCATTCTTAAAGTATTCTCTAGTTTAATCTTTAAATAGCCACCTTCAAAGGAGTTTGAGACACCCCTTAATGGGTCCAGGCTACAATATAAGGTGATTTTAAAAATGATTGCCACACCCACCACCTCTTTTGTCATGTCTATCCATCCTTTTTACGCCATAATCGAAAGGCAATTCTATAACAAAGTCAGGGTCAGAATCCGCTCTGGCCCAGGTCTCCATCAGGAATAAGCAGTCCAGATTAATTTCTACTATGACTTCCCTTATTGAAAAGCTAGGCTTGATTAGAGACCGGGCGTTGATCAGCCCACATTTTATGGAGTCCTGAGTATCCGTACCCTCACACCCCGATGGATCATGTTTCAGTATGCCCATAGTACCAGCTACCTGGCTGATGTTCCGCCCTTTCTCAGGTGTCCAAGTACAGGATCTGCAACTCCATCCCTCAGCTGGGGGGAGAGGGAGAAAAATCTCCTCCCCTATCTTACCACAGTTTTTGGGCATTAGGATCCTAAGCTGAGTCCATGTGTAATGTCTCCGGGTACTGCTTTCTTTAGAGCCTACAGTGTTTCTGGCCCATGGTCCCGGTCGGTCACGAACAGGCGCAGATGGGCTTGCTTTAGGCGTCCGTGGCACCCCCTGCCTTAATACCATCTGCTGGCAAATGTGGTGGAGAGGGGGCGTGGCACCAGAAAGAGAGGCTGGTCCGGCGTCCACAATCCCCAGAATTCCTGCAATATGGCTGTCCTCACGGGATCTAACAGGCCCTAATAGTCACAATAGTTTCAATAAAATGTTACGAACGCGGAATCCTTTAAAATATAATTAAAACAGTTTCAGAACCTAAAATGATGAAAATGTGTATCTAAACAGAGATTGGACAACCAGTATTTTTACCTGTTTCCATTGCCACATAGATTTCTTTTTCCAACAGTTTTTCTCCCTCTGATACCCAACTCATTAATTTACTACTGGTTGTTGGTACCAAATTTATTATTTCCGAATGGAAACCTCCCCTAACATTTCCACTCATACATGGTGGTCTTAGGTTTGTTTTATCAGAAGTGCAGATAATTCTTGTTTCAAAAAATTCCGTGTCTTATCATCATCCAGGAATTTATGGGATGCCCTAGACAGTTATTTACAAAAGACTAAACCTCCTTGAATTCCTTCTTAAATCTTGGTATACGCTGGGATGATTCCAACATATAAACAGTGAAAAGAGGGAGCCCGTGGATATGTTATTCACAAGGCATTTTTGAAAATTTGTAGTTGTTAACATTTATTACATTTCCACATACACTGTTGTTATTAAACCATAAGATAAGGTGTGTTTGAACTTCTCATCCATACAAATTTCATTTTTGTACATATGACTTTGGTGCCGTTCTTTGTGATCATAACATTGCCATTCTTTTGATCTCAGTATGTTTGATTTTATTTGTATGCCAAATTATTTCTTTATGCAAGCTTGCCTTTAATTTTGTATGTATCTTTATTATATCAAACTGCTAAGTTATGCTTTTATCTTTTCAATAAACACTTTTGGAATTGAACATTGTTTTTAATGCGCAAGCTTTGTTTGTATTATATATTTTATATTGAAAACAAATTGTTCAGCACTTACTAAAACTATATGTGAGTGTTAGAAATGGGGTCTTTAGTTGGCAGTCAGTTTGCACCCTGTCCAAGTAGGGTCCCTCTCTGTAGTCAGGGTAAGGGATTCACTCCCCTAAGACAACCCCTGGAAGCTTGACATGAGCAGTCAGGCTTATCTCAGAGGCAATGGGTTAAGTATTTGTAACCACACACATAGTGACACACTGAAAACGCTACAAATGGAGACCACACCAGTTGAGGAAAATAGTAGCCAGTATTTATCTAAGTAAAACAAGACCACGATGACAAAAATCCATGAATTTTTAAAGATTACATTTTTAAAAAGTGCTTAGAAACACAATAGCTCCAACTAGGGCTATCATGATATCGCTGACGGAGTTGTTCTCAACAGTCTAACGCCACTCACTAGGGAGTGCAAGGGTCACAGAGTCCCATGAACCCCCAGGTACAGTACCTTTGAAAACGATAAAAAGAAAGACACTGCATGGTGTCGGGGAGATGAGGCGTCGCTAGAGCCGGTGAGGCATCAGTTCCTTACTGCAACCGGGGAGTTGAGGCTTCGGTTCCTTACCGTTGCAGTGGAGGTGATGCTGCGTCGGTGGTGAGGCTTCAGTTCCTTACGATCTGGTGAGGTCGATAAATCCCACGGGTCAAGACATGATGGGGTGACCTCTCTGGGTCGTGGTCACACCACGGGCATTTGTGTGAGGACAGGCATCGCCAGATTAAGGTGCAAGTGTCAGCTCCTCCCTCCACTCTAGCCCAGAAAGACACATCAGGCTATGCAGGACACACCTCAGCTCTCTTTTTGTTACTGTCTAGAGTGAATTCACAAACAGCCCAACTGTCAATCTTACCCAGACGTGTATTCAGCAGCCAGGCAGAGGCACAGAATGGTTAAGCAAGAAAATGCACACTTTCTAAAAGTAGTTTTCAACTGTGAGTTCACAGACCCCAGACTCCAAATCTCTATCTGCTCCCAATGAGAAATTACACTTAAAAGATATTTAAAGACAATTCCCATGTTAACCTATAGGGGAAATAGGCTTTGCAATAGTGATCACCGAATTTGGCAGTATTTCACAATCAGGACAGGTAAAACACACCTGTACATGCCCAACCTTCTAAATACACTGTACCCTGTCCGTGAGGCTACCTAGGGTCTACCTTAGGGGTGCCTTACATGTACTAAAAGGGAAGGGTTAGGCCTGGAAAGTGGGTGCACTTGCCAGGTTGACATGGCAGTTTAAATCTGTACACACAGACACTGCAATGGCAGGTCTGAGACATGTGTACAGGGCTACTCATGTGGGTGGCACAATCAGTGCTGCAGGCTCACTAGTAGCATTCGATTTACGGGCCCTGGGTACACATGGTGCACTATTCTAGGGTCTTACTAGTAAATCAAATATGGCAATTATGGATAACCAACCATAATACACAAGGAGCACTTGCACTTTAGCGCTGGTCAGCAGTGGTAGAGTGTCCAGAGTACCAAAAACCAGCTATAACGAAATACAGCACACAGTCAAAAATACAAGAGGCAGAGGACAAAATAGCAGGGGAAACCATACAAAGGATGCCAGGTCTGACAGTGAGCAAAATGTTCTGGAAAAGCTCTAATACATGAAAGAAATTAGATTTATGTTTCTTCTTATATAAAATAGAACTCTCCTCTGCATTTCTTAGAAAATATGGGAGAACATCTGGTTCCCTGTAAAGACTTGTATGGAGCTTTCAGTGTATATTTATGAGCCATGGATGGGTTTTATTTCAAGTCAGTAAGACAGAAGTGTACTTTAGAATATTGCCTTGGCATAGCACCATCAGATGGTAAAGTATGTGACAAGCCTGTAGAAGTAGTCAGAACAGTAGAAAAGAACTTCTCACTTCAAAACAGCAGAGTTTACTGCAGACTTCTTGTTGGAAAATGCGTTATTGGTAAAGGCAGGTAAGTACCTACACTTAGCAATAGGCCACTAACCTCCACTTAGGTCCAGTTAGGTCTCAATGAATTAAACCTATCTCAACTCTTGGTAGCTTGACAACGAGCAACAAGGCTTAACTTAGGAGACAAAGTGTAAAGCATTCAAGTATCACAAAACAGTAATTAAATAAAACACAGGAAACAGTTTAAAACCGATTTATAAAAATAGGAAATATTTTTAGCTTTAAACTGACATCAAAACAAATACAATCGGATAAAGAGAACCGGAGATATGAATTTTTAAAGAATTAATGCTTTTTAGCACTTAGAAACTAATAGGGGCCAATCTGGTCATCTGGTCGCACCGCGACTGGGGCAAAGTCAAAGTTTAAGGCCGACGGCGATGGAGCCCTGCTCGGCTACAGTCCGCGGGAGGCCTCGGTCAAAAGATTACCTTAGGACTTAGTCATTTTACTGGAGATTTTCTTCAGCGGGACCAAGTCACCAGTCCAATCCGACCTCCTGGAACTCTTCCTCAGATACGCGTTGCGGGAGCCCTCAGTGGAGATTTTTACCTTCGGACTTAGATGATTTTTCGAGATGAAAATCCCTTGACCGTGGCAAACCTGAATCTTGATCTGAGGTCCTACGAACCCTTTTCGGATACACTGCCTGGGAGGTCCCGGTCAACTTTCTACGTTCGGACATAGTCACTTTTTCAGAGATTTTCTTCACCGGGATGAACCTGCAAATCGGGCCAGGTTGCGGTTGAGGCAAGCCGGCTAGAGTTGCCACCGCGGGTCGGTCCCTTTATGGAGCTTTTTTCAAAAAGTTCTCCAGACTTCTAGATCTCCTCCCAGATGTTCTTTTAACGTTCTTTTGAAGTCCACAGCTCACCCCAAGGTTCCAGATGCTCTGAGATGCTCCTTGAGGGTGTGGACTACAGCTCCCAGAAAGCACCTGGCACAAACTCTAAATTGCCCACTGGACATTGGTCAGCTGGTCAGTTTCTTCAGGAATTGGTGAAGGGGACTCTGGTTAGCAATTTTTCTCCTGTAGCAAACAGGGAGTCCCTCCTTGACCCAGTTGAAGCCAGACAAAGTCCTACTTGTGGTGAAGCCCATGTGTGCAGCTGGTGCAGTCTTCCAGAGTGCAGTGTTCAAGTGCAGGTCAGGGGTCCAGCAAGGCAGTCCTTCTCCCGTAGTTCTTCCGTGTAGGGATCTGACGTGTGGGTGCAGGTCTGCCAGTTTTATCCTTGCTCCTGGGTGAAAAGCAAGGGGGACCTGGTTCTCCAATCAAGTGCAGGGTCCTTTCCCCTGTGATGACCACTTCCTGGGAAGTGTGGCAAAAATCAATCCCAGGGAGCAACATTCCTCAAAAATCCATCATGGCTGAAAATGATTTTTGGAGGTCACATCTGGTGGAGCCCACCCACTGGTGTGGCTAGAAATCCTAAACACAAACCCCTCTCCTAATCTAATCAAGGGGGCACCTAGTTGTCTGGGTTTGCAGGATGTGAGGGAGGTGCTGGGTTGCTCCAAATATCCTTCCCTGCCTTTGAAGACCAGTTTAGCAGCCCTCCCCACTTCCTGCTTTTCCATCTGCTGAGGAAAGTTCTCCTTCCCCATGAACATCTCTTTGTGTTCATCCCAGGCTACTTCACACCTCATCAATGTAGCCTGGCCAAGCTGCCAGAGGCTGGCCAATCAGAGCAAAGCACTACATGGCTGAAGTTGGCAGCTTTTTATGTAAAGTTTGAAACTCTCTACCTGAACAAGTTATATTAAATCCAACAATTGTAAGTTGTGGGATTTATTATAACAATTAATTTGTGACCAAACTTGAGGAATCTGTCACTTAAGGGGACTTTTAAAATTAAAATTAAGTCTCCCAATTCTAGCCTATGAAGGCTATTAAATACAATGAGTGAAAACAAATTGTGCTGTTTTACCTCACCAGGGCTTATAAAACTATTTTATAAGGTCCCTGCTTATAGTTACATGGCACCCAACCCTAGAGGCACATAGGGCACACCTTAGGGTTGACTTATATGTAAAAATAAGGTAGTTTAAGACTTTGGAAGTACTTTTAATTCCAAAGTCGAATTTGCATGTAACTTTAATTTAATACCAGACAGCAAGGCAGGCCTGCCTTTAAAATGACACTGGGCACCTCAGCAGCACACCTATGGGTGCACTACCTATGGTGGGGTCCCTAGACCTACATGCCATACTAGGGACTAATAGGAAGGCTAATATTCACATTATAATTAGCCTAATTTGCATATCCACTTTCCACTGAGCACTGGGCCTGGGACTGGTAAGCAGTACCCAGGGCACAGCCAGGAGTCAGTAACCACCAGTATCTGTCCAAACAGTTTGGGGGTGACCAGGGTAAAAAGGAGGACTTTCCTACGCTTCTGCATTGAAGTAGGGTACTTTGTCTGTTTTGTTTGTCACCATTTGTGCCATTCCACATTTTTATTCAATTAAATACCTAATTTGAACACCCCCCTTTGTTTCTTAACATGTAGCGTAGCTGAAATAGTCTTCCCTTCCTTCTAGGGTTTTACTTTTTCAATTATGATTCAATACGTGTCATATTGTTAATGTTTGTTGTTCTTTATGGTCGATTGCCAACTTAGTAGTTATGCAGGATCACAAGATCCTGCTTCTGTGCTCAATTATGCGCACCCTTACCTTGTGTGTCATGATGCTGACATAGCTGAAGATGGTCGACATATAATCAAGTACATCCCATAGTCAGTGTTACAGGTGGTGTGATGTTCTCAAACTTAGGTACCAGTGTTTGACAACTTCTGCATTTTTGCACATTCCAAAAGTGCTACATGGAATGAAAAAATGAAAGGAAGTGAAGGCTGATGCTATGAAAAATTATAGGCCACATGCAACTGCCTTTCCCAAACTGCCTGCATCACGTGTGACTTTATAGATGCTTTCGGGGATATTGTGCTGCAAAATGCACGTGTTGAAAACGCATAAACCTAATTGCCACACATCCAACATAATCTTTCACACTTCTTATATTCAGTAAGTTGGGAGGCCCATGTGGTCCACTTCTTGTAGGACCATTAACCGTAGTGTGCACCTTCATATTGTACCGATCCGAGGCATTAACAGTTTATCTGCTGGTGGGCGCTGTATTATTTTGCTAATCATTTTTAGGGCTTGTGTTGCAATATTAAAGGCACGTTGAATTTACTTTAGATTGATTTTTTTGTCAAGCCAAGCCAGTGAATAATTAAGAAGAAGAATATTTAGGAAGGAATTTTACGTATGATTTATGAAAAGCATTGGAGCAAATCCGATGTGGCTGAATATCCAAACATAGTTCACTCTTTGGAAATGTATTGTTGCAAAAAGGCCAGTGGCTTTTATTCTGTGGGTGGGGGTAAATTATGTGGGTAGAGGTAACATCACCTTGAAAGACATGCTACACCGAAAGCAGTGAGGTTGAATCGTAATTTGGAATCAATCAAGAACTGCTTTCAGACCTTCACCAATAAAGCAATATTTCATTTACAAAATGAATATTCCCTAACACAAAAAAAAAGGATGAAAACATTCCATAAATTACTTGCTGTGTCCTATTTTCCTCACACCTTGGTTGGTGTCGCCAAATAACACCAGGCTGTTTGGTCTGATTCAAAAAGGAGCGCAACATGTTCCATAAATTGCGCTCACATCTGGAATGTTGCATGGTTCTACATCCTGCAGGTTCTATCCAGAGAAACTAGCTTATGGATAACTGTACAGTGCAAAGGAATACCTTGCACAAAATAGACGCAAAGACAATTTGCGCATCGTATTCCCCTTTGCGAAAGCAATAACTAATCGGGTGCAAAAAAATAACTGGACAACCTGTGGAAGTACAAAATGATAGGTCCCTCCTACAAAATTTGGCAAAGACCCTAAAATCTGAGCATCTTACACCACAATGTGCATGTTACTTGTTCCTCAAGATCAAACTGTCATATTGTCTATAAAGTTCTTAAAGATGTACTGTCACAAAGACATTCAGAATGGCTGAAGCAGCAATTTCTATTATTTTAATACCTGAGAAAGTGGAGCTGGGAGCGACATACTTATGTGTCAATAATTTTCCAATTATTCCTTTCAATATATTGTATCCTTTTTATCACAAGATTGCAGCTTATATTTAAATTTTAAAATGTGAAAATTCAGGTATCACTTGATATTAGAGTTCTGCGTATGAGGACATGTAGGCTTTGCTGTAACCAATAGGTTTCCTTACAGGGTTACAATCTATAGTCTAGCTATAGAATGTGATACTGCAATGTTTTTTTTACCATTTGTAATTTTGATTTAAACTCGACTGTGCATTTAACTGAAACTTATAGTTATTCCTTTTGGAAACTATAAATACAAAGTTTTAAAATATCACTGGGTAGGTCATCTCACAGAGACAGAAAGGCCCCGCTCTGTCTTCACTCTATTGTCAGGTATGCAAAGGTTATGAATTCCGCCCTCCCCCCCTTGTTCAGGTGCTAACAAGTAAAATTAGATTATAGAAGGGAAAATGTTACGATCTATTTATTTATCTGTGTCAGACTAAAGCTGTCTTTTAATTATGAAACAATATTGAAACAATAAAAATACAAACATATTATAAAAGCTTTCTTTAATGTATTAATTTGCGTTCACGTTGCAGCTGGACCCCTCTAAAAGGACTGCAGGCTTCGTCAGAAACAAGGTTCTATATTTAGAGTGAAACTATTGCCCGTTTCGGTGTTTTTTGTGACATTCAGCCAGAGGGGGAGGTGCCGTGCGCGCGCTAGCAATCCGATAAGAAGGAGGAAGTGGAGTGGCACAGCTGGCCAGAGGGATGATTGCAGTTCACTCTAAGCTGCCCCACTTCACATAACAGCACAGGGAGTGCATTAGGAACAAAGCAGTGTGCAGCGTGTGAGGTGCCTGCCGAGGGATGCGAAAAGCCTCAGAACTGCTCCAGTGTGCCAGTTAGGGCGTCCGGCAGAGTAAAAATAGACGGCTTAGACTTATCTTTTTTGTTGAAAGAAATACTGGTCACCAATGAGATTAGCTTCTCCTAAAGCGTCTCGGAGTTAAGGCACGGCCCCTTTCCGTAACGTAAAATTTGTGTTGTTAAACTGAGCCTCCGTTTTTAATTTAATGGCTTTTTCTTTTACACGTGTCCGTCCTGTAATCAGAACTCAGAAGTTTCCCATGTCCATCTATGAATATCTTCTCCAGTCCAGGTATTTGCCTCCCCTTGTTAGGATTTGTGGTCACATTTATGCCACTATATGAGCACTACAAGCCACAGAATGCAAAGCAAAGAATGCAAAGCAAAACAAGCATTTGCAATACAATGGGTCTCGTGTTAACTCGAGTTAGAGCTGTGAGCGTTGTAAATTCCTAACTTAACTTTTCTTGCCACATAAATTGAAAATGAAAAGTAAAACCTTTGTTGACATAAGTGAGCTGATTCAAAGAACCACGGCTGCCATGAGCCTGAGCCTGAAGGAGAGACAGAAAAAGAAAAAGAAGTTCGCTTGCAGTCAAACGTATCGGCAAACGTACAAATCTCCATATAACACAGTCTCTGGCCAAGGCGGTAACGAAACTGCCCCAAGGAGGGACACACATAAAGCATTTACCAAAGATAACAAAGAATTTTTGAAAGTGAAGGTGATTAGCAACAAATAGTGATGGGTGTGCGCTGGGAGTGGTTAAAAGCCCACGGATAGATTACAACAGGCCAGAGTGCTTGTGCGCTCGACCTAAAAACTGGTGTTATAGAGCAACTCACGCATGGACCTAGGAAACCTGAGAGCTCTGATGCAATCCATACTAAAAAGAGCAAAGTACTTCAGCCGGTTCAAATGCTCTAAAACATGCACTCCGCTCTGAGCCAGCAGAATTGTTCATAATTATGGTGGAAGTAAACTCATTTTCCCTTTTCTGTGTGGTTGAGGGAGTCTACACTTTTTAGGACTGGCATACGTTAAGCTCAATCTGCCACTGATTTAAAAAAACAAAACAGAAAAAGGTATAAGATAAAAGGATCCTTTAGTCATTGAGTTGTCTGAGTCAACCACTATTAGCCATTGCTTTTTGAAACTATCTTCACATTTGGGCCAGCCTGCAGGAGTATTTTGTGTTCACGGTTTGTTCATTGGCTTTTAGATGAATAGAGACGTGGGGCAGGATGCCATATTGTGGCTGGCAAGAAGTGCAACGAGCAGCTGATGGACATCTGCCACTATGACAGGACATGCACAGATCTGACATCAGCTTCCTTTCTGCCCACGCAGCAGACCTCCACTTCCCGCTTTCCTTCTCCTGCCAGCTCCTCTCCATTAACCTTTCATTGACTGCCGTGTCTCCTGTCTATTATTGGACTTAGACATGCAACAAGATACCTTATTGTGGCTGGCGAGACGTGCTGAACAGTTGATTAATGTATGGATAGGACAGAGTGAGACAGACCAGTGGTCAATCGTACAGCTGCCACGTTTCCCAGGTCCATACGTCCATATGTGCTGCCGCATCCGAGGTGTTTTCTTTGACTTCTGGAGTTTATGGTCTCCTTTTGTAATGGAAGAAACAAGACTACAAGGCCCAGAATTAAAAAAAAAACATGGACTGGGGCAGGACATCACGCATAGACCCAGGAAAGTTGTCAGCACTGCAGTTGTCGCCTCGCAGACACGTTGAACTGCCTCCCTTGTCATCCCCTCCGCTTGCGACTCTTCTGACCCTCCTGACATCGGCTAACGTGTCTCCTGTTCATGTGCTGCCCATCCAGCTTGCTGCCTCTAGGACACTCTCCTCCCCTGCTTGCTCCTTCCCTGCTCACCACCCTGCCACTGGCTGCTAAATCTCTGATCCTTGTGCTTCTGCTGCCCTCCCCACCAACTGCTCACCAAACAACAGAACAGAAGATACACTTGTTTCCAATTCCTGTTTCGTATATTAATATGTTACATTTTGTTTCAAACTAATTCTGAATTCCAGCCTATATGTGGGGTGAGTGTAAGATCTAAGATGTGCAGTTATGTTAATAACCATTCTGAGACTGTCATACATAGCTTTCTTGTCAAGCAAGCTCCATGCAGGTATAAGATGACCTTGATGTGGTGAGGCCACCACCATTACCTCCTCCCCCAGCTGTAACATTGCTTGTCATACTTCCGTGCTCACTGTGGATGTACTGGTTATTTCACAGTTGGCTTAAACTGACCCCGCCCCACCCCAGGAGTCTGTTCTTGCACCTTACTTATTTGGATGCTTTTATTTAACTATGCTTCTATTGAACTTAATAAACATAAAGTGAAAAAAGCAGTCAATGGTGTAAGTAAACATGGCACTACCATCCACAAAATTACATCACTGCTTCCCAGCACGACCTTAGCACCACATTAACATATCCCAAATACTGGAAATCCACTGACGCAACTGTACTACCATCTCACTAGCAAATCTCCACATCAGCAACACTCTATGCGCCAGAGAACTGCTGTGCACATCCTTCTTACTGTATGACCTCTGAATTACAAAGAACGTTATAGCATTACCAGACTAACACAGCACCATCACAAAATTCTATTACACTGCCACTATTCACGACCACACTACTAGCCTACCCTTAGAGTACTACAAACTCAACATCACTACACTACAACCCATAGGACTGCTCCCTATCACATCACACAACCACCCCTACTGTACTAACATCTTACACCACTGCAAAAATACCTCACTGTGGGTCACTGCTATCCATACCCTGTCACTGTACTACTATAATTATCCTTACAATTCTTCATGAGAGAACCTCACTAGAGTCAGCACATCACATTGCAACACCCCAGAAAATACCGCACCTCCTCATAGTACCACATCACCAACCCAGCACCACTCTGCCCAAGAGCACGCATTACTACCTCAAACAACTAAACCACCGCTGCATACAACTACACTACTAAAGCTCAGAGGTCATTACCGACCACTGCTACTATACTATAACAAACAAACTCCCAGAGTAAGAAATGGGATTATTATTTGGGGTGGGTGACTACCCACTTCCAGGAATAATCACAACCCTTTTCATTGTGAAACCTAAAAGTCACTATATCTGAGATCTACCCCCTGATAGTTATAGAACAGAGCAGACATGCTTAGCTCAGGGAAAGGACAAATTATTTATGCAAGTTCGAAACAGTAATGTAGTCAAAATGCAAAGCAATAAAAAACCCAAACCAAATTAGAAACACAGAGTAAAATGTAATAACCAATATTACACTAAAATGATAAAAATCCAATAAGAGGACAGGAGATAGTATTTGACACAATTTAACATAGAAATAGTGCAAAAAAGCACAAATCGCTAATGATAGTCACTCATTGTGGTAGACCAGGGCCTAGGCAATTAAATGGAGCACAGGTCGAATACACCAATCAGGTTTGTCCTGGTCAAATGTTTTATCTTTGGACTTCATCCTTTAGGTCTTAATCCACCACTGAAGTATTTTCTTCAAGACCCCAGGGCCTTGTGGAGGCACTTAGAGATGCACAGGGTATAAGGGAGAAGCCAACAGAATGGCCCACTTCAGGTCTCACTTGTCAGCTGGGTACTTTCAGGAAAAGGCCTTTTGTATCTAGTTGTATTACTGCAGCTTGAACAGGAGGTCAGACTTGTGATGCTCAGTGTTCACTTCTTTGTCCTGGATACAAGAGGGAGCTGATTCTGTCGTTTGGGTTGCTCTCAGGTCCCAGGAAGCACTTACACATCTTCCTTAATCCTGTGCTACTTTTCTTCTTTTTCTCTAGGCACTTAACTAGAGTCTGTGTCTTTTCCTGCAGACTCCCTCATGTACTCAGCCTCCATGTTGCTTAGGGTCCCCACCTTGCACCCTCCATGTTGCTTCCTCCTCCATGTTACTTGCTCACCTCCAGCTGTAGTTGTTGTTTGCACCTGCTTTGTTGTTGCTTACCCCTCCCACTGACTGTGCTGTTGCTTGGCACCTCTTGCTGTCTGTGTTGCTGCTTGCCTCCTCCCACTGTTTGTGTTGTTGTTTGCCCCGACCCACTGCCCGTGTAGTTGCTCTCCCTCCCACCCCTTCCTACCCATGTGTTGTCTATCTTGTTGCTTGTCCCATCTGTAGTCCTTATAGTTCCTCTCCCTCCTGTCCTACCTGTTGTTTTTGTTGGTGATCTTTCTTGCCCGCCACCACCCTTGTCTTTCCATGTTGCCTCTAACCTCCATGGCAACCGCATTGCTGTGCTGCATGGCTAAACATTGAGAAAACCAGTAGCTCATGTCTTCTAGCTGGGACCTATTTACTTTTGTCAACGCTTGCTTTCATTACAATCCTTCTACAAATGTATGCTCTACTTCCCAGAAGCTGATTTCTGTACCAGATTTTAGGCACTCCAGATCTGGGGCCCTGCCATAACTTTCAATAGTTTCCAATCAGGAATAGTCTTCCTTATCACATTAAAAATATTCCATCCTATTTGAGCTTTAGACATCTTCTAAAATCAATCTAGGTGTCCTATACCTTTAATTTAGTTCCTTACCATCCAGATTCCTATTTGGTGTATATATGAATGATAACACAATAAAAACAATCCAGCAACACAAAAATACCTCACAGCAACCTAACACAGTATAAAAAGCAACAAGACACACACAACATGGGTAAATACCAGACAATAAAAAAAAGCTGAACAAATACAATTCCCCAGCAGAAGAGCAACAGAGCAGTACTACACAACAGTGATAACAAAAGACAGCAAAATACCAACTCAACAACGCAATTGTGTTGTGTGTTTCTACTGTGTTAGGCTGTGTTCTCTTTTGTGGTGTTATGGTTTTGTTTTGTTATGGCGTGTTGACACTGTGATCTGCACTAGTGTTGTATTGTATTCATGCCCTGTATCTGTCTATTGTGTTGTGTTGGCGCTTCTGTGCTGGGACTTTTTGTGAATTTGTAAAAGACATAGTAAATTAGGACCATGGGCCTATAACCATTTTTTTTATATTTGGGATGTAGGAACATTGGCAATATGTAACCTTGTGTTTTCTATGGAACGTTAATGTTATGATGGTTAGCGCTCGGTGTATGTTTTTGAGGAACCAAAAAGTATTCTTTCCACTCATGTGTAGTAACATATGACAGACAAGAGTTATTCATTATTAACGTAATGTGGGCATCTATTGTATAACTGGGGGTCTATTTGAGAGTACTTTGCAGCCTGTCCAAGTAGGGTCCCTCACTCTAGTCAGGGTAAGGGAATCACACAGCTGACATAACCGCTGCTCACCCCCTTGGTAGCTTGGCATGAGCTTATCTCGGAGGAAATGTGTAAAGTATTTTCACACACACAGTAACACAATGAAAACACCACAAACATTCTCCCTTCACACCAGTTTAGAAAAATAGCCAATATTTAGCTGAGTAAAGCAAGACCAAAATAGCAAAAATCCAACATACACAAGTAAAGATACAATTTTTCAAAGATTCAATCTTAGTAAAGTGCTTAGAAACACAATAGCTCCAACTGGGGCTATCACAGCATCTTGAAGGAGTCATTCTCAACAGTCTGACACCACTTGTGAGAGAGTGCGGGCCAAGCATGGAGTCGCACAGACCCCATTTACAGTACCTTGGAAAACAATGAGAAAAAAAGACTTTGCACTGAGTCGGCCAGGTGAGGCATCGCTGGAGTCGGTGCAGTGTCGGTTCGCTACTGCTACTGGGGAGGTGAGGCATTGGATCCTTGCTGCTAGGCAGGGGAGGGGAGGTGAGGCGTTAGTTCCTTGCAGTTGCATGGGAGGTGATGCACCATCTACAACAAGGCGTTGGTTCCTTATGACCCGGCGGGGTCGATTAATTCATCAGGTCAAGACGTGAGGTGTCTTGATCACACCACAAGGCCACAGGTGGTGCAGTGGGTTCTGGTGACATGGACTTCAGTGGCACGGCACTCAGGACTCATGTTGTGGCAGGACTTTGGTGGTGCTAAAGCGGCGTTGGGCCTGTATTGCAGGTCACAGTTGTTGCACTCAGCGGGGAACACGACTCCGGTGCAGACGGCGGCGTGGAATCAGAGAGTGGCACTGGTTCTGAAGTTGCTCTGGAGTTGATGTGCTTAGTTTCTTCTACCAGAGCCAACTTCCAAGGGCCCAGGAACTGGATTTTGCACCACTTGGCAAGTCTGGACTCTCAGCAAGGGAGCCCAAGAACTCGTAGGTGAAGTCTTTGATGGCCCTGAGACTTCCTAACAGGATGCAAGCTCAGTTCAAGCCCTTGGAGAAACCTGGAAAGCAGGATCTAGAAAGCCTTTCACTCCCAGGACAGAAGCATAAAGCAGCAGGCCAGCACAACAAAGCGGATTGGCAGTCCCTCCTACAGCATCCAACTCTTCTTTCTGGCAGAATGTCCTCAGTACAGAAGTGTTCTAACTATGTCGGGTTAAGGTCCATCCATCAGACTTGCGTTGCAGGCTGTGGTCATTGCTTGCAGCAAGGTCCACAGTGCTGGAGCAAGCTGTGGTGATGGTGCTGGCATCACTGAAGTCGTTGCTGGCATCATTGAAGTCAGTGAACTAGCTAAAAACTAGTAGGTGAAGTCTTTGTTGGCCCTGAGACTTCAGAACAGGAGGCAAGCTCAATCCAAGCCTTTGGAGAGCACTTTTGGGGATGGCAGAGTCCTTCCAACACAGTCAGGGGCCAGCGGGCAGCAGGGCAACAAGCAGGGCAGCAGGGCAGCAGGGCAGCAGTCCAAATGAGTCCTTTGGGCAGCCAGACAGTTCCTCTGACAGAGTTCAGGTGTAGATCCAGAAGTTTCTGATTTGTTGGGGCCAGAGGCACAGTTTATATACCCAAAAATACCTTTGAAGTGGGGTAAACTTCAAAGAGTGGTTTTGAAGTGCACAAGTTCCCCCTTAAGCCCAGTCCTGTCTGCCAGGATCCCTGTGGGGGGTTATCAGTTCTTTGGGTGAGGGCAGGCTGTTGGCCTTTGAAATGTGAGAGAGAGCCTCTCCACCCTTCCTGCCCATGGAGACCCATTCAGTATGCAGATCAATGCAGATGTAACTGAGTGTCCTGTGTTTATGGTTATCTGGGTGGAATGCACAAGGGGAGCTGTCAACCAGCACATACCAGACGTGGATTGGAAACAGGCTGTAAGGCACAGATGGCAATAAGTGCAGAGAAATGTCCACTTTCTAAAAGTGGTATTTCTAAAATAGTAATATTAAATCCAACTTCACCAATAAAGCAGGATTTTCTATTACCATTCTGGCCATACTAAACATGACAGGGCTACTCCTTCCAGATCAGAATCTACCACTCAAACGTACATGAGGGCAGTTCTAATGCTAGTCTTTGAGAGGAGCAGGCCTCACAGTAGTGGAAAACTAATTTGTGAGTTTTTCACTACCAGGACAGGTGAAACACCTAAGTACATGTGCAGTCTTTTACTTACATAGCACCCTGCCCTATGGGTTACCAAGGGCATACCTTAGGGGTGACTTATATGAAGAAAAAGGGGACTTTAAGGCTTGGAAAGTATTTTCAAATACCAAGTCGAAGGGCATTGAAACTGCACACACAGGCCTTGCAATGACAGGCCTGAGACATGGTTAAGGGGCTACTTATGTGGGTGGCACAATCAGTGCTGCATGCCCACTAGTAGCATTTAATTTATAGGCCCTGGGCACATGGAGTGCACTATACTAGAGACTTACAGGTAAATTAAATATGCCAGTTGGGTCAGAACCAATGTTACCATGTTTAGGGGAGAGAGCACATGCACTTTAGCACTGATCAGCAGTAGTAAAGTACACAGGGGCATATTTATACTCCGTTTGCGCCGGAATTGTGTCGTTTTTTTTGACGCAATTTCGACGCAAAACTAACTCCATATTTATACTTTGGCGTTAGACGCGTCTAGCGCCAAAGTCCATGGAGTTTGCGTCATTTTTTAGCGTGGACACCTACTTTGCGTTAATGAGATGCAAGGTAGGCGTTCACGTCTAAAAAATCGACTCCGAGGCATGTGCGTCGGATTTATACTCCCGGGCAAAAATCACGCCCGGGAGTGGGCGGGTCAAAAAAAATGACGTACGGCCGCTTTTGCGCCGTTTTTTAGCGCCTGCAAAAGGCAGGCGTTAAGGGACCTGTGGGCTCTGAAGGAGCCCAGAGGTGCCCTCCCATGCCCCCAGGGACCCCCCCTGTCACCCTTGCCCACCCCAGGAGGACACCCAAGGCTGGAGGGACCCATCCCAGGGACATTAAGGTAAGTTCAGGTAAGTGTTTTTTTTTTTTTTTTGTGGCATAGGGGGGCCTGATTTGTGCCCCCCTACATGCCACTATGCCCAATGACCATGCCCAGGGGACAGAAGTCCCCTGGGCATGGCCATTGGGCAAGGGGGCATGACTCCTGTCTTTGCTAAGACAGGAGTCATTTCTATGGGGGTTGGGAGTGAAAAAAAATGGCGCAAATCGGGTTGAGGCGAAAAAATTGCCTCAACCTGACTTGCCCCATTTCTTGACGCCCAAGCTCCATTTTCCCCTATGCCGGTGCTGCCTGGTGTACGTCGTTTTTTTTAACGCACACCAGACGGCGCCGGCGGCTAACGCCGGCTAACGTCATTCAATAAATACGGCGCCCGCATGGCGCTTCAGAATGGCGTTAGCCGGCGCAAATTCTTTTGACGCAAAACTGCGTTAGCGCAGTTTTGCTTCAAAAAGTATAAATATGGGCCACAGAGTCCTAAAATCAGCCAAAATTGTGTCAGAAAAATGAAGGGAGACAGGCAAAAAGTTGGGGATGACCACCCTAAGGCTGTCAGGTCCAACATCTCCCATACGGTAGCATGGGGATTGCCTTGAAATCCCTTTTAAGTGTAATTTCCCATTGAGAGCAGAAAAAAATAGGGTGTTTGGGGTCTCCAAACTCACAATTTAAAAATACAACTTTTGGTGAAGTTGTTTTTTGAATTGTAGGTTTGAAAATGCCACTTTTAGAAAGTGGCCCGTTTCTTGCTTAACCATTCACTCTAGATAGTCACACAAAGGGAGCTGAGGTGTGCCGTCCATATTGTGATGACCCATCACCGGGCTGATGGGTCTTCCTGAGCTAGAGTGGTGGGAGGAGCTGACACTTGCACCTGACTAGGACTGTACCTGTCTTTACACAAAGTAGTCGCCAACCCCCTGGAGTGTGTCTGGGTAGGGAAAGGCAGGGTCTTGTGCACTATAAAGACTTCTCTTTAAAATGTGCCTACTTCAAAGACAGATATGAGTATAAGTACCTTTTAAATACAGTGCACCCTGATCACGCGGCTGCCTTGGGCCTACTTTAGGGGTGACTTAACATGTAGTAAAAGGGAAGGTTTGGGCCCGGCAAGTAGGTGCACTTGCCAGGTCGACATGCCAGTTTAAAACTGCACACACAGACACTGCAGGAGTAGGTCTGAGACATGTTTACAGGGCTACTCATGTGGGTGGCATAATCAGTGCTGCAGGCCCACTAGTAGCTTTTGATTTACAGGCCCTGGGCACACACCGTGCACTGCACTAGGGACTTACTAGTCAATCAAATATGGCAATCATGGAGAAGCCAATCATCAATACATTTTAGATAGAGAGCATATGCACCTTAGCACTGGTTAGCAGTGGTAAAGTGCCCAGAGTCCTAAAGCCAAGAAAAACAGGTCAGAAAAAATAGGAGGAAGAAGGAAAAATGTTTGGGGATAACCCTGGAAAAAGGGTGACGACCAACAATAATGGTGGCCGCTTATATCAGAATGCAGGCCCTTGCCTAATGGTGGCAGTTATTAGCACACTATGGGCACCTATGACATGGCATAATTGTTGCTTACTTGTAATGGCATAATGTTGGTTATTCTTGATATTTTAATAACATTATGTTTTATGCTGAGGTCTCAGTCTATAAGAGTCCATAAGATTGGAGTAACCCGTCAGCATGCATTTGCTCACTAATTATTCCATCCACTCACCCTTTCAACCATACATCCAAGCACTCGCATTAATTATCCATGCACTCATTCATTCGTCCAGTTGGCTTAGCAATGTTTGTTTATTCTATCTCATGAACACTATGCTAATGCCCCCTCCTGTTGGGAAAGGGGTGTGCAGCCCTCCACATATTGTGCTGTTTTGGTGAAAGCATTTTCTGTCTGCTTGCATATATCGTGGATTAAATAAAGAAAATGCTAAAAGTAAGCCCATGAACATACCAAGGAGAGGCTCAATATCAGAACTGAAGTGCGATAAAAACGGGGTAGTCTCTTCTCACCATCATACACAGTATTTAGTTATTAAACGAAGGGAAAGACCTAGTAAGAATAAAGGGAAGTATAGGGATTGGAAAACTCTAGTGATGGAAGATTCGTCCTTCAACAACAAAAAACATAGCAAATCTGTTTTCACTAATCTGGAAATCCTAATAGCAATCAACTGAAGTAAGCTGAGATGGGGTATATCCTGAGTTGACAGCAGTAAGTTGGCGTACTCAACTTCCTGAAAGAGGATTGCATGTAGAGGTTTCCCTTTCTAAAGTCAAAATAAAGTAAGGGGCGTGTGTTTCTTTTTCATTAAGCATAGATTGTGAAATGTGGTGCTGGAATTGGATCTAAAGGAGAAGAAATAAGCAATAGATGGTTAACCTGGGGCACGTCGCTCCAGCGTACTTACAAGAAAGGTCTGGATACTGTTTGAAAATCTCATCGGGGCACTGTTAACCTTCTTTCAAGAAATACAGGAACCGAGTATTAACATTAAAATTATATTTAGTTTCAAAGATGTCGAATGTATATTTATCTCATGCCTTATTTATTTAAAACCATGCATGAAAAATAAGAGCACAAAATCTATAGGAGTAAGATTAAAATTGTTAAAATTATGCAATTTAGAATTCTGAAAGCAGACAGTAATAAACTAAAGTAAAGTAATACGTTCTAAACTAAAATCATATTCAGTAATTCTCTGTAGTATGCAACCAGTGCTTAATTTGTGCTTGTTGTTTCCGGTGCTGAGCACCGGCACTTGTTTGTGCGAGCCGGGGCTTATTCTTCTGCCTCAAGCATTTGCTGCGAGTTCTTGTAGCAAAAGACACATATGGGAAAGACGGAGGAAGAGAAAAGCGAAAAAACGTCACAGAGTTAGAAAGCAGAAAGCTTGAAGAGTGAGCTGGAGGGGCAGGGAGTGGCTATAAATAGATTAAAGAGGCCCGAGATGGCTTCAGGGTTACTCTGCCTCGGCATTCCGTGCTCACACATTTAATTGCAGCAACCCCTGTTTCAGAGGAGAGTTTTGAGCACCGGCACGTTTTTATTTATAAATTAAGCACTGTATGAAACATAACATATACATATCCATTCATTTAGGTGACAGCAATAGTAAAGTGGCAAATTCTCATAACTAACTTGCAGTAATCACTGAAGACTTAGAAAGATATCAAGTATCTATTTACACGTGTTCGTGTTTTGCTAAAAACGTCATTATAAATAGCAGACGACTGTGAGGATAGTATGATAATAAATAGAAAAAAACTCTAATTTAGTGCTGGTATCATTTTATTCAACAAGCTTCCAGATGTTTAAATTGAACAATATTGTTTGTAAATGATAAAATAAGTCATAGACATGAACATAACGTAACTATGACACCGAAATTCTTCATGGCGTTAACAGATTGTAGGATGGATTCTAGGAGCTGTTAACGTCTGGACGCAGCGGCCACACTTCTTCACTCATTGAGGAGGCCAGAAGTAGAGACAGCTCCTTCCTATAGCCACTGTGCTGCTTTACACTTCTACTATGTGGAAGCAGCGCCTATCTCTCTGAAGGGCCAATCAATGGCAGGAAAAGCCAAAGCTGCATTAAACAACTCTGGGCAGACAGGCAACTCTTAAGGGTGAAAATAATAGAGGAACCTTGCAATCACAAAACCAGGACAAGAGTAAATGAGTCCCTTATCCCTGGGCATGGGATTTCAGGAGGTGCAGCCGAAGGAACTCTCTTAAGAGTACTAAGGGCTGGATAAACAGGAAGGAAACTGGCACCAAAGTGGGAGGGAAAACCCACAACCATAGATACTGGAGCTCTTGTAACTCATGGTGATGATGGTTTCAGGTCCTTATTGGGGGAACACTTCCGGCTTTTGGTTAGGGCAACCAGTGCCACCACACTGGGCCCCAAGATATAGGGCATGGCACTATTTGTGCTGTGGCAGAAAAGGAGGGCAGAGCAGACAGGTCAGGTGTCATTTGAGCCATCATAAAGCAGCACAGAGGGTTAATGTGCTTGCTGCAAAGCACAACGTGTAACATGCAGATCACAGATGTGCATTTTATAAAGATAAATCAGTGGGTTACAGCTTTGTCACAACGATCCTTTTATTACCTTCAGTTCATAAGTGACAATCCTTCTAATATAGCACAATGAGGTATGAACTGGCATCATAGAGCAGCATGCAAAGTGCAAACTGTAGGTTTACAAAATGCTTGGGATTTGTTTCCAATCTGTCATCATTCTAAGGGTGCTATAAAGTTTTCCTTTGAGAAGTAATAAGTTGTTATTGATGTAGGCACCGCTAACCACTGTGTAATATTTTAAATCTTGAGTATGTGTTTTATCACCCCAAGCACTCTTAACAAATAATGTCAACCAGTATGGATGATAAGTGACCTCTACACCTTGTAGCCCTCAATGTATTAAGTAACATTTCCAATCCTCTGATTCACATACTTGTATGATTCTTTCTCTCTATTTAATGTGTGTGACGTAAAGTGTTCTGAAACCAATACTGGGATGAGTAGCACCATAAAAGAAATTAAATACATTTACGATATGTGCTATGGAGAGATGAGAGGCACTGTTGGAGGGTGGTAGTGAGGAACTCTGGGGAGAAGAAGGGTGCACTGACAATTTTGCAGTTGGTGCCACCAAGACAAAAGCTGGCTCCGAGAAAGAGAAGCAGGAAATGAAGAAAGAGAAGAAGCAGTAAGTGACATACAGGAGGCTAATCCATTATGACGAATTTTGGAACTCACAAATAAGGTATTAGTAGAGGAGTCTAGATAGATTTGGAAATACATATAGTGTCATTTCCTATTTCATGTTCCAAGAAAACACAGAATAGAGCCATATTGTGTGCAAGCATGGAACCAGAGTGCCCTGCGGGAGTTTCCCGGGTGGGGCATGGTCAGACCAACCAAGAAGGGTGACATTCTGAGACCTCCTCCGCTATCCAATGGAATCCGTGCCACTCAGTCACTTCTCCTGGCCACCTGCACTTGGTGCCACTTCTGTGTCTACTTGAGACCATCCTTAGGGGTCCTGCCTTGGGGGTCCTGCTTGAGGCAGAGAACAGTCCCTCATTCCTGGTGCAGCCGACTATCTGCATCCAGTCATGCCTGCTGTTGGCTTCAGTGAGAGCCTTGCAGTTGCCTCTGGGGTCTGCGGGGGTGAAGTGAGACCCATCTGTCCTCCAAGCTCAGCCATGCAGCCGCAGACTACCCCAGCCACCACTCATTGCCCCTTCCTGACAGCCTGGTAGGGTGAGGCCACCCAAAGTGATCCCTGGGTCCCATTGCCACTTCCTGAGACAGAGGGCAGCGTCAGAGGCCTACGGGCAGGCCTAAAACAGCTGTCCACCACTCTACTCCCAGCTGCTTGTGCTGCCCCCTCTGCTTCCACGGGGGTGAGTAGGCAGACTGCATGACAGAGGGCAACTCCTCAGGCACTGCATCAATTGCCCTTCACCTCTGCACCAGGGAAGCCTACAAAGTCTCTGATCACCTGCTGGAGCTGCGGATCACACTACCAAGTCCCTGACTGCATTTTCACAGCCTAGATCCGTTGGGGACTACTACTGGTGGTCCAGGGGCCTTGCAACCGTTTCCTGGGCCGGATGGGATGACACACTGCCAGACCCAGTACAACTGAGGGACTCTGTGGGGGCCGGGACTACCCCATTCCCCCACGCCTGGCTGCTCGTACTCCTTCCTCAGGGTCCATGGGAACAAGAGGGCCAGCCTAAGTGGCAAGGCTTTAACAAATTTATCACTCACTGGCAATTTTTGCCAGGGGAAATCTGCGCTGCCCTCAGCTTCCTGCGGTGCTGCCTAGGGCCCCAATCAGTTAAAATGCCATAGTTAAGGACAAAAGCTCTGGTGCCCAAATCAAAATTGATAAGTATTCTATCCCACCCACTGGGGCCTCTGGGCCTTCGGAAGACAACTCGCTGCCCCAGTGGCCCAGTGTGCCAGAGTCTGGTATCATCACTACCATCTTGCAAGCTGTCCAGGCCTTATGAGAAGCTGTAGAAACCAAAATCAGGGTGGTGCGAAATGATTTCTCCCTTCTCTGCCAGGTCCTCTGTAATGTTGCCTCCCAAGACATTGAGGCAGAAGGCCACATTTTAGCACTATGGAATTACATGATGGTGCGAAGGCCACAGGATCCAAACTCCCCTCGCTGGCCCTGATTTTTACCATATGGTTTGGCCTACCCTAACATTGAGGGTTAGTGGGGCAGGATCGGGATGCTGTCTCGAGTTTTGGAGCGATTTAATGATCTGACACCTTGAATGGCACTGTTGGTTATTCTGGAGCACCTCAGAGGCGCCCAAGGGGAAAGAACCTTGGTGGGGATGGCCACTGTGGTTACGAAGAGAGAGGTAGCATGGCAGTGGAGGTCCATTGACCCACGCTCTGTGAGTGGTGGAAGGGAATAAATTGGTGCGTTCAACAGGAGGAGCCAAAGGGTGTCCCCAGAGCCATGCTAGAGTCTGGGGTAAACGGTGGGGGTATTATGGCCCAGGTCAACATAATCTGGACACTTAATCATTTGATGAGGGAAATTATGATACATATGTTTTAACATCACTATTACAGGTTGCTGGACCTTGTTGTTTCACTCTGTTTTACTGCAAAAATAAATTAAAATTGTTTATGAAACAAGGAGTTTCCCAGGTAAGGATGGGAATGGACTAAATAGAGTTTACCCCAAAAGAGCGTTTTTAACAATGGAGAGAGCTAGAGGGACGTGCACTATCCAGGAACCTGCCAGTGTGCACGACCAATGATAAGCTCTCAGCTCTCCCACCTCTGCACGGACCGCAGTACTTCAGACAAGAAACAAGCCTCGTGAAAGCATCCCTATGAGTAATAGAAACTCCCAGAGGCCGTGGCGAGGCAGTCCTCTTATGGCGCCACTGAGGTAACAAAGCTAATCAGTGGAGGCAGAAACATACCAGGAATAGATTTAATTTTGTAAAAGGTTTAGAAAGACTATCTGAAAAAAAATAGGTATGTGTGTCAGATATAGTGAGAACCTGTAAGTGAATTCTAAGAATAACTGGATATGTTACAAAATGAATTTAAGGTTTGGAGGGTTGAGATTTAAAATGTGTTATACTTAATATATTTTTTAAATTGCATGAGAAAAATTCAACAAGACGACAAATATTTAAGGTGTATCTTAACACATGCATAATCCTGGAGCTAGACCCCTCTGCTAAAACCCAAATAATTCGTATTATGAGAACAGTTACAACATAACAACTATTTCCAAGAAACATCTCTTTGCCGTAGAACTCCATCTAAATCCAGGATAACCTGCACTCTTCTAACTTTATAAAATACTACCTTAGAGTCTACTTTCAAGAATATGCAGTTTCGTCTGGAAACGACCATTCCTATTGGATAAAACGCTACCGCCCAGCAATTTCCCCTGCAGCTTGAGCGACCTTGTGGAAACCCCAACGGCTCCTACTATGAAAAACGCAAATACGTAGTAAGTGCTTCAGACAAATATAGACTCTTTCTGGAGCATTGCCCTGTTGCCTAAATGCCCTCACTGTTCAGATTTTTATGCAAAAAAGGTTTAAAAAATCAGAGACCAGTGCACGCTATGCCAAATGTCAGTAAAGAGGGAAAAAGCATCCACAAAGACTTCATTTGGCACCATATTTTGTTTTACTGACGTTGGTACCAGGCAGCTTATAACACTCACAAACACCCCCATAACACCTGCTACCCGACACACTTTTTGTTTTGAGTTCGTTCCCTTTGAATTAAAACCGATGGAATAGGAAATGCAACACTTACACAGAAGAATGACATTTCTGCTGAGAGTCGGGCGAGATCGGTACTGTCAGGAACCTTAAGGTGTCTATGTGGTTCTCAGAAACGGTTACAGGCTGCCTGTGCCGATCACAATTCAGAGTGGGTTGACTCCTGGGAATGAGATACTATTTCCCTTGCTATCATCAGATGACAATGGAGATTCAAGCATCCTGCCTGGTTCTGGACTTTTATTTATTTTATTTGTGTTTCAATATGCAATGTGCTCTAACCGCCAGGAAGCTGTCTCTGGCTTTCCGCGTCATGCCAGTTTCATATATGTGTTATTACTGTCTGTTTCACAGTCTATAGCTCTGATTACAAGGGCCTCACAGGGTAAGTGCTATTTTCACACCTGATAACATCCAGCTACCTAGGGCTGGATATTTACTGGGGGTGCTAAATTGTACTTATTCTGAGTTTATGGGGTACTGTATGCATACCAAAATCTGCATGTACTCTAAATATTGTATTCTTTTCCTCTGTTAAATTTCGGCAAGTTTGACCTGTCGGATTTTTTTTTTTTGAAAGGCTCTGGCTCATCACATCCACTAATTACCAGGCGTGGTAAACTCCTCACAACATTTTATTCCGATCGTAAACAAATGTGTCTCACTCATAAACAGAGCCATGTCTTTTACGGCAGTATAAGTGACAGCATTGTCTGTCAGCTTGGGACATTCTATCTGGTGTGTGGCCATCAAACCAACACTTAAAAATAGAAGGTGTCATGGACTCCAGGGGGGAGCCGGTAGAAGGTGCTGTAATTGTGACCTTTCTTTGTGTCAACAGAATAACGTGTGCCGTGTTCAGAATTGGTAATTGAGACACCATTTAGGCCTCAACACCGCATTTGCTGTGGTAAAACAACCGCCTAACAGAACTGCTCTGTCAAATCTACAGGGAAACTGGAAGGAAGACATTCATGAACACAGATATACCCTCTTTAAGGCTACTGTCGCATTTGTTGGATAAATAATGGTGTCTAACTGTAGTCTGCTTGGCTGTAGTGCTCATTCATTTTGCTCAGTGCCCGTCGTGCTACATGTGCCTTCTGTGTAAAGAGGTAATGGTACCTACGCATCGAAGACTTATTCTGACTGAAAACAATGGGTGAAAAGATTAGGCTTTTATTGGACATATGGTCACGTGATAGTGGCCACACTTGGTGCTTGTAGATACAATACTACAGTGGAAAACCATAAAAATTCAGCAGTTAGAGTTCTTTCTAGTAACTAAAACTCTCGCCCGAAGATAACTATAACTCGGGCCATGCACAGTTGTCTCATCAATAATTTTATTGCAAATGTTGCAGTGAGAATATGAAAGATGGCATAAAATATGTCATCAATGATATAACTTGTGGAGTAGTAAGCTGTGTCTGGCTAAAGCTCAAGGGTGCAAGTTTTAGTTACTTCAAAGAACTCTAACTGCTAAATTTCTATGGTTTTGTATGAGTAAATTCAGAACCTAACTATAACGTTCCTGGAACCTTTGTTTTTTTTAGTGAATTTCTGTTTTTTAAAAATGTATAGTAATTTTCATTACTATACGTTAATCTAACCACTGCCGCAGTGGTTGGCCACAAGGTGAGGCCAACCCCCTATAAGCACCGAACCTGGCACCGGCCTTCTCCTGTGCACAGTAGAGGTTGCCCACAGGGGCGGGCCTGCACCCAGTCCCTGCTGCCAACCCCTCCAACCACCCATCCTGATGCTGGGCATGGTCCTTTGTTCAAGCACTGTGGAAGTTGTTCGCAGCCTCTCTGGGTGTGAGAATAGGTGTGAGAGGCTGTATCTGGGGGTAAGAGTTGCTGTCAGAGTATCTGTCTGGGTGTGAGACTGCATACATCAGTGTTTTATTGGGTGTTTCAGTATTTGTGTGGGTCAGTGAGTGGGTGTATCAGGGCGTCAGTGGGTCTGTCAATGTGTGTGTGTCAGTCTGAGTGGGTGTGTGAGGGGGTGCATAACTATCTGAGTGGGTCTGAGTGGGTGCATGAGGGTCTGACTGGGGCTCTAAGTGAGTGCATGAGGGTCTGAGTGGGTCTGTGAGTGGGTGCATGAGTGTCTGAGTGAGACTGTGATTGGGTGCATAAGTGAGTGGGTGTGTGAGTGGGAGAACTGAATGAAAGAGAGACAGAGAGAGCGAAAGAAAGTGAGAGGGAGAGGGTTGGAGTTTTTTAGTCTTTGATAGCTTATATCCTTCAAAAGAGTTAGTTGTTTCCAATTTAAAATCAAAAATGTTTTTTTAAATATAATATTTTTTCTATTAACAAAAAAAAAAAGATTTAATGAGTCCAACTGGACTCGAACAGCTAAAACTCAGTGTGAAGGTCTTTGACCTTCACACTGAGCAACAGTGTTTTTTTTGTTTTTTTTGTTTAGCCCTTTATGCTGGGCCTGCTTTTTTTTAATTTATTTTTTTATAACAAAATGCCCTTACAGGCTACCTTGCACTGTGGGGTAAGCCTTAAGTCTTACCTTGCAGTGCCATTGTTTCACCAAGTACGGAGGTGCTTTGACAGCAGCTCCGTGCTTGCTGAAGCATTTCATCTCTGTCCCCTGCATGTGTGCAGCGGATAGAGATGAAAGGTCTGCTGTTTGACAGCGGGACTTGCTTTAAAGGTTTGCTGTGGCTTGGCTGCAGCTGCAGACATAGAAGGAGCTGGCCCTGGGGGTAGGCAGTCCCCAGCGTCCTCAGAGGCTCCACGAGCCACATGGCCCTCCTCCTATGAGAATAGCCCTGGGGGGTGGTGGTCCCCATGGTGTAGTGGGCCGCAGGCCCCTCTCATATGCTTGCATTAATGCCCCGGGGGTGGGTCCCCGTATATATTTAACTAAAGGTCCTGAGGGGATGGCGGTCCACAGGGCAGCGGTGCTCCGATAGTGACCCTCTTCACTTTTTTCAAGCTTTGCTCTAGGGTGTGATGGTCCTGCAGCCCCCCTGCATATTTTAAAATTAAAATTAAAGCCCTTGGGAGGTGGTGGTCCCCAGAGCAGCGGGGAGCCACGCCCCGCATATAAAAACAACAAAAGCTCTGGGGAGGTAGTTGTCCCCGGAGCTGTGGGGGGGGGGGGCGGGAGGCACTCCACACTCAATTTTTAATGCCCCCACTACCTGGTCCAACCGGGGGCCTAAATAAAAACAAGCCTGCACTTGTTTTTTTTTTTTTTAATTTTTGCTGCGGTTTTGCAAATATTGCAATCTTGCTGAAAAAAATAATAAAAACAACTTTTTTTGATCAGGGGAGTCCCTCTGGGACCCTTACTCCCCACCCCCCACCAGTGCTAAGGGGTCTCGGTCTTTCTACCCTGGCCCCTTACATATTTTGTTTTTACTTTTTTTCTGGGACTCAGCTCAACCTGGGTCCCAAGATGGCTGCTGACACTTCCTTGTTTTGAAGTGTTGGCAACCAATTAGAGCTGTGCATTTCCCTGCACAAGCTTGTCTTTGTTCACAAATACTTAGTTGCCAGAGAAATACAAATTTTTATTTCCCTTAATTTCTCAAAACTAAGACGCAAAAGTATAATCTGTGTACCGACAGCTAGCTTTCTGCCAAATTTGGTATAATTCCGTGGTTCGGCCTTTCGGCAAGTCTAAAGAATCGTATGGAAAGTCACATGGGAAATGCAACCTTTTTTTAGCCCCCTTTTTTCTCAGCCCCCGCTTGACAGATCACCCCAAAAATTTCCATGTGCAAGAAGAATCATCGCAACACTTCTTTGGGAAAATTTCCTGAAGGTTCCTCAAATGGTACGAAAGATATAGGCAGGTCAAAAAATGCTTTTCCTATGGAAACATGGTCCTAACTATAACTACTTACTGGAAACTGCCAGTAGGCTATATATACATGTGTGTGTGTTTGTGTGTTATTCTATGCTTAACATGTCCATAGGTAATTGCATAGTTCCTAGATAAGTTGTTAGATTAGATACTTATGAATCCCTGCTTCCATTTTAGCAATCACAATGAGCAAATGTTATCTTAACTATTTTTATCAGCAAACATGTTGCTATTGAAAATTGCGGAAGGGTAAAATATTGTTAAAAAAGTACAACCCCAAATATTTCAAATCTTGAAAGTCTGTGTTTAACAACACTACTTTAAATCTCAAAATGCTATATATCCATTATTATATTTCTTACACATATAGGCCCTCATTCTGACCCTGGCGGTTTGAATCCGCCAGGGCAGAGGACCGCGGAAGCACCGCCAACAGGCTGGCAGTGCTTCACGGGCAATTCTGACCGCGGCGGTAAAGCCGCGGTCAGAAAAGGGCAACCGGCGGTTTCCCGCCGGTTTACCCCTGGCCCAGGGAATCCTCCATGGCGGCGCTGCTTGCAGCGCCGCCATGGGTATTCCGACCCCCTTCCCGCCAGCCTCTTCCTGGCGGTTTACACCGCCAGGAAGAGGCTGGCGGGAACGGGTGTCGTGGGGCCCCTGGGGGCCCCTGCACTCCCCCTAACAGGGCCCCATAATGATTTTCAGTGTCTGCTTTGCAGACACTGAAAATCGCGACGGGTGCAACTGCACCCGTCGCACCCCTGCAAATCCGCCGGCTCCATTCAGAGCCGGCTTCCTCTTTGCAGGGGCTTTCCCGCTGGGCCGGCGGGCGATCTTCTTGAGATCGCCCGCCGGCCCAGCAGGAAAGTTGGAATCACCGCCGCGGTCATTTGACCGCGGTGCGGTGTTTGGGCGGTGTCCGCCCGCCGGGCGGCGCCCGCCGCCCGCCGGGGTCGAAATGACCCCCATAGTCCCTTATCATGTATTTACGTATCTATTTATTTATTAATTTAGTCCTACTGAACAAGAGGAATAAAATAAAAATAAAATGAAAAAAACTCTCTCATAAGCTTTACTCTGTCTCCCCATCACCCTATACTTCTATCAATCTATCCCCTATACCCACTCTCTGATTCATCCCAAACCCATTCTACTACTATGATCTCCAAAATAACCTTGTCTAAGTTCTTCACTCCTCTATCACTCCTGATTCACCCCAAAGCCCAGTTTACTACTATGATCTCCCAAACAATCCTGCTAAATTTCTCCCTCACGTATCTCACCTTTGACTCGTCCAAAAAACTCTTCTACTACTATGACCTCCAGAACCCCTTTCTACACTCTCTTCCCTCTTCCATCTCTCCTTTACTTGTTCCAAGCCTCATCCTATTACTATAAACTCCCAATTAACACTTCTGGATTCTTCCCTCCTCTATCCCTCCATCGTTCTATTCAAACCTACTAACAAACTCACATATCCTCCACTCCACTCCACTCCACTCAAATCAACTCATACTAATACTGTACTCATATTTCCCTATATTAACCACCACTAATCATTTTGGGTTCCGGAGTAGCGTGCTACTCGCCGAAATGCTCTTTGACACCTTGTCAGGGGTACTAAGCGCTATCTAAATACAATTACAATTACAGTCTACTTTCTGGACAGTGTTAAGCTTATACGCTGTTGTAGTAATACAGACAGATATATTGAGCAGTCCAGACTGGTTGTGCAAGCCTTACAGTAGAAGAAGAGAAACAAGATGGTAAGGTAAGTAGAAATTTAGAAAAGAAACATTAATTAGAAGAAAAAGGGGAGATAGGGGAAGTTCTCAAGAGTTAAAAACATTTAAGTGTGCTACTGGGTGCACCAGGATGAGATGGATCTGGACCTTTTCTTTCCCCTATTCCAAATCTCTCTCTTTTGAAGTGATAACGCGTCCGAACCTTGATAATTTGACTTACAGGGGGACTCGTTTTAGGCCAATGAATCTTTTGACCACGTTTGGGGACTTCCCAGAACGAGATATCCGTTTAGCATTTCAATCAATAGATCAATAACCTCATCAATATTCACGATAACTGATCAATCAAATTAATCAATAACATTTAATAAGAATCAAACACACCATGACCTTTCAGCCATGAATAATCACACAAATCTAATAAGATTTAGGATATTTATTCCCTATTAGTTACAATCTAGTATCATATTTATTAGTCGCAATATCAATAAGCACATCAATACCACTATAACTTGTCAACTCGAGTAAGACTTTAAGAAAGCATAAGTCATGAACATTAGAACAAAACACAACGTTAACAGGAGTCAACTTTAGCAGAGTATCATTAGTACATTATTCAACAAAGCGAGAATTCATTCATTTGTCTTTTGCACCCGATATTAGTGAACTCCTCAACTAACCTCTAATTAGCATCAGTATGTTGGGCTTCATGCAAAAGAATTTAGCAACATGAATTTGGAAAACATCTAACTATGGTCTCTATCAAAAGAGCAGTTGGTACCTAGAAAGAAAAGGCAAACAGACAATTACAATTTATCATCAGATAGTTTCCCATCCGAATGAGTCAGTCTGCAGGATCAGTCTTCGTCCTCAGGACATCAGTCGATTCGCCATCAGCCAGGACAGACAGGTAAGTCTCAGTAGGACATAGCAAGAAAACTCTTCCCTCATAAGGAGAAGTGCATAACAGGCAAGGGGTGGGATGAGGATGGTTTAAAGTATCAGACAGCTAAAGACAAAGTCTCTCAGAATGGCAAAGGGTGATGAAGAATGGCGAAGAATGGCTCGATAATGGCTGATTTCTCTTCCGGTCACACCGTTATATCAAAGTTGTCAAACAAGTCTCTAATTTCCCATTGGGCAATAGTTGGTGCATCGTTATCTCTGTCCAATAATTCGTCACACACCTTACTAGAACTTTCACCTAAGACAGTTCTCATGCAGTTTGTTGGTTCCTGTGATTGACGTCTTCAATGGGTGGAATGTCAGGTAAGAAAAGTTACACTTGTCGTTCCAGTCAGTAGTTCCATTATCTTCCCCTAGTCCAGACGACCTTGCACCTGCTGCAAATTACACTGTTGCATTCAGCAAGAAAGTCTCATTGAGCAAGTCGGGTCCCATGAGAAACAATTTTGTCTACAGCTACCCACATATCTCTAGCTTCTGGGAAAGTACAGCTTTGTGTCCTTCAGAAAAGCAGCACATTGCACTTCAGAAAAACACAGTTATTATGACACCAGACAGCTAGGCCCAGACCCTTGCTAACTAAGGCGTAGTGAGTAATTTAGCATAACCCTAACACATAACTCTTAATGCTAATACAAAATCATACATTAGTACTCTGTTAATTCATTATTAGTCAGTTTCATTAATCATCGTATACATTGGTGGCCACTCCCCATGGGCACATTTCAAACGCGTACATTATTTTTCTTCTAACACATTTTCTATGCGGCTTCATTATACATTATATTGCAAGCTTTTCATGTTAATATTAATTCTAAAAGTCACACTCCAACAGAAGCATCACAACGCACCCGGCAAGATTCCTCTTTGAAGGAGACGTAGCCCTACATTATGTTGAGAGGGCCGGTAGCTCCCTCCCAGGGGTTGCAGAGCCTCCCACCAGGTAAGAGCTAGTGCCCTATTAATCAAACTACCGCAGCGATGGATGGGTTAATCCACCAAAAGTCCCTGCTTGTCATTGCTGCTGACTGATGGGCAGGCGTAGACTTATTTTTATGGGGAGTCCACCTCCAATAAAGGCCCGGACTTTCTTTGAATGCATCCAAACACAAATTTGCAGACAAAACAAATATGATATGGGCTTGCTAGTGCTTAGTGAGCAAACACCAGCTACATTTAGACCAGTTTTAGGTTTGTCTAACTAATGACAAAGTTTTTAGGGTGGGGAACCTGCAGGTCTTCCTTAAACCTACCAGTTGGGAGTCGTCTTGGGAAGCGCATGCACCCCGACCTCCAGCTGGTGGATAACAGATGGGCCAGTCTCCTCAGCCTTTATGCCTATCTCTAACAATTAAGGGATCATTCACTACCAAAAGGAAAAAGACTGGAAAATTGTCTGTGTGTTATATGTTTCTGGGTGGAGAGTGATTATTTTTTGTTACGTTATACCTCGCTGCTTAGGATTTATCACCTGGCATAGAAATTCACTACCCACCTGGAGGGAGAGGCATTTTTTATGCAATACCTGAACACCTGAGTTGTTTTCAAACTTTTCTGCAAAACTTGTATTACTTCTATATGAGCCTAGTCATTTTTCAATACCTACGTCAACAAATCACAGTACTTTATTATACACGTGTATTTCAGTGTACCCAGCAGGAATGCCCACCCACCAGGCCTCAATAATTGCTCTTTAGGAGGACGGCCTCTTTAAGACACGGAATACCTAGGTCTTCTCCGAGAATTGAAACATAGACAATTATTTTAATTTCTTATTTAGAAACTTCGAATCCATGCAGATTTTTTAATTTAATTGTGAAGTTGGAACATGATTTTTTCCCAACCAAAATCTTGAAGGGGTGTCTGGCGGTATAATACAAGTGGAGTTTGTGTAAGTTTTTTCTGCTTTATTGAAGGATGCGTTATATGTAGTTGTATTCATATGACTGGTCTGTATTGTTCTAATGGACTGAATCCAATATGCACCACATTTTCAACAGTATATTCTCCTTTCTGCGCAGGCCCTGCAATCCCAGTAGGGGTAGATGTGCAAGTTGAAAGCTTGGACAGTATTTCTGAAGTGGATATGGTAAGTCCTCCTGTCCCTTTCATTTTTTTGTGAAACATTGAACAAGAGCTGCGTGCATAATTTTATGCAATAAAGGTGTTATTTCCTGCTGGCATTGTACATTTTCCAAGTTCGCCTTTCCTTTTGCTTCACAGGATCTTTTGTCGGCAATCTGCCTATATTAAACTTTTGCCCTCATTTTCATCCAGGTGGAGTAATGTGAAATGAAAGGAAACCGTTTTTTATTTTCCTTACTCTCACCATTGGGCTCTCTGATTTATACATGTCTGAACGCAGGTTATGATTCGCTATAGTTTTTCCATTATCTAAATAAGGCAAGTGAGAGACTGAAGTGTCACTGCCTGTTTACAAAGATGTCCATTCTCACATCTGTCTTACATGAAGAATCAGGAGCCTTTACACTTGCTTGTTATACAACATTTACACACTTCCAAGAGATGGGATTTGTCAATAAAATAAGAGAGCTTAACTTATCTATGTGTGTGTGCAGCTGGCACAGGGGAAAAAGACCCTCATTGGGACACCCCAAAAATAGAGGTGCACCTGAAAAGCACATATATGCTTAAGGGGCATGTGTGTGCTCTATTGCAAATAAAAAAATAAGCACTTTGAGGTGTATTTTTTTTAAGTTGCACTGGTTACCACTGACTTCAAGTTGGTGGTAATTGCATCTCCAAAAGGCCCAAATCTCATTTTGAAATGCATGGTACATCAGAATAGTAAATGCAAATGGGAAATCCCTATTTGCATTTCCTATTCTGGGAATCGCAAATAGCGATTTCTACAGGGTAGAAATCACAATTTGTGATTCCTTAAAGGGCTTTTTACATTAGATAAGCCCAGTTTGCATTTCTTAGCCTGAAATACCGATTTAGACCATTAAGAAATACAAAAAGGCTTCGTACATCTGGCCCAATAACTCTAGCTTCAGGGGAAGGCTAAGAGGAAATAAACAGTAAAACACAATGAGCGGACCTGTAGATTCATAAGCAGATGCAGATTTGGTTGCTGTCTTGCTTGTTCATGTCATCGCCCTCGATCTGCATAGTTGTCATCTTTGTGCTCCATCCTGAACAGAATTATGACTAGTGAAATTGAAGAAGCAGATGGGAGGATTGGTAATGTTGGAAATAAGCTACAACTCTCAAGTTCCTCCCTTGGTAAATATAAGCCAATAACCACACAGAAACACTCATCAGTTACAAGGGATACGGGGAAGGTTTTCTTTGCCCAGTTTTACCAATATGGGCATTTGACAGTGTGTTATTATTAGTTGGGGGACACAAGGAAATAAACATTTTCAGATTTTACTTAATTAAACAAAGGAAAAGAGCTACATAGAAAGCAAAACAGACAGGAGACTATAGAATCAGCTAATAGTTAATTTCTTTAATCAATGAGTGAAACAGTCATGGGCCTTGTCAATGGTCTTTCCTACTGGGAAATGGATCCGTTGCCCTAAGCCTACCACTGCACTCTTGGGGGTCTATCTTGCCTTTTGATACAAGAGGGGATGAAGAGATGAAGACTGGGCTAGTGCGCCTTGCACATCTGTTTTCATGTTGTATATCAAGCTTTTGTACTTTGTGACACCGAGGTGGGATTTCAGATGCAAAATATAAGAAATATACGTGGAAAGAAATTAGTGCGACAGTCCAACAACTGGACTAAGCAATTCAAATAATTTGTTTCACCGTGTCACTTTAACAAATGGTATCGGGGGTATCAGAAAAAATGCGATTAGTCGCATTTATACCTTCAAAATTGTTATAAAGCTCAGAAACCATGGTTGAAAACAACCAACATGTATTAGGGTAGATCATATGTAAAAGAAAAACAAATTGAAGTATGATGAAGTACAATTTAAAATACTCGATTGAACACATATATACATCATATAATAAACTATCAAAAATATATTAACTTCTTACAATAAAAAAGAAAAGGGAGAAAGGAAAAAATATTCGTACCAAGTGTGAAGTAGCCAAATAAAAACTGTTAGTCTTAACCCTGGTGTAGGCTAAAACATTTTAAACTTTCCAAGCAGACTGGCAAATTAATGAAAGAGAGATGTAGTATTCATGGGGATTTGAGAACTACTTCCAATTTTTCTGTTTGTGTAAAGGGCGATTTAGTGTTACAAAGAAAGTAGGTGATAGGGGACCATACCTATTCTCTTTTGAAGGTTAATGAATGATGAGTTACAAACCTTCTGTCTAATTTATGATTGTGCCAAGCAAAGTTTTCTTTGAATTACTAGTTATTTGTCGGAAGGCAATAGCCAATGGAAATTAATTTATTATTAAGTAATTCAGAAAATCATTTATCAGTGAATATTCCAAGAGAATATGTTTGTGAGTTGAAAGGGAAAATTAACTTGAAAAACAATATTAATTTAAATTCTTAGTTTTCCAAAAAAAGAAATAGTATTTGGGAATAAAAATAACATATTGTTGGAAATGACCCTTTTTGCAGGGTTATCCCCAAACTTTTTACCTTCTTCTCCCTATTTGTTCTAATCTGTTTTTGCTGGTTTATTGTCTCTGCGCACTTTACCACTGCTGATCAGTGCTAAAGTGCAAGTGCTCCCTATGTAAATTGTATTAGTGATTGGTTTATCCATGATCGGTATAGTTGATTTATTAGTAAGCCCCTAGTAAGATGCACTAGAGGTGTCCAGGGCATGTGTATCAAATGCTACTAGTGGGCCTGCAGCACTGATTGTGCCAACCACATCAGTAGCCCTGTGAACATGTCTCAGACCTGCCACTGCAGTGTCTGTGTGTGCAGTTTTAACCTGCCAATTTGACCTGGCAAGTGCACCCACTTTCCAGGCCCAAACCTTCCCTTTTTATACATGTAAGGCACCCTTAAGGTAGGCCCTGGGTAGCCCCAAGGGCAGGGTGCAGTGTATGGTAAAAGTGGGACATGTGTTGTACATGTCCTAACAGTGAAATTCTGCCAAATTCGTTGTTCACTGTTGCAAGGCCTATCTCTCTCTTAGGTTAACATGGGGCTGCCTATAAATATTATTAAAGTGCAGATTCCCTTTGAGAGCAGACAGAAATGTGGAGTGTGGGGTCTCTGAGCTCACAATTTAAAAATACATCTTTTAGTGAAGTTGTTTTTTGGACTGGGAGTTTGAAAATGCCACTTTTAGAAAGTAGGCATTTTCTTGCTTAAACCGTTCTGTGACTCTGCCTGTTTGTGGATTTCCTGTCTGGGTCAGTTTGACAGCTGGGCTGTTTGCACCCCTCCTCTAGACAGTGGCACAAAGGGAGCTGGGTGTAGCCTGCATATCCTGATGAGTCATCTGAGCTAGAGTGGAGGGGGGGGTGGTCAATTACACCTGAAAGGACTGTGTCTGCCCTCACACCATGCAGTCTCCAACCCCCTTGTGTGTGTCTGAAGCCTGGCCTGGACAAGAAAGGATCTTGCAAACAACTGGGACTTTCCTTTTAAGTTTGCCAACTTTAAAGGCAGAAAGGGGTCTAGGTATTGGACCCCAAACTCCATACTTTTAGAATCTTTCTGGAATCAAGAGGAACCTCTGCCAAGGAGAAGAGCTGAAGAGCTGGAAGAGGAGTACTGTCCCTTTGCTCTGTTGCTTTGCTGGACTGGCCTGAAGTTGCTGCGTCTGCCATAAAAGAGAGCAAAGGGTGAACTTTGCTCTGTATCCTGCTTGAGAAAGTTCTCCAAGGGCTTGGTTAGAGCTTGCCTCCTGATGGAAGTCTCAGGGATATCAAAGACTTAAGTTGAATCTGCCTACATCACTGGGAACTGTGTGGTTTGTGCTGTTCAAGGAGAAAAATGACCACAATGCTGTCAATGATGCCGCTGACCTGCACCGTGACCTGCCAACGCTGCACGGATCCGCACAGAGCAGCAGTGCCCTACTTCGCACCATGACCCTGGTCTCACCGATGCAGTCATCGGACGACATCACTGAGCCACTGCTTGCACCACGACCTGTGGGCCCCGCACTCCAGCATGGGCATCCCTGATGACGCCGCTCCTGCTGACACCAGCGCCACTGCCTGTACCGTGGCCTGCGGACAATGCTCATGAGGAGCACGAAGCACTGTACCGTCCCACACCGCAGCCTCGGTCCACCGATGCCAGCACCATCAACTCCAGTGTCGTCAACAGACGTCCCTGTCTGCACCGCGACCCGTGGATGCCGCACTGAGCCCGTACCATGCCGCACCACCGACTTGGGCCTATAGACGACAGCGCTTCAGCAACAACAACACCACTGCGTGCACTATGACCTGGTGACACCGCACGTCACACCACCCCACTTCACACCGCAGCCCTGGTCTCACCGATGGCGCTGGATGCCATCAATGAGCCGGTGCCTGCACCGTGACCTGTGGCCAACACACGTCGTATCGTCCCGCTTCGTACTGCAGCCCCAGCGCTATCCATGCCTGCACTCCTGACTTCATCAGCCCGGATTTCGACCTGCCACGCATATGACTTCAAGGGCCCGATGACCCCCGCACCGACTCCAGAACCGAAACCACAACACCAGCAACGCTGCTCTCCGAAGCTCACCATGAAGATCACGATGGCCTGTAAATCCAAAGGTACTGTTTGTGAGTCTTCCCAACACCGTAGCTGGCCTGCGACTCCGTGGACCGGCTTGAACTGTTGGACTGTTGGTTTTGTTGATCACGACCCCGTGATAGTCCCAAGTGGAGCTATCGACTTCAAGGAACTGTATTTTTGAGTTAAATCATGTAAAAGTCATATCTTTATTACTGTATGGGGGGATTTTATTGTTTTGGTCTTGTTTTACACAGTTAAATATTGGTTATTTTTCCAAAACTGGGTGGTGTCCTTTTGTAATGTTTTCACGTATTACTGTGTGTTATGTCCAAATGCTTTACACATTGCTTCTGAGATAAGCCAGACTGCTCGTGCCAAGCTACCAAGGGGGAGCAGGGGTTATCTGAGCTGGGTATCTCCCTTATCCTGACTAGAGTGAGGGTCCCTACTTGAACAGGTGAAAACCATCTGCCAACTTGAAACCCCATGTCTAACACATATGCATTTAACCACTTTTACAAGATCAACAATTGCTATTTTCAGCTTTGGAAATCTTCACAACTTAAGGCTGAAGAAATACAATTTCAGAAAAATGAAATCTTGGTGGCAGAAATATACAGATACGTCATAGATGGATTAAATCCTGTAGGTCAGCACAATTGTTGGCAGCATTTCTCAGCACTTTACGTTTATGCTAATTTGACAAAGGGTACATTCGCACCATCGAACCGAGAGTTTAGAAGATATTTTCATCTCTCACACAGGTTTCACCGGACCTGAGACTGGGTATTCCATTATCACTGCAAATCTACAATTCTTGTACAACTTAACAGTGCATCTTAATTGGGTCATAAAACCTTTATACATTCACTATTTGCCTCCATTAAAGATCAGATTCGCTGAAAGAATCGTGAAGGTAAAGGTAAGGGTGACAGCATTGCAGGCTACAGCGCAAAACCTCAATATGGGAATAAGAAATAGAGTGTGTGAGACAGAGTGACTCATTCAGGAAGTTTGTAGTTTGAGAACAATATGCATGTTTTTATTGGCATGCTGATACCTTTTTGTCTTACATTGTTATACATTTACATCTGTAAATTATACTTGTACCATTAATCATATTATAAATGATTTCTGATGATATTGCATGTGTGAAATAATGTATGATATTACAAAGAGCGGATAGTTGGCCTGGGAGTGGGTGTTAAGGTTAAGTTACTAGTTTATTTTCATGAATTTTAAGAGCCTAATCCCATAGCGTCAGAGGACAGAAGCCTTACTGAGGGAGGAAGCCCCCCACTAGGAATGCACCATAATATCCTCAAGAAGTAAGGAGCTTTAATGACCCCAACCAACCAATAATCGTAATCATTGCCACAAACATTACAAGGCATAAATCTCCCGCCAGTAGAGGTTTAGGGCCAGATGTATCAGAGCGCAAATGGTATGTGACTTGTTACTGAATCGCAAATTGGATTTGCGACTACATACCGATTCGGTATTAGGAAGGGGCGTGTCAAGGGTGTTCCTTCCTAATACCGAATCGCAGAGGTATATATGATTGTTTTGTGACTGTGAAAGCGGTCGCAAAACAATCGCAGTTACCACCAATTTCAAATAGGTGGTAACCTATTTGCAAAGGGGAAGGGGAGACTACTGCCTACTCTTAAAAAATGTAAAGAAAACTTTTCATTTTTCTGTTTTAAACGCATCCCGTTTCCCTGTGATTGTAGCCATTCTCAATGGCCTACCTCATGAATATTAATGAGGGAGTTCCATTTGCGAACCTTGCGAATCGCAGTATGAAACTCATGGAGTTTCATACATTCAATTACAATTACTTAATTGCGATTCGCAAAAAATCGCAATTAGGTAATCGCTATTGGATATAATGATACATTTGGCCCTTAATGTCCACAAACATGAATGAGCATTAATGACCCAGGCAGCCCTGACCATTACTGGTCCACCATAGTGAGTATTAGTTGGCAGAATTGGTAAGGAACTTTAATGGAAGCAGTCATTAAATATGCAGAAATAGTCCTAGTCACCAAGGAGCTTCATGACCCCTCGCATTAATGATCATTAATGCCCTCAGGTAGTAATAAACAAACAACTGTACTTTCCCCGGCCTTCAAATGTACAAATTGTAACAAAGGCATATTGGAACATCTTTAGAACATTCGGTAAAAGAGAGAAAGATTTGACTAAAAGACTGTGACTTGTATTACAGAAAATATTGTTTATACCTCTAAATACTCATGTGACAATCATATGTAAGCCAGACACCATGGAATTCTGATTAACATCAGAACTAGAAATTAAAACGAGTGTGGCAAAGCATTACTGTGTTCTAAACTTGAGGTTTCTCAGCTATAATTTCTGGTGGTCAAGATGTTGACACAGCTATTGAGAGGAGGAGACTTTACACAGAAACATTAGGAACAATATATGTTGAATTTAGAGGGACTCATAATGCTCTTGAGGAAGAAATCAGCATAGAGGTGTTGCAAGATTTAGACATTTGAGGCTTTGTGAAGTTGACTGAAGTTTCTAGGCTTGACCTGATTACAACTGGTATCGGTGTACAGGGCACAGAAGGGTGATGTACTGATGATTATGAAGCAGGGCTCCATAAATGCTGGCTGTAAGGTTGCGGGAGGTGCTGCAGCACCCCCAAAATAATGATGCTTTGAGTTCCAAATGTGAATCAGCTTTGAAGATGGCTTTACATTTTGACACATTTGCTGTGCTTTCAAAGACCAAGGCCTAAAGCAGTTTTCAGACAAATTGCTGCTTATTCTTTTAACATAGAGACTTGGGTTTTCTTTCTCTTATTGCAAAGTGTGAGGATTTTGTAGAGTGAACTCTGTGACAATCTTGCTGGTGTGAAAGGAAAGGCTGTAGGATGTCTTCTAACACACAACACATTTGAAATACCTATAAATAATCTGTCCAAATATTTCAAAATATATAAACAGTTAGGAATGCACAAATGGAGCTCCCTTTTCTAATTCTGAAGAGGGAGGGAAACAAAGATGTTAATAGGATCGAAAGAAATCATTTCACTTGGTGATGCACAAATGGCAAATATTTGCTGAAACCTAATTTCCACACATTATTCTTTGTGCACTATATAGTTTTATAAGTAAAACTGTATGCCTGTACCAATTTAGTGGTCATCTCAAAGAAAAATGTGCTGTGTGTTAATGACAGTATGTACCCAGGAGCGGCTCGAGGGCCGTGGGAGGAGTGGGTTGGGGGGGCGCCGGGGGGCGGTAGGAAATAAACATTAAATGTAATAAAATAAAAAATAAAAAACACCTCCTAGTCGCTCCTCTTTCCCTCGACGCTCCTCTGACTCTGCAGGCACAGGCTCCCAGCCTGCCCTGCGCCAATCCTGACACTGCGCAGAGTAGCGTCAGGATTGGCTGGGAGCACTCCCAGGCAGACAGGGACCCTGTGGAAGCTCTCTCCAGCCCAGCAACTGGCCAAAATAGAGTGCATGGCAAATACCTATGTCAGCATCTTGTCCTAATTTAATCTGCTCCGGGATCTTAATTCCAACCAGTGTATTAATAACTTCAAATATTATCTTCCAGTAGGCATTTTGAACCTGACACGATGCATACACATATGGATCCATTAGCGTCTGCATCTCCACAGCGAGGACAATAAAATTATCCCTAGGGTTCCAACTCCATAGGTTAGCCAGAGTATAATAATCAATATTAAATATGGTAATTCTGAATTTTATGATTGGCGGAAAGTAACATCGAACCACCTAACTTTATAGATTCTTCAGTGGCAATTTTTTCCACACTTATGTTTAATCTCCTGCCCGACTGGGTTACGAGGGTTGGAGAAAGTGTAGCCTAGGTCACCCTCTTTTAGTTTTTCTGATGCACTGACAAAGCTGTGCGTCTCAACGACCTTCTTTATGTAGTGGAATTTTAGGCTTGTCATTTAACACCAAACTTTTTTCTGTTATCATCGTAGCCCCTAACATTCACTGAGATTGTTCTAAATGTATACATACTCACCATGTCTGATGCAACAAAACAAAACAACTCTTGCATTTAATAACAAATATTTTCCTTCATCTTCCTCACTTTCCTCAAACTTAGCAATGGCACAGTGGATGAAGGTGACCAAATGTGCTTGGCAGGGGCGTCTCCTCCACTAAAGTGTCGCCCCACTGGATTGAGGGGAAACTAAAAATAACACAACATTATTATCATTTTATTTTTCCTGGCAGTAGGAAGCAGGGGGTGGGGTGGGGCTGGAAGGCAGGGAGGGCGTGGGTGGAGGGCTGTAGGAGTGGCTTTGCAGCACAGAGTGTGCATGTCTTTTCAGCTGGCCGTGTTGGACCAGCCAAACAGACATGCGCACTTTGCATGCTCTCTACCCAGCTGTATTGCACAGCCGAGTGGAGAACATGCACAGGCTCCCACTCCCAGTCTGATAGGCGAAGCAGGCCGCTCAGACCAATCATGACGCTGCTATCATGCTGGTGACAGCAGCGCTGGGATTGGCTGGGAGCCTGTGTGCAGCTGGGAAGAGGACAAGGACAGAGGAGAGACGAACGTGTCTCCCCCGAAGGTAAGCGTTTTAAAAAATGTTTTTTTTTTTTTTTCACCGCCCCCACCCTGTCCAACCCCACCACCCCCGTTGAGTGGCACCTGCCACTGGTGCTTGGTGCTCTTTTATAAGTGAAACCCACGGAATAATATTGGTCAAAGTGAGTGTCCAAAACAAGAAAACCATGGCCTGTTACAAATTGGTAAACAGTACAAACACGTTCTATTACAGTGACTCTGCTCCGAGTACATTTTGTTATCTTCACCCACTGCACCGCTGTTAATAAGTTTTCTTTTCCTTTTTTTCTTTTCTTACAAATAAAGAAAAACTTTTGGGACATATTTATAATGCCCTAGTGCCACTATGCGCCACACTAATATCATTATTTTCGCTGTTAATGTGGCCCAACGAGGCTGAAATCCTCACGCTGTATTTACAGAGTGGCGCAATGCATGCATTGCGCTACTTTGTAACCCTTTGCACAACATTATGCCTGCGCCAGGCATAATGTATGCAAAGGGGGCATTCCCGCGTTAGGGTAGCCTGAAAAATGGCATAAGGAAATCTATGAGATTTCCTTGCACCATTTTTTACAGCACTTTTAACGCCTGTTCAAGAGCAGGCATTAAAAGAGGGCTTCCATTCTTTAGAATTGGGTCCTATGTACTCTGCAGGAGTAGCGCCAATATTTTGGTGCTACTCCTGCAGAGTACATCAATAGCATCATAAGAAATGACGCTATTGCCCCCTACCCTGCGCCATGGTGCACCATATTTTAAATACGGTGCACACATGGTGGCGGTAGGGGAGTGCTAAGGGGTGCAGGAAAAGTGGCGCTGCGCTCGGTGCACTCCACTTTCCATAAATCTGCCCATCTGTGTTTGAGATTGATGCTATTGTAGGTCTCTGACTACTCTCGTCTTCCCTTGTTATTTAGTACCAATTTCTAAGTTGAGACACTGATTTAGTTGAATTTACTAGCTATGCCCTATATAGGTGGAATTCCTCTTCAGTTCTTGTGGAAAAGAACTAACTGAAAGCAACCACAGCATTTATCTGATTATGTTACTTCCTACTCCAACCCCTGGCCTCATCATCTCGCGGTAGGAGTATTTCCCTCATCATGCAAAGCTGCTACTGCATGTTCCCAGCAGGCTGATACAAGCCCTCCAGACGCCAATCTGCTTCTGCTGGATAGAACTTTGCTTCAGGCAGTCGTGGATAAAATCTATACCCTCGTCAGCAGCTCTGTCAAGTTTGATCCTTTCCCTATCAATGACTTGATTCAGGGTCTTTTGTAAGGTCATCTAGAGTCGACTGAGCATTTAGGTCTATAATGGCTAGACTGACCATAGTACCACTGTGGGACATTGCTTTGTTGGTTGACTGGGGTGTGAACCCTGGCCCAGCAGCACCCACAACCATTGTCAGGGTAAGGCACAAGCAAACCCCCATTAACCTGTGCTCACCCTCTAGTAGCTTGGCACAGTCAGGCTTAACTTAAAGGCAATGTGTAAAGTATTTGTGCAACACTTCAAACAGTCATACAATAAAAACACACCAAGTTACATAAAAAATGAAATAAGACCAAAACGACAAAAAAATCAGTAGGACTAGAGATATTCATTTTTAAAGATTAAAGTGTAAAACAGCACCTAAAAGCAGAAAGCGCCATCCACATCTACCTCTCACACTGGCCTGGGTCAAAGTCAAAAGTTCAGGCTGACTGAAAATAGAGCGCAGGTCACATATTATCCCCAGATCAGTCTTGCTGAGGTTCTCAAGTTTTGTGCCAAGAGTCCAGTTCACTTTCGAGAGGGCTGCGAGGAGCAAGGAGTGCTTTGCGGGAGGCTTTCGGCATGGAGCAAAGAGCAGGCTGGGGGTCGTGGACGGGCAGGCTGAAGCTTCATTTTGCCGACTTGCTCCGAATGGTTGATGCTATCGTGTGATGAGACAGACTGGCGGCAGTCTTGGTGCGGAAGGCCCTGGTAGCAGTCGCGAAAAGCCCAAAAGTTTGATTTCAGTGCCTGTGAATCACACCAAGGCTCCAGGGCCTGAGAGACACTAGTTGGGGTTCAGGAACCTGCAGTAGTTGGGTGAAGCGGCTGGTGAAGGATGTTGGAAAGCCAGCAAATAGCCTTCGCAGTCATTCTGAGGTCCTGGGTTCAAGATGAAGTTTCAGGTCCAGTTCTCCTTCCCCAGGCAAGAGGGCAGCACGCATTAGGTCAGCACAGCTGGGCAGCAGCTCTTTTAGAGCAGCAGAACAGCAAAGTGGCAGTCTTTTCTGCAGCACAGCAGTCCTTCTTCCTGACAGAATATCCACAGGTCTGAAATGTACTGAAGAATGGGTGTCTGAGGTCCACTATTTATACACAGTAGTGGCTTTGAAGTGGGAAGAAGCTTCTAGAGGCATGCTTTTGAAATGCACAGATGTACTGCCTTCCTTGCTCCATACTAACTCCAGGTGGCATTCAGCCCTCTGTGTGGAGACAGGACACAGCCTATTCAAGTGTAAGTGGGGCTGGGCCAATTTCCCCCAACCCCCCTATCCTGCCAGTGATGGCCCATCCAGTCACACCTAAGCTCCTCATTGTGTATGGCCGTCTAGGAGGAACACACAAAGCCCAAGTGTCACCCACACCCCGTCATGTGACCCAGAGACAGGCTGCAGGCACTAAATGGCTAAGACAAGAAAATGCTAACTTTCTAAAAGTGGCCTTTTCAGAATTATAATTTAAAATCCAACATCACCATAAATTAAGGATTTTAATTTGTGATTCCAGAGACACCAAAATTGAAGGGATGGCGTGTTCTCATTTGGAAATTACACTTAAAAAATGTAAGGTAGGCCTGGCAGTAGTGAAAAAGGAATTAAGGAGCTTTTCCCTACCAGGACCTGTAAGACTTAAAAGTACATGTCCAACAGTTTAAATACATTGTACCCCGCCCTTGGAGCTATCCAGGACTACTTTAGGGGGTGACATATGTGGTAAAGGTTTACTTTGCCAGGTCGAAATGGCAGTTTAAAACTGCACAAACACTGGCTGCAATGTCGGGCTTGTCGGGTTAAAATGCTACTTAGGTGGGTGACACAAACAGTGCTGTAGGCCCACTAGTGGCATTTAGTTTACATTGCCTGTGCACATATAGTGCCCTTTACAATGGTCTTATAAGCCAATTAAATATGCAAATTAGGCATACGCCAATTTTACAATTTTGTAAGCAGGGAACACAAGCACTTTAGCACTAGTTAGCCTTTGTCCCTGCATAGGCTCACTAGTAGCATTTAGTTTACATGCCCTGGGCACACACAGTGCACTTTACTAGGGTCATACAAGCCAATTAAATATGCCAATTAGGCATAAGCCAATTTTACCATTTAAAAACAGGGAACACAAGCCCTTTGGCAGTAGTTTGCAGTGGGAAAATACGCAGAGTCCGAAGGCCAGCAAAAATGAAGTCAGCAAAAACAGGCAGTCTGAGGGCAAAACATTAGGGGGAACCACACCAATAGGCCAAGTCTAACAGCCATCATGGCATTTTTCCAGTGGGCTGCATGCCAGGGGGCTGCTATTAGAGCAAAATGGACTGCCATTACCCTACTATGACCCCATGGCCCTAGTCTATTTGTGGCCGTCTGCAGTGTGGCACTGGTTTGAACATGCTTACTGGGCTGATTTTGTTTTCTCGTCAGGTCCTGATTTCAGTACTAGCTACACTGCCTACAGCCTCCTCTCAAGTGTGTACACAGAAAATTTGTCATTGTTAATGTGTTTAAAGAACCAAGTGCACATAGAGGTTAGTTGGATCAGATGGGTATCAAACACTCTTCCCAAAATCTTCTAACCCTCCTGGTCCAATATGAAGTCTGGCAGTAAAGAAACAATGTGAATTATAGATGTAGATAGGAGTGCTAATTGTGATAAAATGTTGTGCAACTCATTCTTAAGATCAGCAGTGACTTTAGACTAGATATGATTAAGGTATAAATATTGTCTCCTAGGTTGACATGAACATATTGGGAAGGTGCGACAAGCAAACTAGGAGGTGGAATATACTGTAGAACATGGAATGTTCAGTATTTTTATTGCCCAGAATTGTTCTAGACGGACCACACTTTGAAAACTGATATCAATCTTTTAATGAATGAGGGTCATGAAGGAAAAAAGTGAAACTCAAAGATATACTGTGTTAATATCGGTTGCTATATACATCTAGTGATGATGTGAACAAATTAAACTAGCCTTCTACTGCATTACGGTACTTGAAATATTTCCCACAGTGACCACTGCTTCCTCCTCAATGGTACATTTATCTACTAATCCATAACATTTCTGTTTATCTAGAGAAAATCTTTAGCAGTGCTTCTCAGAGTAATTTAGGCCCTTCTGTTGCTTTTAGGCATTGCCAGATATGCGTTCCCTTTTGTTGACCACCTTTTAGTGAAAGGTGAACAGTGGATCACTGGGGCAAAGTGAGATTCAGAATTTTCAGCATCCTGCTCCATATCTTACTAAACTCATCCGTGAAAAACGCAATTTGTGACAGCCAAAATTATTTGCATACTCTCATTGTGTTCTTGTTTTCCCTCAGTTCAATATTAGCACCTGCCTACCCCTAGTGCAAATCTTAGCTTCCTGGTAGGTGTGATCAGAAGTGTTAGCTCAATCCAATAAAGTTTGCCACTGTATAATGTGAGAAAGCTCCAATTGTGTAGTTCCGGATGTATTTGGGTTCACCTCATGCTGATTTCGGTGTTCATTATGGGGAGATATACAAAGTGTTTCACAGAGAGATGAGAGCACCGTGTTCCTACTATCTCAATTAAGGTTTGTTTGAGCATTTCTGAAGGGCAGGAGTGAAGATGAAGATTCAGGAGGGCTGAAGGCCTGTCATATTTATAGGCTGTCCACCTAAGATAAATTAGAATAAAGTTAATCTAAATATTCTACAAGTGACACAGTTACATGGCCAGGGGGTAGATTCAAAACCTGCCAGCTTTACTGGATTCACTTTGAGTACTCTTGTTATAGGAAATCCCAAAATGGGGCAGGCCAGAGCCATGCCACATTTCAATAAAGTTTGTCATTTAAATTAACTGTCTGAAAACTGATCTCCTGTGGATAACGTGAAGATATGAGGCGGTACTAGTCCCTGTGGACGAAAGATAGGCACCCCAGGTGGAAGCCGAAATGGTGGACAACAAGTACTCAGGAGCCTGCATTTCAAAATGAGTACTAGTTCAAGATATGTATCAACTGTAGTGGATGTTGAATTTAGTGTAATCTTCATAAAGGATATTTATACATGGCAAAAACGGTAAGGCAACAAATAAGAAATTGAGCAGTGGATGGAGAAAGGGAGGCAATAGTCCGAACACTGCTGAGCACAGTGATTTTGACAGTGAATGTGGTAGTCCACGCAGAGCATATCAAATAGGTTATTTTAAAAAACAGATTTAGAGATATAAGCTGGAAATGAGTATATGTATGAAAAGAACAGCAGACACCAATATAAATGGACACAGCAATGTGCTTTTGTTTCTGAAATGTTGACAATAGCCTCCAGTGGACACTTGATTGTAATTTAATCCCTCCAAAGATATGACTATGTTAAATTTATTTTCTATAGGACTTCACGATGACCCTGTACTTGAGGCACTACTGGAAGGATGAGAGGCTGTCCTTCCCGAGCAGCAACAACCAAAGCATGACATTCGATGGGAGGCTTGTGAAAAAGATTTGGGTTCCAGATATGTTTTTCGTTCACTCTAAGCGATCTTTCATCCATGACACAACTACAGACAATGTCATGCTGCGGGTTCAGCCAGACGGGAAGGTGCTCTATAGCTTGAGGTATCACTTCATCCTGTTAAGGTTCTTTTCACTATGATAGCACATTGTCAAAGGTTTTTGAGGGACATCAAATTTAAAAAAGTGTTCAAAATGGTAAGAAAGATATTTAAAATGGTGGATTATAATTGATTACATTATAGAAGAGTTATCTGCTCTTAAGGTGTCCTTAGCAGTGTATTAGATGGTATTATAATGACCAAACAAGTTGCAGTGCAAATGAGAATGAATACATGTTGTGGCGGTACCGGGATAAAAAGTATTATACATTGAAGACATGGGTGGTACGCAGTCTCCTCAATCATGTGCTCCTAAGAAATGTTCACAGCATCTGCTTCATTGAACCTCTCTCCTGCTGACATCACAATCAGCTGGAGAAACATTTGCAACACAGCCAGCTAGTCTGCTACATATATATCTCTGCAAAACTATTTACAACACACCCTTCTGTCTACTATGCACACATTGCTAGACTTGCATAATAACAATAATGTTAAGAATAATCATCTGAGTAATACATAACAGAATCATCACGTGTTTTGTGGATTTCCGGGCTCCCTTTGACTTGGTGGACCATGAGATTCTGTGGACAAATTGGAAAGTATGGGTATACTGGGAACACTACTGGGGATACTAAAAGAGCTCCATACTGGAAATTGGGCAAGAGTAGAACTGGTTGCAGTTGGAAACCTTTCCCAGAAGATACGTACCAGCAACGGGATTTGGCAAAGTTGAGTGTTGGCTCCAACCCAATTTTCCCTGTACCTTTCTGATCTGCCAAAAATGATTATAGGTACTCATTCCTTCTCTCCCAAAATGGGGCGCTCTCATATATCATGTCTGGGATATGCAGACAATTTGGTTCTTATAGATTGTATGGCAGTTAGTCTACAAAGGAAATTCTTTAAAAAAAAAAAAAAAAAAAATTGAGTTTTATAAACTGTAAACAAACAGTGCAGTGCAGGCCATGCAAGACAGAACATTCATACTGTATTACAATACCAAAAATAGTATTGAGCATGTACCAACCAGTGGACATTCACATCCAATATATAATTGAGGCTCATCCACCCCCCCAAACCACAAAAAATCCACATGAAAACAAACATGATATGGAATCTGTGAGAAATGGATAAATGTCAGTACCATAGTTAGTCGTCACCTGCTCAAAAGGCTCATTGTGTGATGTCCCCCCCATCCTCCTTACTATCTGCAGAGCTTACACCCTCCACACCCGAGATCCAGTCCAGTAATGTACCCCAAGCCTCCAAGTCAGTGAGTGCCTTGTCATCCCTTCGTGCGAAGCGCATATGTTGCTCCTCAGCCACACCCAACTCCGTTAGGTCCTGTATCCAATCAGGGAGCAATGGACTCCGGGTGCTCATCCATCCAATCACTACCCTGCGCCTGGCCAGCACCAACGCCATCTGAGCTAATTTATACGGAATACTCCGACCCCGCGGCTTCTGCACCACTCCCAATAGGCAGGCCATTGGTGTCACCTCTATCCCCAAGCCTGTCACCTTCTCTACTTTCGCCACTACTTGTGCCAAAAATTGTTCACCAGTCTGCAAGTCCAAGCCAGATGCAGGAAGGAAGGCCCCAGCACACCACATCTGGGACACTCCGCCCTGCGTCCGGGTCAATCTTATTTAAACGACTTGGCGTAAGGTAAGTTCTGTGTACAAAGTTAAAGTGCAGGAGCTTAAATCTGTTATTACATGACACCTTACGAACCATGGACAGTGCTAGATCCCAATCAGTATCGGACATGGGTGCCCCCAGGTCCCTCTCCCAAGCCCTGCGACTCACTCCCATCACTGTCGACTGGTCCTCCCGAAGTGCTTTATGAAACTGAGCAACCCCTCACCCCAGTTAAGAAGGCCATGTAACACAGAGGAAGCCCCGGGTGCCAGAGGGAAACCTCAAGATTATCAAATACTAAACTACCTGTTTTTGCGGGGGGACCTGCCTTTTTGGTCCTGGGCTCACTAACCATATAGGGGAACATACCAAACCCAAACGTTTCTGAAAACTATACACCCGAGGGAATCCAAAGAGGTGTGACTTGCGTGGATCCCCCAATGTAATCTTACCCAGAATCCTCAGCAAACCTCAAATTTAGCTAAAAAAATTACATTTTTCCCACATTTCTGTGTAGGATCACCGTACCGGGACAAATTTCCTACCACCCAATGTTCCCCTCAGTCTCCCGGTAAAAATGATACCTCACTTGTGTAGGTGGGCCTGTGACAAAGAAGAGCCAAAAAACGTGTCGAAATTGAGGGGGAACCAAAGCGGGTCCAAAAGGGCAGTTTAAAAAAAAAAATTTAGGCTGACAAGTGGGGTAGAATCTTTATCGGTATAGTTGAGACAATGCTGGGTGGTAGGAATTTTTTGGATTACTGCAGATTCCGGAAGGTTCCATTACAAAAATGTGGGGAAAATGTGCGATTTCCAGCAAAGTTGGAGGTTTGCAGGGCATTGTGGGGAAGAAAATGTTGCAGGGTACATGTGAAGCACACCACCCTGGAAACACCCAGATGTTTAGTTTTCAGATGTCTCTAGGTCTTGTGAATTTTTCTACATGGCAGCGTCCCATTGTCCAAAAAGTGCATCCCTCACCATTTCAAGTGGGACAATTTTGAGAGTTAGTCAAGCTCTCATGGCCCAACTGTAGAACCAAAACCCAAAATAATCAAATGCCCTTTTGCTTGCCGTGAGATAAGATGTGTTAGTGTGCAGGAGGAGAGCTGAAAGACTGTTACCCCCTTCAGTTGGGGTGGGGGCATAACCAGGCTATTACTGGTTGGTAGCCACCACCCCACTATTTTTTTTTTTATTCCCTGGCATCTAGTAGACTTTCTGCCCCCCTGGGGTGTGGATCAGGGGTAATTGCCCCATCTGTCCACTGGTGGGCAGAACAACTTTAGCCCCATATATTTGGGGTGGGGGTATGGCCATACCCCACCCTCTTAGTTTGAAAAAAAAATCTTCCCTGGTCTCTGGTGGACTTTCTGCCCCCCTTGGGGGCAGATGGGCCTTCCAAAAATAGGCCGATCTGCCCCCAATGGGGGCAGATATAGTCAACAGTAATGTGCTCCCATGGGAGTGACCCTTATTCAAGGGGCTGCCCCCCCAAACAAAACACACACATACACATACATCAATCCCTGGTGCCTAAGTGGTTTCTGCCCTCCCCCCGGTGGCAGATTATCCTAATAGAAATAGGCTGATCTCCCCCCAAGGAGAAGAGAAATGACCTAAAATAAATTTGCCTCCCCAGGGGAGCAACCTTTGCCTAAAGGGTCGCTCCCCTTGCGTGAAATTGGCAAAACAAAATCCCCGGGCCTAGAGGTTTCTGCCCCCTTGGGGACAGATTGGCCTAATAAAAAGAGGCTGATCTGCCCACAAAGGGGACAGAAATGGCCTAAATACAGGTTGCCCCCCAGGGTAGCTACCCTTGCCTAATGGGTCACTCCCCATACATAAAAACATAAAGTAAAAAAAATATATATATCCCTGGTTTCTAGGAGTTTCTGCCCCCCTGGGGGCAAATTGGCCTAATTATAATAGGCTGATCTGCCCCCAGAAAAGGCCTAATAATATTTTGCTCCCCTTGGGGGCGGCCCTTGCCCAAGGGGCCGCTCCCCTTATGCGTAAGTGTAAAAAAAAAATCCCTGGTGTCTAGTGGGCATTTCTGCTGCCCAATCGCATCGCGATCGGGCAGCAGAAATGCTTGTAGAGACATAAAAGGAAAGGAAAGGCCTTTCCTTTCCTTTCATGCCTATGCCTGCCCCCTCCTCCCGAGCGGAAGAGAAATGCTAAGCATTTCCGCATCGTGCTGGAAGCATGGTAGGTGACCTCATAAGATGTTACTGAGAGGGATCGGGGGGGGGTCGGGGGTGGAAGAGGAAGCGCTTCCCCTTCCATCCCTGACAGGGGTGTGTGGGTGGGAGGCCCACGGGGGGAGTGCTAGCGCTCCCACAGTGGGCCGGGTGCAGGATGAGCTGGTCTCGTCCTCTGCACACGAGTACCGTGGCCGAGGGCGAGACCAGCTCGTCCAAGGCACCCAAGGGGTTAAAGCAACACCTTTTAAGCGATAACATTAGGTCATGGTTAGTGGCACTTTACTTTTTATTTAGAATGGAATTTCTTTATTTAATCTGTGGGTTAGCCAGATTTTTATTGTCTATATATGGCAGGGTACATTTTACTCATAGCTAAATCATTTGTTTAATCCTTATATGCTGGGCCAATATACTTTATTATGTTCTACAAATGATTTATTAGATATTGTATGCAACTACATGATGGTTTTCAACTATCTATCATTTATTGTTTAAGGGACAAGATCTCAAATGAGCATATCTTACTAGTACCACTACTGTCCTCTCTGATATAATGAGAGATTAGCTTATGTATGATGTACTATGAAGGACATTAACAGAGGTTTGATTTTGGATGAAGTGAGACGTGTAAACGGATTGTGTATCCACCTGTGGAGATGTATGCCTGAGGGAAGAGAAGGGATGCAGGGTATTTCTGATAATTGATACCTAATACAAATTGATTTGTGTCTACTTGTTATTTAGATGTATATGAAAAAATGCTGAAAGTGCTGGACTTAATTTAAATAGAAAAATGGCTTCATATAACTGCATTTCTTTTGTAGGGTCACAGTTACTGCGATGTGCAACATGGATTTCAGCCGCTTTCCTCTGGACACACAAACATGCTCATTAGAGATAGAAAGCTGTAAGTAAGCAATAAAAGCTTGTTGTTTTATATAATGGAAATACATGCCAGATTAGTGCCAGCATGTTCTCCTTCTTACCTGACTTTGCATAGAGACACATAATGATGAAATGGTCAGAATTAGCACTCAAGCTGGGCACAGGACTTATGAGTTAGTGCTTACAGAATGGCTATATAAAAATTGTAAATCCTCTTAGATAAGGGGTGTGTGGAACATTTTACTGTAAGTCGTGAGTGACACAAACCCAAAGGCCTTCTGTTCCATCATTTGCCTCATCTCCTTGAGCTGAACACACTGATCTCTGCATTATCACCTCCCTGCGCCAGCCGAAATTTCAGGCATTTTGATTATCTTTATTATTCTGTGATCTACAAATAGGAGAGCAAGGACCTTAAATTATGAGATTTCCGAGTGGTCCACTTATCCCCTCCCTGGATAAGAGTAGGTACAGCTCGACTACTGGATGCCTCTGCAGGATGGAACATAAGTTTGGAAGCAGATGATCACTCTGAGAACTTGTAAATGTCTGTGTGATGGTGATAAGTGGCAAATCAAAATGCCCTCTCAGTACTCCTTCTTTGGTCTGTATTGTGAACATTTATAGACTTTAGGAACAGGAGCATCATTAAAGAAACTGAATCCATTACCACCTTGCCCATCTTTCTCACCCATCTTCTCACTTATTGAGTGGGAGGTCACCCTGCTGACAACCTCATTTCCAATACTCTCATTTGAACATTTGTATTCCCTTTTTAGGGCCGAGCGCAAAGCGCTCTGTCCCTGTTGTAATCTCTCTGTGGGCTTTTAACCATGCCCATGTCACACGCATTAGTTTGGTTGGTTCGTAGGCTTGCCATTTAAAATTTGCTTGATTTCATTAGTGAAAGGCATGCAAACGTCATGCCTTTTCCTGTGTTTAGCCCACTTCGAGCGCACTGGCCAATTACTGAAAACATACGAGGCTCCATGTTTTCAGTATGGTTTCTGGACTACTTTTTCTCCAGCGTGATCTCGCTGGGCAGTAGTCGAGCACTTTGCATAACATCTACCCTGTTACTTGGATAATTGTACTTTTGCCAGTCACATGGATAATTGCACTTTTGCTGATACGTTTCACTGCAAACGAACTTCTGTTTCCTCTTGTGTGTCTGCTTTGCACTCATGGCAGCCGTCAGCTCGCTTATGTGAAACTGTTTTACTTTGCATTTTCACTTTATGTGGCAAGAAAAATCCGGTTAGTTATGTGAAACTGTTTTATTTTTCATTTTCAGTTTATGTGGCAAGAAAAGTCTAGTTAGGAGTTTACCACGCTAATAACTTTAACTCGAGCAAACGCGAGACCCATTGCATTACAAATGCTTGTTTATGTTTTGTGCATTATTTTGTACTGAGCTATATTTTTTCTTTACTTTATATAACATATCGCCTAGAGTTAGCCCTTCGCTGGGTCAGTGACACGCAACCTCTTGGAATGCCAGTAGCATGTGCTCTAGTCGGTGGCAAGACATAGAACCAAGAGTTTTACCGACAAAGAGAATCATACCTCAGCTGGCGCTACAAAGTTCCTGCTTTCATATATTCTTGCTCTGACCACAGCAGTGCAAAAAGCAAGGAGGAGGGAACAGGAGGGATGCAAGTCCCACTATAAGATCCTTATCAGAGCAGATGTCCCTGGTAATTCTATTTCAAATCAAGGCATCCAGTCATACAAAGAAGGAAATTACCAGAAGAATGGAAAGTGCTGGGAGGGATTAGGAGGGTCTTTCCTCTAGCGTGATATAGGTAGATGTCCATTTATTGGAGTTGCAAGTGATATTCAAGAGATGTTAAAATTCAAGGGGGTATGTTTGTTCCGCAAATATTTTCGTACTCACTTCCTCTGCACAGCACACCCAAAAAATGTTATTGCAGGAATGGAAAACAGTGAACACGAATAGATTCCCAGGGATGGACTATCCAATGGAGGGGTTTGAGACAGAATTTCCTCCAGTAGAAAGAACAGTTTCTTGATTATAATGACCGCTAAATCATCCTACATCGAAGGTGGAAGAATCTTGCTTGGCTGACCCAATGGACAGAAAGGTGGAAGAAGCACTAAAGTAGTCATTCACGACCATTACATTTTGATGTATAGACAGGTGCATCGCTTGTGTAAGAATGAACCCCCACCCAATTGAGCAGGCGGGTCATCTTCAACCTTTTTCACTTTGTACCTGCTAGTTCTTACATCTGGTTGGTTCTGGCAACAGTTTGTGGGTGCCTTTATAAAGCCATCAAATTGTAAATCTGGCGATTCGCAGTGGCACATTTTGGTGCCCCTGTTGTGTAGTTGCAAGAGCATACCTACCCTCAACTCTAATGTCATTTGTTGGGACTGGGGCATCAGTTAAAGGTTTTTGATGTACAGTAACTACAACCAAGAATGATTCCTACTGACTGCCCCAGGAAAAGTAAGTTCAGTGTTTTAGACCAAGGATCATTGGTGTTTATTTATTATGCATGTGTTTGAAATGTTCATAAACATTTTGTGAAAAGTTTTTAAAACAGGACAATGAGCAAAGTTTGCAATAATTTGTGGCACGCCTGTGTTTAGAGTTAATTTTAGCTCATTGTGAAAATTTCTCTATTAGAACAGCATTTTCAAGCTGGAGTATGCATAGTGCACATCAAGAACTGCCCCATTCCCCACTTCTTCATCCTCACCTGTTTCTTTGTTCCAAGAAACGTAGAACCTTTGTGAGGGAATGCGCAATGTTTTCTGCAGGGCAGACCTCAGGAGTTTGTAACTGGTCAACTACACTTGCCCACCAGAAACCATTCTGGGAAAAGGCATTTTTTGGCCTTCTTAAAAAACATCTGAGAAGCAAAACTTGCTCCATCATGGTTAGTTAGATTTATGATCTTGCACTCACCATGGCTGGTGAGACTTCTAAATGTAATGTGGAGTTTCTTTCCAGTTTATCAACCACTTCTTTTGACACAGACCTGCGGGACCCTACTGGTGTTGGTGCTTCCAGTATGTGGTGCTGAGTGCTGTTCCTTATTCCTTGGCTGAGAAAAAGCTTTATGGTTGTTTCAAATCTCTCCTGGTTTGTTATGGTGTGCCTAGCCATGCCTGTGTGTTAGCCTTCAGTTAGTCCAAGTAGTTCAGAGACAAAGACACAACAACTTGAAGCCCTTACTAGCAAAATTGAAGGAGGTATGCCTCGAGAGACTACATCTGCAAATATAGCTGAGCTAAATGATGACTGTGCCTGGCCAGTACAATCCAACCAAGCTCTGACTTGTATTGTTTTTTTCTTCATTGAACCTGTGGGTTGTGCAAAGGTTCAGCAGTTGGTTGGTCACAACGGTAACTTGATCATAACGGGCCCGTGTGATTCTAGCTGAGCTACTTCATCATCAAGGTAGGTGCTTTCAAAGAGAAAAGTCTCTGACTGGGATATTTTAGGGACTACAGATTTTAAGATGTCCCCATTTTGAGGGACAGACACTAGTTACAATTAACACGGACAAATACTTATTTCCATAGACCCTGATAGTCGGCCACAAACCAAAAGACACTTTCCATTTCACTTGCAGGTTACTATTCCACTGTTTTCCAAATAGCCACTTTGCTTTATCTTTGTTTTAGCTTGTTTTGAGTGTTCACACTCAGTAGGATCAAACTGCTATTAATGGATTTCTACTGAACACCGCCAATTTAATAGCCTTCGGTCTATGACATCAGCTGGAACAAACATATGGTCAATAGGGCATCCTTGGCAACCATAACGGATTGTTGCAATTGCCAGAGTATCAGTCTTCAAGCGACCATCTAAATATAACAACCCATTATTTGCCAACCATCGACCCAACATCTGTACCTCCTCTTAGTCACAAAAAGAGGCAGTGGGAATATTACAATACTCTACTACCTCCTGCAAGAATTTGTCCAATTGCTTAGGATAGAAATGTGCATTGAAATCCCCAGCCATAATTACATAGCATCTGGAAATTTCCCAGCACCTTCTGAAAAAAATTGTCAAAATCAACACATTTATTAGTTCTGGAGTTATGGACTCCTCATTATGGATGAACACATTTATCAATATGAATTGACTACATTCATTGTTCTTCACCCATAGCTCTACTACTGAGATGTGTACTCCACTGGACAGGTTAATTATGTTGAGTCTTAATTGCCATAGTGGAAACTAAGGTCAGCCCCCGCAGAGGCTCAGTACTTCCCCCGCTGGCTACCTTTGCTGTTAATTGCTACAAAGCACTTGATGGCACTGTGCTCTTGCAATCAGGACTCCTGAAGGAACACTTCATGGTTTATTCTTACTCTTTGATCTAGATGACCAGTCCCTTTAAATTGCTTAAACCCATGTATATTCTAGTTTAAGATTCTCAGGCTGTGAAAGAACTCCACCTTCTCTGGGACATTCATCATGTTTTCCCACTCTTGCATGCCCTGATACTGCATGATGGGGCAAACCAATTATTCCACTCACACCTATAGAATGATCCTTTATACTCCACTGCCCAGTCATTATCGATTGCAAACCTCAAGTTCTCAGAGTAATGTACTCAGAAGGTTGGGCCCTGGTATTGCCCTACATTTGAGTAGGATGAAATAAACTCCCTCTGCTTCAGGATCAACTCTCCATGCAAACTTAGGATGGGGTTGCGACTGGGACCTTTCAGGCAAAGCTCACCCTTTGCATGGATCCTTATCTGCAGGCCAGCGTAAGATAAATCAATTTCTGCTTTAGGTACATGCTTGCTATAACAGATAAAATAAAATCAATTTTTGTTGGCTCCGTCCCCAACCTAAAATCCCACATGAGCCACATTTCCTGAGAAGATCCCAGAGAGTGAGGGAATCTGTAGGGTAATGGCCAACATTTTAGAATGATTTAATGGCTGCAATTTATTAGCTTTCTTCCGCCTGTGGATTTTATCTAACATCAGTGTACAGGACCCTGGTTTGAGAGTTGTGGGGGGGCTTGTCTATAGTAAGTGGGTAACTTAATTTCTCTTATCCATGACCTTAGGAGACTTAGGGGGTCATTACGACCTCGGCGGTCTTTTCGCAAGACCGCCGAGGTACCGCCGTGCTGAAGACCGCCAGTGGTGGCGGTCTTCCACGTCACGTATTATGACCGCTGGCAGCCCGCCGTCTTTTTCCGTACGGAAAGCCGCCAGCAGCCATACTGGCAGTCGGCGGGAAATTGGAGGCTGCTCAACCTCCTCCGCCATGTCAACAGAACACCGCCCATAGAATCACGTCCCATGATTCAGTGTGGCGGTGTCTGGTGACGGTGTGCTGGTGGCGGAGCTGCCCCCATGGATCCCGTCCCCTCCCGGAGGATCAACGGACAAGGTAAGTTGATCGTCCGTTAGGGGAGGGGGTGCGGGGGTGTTGTGTGTTGTGTGCGTGCATGGGGGTGTGCGTGTGAGTGTGTAGAGGGGGTGTGTGAGTGAGTGTATGCGTGCGGGGGTGTTGTGTGTATGGGAAATGTGTGCGGTTTGGACGGTGTGCATGTATGTTTGTATGTGTGTGGGTATGTGTTGTCAGTGTGTATGTGTGCGTGTAGGGGGCGTGTATGTGCATGTTGGGGGTGTGTGTGTGTAGGGGTGTGTATATGTGCATGTTGGGGGTCGGGGTGGGGAGGGGAGTTGTGCCACCTTTAGGGGGTGGCAGGGGGGTGGGAGTGTGGGGGGAGGATTCGTGGGGGGTAGTGGGGGTGGGGGAGACCCCTATCAGTGCCAGGGAAGGAATTCCCTAGCACTGATAGTGCCTACCGCCATGGATCTCATGGCGGTTCACAGCCACCCGAGATCCATGACGGTATGCAGGGTCCTGATACCGTCGGCGGTCTAGTGACGACCTCCGGGCTGGAGACCGCAATGTCCAGCCCAGCGGTCTTCACCGCCATGGCGGTCGGAATGGTGAAGTGGCGGATGACCGTGGCGGTAACCGCCACGGTCATAATTCAATTTTTTCTTCCGCCGGCCTGTTTGCAGTCTTACCACCGCTTTACCACCAAGCGCCAGGGTCGTAATGAGGGCCTTAGCTTCCTCCACTCTCCCAAAGGCAGAACTACTATTATGTTTAAATACTTGAACTTGGGCAGTGTGACTTTTCCTGGCTGGCCCACTTCTGCCTTGATTTAATGCCTTTTCTGTACCTGGCATACCTGTGACAGCAGGCATACATGGGGATGGGCAAGACTTTGCTCTCTTTTTGGCCTCAGACAATTTTTCGGAGGCTGTACTATTTCTCCCTTCCTGTTTTCTCTGTAGGACATCTTCCCTCAAGATACCCTCCTTCTCACCACTGTAGGTCCTCAGGAAAAATAATAATCTGAGGAAAATTTAAGGCACCCATGGCTCTATTGGCTTTGCCTAATTAGCATCGGGCATTTGGAAATATGTACCGAACTTGGGGACCTCTCGGGGCCCTGATGAGCATTTACATCATTTATTGATCCTGCATTATACACACTTGACTGTTCCCTCCAAAGAGCACATTTGTGTTAGCAAATAGTTGTAAACGTTACATAGTTCAGTATGATTCTCCTGGTGCTTGGAGTACTTGATTGGAACCGACAACCACAAGTGTCTCAAACATTCCTTGTAGCATCTTCTGCATAAGTAGGATGACACCCAGCAAGGACAATGAAGCAGAGGACTGAACATGAATTATTGCTGCTACAGATACCTTCATTTAGATCTGTCACCAGGATCAAAGGCTTTTTTTTATAAATCTTTTTATTGATTTCAAGCACAATAGGGAAAACCATGTTACAGAGACATTAAGTTCAGGTGTTACATTATGACTTGACGTATACCCTTGCTTCCCCGGCAGAGGCCTCTGTGACTTGGAGTGTCTCCCTCTTATCCGCATAAGCTCCAATATTTCACATTTCTGGAATTGCCTCTTGCCACAGGTTATGACAAATATCACCTCTATAGTCATTCCAATGATCCCAGGTCTTTGTCCATTTACGTGGTTAGCCTCGACCCTCATATATCACTTGTTCTGCCAGCATGCATCAATCCATGTCTTTTTTCCAGTCCTCCAAGTGGGGCAATTGTTCTGCCTCCCACAGTCAGGCTATGTTTAATTTGTGATGGCCCACCCCAGCATCACACAGATATGGTGCATCCAGGTCAATTCTGTTCCTTCCCATACATCCAGTAAACACAACTTCGCCAGGGGTGCAAGATTAGTCCCTAACACTTCATTCATGATGTCAGTAATCACCCCCCAGAATGTTTATATGTGTGAACAGGCCCAGTGTGTGTGAAAGTAGGTACCCTCCTGGCCACAACCCAGCTTGCAAGCTATGTTTATCGTTTTGCACATTTTGGCCTATATGATGTGGGCGTAGTATGTGCGATGTAGTATTTTTGGTTGTACCAGTCTGAAAACTGAGCATATAGCTATCGCTCTAGGGGAAGCAAGGGCCTCTTGCCATTCGTCATCTTCAGTTTTCCCTAGGTTGTTTGTCCATCACTCTTTCAAAATCATCAGTCAATCTGGCATATTGTATAGCATTCTCTTGTATGTTAGGGAGATAGTTTTCTGGGACATCCATCCATCCAACAATCTGTCCTCTAGGGGGTCAGAGTACAGTAGTATTGTGGCTTTCAATGGTACCGATTGAAGTGCATATCTAACTTATAAATACTGAAATATTTCAGTTGGAGCCAATTGATACTCCTGTTGTAGCTCTGTAAAAGGCACCACATCGCCCTGCTGCCATAAGTCTCCCCCTTTGAAGATGCCCATCAGGTCCCACCTTGCAAATCCCAGAAGTTGTTTCATTGTGTCCAGCGCTGCTCAGTCTCAGAGAGGTGTAGCTTTAGTGACAGTCCCTTTCTAACCCAATTTTTTACTGTGTGCCAAAGATCCAATACTATTCTCGTGGGGCCCCCTGAGTCGTTTATGTTGGTGGGATTCATAAAGAGCTAACAGGATCCCCTCTGGCTGCATTTGCATTTGTCAAGTTCGTATGCCAGCTCATCCAGAGGGCCAAATATCCAACCGTCGATGGTAGATAGTTGTGCTACCCAATAATATTTTTGGACATCTGGCAGGGTGATGCCGCCGTCGTACCAGCTCCTTGCCAGTTTGTGTTGTGTGATGCGTTGCCCCCCTTCCCAAAACAGTGTGCCTCTCTCCAGCTCAATATCACAGAAGTATGATCCAGACAAAGGATATGAGGCCAGATGTAGGAAGCATTTTGCACGTCGCAAACAGCTAAAATCGCTGTTTGCGACGTGCAAAATGCACTTTGCAATGCACAAAACCCGTTTTGCGATTCGGTTACTGAATCGCAAAACGGGGTTACGAGTCGCAATTAGGAAGGGGTGTCCCCTTCCTAATTGCGAGTCGCAGTGCAATGCAGGAAAACCAATCGCAGTTTGCACCCATTTGAAATGGGTGGTAACCCATTTGCAAAAGGGAAGGGGTCCCCATGGGACCCCTTCCCCGTTGTGAATGGAACTGCAAACATTTTTCAGAGCAGGCAGTGGTCCAATGGACCACTGCCTCCTCTGAAAAAATTAAACAAAATTAAACAAAAACGTTCATTTTTCGTTTTTGTAATGCATCTCGTTTTCCTGCCGGGGACAGCAGACCACCATGTCCGTGAATGCTTTTAAATAAAGTTTTTTTTTTTTAGCAATGCAGCCCAGGATGCATTTCAAACAAAAAAATGAAAAGTTTTCTCTTCATTTTTTTTCAGAGTAGGCAGTGGACCTCTACCTGCTCTGCAAAAATATTTACGTTACCATTCACAGAGGGGAAGTTGTCCCTGGGTACCCCTTCCCATTTGCGAATGGGTTACCACCATATTGAAGTTGGTGGTAAATGCCAATGTTTTGTGACTACATTCCTTGTCGCAAAGTGAGATTCGGTATTAGGAAGGGATGCCCTAAACATGCCCTTTCCTAAAACCGAATCGCAAAAGCAAAATGCGATTCAGTAAACAAGTTACAGAGTCGCATTTTGCTTTGTTCCATGGAAAAAAGCATTTTTCTGGTTGCAAACACTGGACAATTACAATGCAGGCCTGTGGAGGTGCAGTTGCACTTGCACTAAAAATTGGCAACAGAGGTAGAAGTGCCAACCTGAGCACAAGCTCACTTGCACCTCCACAGGCCTGCATTGTCAGGCCAGATAAATGCTTCACAGGCTATTCTAGTGGGAGGCACACTCAGAGCAATGTCCCACTAGTAGCAAAATGGTTTAGGAAAATCCCCGGTACAGGCCAGCTCTCCCACCTGGTGCTCCCTTTGGGGATCCACCAGGGGCTGGTTGTGGGTATTCTGGGCTTTTGCCACCTCAACTCCCCACTCACTTTGAGAAGGAACATGAAGCCTCCTGGGCTTTTGCCTGCCCCTGACTCACACCCTGCTCACCTTGAGAAAGAACATGAGACTTCCTTGGCACTAGCCCATCCCCAACTTCCCCCTCCCTTTGAGAAGGAACATGGGACCTCCTGGGCTTTGGCCCGTCCCAGACTCCTCTCTCACTGTGAGAAGGATGATGAGACCTATTTGTCACCTAGCTCCACAGGAAACTGCCTATGCAGACGTGAATCTTCCCCACCCGTGGTGGGAAGATAGCTAGCCCATCCAACTGAGGAACACCCCCCAATATCTTCCCAGCGTACACTGAGGAATCCCTTCCCTCTAGGATGGACACTTTGGGTCCTCCCAAAAATGCAAGTACAACATCTATTGACCTGTTGGATATCAGTGCACCTCCTCAGGTTGTGGTGTGTGAGTGTGTGTGCGAGTGCTTGTCTTACAAACCTGCCTGATATCTGTAGCACCGGGTATCGGTGCTGAGTGAGTGCATAGGAGTGACTGCCTGTGATTAACAACACTATGTGGTGGTGTTGCCCTAAATATTGATTCTTTCCAAGAGTGTATTACGTTTGACATTGGTTTGACCCATGCGGCCACTGTCCCACAAGGGTATTTCAAAGTGTTATAATTTTCTATCTGTACACATTACCGCTATTGCTGTGAACCGGGGTGCACCCTTTAAATGTGTGGGATTGAATTAGAATAATTGCTCTGGTGGGTCTCGTGCTGACATGAGGGTGCTTGGGTAAAGTAGGATCTTTCCCAAAGTGTACATATTACTGATGTTATTTTAACTCTGTTGGGACTGTTAACGCGTCCTTTTATGACTAATTTTACTCACATTGGGACTCGTTTTAGGCCAATGAATCTTTTGACCCTGATTGAAGACACCTTAGGACGAGATAGCTAATCAACATGTCAATCAATGGGTCAATAATGTCATCAATATTTATTAAAACAATGCAATTCACCTTAGTCAATGACATTTAATGAAACTCAGGATACACCATGACCTTTCAGTCATGAATAACCACACCAGTTTAGTACGATTTTGTGAAGTTTATTCCCTATTGATTACAATTCTACTAGTAAGTTTATTAGTCTCAAAACCCAGAAACACATTAGCATGGTCACAATGTGGCAACTCTGATAAGACTTCATCAAAGCAAGAATCACAAACAATAGAATATAACACGGCGTCAGCATAGGTTAACATTAGCGGAGTAACATCACGTTATTCAACAAAGCATAGATTCAGTCATTTGTCTATTTGCGTCAGTTTAGGAAACCCCTCTCCTAACCTTTAATTAGCATTGGCATGTTGGGCTTCATGCAAAACAATTTAGAAACACCAATTTGGAAAACATCTAACTATGGTCTCTGTCAAAAGAAGCAGTTGGTACCTAGAAAGGAAAAGCAAACAGACAATCACAATTTAATTGTCATATAGTTACCTTCTAGTTATTGGGTCAGCACTCAGGTTCGGTCTTCGTCCTCAGGACATCAGTTGATTCGCCATCAAGGATTCAGCTCCGGTAAAAGGGGGCACTTCCCTCATAAGGAGGTAAAGTGTAAACGGGCAATCTAAGGGCAAGGATGGTTCTAAAAATTAGCAAGTCACTAAGCAAAGTGACAAAGTCTCTGGATCACAGCAAATCACATCAGCATCTCCCCACTCCTACTGTAGTCTCCTACTCCCTAGTTCTAATTTACTTCCTGGTGTCAAGGGTTTTTATCCCCTTTTTTGTTGTACATTCCCCTAAAATCTGGTTGGACAAGGGGTTGCACCCCACTATCTCTATCCAATTAACTTAACATTAGGTCATCGAATTTGTCACCCCATAACAGTTCTCACGTATTTTATTGGTCCTTATGATTGACGTCTTTAGCGGGTGGAATGTCCAGTATGATTTCATAGTCTTGTGGTCCTTTGCACCTCTTCGGTCATTGCTCCATTGTCTGTACCGGTTTAGGCGACCTTGTACCTACGACTGGTCTACAGTGTTGCGTTCAGCTAAAAGGTTTCTATAAGCAAGTCGAATTTCACAAGAACGGATCTACTACAGTTACATTCAGCTTCTAGTTTGGAGAAAAACAAGAGTTCATGTCCTTCAGCAAGTCAGCATACTGCACGTTAGAAAAATACATTTAATATGAGAGTCAGACAGCTAGGCCACGACTCTTGCTAACTAAGGCCTAATGATTTATTAGCAAAACTCTTACATATGTCTATTATTATTAGTGTAAAATCATATTATAACATATCAATTTCAACATTATTAGTCAGTTTCATTAGTCCCCGTATATATTGACGGCCACTCCCCGTGGGCACATTTCAAACGCACGTTATAGCAAAGTACATTAATACAGTTTCTATGCGGCATTATTATACATTAGTTCATAAACATTTCATGTTAATATAGATTATATAAGCTACGCTCCCTCAGGACTAGTACTGCTAGTGATATTTCCAAATGCGATTTATGCCCAGAGATACATCATGTTCATGCTGTGTTAATTAACATGTGTTGAATACAAACTTTATTTGCATACACCTTGTGTGTGGTCTCTTTTAAGACAATCAGTGTGTTTGTTGTGCGAAAGTGATGTGCGAATGCTTTACACAGTGCCCCTGTGGTATGCTTGACTGCTCAGTGCCAAGCTACCAAAGGGTGAGCACAGGTTATACAGTGAGTGTAATCACCCACTCCTAATGGGAGTGATAGGTTCTGCCTGGCAGGTGCCTTGCCCCAGCCAACCAGAGCGTGCCGCCTTCAGCAATGTCACTTGCTAGTGTTGATATGAATAGACAACACAACACTGATGTTTTAAATTAACAAGCAAGGAGGACAAATACTGCCAGCAGAAATGCAATATCGGTGACATTGGCCCATTTGCCACCAGAATTCTCTAAGAGAGGAAGATCTTCCAGTAACAGTTAACAGCCAATCACATTGGCTCAGTTGTACAACACAAGACAACCATGAATAAAGTTTGCTACGAGAAGCATTCAAGTCATGGGAAAACCCAAGGCTAGGCCTTTTCTCACTGTGCGCAAACAAAAAATTCCAATCTTTCGCAACCAGATACCTTGAGCAAGGTACTGAGGTAATGTGTTTTTAATCACATGGTCAGGGAAATAGGCATATAACTTTACTCTACTCATTAATTGTTAGAGTCACCACAAGTGGAAACAAAAACAATGTCATATTATACTAATTTCTCTGACGTGGCCCAGACAATCCTGGTTCACTGACATGCAGCACCCAGTGGAAGTGCCATCCATTCCACTGGGATGAATCTCCTGTCCAGATTCACAAACAAGCCCAGTAGCAAAATACATGCTCCTTGAAACTATGAGCTTGGCACTTTAAATTTTCTCGTTTATGCTTTCCTGCAGTCTGTTGAAACATCTGTACGCAGTCAAGGGTGTTGTCCATTAACAGAACATTCACAGTTAAATGGAAGCGATTTAATATCTGGTGTTCTTAAAAAAGTCTTCCTCCACTCTAAGTACAACCCCATCAACTTTGTCCTACCTAAGAGGACTGGCTCCTACGGGCTTCAGCTATGCATTGATTAAAGTACATTTCACAGGCATACGGTGGTACCTTCAACCTCAGAACCATCCTTCTAAATGATCACACAGGATTGTTAAGAAATTTGTAAAATATATTTTCAGTGCCTTATCTCTGCTGAGAAATCTGCCAGCAAAATGTGAGCCCAACACAGTATTGTCCATGACAATTACTGTCGATCTGCCGGGCTGTCCTCAATATCTCTCTTGAAACACAGCAGTACTGCAAGACCTTACTTCAGCTAGATGTGATGAACAGTTACAGAAATACAGGCATATGCAGTCAAAGAACCAAACAACCTTATTTGCAAATCACCAGGGATATAATCACACTGTGTACTAATGCATACCTACTAACTTTCACCTCCATTAACTAATCATTCTCAAAACATCCTTTTAGCACTCTTTGAATGCAGCCTTATCAACAGAAAAAAATAATTCAGAAAGTATGATCAGTTGCTGGTAGCATTCATTAATTCATGAAAGGGTTATCCTTTGTTGAAAAAAGGAATCTCCAGATGGGTAGCAGCAGGCATTACCTACTTGCATATAAAAGTGGAATAATCACTTATTAGGACACTCACAATCCATTTTGTTGTAAAGACCTCTTCGACTTGAGTTGGTCACCCCTGTTTTTAGCTTCAATTTACATTTAATATTTTATTAATTTTAGCTAAGCTGCTTTTAGCAATGGCATTTACATACATTTCTTGCATGATAGTTTTCTAGGAATCTGTGGTAGGAGTTGCTTGTTTAGTTAGCCTTTGCACACCATGCAATCTGTACTTCCTGTTCAAGGATAGGAACACTATGTAGGAAAGTACCATCTATATGGCATGGTCACCCACACTTTTTGCTTGCTGTCAGTATGCTTTCACTGGGATACTGCTAACTAGGACCTCAGTGATTGTGCTCTCTCCCTGTAAATTAGGTTGCTTCGGACTTTGCATAACCCACAATTGGCATACTGGTGTGTCCATATAAGTCCCTAGTCAGTGCTTAATTTGTAAATATAAATGTGCCGGTGCCCAAAGATCTCCTCTGAAACACGCAGCTGTTGCAAGTAAATGTGCGAGCACAGAATTGTGAGACAGCGTAATCCTGAAGCCACCTCAGCCCTTTTAGTCAATTTATAGCCACTCCCTCCCCATTCAGCTCACTGCTTGCAGCTTTCTGCTTTCTCCCTTTGTGACACTTTTTTGTTTTTTTCTTCCTCTGTCTTTCCCATATGTGTCTTTTGCTCACAGCAAATGCTTGAGGCAGAAAAATAAGTGCCAGCCCTCAAAAATAAGTGCTGCTGTCCTGCACCAGAAACCACCGGCTCAAATTAAGCACTGTACCTAGTATAGGGTACTTAAGTACCCAGCTCATTGGGGCACCAGGGGTTTCCCATGGGCTGCAGCATGTATTATGCCATCCATGGGAGCCCATACAAAATGTGTTTGCAGGCCTGCTATTGCAGCCTGCCTGAAAAGGTGCATGCACCCTTTCACCACAGGTCACTGCACCAGGTCACTGTAAGTCACCCCTGTGGTAGGCCCTTCTAGCCCAGAGGGCAGGGTGCAGGTGTCTGTGTGTGAGGGCACCCCTTCATGAGCAGAGGTGCCCCTACAAGCTGCATCTCCATTACACTGGACTTCGTAAGGGCAGGGAAGCAAGTTTACCCGTGTACTGGACACAGGTCAGTCAGTCCCTGTGCCCAGCTACATAAAGGTAACTCTGAACCTGGGCATGTTTGGTATCAAACATGTCAGAATCATACCCCAATACTGTCGTCAGTATTGGTTGTATGATCCCATGCTCTGTGGTTGCTCCTTAGGGGCTCCTCAGCATTGCTCTTACCAGTCTTCTAGGGTTTTCCAGGCAGCCCACGCTGCCACCCCTCAGACAGGTTTCTGCCCTCCTGTTGCTTGATCAGCTTAGGCAGAGGAAGGCATAACAAAGGATTTCTTGTGGGAGAGGGAGGTAACACACTCTCCCTTGGAAATAGGTGTTAGATGGCTTAGGAGGGGTAGCATCCCCAAGCCACCGGTATGCATTGAAGGGCACATTTGGTGCCATTCTTGCATAAACCGGTTTGCACCAGTCCACAGATTCCGGGTCCCTGCTCTGGGGTGAAACTGTACAAGGGAAAGTGGAGTGACCGCTCCCCTGTCCATCACCACCCTAGGGCTGGTGCCCAGAGCTCCTCCAGGTGGCCACTTGATTCTGCAGAGGCCCCGGGGAGCATCTGAGTGGCTAGGTCAGGTAGGTGACATCACAGCCCCCTCCTGATAGGTGTTCACCCACTAGGTGATCAATTCCCCTTCCTGGGCTATTTAGGCTCTACCTCTTGGGTGGGTCCTCAGATTCAACATGCAAGATTCCAGCAGGACTTCTCTGCATCATTTACTTCATCTTCTGGCCACTGGGAATGCAACTGGACCCTCCAGGAACCAACAATTTGCAACTATGTCAATGACTCCACTCTGCAACACTGTTTCTCCAGCTCCTTCCAGCAACTGCAACATTTCCCCAGCTGTGCATTCTCTTATGGTTGACAAGGCTTCAGCCTGCACAAGAAGTAAGAAGGAACCTCCCTTGGAGTGAAGGAGTCACTCCCCTGCATCTGCATGCACCAACTGCAACAACGACTGGCTGTGTGGATCCTCTCTCTTCTGGAACTGCATGGATCCTGCATCACAGGTGGTAATCTGGAGTGGTCCCCTTGGTCCTCTCTACCAGCTGTCTAACTTGGGAGATGGTAACCCTTGCCTTTCCTTCCAGGACAGTACCCCTGTGGACTGTGACTTCTGCAGCTACCAAGGCTTGTTTGCTCTTCCTCAAAGGGATCTTCAGGCTCCGTGTAGCCCCAGCACTTTTAACTGCAAAGCACAGTCTTCTACCAGCTGCTCAAGCGATGTGGAACACTCCTCCGGGTGTGCTGAGTGGGCCTCGCTGCGACTCCTGTGTCTGCTGCCAGTGGATTGCCTGTGGGGCTGCATCCTCTTCATGTGACTCTCCCAGCTGCTGAGGGTCACAATGGACTCCCCTCCTTGAAGGGTGAGTAGTGGCTCCTGCCACCACTAGAAACTCCAACGTGAACTGGACTTGGTCCCCTTCCTTTGCAGGTCCTCTTCTGTCAGGATCCACCTTTGGATTCTTCCAGTCTTGGTTGGGTCTTGCATAATCCTTTTCCAAAGTCCTCCTGTTGGTTCTGGGGAAAACCAGGTACTTACCTCTGCTGTCCTGGTCACTGAGGGTCACTCTGGTACTCACCTCTTCAGGTTCCTAGTTCCTCCAACTCCCTTCCACTGATTCCTCTTCCTTGGGTAGGGGACTGCCTTTCACATTTCACTTTTTTAACATATTGTTTGACCTTCCCCTAAGGCCCACATTATTTGCTATTGCTTTTTCCAATGCTCATTACTTTCTATGCTATTTACTGATTGCTAATGTGTACATAATAGTGTGTTTACGTACCTTGAGTTGCGGGACTGCTTATTCAGTTTTCTATTATTTGTGTTACCCTAATAAAGTACCTTTATTTTTGCAACACTGCGTGGTTCTTTCATGTGTGTAAGTGCTGTGCGACTATAGTGGTATTGCATACGCTTTGCATGTCTCCTAGGTTAGTCTTGGCTGCTCATCCACAGCAACCTCTAGAAAGCCCTGGACACTGCCTACACCGCACTAATAGGGGATACCTGGACCTGGTATAAGGTGATAACACCATAGGTGCTCACCACACACCAGGCCAGCTCCCTATCAATCAATCAATCAATCAATTTGTAAAGCGCACTACATACCCGTGAGGGTTTCAAGGCGCTGGGTGGGGGTGGGGGGGTGCTGCTACTGCTCGAAGAGCCAAGTCTTGAGGAGTTTTCTGAAGGAAAGAAGGTCCTGGGTATGTCGTAGATCCGGCAGGAGGGTGTTCCAGGTCTTGGCGGCGAGGTACGAGAATGATCTGCCGCCAGAAGAATTGCGTCGGATGCGGGGGATGGAGGCGAGGGCGAGGTTAGCGGAGCGGAGGTGCCGGGTGGGGGTGTAGAAGCTGAGTCTGTTGTTCAGGTATGATGGTCCGGTGTTGTTGAGTGCCTTGTGTGTGTGGGTGAGGAGCTTGAAGGTGATCCTCTTGTTGACGGGGAGCCAGAGAAGGTCTCTTAGGTGGGGGGTGATGTGGCAGTGGCGAGGGATGTTGAGGATGAGTCGGGCGGAGGCGTTTTGGATGCGTTAGGGGCGTTGGAGGAGTTTGGATGAGATACCGGTGTAGAGGGTGTTGCCGTAGTCGAGTCTGCTGCTGACGAGGGCCTGGGTTACTGTTTTTCTTGTTTCTGTTGAGATCCATTTGTAAACTCTGCAAAGCATGCAGAGGTTGTTGTAGCAGGAGGAGGAGATGGCGCTGACCTGTTTTTACATGGAGAGTGAGGAGTCGAGGGTGAAGCCGAGGTTTCGTGCGCTGTCGGTGGGTGTCGGTGGGGGACCCAGCATGGGCTGCCACCATGAGTTGTCCCAGGCGGAGGGGAAGCGCCCAAGGATGAGGACCTCTGTTTTGTCCGAGTTCAGTTTTAGCCGGCTGTCTCTCATCCAGTCGGCGATGGCTTTTAGTCCCTCGTGGAGGTTGGTTTTGGCGGTGTGCGGGGCCTTGGTGAGGGAGAGGATGAGTTGGGTGTCGTCCGCGTAGGAGATGATGTTGAGGTTGTGCTGACGGGCCACTTGTGCGAGGAGGGCCATGTAGATGTTGAATAGCGTCGGGCTGAGGGATGAGCCCTGGGGTACGCCGCAGATGATGTTGAAGGCTTTGGATTGGTACGGGGGGAGGCGGACTCTTTGGGTTCTGCCGGCGAGAAAGGATGTGGTCCATTCGAGGGCCTGGTCCTGGATTCCTGCTGCGTGGAGGCGGGATTTTAGGGTGTGGTGACAGACACACTATACACGATATCCTGACCTGAAAAGGGCAGAGGGCATTCCAGCTATGACCATCCTGGGACAAATGCTGTGTGATATGCAGCTTGCTGGCGCTAATCCACCAGCCTCCTGAGAGGATTGCCATCTACACCGCAGGCCCACTCCTGACACTGTCTTCAGCTATGGGGTTGGGGCTAATCCCTTAGATCCGACCAGGCAGAGGGGTATACCCACTATGCTCTCAGCATAGTTTAGGGTAGGTAGGAACCTCCAGAACTTCTAGAATGTCTAGATCCACATTCACCATGGTTGAGTTGTTTATCTTCTTTACCATGTTTGTAATGCTGATTACTTTGTTTCATATGCCTAATCATCACAGTTCACTGTATGTCAGATTGCAATTGTTTCAATAAATGTATTGAAAACATATCTTGCATAAGTAATACCACAAAAGGGTAAGATCTGTTTCCATAACTTCCTTAGGGAGTCAGAGTGTCATGTTGAGGTTGCCATAATCACCTTCCATCCTAGTAGGTTTGGGGGTTTGGCTGAGGCACTGTGAGCTAGCCAGGAATTGGGCAGACGGTTACTTAGGGTGTAGATGTACTCAGTCTCCTACATTTTGAAGTTCTGCTGTCCTAAATATGCAGTCTTATTATCTGAGTAGGAACCATGTAACAATTCTACAATAAATATGGCAGCTTCAGAGGTGCACCATGTGAGAGTGCACATTATGGGCATCTGCTGTGCAACTACAAGGAGAAGTTGCCTCACCATCACTATTGCTTAGATTGAATAGCAAACAGAGATACAGCAGTGGAAAAAGCAGTTTGTTATCATCTTTTCAGATAAGGTGAGCCTTTCTATCATTATCCCACCTTTCGCAATGTTGATGTGTTGATACTGCTTACTCTTCACATTCAAGCATGTGAATCTCTGTAAGATGCAATGCTGGAATAGAAAAAAGTTACTTACCTCTAATTATGCACCCCACATTTGCAGCCCTTCCTCTTGCAAGATAGAGACTCAGCTTCAGTCATTTGCTTTTTTATTCTCCTGCTGGAAGTGTAAGGTGAGGAGACTTCTGGGACAAGCAGAATTCAGGACTCTCTCACCTCACTGGCTGACTTTGCGTCTTTTCCACTGGGGGTATTGTACTACTAACATAACACTGGTTTGAAGCCTGTCAGGCGGTTAAACTGTATACAGCTGTTGTAAGGTTACCACAGAACTCCCACTGTGATGATGGGGAGAGATGCAAGAACTTTAATTTATGAAAGATACCAATGCTGGGCAAATGATGCTGATAAGTGATTTGTTTTAATTTCTTTGCCCTCCTGTAGAAACATGCCCTTCTTGCAGGACTTTTAAAACAGAAAATAAGTCCAATATTTCTTTGCTTAACCGTCCTTCCTTCCCACAGCATTAAACACACAGCACATTTCTGTGGTGACCCGCCTTTCAACTACAGGAATTTAACAAGCATGCCCTCAGTGCAGGGCCCAGAAATGCTGCCCCCAAAGGCCTGTCCTACATTGTAGAATTTGTAAATCGAAATGTAAAAATAAAAGGTACACTGCCCTTCGGGATCTTTAAAAATACTACATCGGTCTGTAGGGGCTTCCCTTTATGCGTGTCATTTAAAAACACAAACCTCAAGCTGGCTTTTCCTTGGTTACAGTCCCTGTGCCGGACTATAGCATGTATAACACCTAGGGATATGTTTCTAAGGGTGGTGAAGGCATAAATGGTAGCACGTCCGACTCCACAAAAAAATCAGCATATCGAAAGCAGTGGACCAACAAATGGCTTATCATACTTCACTAATCCACAGAGTTCCTGCACGATTCTTATAAGCATATTACATTTAGGAGAGAGCAAAGGGGAGAGCATGATATCAAAATTATGTCCACGTAATACAGGGTTGGTAATAGCATAGTTGCAGGTATCTTGTCAAGGAACAGAAAGGGCAGGACGTGCATCCAAAAGTATAAAGAAAACAAATAATTTACTCCATGAAGATTAGGCCTATAGAGCTAGCCGAACCAAACCAAGCAAATTCCAGAGATAGCAAATGGCGAGTTTAGTATAAAGTACTGTAGAGATGTGACGAATAAAAAGCAAAACATAATCAAAATATTTGCAATTGTCTCCACAGATGCCTACACCGAAGATGACCTCATGCTCTACTGGAAGAATGGCAATGACTCCTTAAAAACAGATGAAAGGATATCACTGTCCCAATTTCTTATCCAGGCTTTTCACACCACTACAAGACTTGCCTTTTACAGCAGTACAGGTTATTTTGATTTAAGAACAAAGTGTTGCCTGAAGAAAAATGGCACATTCTTCTATTGTTAATTTATGAGCTGTGGATCGACGTCAGAGCATTGTTGGGCTTTATAATGTGTTTCAATGAGATAACCACACTACAATGTGACACAAACAACCCCTGAGGTTTCCGGAAAGCTTTCAAGATCATCTGTGTTGACTACAGATAGCCAGGATAGCAGCTCTTAACCCTGGTTTACTCTTTGGTACCCCTGACACTATCCTTGCTATCTGTGGTCTCAGAGGTCAAAAAGGGAGTAAGATGAAGGAAAAGCGAAAATCCTGTAGCATCCTCTTCTTTCGCTTTCCTAGTTCTTCAGTAGCAAAAAGGAGAATCTTTAGGGGCCAAAGTCACATTTCTCATGTACTCTTATGTTATAGTATGCTTGATGCCACTACTATTAGCGGTAGTATTTTAGTGAATGAATGTATATACTCAAGACTCTACATTTTTTAACAAATATTGTGCTTCTAAATGTACCTACAGTAAACACACTAGGACAACCTAATTGTCCTTCAGGAGATGGGTATCTATAGATAGCACATATACAAGGGCAAAATAAATTATTTAGCATGATTGAATCCGTAATTCTATGAATTGGTAACACAGAATCCATTCCACATTTAATTAAACTGTATAAAGAGACATTTTGGTCATACAATGTATGAAATATATAAAATGTCTATGGAAATGCGTACTCTGTGCTGGGTCTCTAAAATATGTAGAGCAACGTAATTTTGCTTACACATATGATTTTATCAATACTATATCGCTTAATGGTGGAGATTTTTTTAATACTAGGCCTGGGTTGTAATCCTCTGTGAAGTGCCGGAAAAACTCCACCACGCTACGCAGTGTTCTGTGAGTGGTGGAATTTGGTGTTCTTGTTCTAGCTGATTTTCAGCACCAGGAGTTTCTCCCGTGCTGTAAAATCAGCGCGTACAGTATCGCACGGAGTGCCAGATGACGTTATCTTCTTTCTGCCTCTCGAGTAGATTTTCTACTTAAGCGGCAGCATCCTCAATGTGAGCGTCAGCTTTCTCAACGCAGACATTCGCAAACTGCTGTGACCGCCCACATTAAGAAATCTCGCTCACCCTCACCAACAAATTGATGTCTCTCACTCACCAACTTAACGTTGGCAAGTCACGTGAGAGAAAAAACTTCTCTCGTCACTTCGCAGAGCTTTTTGGAACTCTGCGCTCCATGTGGAGCGGCAAAACTCTGTGAACTCCATCAGAGGAGCGGAATTCTTCACCCACCGCTATTCAATACATGGTAATTACAGTTTAGTTTTTTTTCAATACTAAATCAAACAAGCATGAATTAATATTAACAGACACACAACAGGCACACAAGAGTGCGCAACACCTAATGTGACAAGTGGAATAGTCAAGCGAAAAGAAGATAATAATGTGGTGTTTCGAAATCCAAAACCTATGGGTGACTAATCCGGGACCAACACCTTACTCCGCTGGAGTGAATCAGTGAAAAAACAAAACCTTCAGTCAAAAAAGGACATGCACTATGGTGTCATGCAGCTAGCTAATAAGGTCAAGGTAAGTCTCACTTATTGATTATCAACTCTGACAAGGAATAATCAATGCATATAAACAGTAGGCTATTCCTATAAAGAAGTAATCAATTACTGAATTAATCGTGACAGAAACAGTGGGATATCTATGCATAACCATTAAGATCAAAAGAGGCTCACCTAATGAGGGAGGTATGGACGAATAAGTCACCTACAAAGAAAGAAAGGCTGTATCTCAATAAATGCTCAAAGACATACAATTTAGAGCAGGGTGAAACTGCGTGAAGGAAAGCACTTACCATGAGGTTGAACAATGGGAATGAAGCACCCAACAGCCGAACGCTAAAGAGGTCTGAACTTGTGCCCTGTGTTTGCACCTTAAAAAAGGGATCTCAAGGAAAGGCAATAACAGTCCGTGCATCTGAAGATGATGAAGGGAATAAATCTGCCATCCTGAAACATCTACATATAAAGTAGAACTCAAAGCTAAAATGGAAGTGTTACCATACATTGTACCGATAACAAGTATATAGTTATAAGGAATAAAAGGCACTGTTGAGCACTGTAAGGAAAGCAGTTTATTATATGGCGATGTTATGCAACCTCACCTTGCACTAAAAAAAAACATCTGAGGTCCATTCAGGCTCGTTTGCAAAACCTTAGCTCAAATTTAGGCAGCGTTGCCTTAGAGCAGTTAGACGTTTACAAAGGAATAATTGCAAAGTATTTATAAATACCAAAACAGTTGAATAAGATGGAAACACGACCATTTATATGAACAGCTCTTTTATGAACTTTTTGATACTAAAACTAACAAAATCCACCAGAGGGTACTGGAGATATAAATTGTTAAGTAAATAGTAAATCACTGCAGTTCACTCAAATCACAAACAAGCATTGGCAACTAACACCATTACTTTGAAACCTTTTGGAAACTTCTATAAAGTTATGTTGGGCTAATGCAGCATGCTTTTGGTGACCAACTCTTGCAAAGAGTGAGTCACAGGGGCCAATATGACCTAGTAAGACAGTTACCTTGCAGTCAGAGCCCCCTCCCCTTTAAAGGAGTAGATACAGGATGCTGAAGATGGTTAGGATGCTGGTCCAGTGATGAGGGTTTGTTTCTGGGGCTAAACCTCTGTCCACTATCACAGTGGGGTGAATTTGGCCATGGGATGAATGTCCCTCAAAGTCTGGTTGAAGTCCAACCAAAAACAAATTGCCATTGGTCTACTGGTCTCCAGTTACAGCAAAACGAGCAGATCCCTTTAACTGAGTCTAGTGTTCGTCTTGGGCAACCAAACGGCACTCCGATGACTCTCTCAGGTCAAGTGACTTCTGTGCAACTTTTGAGGGTTGGGACTTTGTCTTCCAGGCTACACTTCGGCAGCCAGCGGCAGTCAATCGCCTGTGGCTACCAACTCTCCATGACAGGACTCTTCAGCTTATGTGGCCCTGTAGCTGCCACACGAAGTCAACCAACTGACTCTTGAAGTCACACAGGGGCTCAGGGAGGACTTTTCTTTGAGCAGGGCACCGCAGGCACAGTCCTCTCGTTGCTAGCCCAGGAGCAGCAGGTGCAGTCCAGTCTTTGGTGCAGCCTCTCTTTGCCATTTCTAGGGACCAGCAGGGCAGTTGTTCTGTCCTCTCTTCAACAGCAGACATGACCGAAAGTCTGGGTGCCCTGGGCACCTCTTTTATGTCCAGAAATGGCCCTCAGATGACACGCTGAATACTAGCCAATGGGCTACCTAATCTCATCCTTCTTGATGATGACGTTCTACAAAGTGTGGCATCTAGCTTTCCCAGAATGCAATATTCTGTTCTCTTCAAAGATGGCAGGACCCCTCTCTCAGAATGTGAAGTTTGGTAGCCAACCCTAGACATGTGTTTACCTAAGGGCTAGACACCCACGAGAAAAATGATCTGGCAACTGTTTACCCCTCTCTGAAACTAACCTATCTAAAAGAACAAAAGAGCAGCTCCTCTCATGTGTGTCCGCCATTTGCTTTTCAAACGTGGCTTCCCAAAGGAAGCTCGCCTTTGGGCTCACAACCTGTTTGTCTTTCCTGCCAGAGAGAGGTAATGCTTCTTCCAACAGCAGGCCATTTTGTGTTTCTTCAGAGTCATTCATGCCTCCCTTCAGGACGACAGAAACCATCTTGTGGCCCGCAACCATACACAATCAATTGAAAACTTTGGGCAACAGGGTATCAATGCCAGTGGCAATTGAAAAAGTTGCCATTTACATACAAGTTAATTTCCACTTGGCATGTCGGGTTCAATGCAACAATTCTTTTAATACCTTGAAGTACCAACTTTAGTAGTCCCTTTCAGAAGGTAGCACAGCTGAGGTGTCACCATGTACTCGCCAATGGGGCTACAAAACCTTCTACAGCAAAAACAACAATTTGGTTTTTTTACTGTTAGAACATGTTAAAACACATGCTCTACTTTTAAATATACATCACTCTGCTTCAGGACTCTATAGGCCTGCCTTAGGGGTGACTTTTATATTAAAAAGAAAGGTCTTATCTTTGCCATTACTTTAAATGGCAAAGTCAAGTTAGTAGTCCGAAACCAGCTCTGTGAGCCAGCATCACGGGCTTAGAGTCATGCTTTACTTGATCACACTTGTGGTGCTATAATAAATGCTGCAGCCCATGAAAGACACTTCAACTTACAGGTTGTGGGTATTCCTGGAACCATATACTAGGGACTTATAAGTCAAAATATGTCACTAGTGGGTGGACCAATTAGAAATAGACGTTTTAAGGATCAGAGCACTGGCACTGAGGCAGCATTAGTCCAAACCTTTGGGGTGATCATGGAAAAAGAGGCATTTCCTTACAAGCATGAGTGCAGTACATACCACCAAAAATATTAATGAGTTGTCCGTGTGGATATTTGCACATGTGTGAATCAGTGGATGTAGAAGGGATTACACCTGCCATTTTGGAACAGCTAAATATAAAATAGAACTCACAGCTGAAATGGAAAGGTTACTATACGCTGTAGAAATAAAAAAGAGATATTTATGTGGCAGAAAAGACTGTTGAACACGAATATACCACCAAAAATATGTGTTTATTGATGGGAGCCATGGCAGGGACAAGTAAACATCTTATTAAGAACCACTATCTCAAAAAGGGTAAGTTTAAAGGAATGGCAAGGTAATCCAAAACCACCCTGGGGTCCAAATAGAAAATATATACCATATTATAGAGTTGCCAAAGTGTACCACCAGTCCACTGTCAAAGCTGAAACTTTGGTGCATGTGTTGCAAGATCTACTTGTTCTTTCTCATGGCTAATAAGTGGTCAACATAATATCTACTTGATGAGCATTTGACTTCCTGTTGGTTTAGGTTTTATAGTTAAATTTACCTACTTTACACTGACTGTTCCACCTCACCCCCACCTCTTCTCTTCTTTGTAACATATTTGTAAATTTTCTAGTGTCAGTGTACATTTAACTTGAATATGTATTGTTGTTCTCTGCTTATACATTTGGATCATAAAATCCTCTCACATACTGTTCGACTTCTGGATTAAATATGCCTAAGTGCACAGAGCGAACAGATCCAACCCAGGCCACGCTTCCCCCCTCTGCTTAACAGAATATTTATATTAAAAAGTGTGGTGGTGCAGAGTGGGTAACTGTCATCGGTTTTACAGACAATTAAATTAATCCGGGTAACCAGTTTGACATGACCTGTCATTTTCAAAATGCAAAGCCCCATTCACAAATGTAAATACACATGCATATTTATTCACATGTACATTTATTTCTACATCTAGATGTAACTTCGCGTTCTTGTTATTCAACATTTCCAAGTGGAGATTTACACCTAGGTGTAGGCGTATGTGCCTCCACCCTCTCAAGTGGCAGGGTATTGCCTCCTACAAAAGAATTTTCAAGAGTACAATCATTTCTTTAACATTGTATGTTTACTCTTACATCTGGATGTAACTCCACTTTTTTGCTATTCACCATTTCCAAGTGAAGATTTACACTTAGGCATAGATGTACATGTTGCCACACTCTTAAATGATGGAGTATGGCCTCCCACAATACAATTTGCAAGTATATAATTACTACTTTACTACTATTAGCTTTCCAACTGTTGGATATCTCACTATGGGAAAATATAGGGAATTTGAATACAGTTATTGTTTTTTTATGTATTTAAACATATTTTAATGTCTAATGTAAATATATTTAAGATAGTAATTAGTAACCTTGGAATAATAAAATAAAAGTACATTAACTCATCAAGTTACATAAGAATTAAAAAACAGAATAATTCCAATTAATTTAATTTACAAATGGAGTGTGTTCAGAGTGATGCAAGGATCAGTGATGCAGCAAAGTGATGGAGGAGAGAGCGAGCATAGCTGACTGCAGCCAAGAATACAGCAGCTGCTGTAATCACAGTACCCACTCCCGTCCCTGATCTGTCCAGTGTGGTGCAGTTGACATCTTCTGTGGCACCCGTGGGTCCAGTCTGGCTGAGTGACTTTGGTCAGTGGAGCAGAGCACAGGCGGCAATCTCAGGCAGAATTGGAATGGTACCTGGCTCACACATTTCCATCAGGCAACTGCAGACCCACTGGTTGGCTGGATGGCCACCCTAACCTACTCCTTCTTATGCCCCTCTCCAGGGAAGACATGAGCTGTCCATCTCCATCTGAAGCCCTTGGCGGGCTCCTCACCTTGTTTTGTGGCACAGCTTCTCCCAGAGTCACAGCAGCGGAGGTTACTGTTGAGTCAGGTGCTTATGCCTGGGGGGCGGTGGTGGTGCAACCTGTGGGGAATGGCTGTGAGTCACTGTGGTTGGGAGGGGTGTGTGTGGGGGGGGTTGGAGGGAGGGTGTCTGCAGGGCCTGTGTGGGTCCGCTGCTGGTCTTGGTGTGGCTTGCGGTCGAGGGCTCTGGTGGGAGCCTCAGTGTGCCTTCAAACTAAATTCTGTACTGAAACTCAAATTGTGGTTCTCGGTCAGAGTAGTAGTGCACCATTGGAGAGGAGCACATAACCAGGCACTAACTGAGAGGCCTCAGATCAAGACAAGTAAGACCAGCTAGCCCAGCATAATTTGTATTACAAATTGGAATTCATTTGAGGGTGACAAGCCTTAAACCATCAACAGTGCAACAAACACGAGGTAGAACAAAGCCCCACAAAGTTCAGTCAGACTTTGACTTTGTGGGGGCAAAGGCATCCTTTAAGAGCCAAAGGAAAAACACCTCATACATATCAACTAGAGCAAGTAAACCAGCAAGAACAAATCTGCTCATGTTACGGTGCTGCCATAGTAAAAGGGAATTAGGCAAGTCGATGACCGAAAACTCACTAATCAGCATAAGATCTTCTTTCAAGAAGATGGCACATGTAAAGGGTAAGACGTTTTCTGTGTCGGATAAAATAACACCACCATTAACCCACGACAATCGTACCGGGAGTGACAAAGTATGTTTAAGTGATGTCAGGGGGTGTGATCAGGACTTTAACTTAGATGCAGTGGGATCTCCCCTGAATATTCTGCTGATGTGGCTTAGACAGATATCGGAGTCAGCATAAGTGGGACCCAAAACTATCATAGCAAGTGTGGGGGACTCACAGTCTCTCCACCTAAGCCTTCCACTGCTCAAATTCTAGAAACACAGAGCGAGGAAAGTTTAACATAAAAGAGTGAATTTGCCCCAAAATCAGCATGTGGGAATACAGGCCTTTGGTCTATATTACCAGACCATTTCATCGACTATGACAATAACAAACCTGGGTGTGCTCTAGATCAAGCAGGGCAGAAAAAAACCACTGTGTGATAACAACAGGTTCTCAAAAAATAATACTGAGATATTTGGCCTCACACCGGGGGGACCCAACAGACCAACATCAAATCGGAAGAGGCTGTATCGTACAGCATCACAGAACTCAGTTTGAGAATCCGAGACAATTTTACATTTGAACTAGTAAGCAATGATATGGTGAGAGTACATTGACCACGTCTGCAACTAAAACTGGGAATTTTTTGTGTTATACAGTACGATTTACTTTCTCATATTCAGTATGTTTTGTTTTGTTTCACACATAGACATGTTGAGAATGTATATTTCTCAATACTACCTTATTATCTGTCGACTAGACTCTGTAGGCTTAAGGGCTAAAAGGAAAATGAACAAGTGTTTGAGCAATGTACAATGTAAAATGGCACCAGCAAGGGCTGCTGTCCTTGTTATATGATAATTAATGTAACAATACTGAATTAAAACCAATAAAGAAAGATATAAAATAGAGAAACAATATGGTGAGAGTACATGATTATCCAGGAACTATCAATCTATCTTACCATTGAAAGCGCAGTCTCCATTAAGTGGACGATGATAAAGGGCCTCAGGGGGTGACCATGGATCTAACTGATTCCTTATGAGAGACCCCAAACTCAATGACGACGCTAATCCCACTGACAATGGATGCTCTCAATATCCATTCCTTAAAAATGGACACCCAAATAGACATTCTGCTAAAGATAGCAATGCAATTAAAAGAAGAAAAAAAGCTGCCCGAGGCAAGGACTGGTGGTCCTAAAAGGCAGGACACAATGGAATCCACTCACCAGTGCTTTTGTGGAGATAATATTGAGAAATTGGATGTTACCCAATATACTACAGGCAATGATATTAGTGTGGAAGAAAATTGAAAGGGATCTATGGAGCCAAGTTATGGTTAAGACTGGAAAATAAATTATAAACATAGTAAGGAAATGAACAATCAAAGTGTTGGTAAAAGCACATTGCAATACAGTAATCTAACGACCGAAAAACACACTTGAGCACAACTATTGAAGAAGAGACAATAAGGACAATGCTAATTATGAAAAAGGTGGCACACATCAATAGCTATGCACTACACTCAGCTATCCATCCCTATGACAAACCATAATTTGATCAGCCACAAGGACAGCCAGGTAAGGTGCATGAGGATAATAACACTCAAACGACCAAGTGTCCTGTGGGAGATGGACCACAACCAACTCTATCAAGGAAAAACAAAAAAAGAAAGTCTTCAAAAATAGATAAGAGCATTGTTAACAACTTACTAAAGTTTTTCAGCACTACATATTTTGACACCCAGAGTCAGAATCGGAACAGTCAGCAAAGAAACATGTGATACCTGAAACTGAATATCCACACTAACATTTACTTTTGGTGGGCACATTGTCCATAATTGACCATATGAGTGTACAAGTGTACATAAGAACACTTTCAAAGCCTCTTCAAAACTAATAACTCAAGAGGCCTGAGGAGGCCTGCCATGGTGAAGCCAGTACACCTAAGCAAGATGATCAAATAAAGGATAAAAGGTCAGCTGAACGTTTTCCATATACTCATAAATCACAGAACAAACATTTTGCAATGCAACATCAAGTACCCCAACTCCAACCAAATTGACTCACCATCAACCACAATGAATCAAAATGTTGAAACACAACTCAAATGGGCGTACCAGGCAAACCAGAATCATCTCCCTAGTAATTCAGCCAAGGAAAGGGGTGTTCAACTATCCAGTTATTAGCACTGCACCTATTGACCACTCCTTACACCGACTACACACAAACTGATGCAATAAGGTCTAATACCTGGACATCCAACCAATATCCTATGGAGACCACCAAGGCAAAGGACCTAGGCCCATATTTATACTCTGTTTGCGCTGAATTAGCATCATTTTTTTACGCTAATTCAGCGCAAAGCCGACGCCATATTTATATTTTGATGCTAGACCCTTGTAGCATAAAAATATTGGTGTTAACGTCATTTTTGGATGCGTGAAACCTCCTTGCATCAATGAGATGAGGGTAGGCATTCTTGTCCAAAAATTGACTCAAACACCCTAGCGCCATATTTAACAACCCGGGCAAAGGAGACACACGGGTAGGAGGCAGACCCAAAAAATGACGTTAACACCGATTTGCGTCAAAATGTAATACCTGGGTCAGGACAGGCGTTAAAATGTGGCAATCACACCACTACTTAAGGAAAACACACAGAAGCAACATTACAACCCACAGGAAAAGATGGAGGTGATACTGATACAGCTTGCTTGACAACACAGAGGACAGCAACCACACCAGCAATCACCTTCACGACAACTCAGCCCACAAAGGCAACGCAGAAGGCAGGAGAGGGTCTTCAGAACTAGGACAACCCTCCTTGGCCTCAGGGACCTGGACATAATTAGGACTTATAGACTCAACTGGCAAGCCATACTACACCTGCTGCACCACATTGAGCCACAAATTGCAGCCAGCCTGCAGACCCCACACAACATATCACCTATAACAAAGCTGCTCACTGTCCTGCACATGCTGGCAAGTGGCTCATTCCAAACAACGGGTTCACTGGTTGGTGGTGTTTCACAGCTGTCTTTCTCTGCATTCCTGCCAAAGGTGTTAGACGCCATCATCTCCCTGACACCCCGCCACATCAGATTCCCCAACACCCAGAAAAAGCAGCAGGACAACAAACAGGGGTTCTATCAAATCCATGGCTTCCTGCATGTGCTTGGTGCAATGGACTGCACCCATGTCTGGCTTGTATCACCTGCAGCAACAGAGCACTTATACCGGAATTACAAGCACACACATTCCATTAATGAACAAGCCATAGTTGACCACATTCATAAACATTTTGACCAAGTATCCTGGGAGTGTCCATGACACCTACTTATTCCGGCACAGCAGGATCAATGAACAATTCCAGGATGGACAATTTGGAAATGGACTACTTGTGGGTAAGTCTACAAATCTATTAATGTTTACCCAAAACCCCAACCCTGTCGGACACACAAGACATACACCACTACAGTAACATATGGTCAGGGTTACACACATGTGCAGGTGATAACACATATGCACCATGCTGCAGTACAGCACAATCAGTGCACAGCATCAATACATACACCGATATGTACGTAACACACCCACAACTTGAAAGGCACACCACAGGAATAACAGGTGCAGACATGTACCCTTTGAAAGCAGCAGAACAGCATAGACCACCACAAGTGCCCTCAGGTTGCCCACTATGTACACATCACACACACTACACCAAACAAACAATATCACAGACATGTCAAAGGCATACACCATGCCCATGTCATGTAACCTCCAAATAGGCACAGTTGTCTCAAGTCATGCTGTGCAAATCACTGCCAGAACAAATATCAAACACCACACAACTTGCGCCTATATCAACTGCATCTCATCAACACATACCTAACTTACCTGTAGTGTGCAGAGACATCTGCCTGATACATTGACTCACACACATAGGAATACAAGGGCAATCCCCATCGCATAGTATGTGCCAGACGTGTGAGAAGTGGAACCACAGTCGCTGTAGTGCAACCTCACATGCAACACTCACTGACTCACAACACCATCATGTCTGTACCAGATACAAGAAATGGCCTAACAGGGAGCAGAGGCACAGTCAGACAGTGCAGATCATGGATGTCATAGTGAGACCCAGTAGGAGACAACAGGACATCGCTGACCTCATATGCACTGTGCCAAGGGACACATTTGCTAAGTAACTGAGCTACATCCCGTAGCCTGCACTGTGCATGTGTCGACAGTAGAAATGCACATTAATATTTAGGAAGATAGGAGAGACATTGCTAGTTATACTGTGACAAAGGGATACATACCCTTGGTCACCTCATGGCTGACACAAACATTAGCTGCCACTCAGGAACACCAAGGGAACAATGTAATAGCCCACAGTTCCATAGTCATGGCCTGCACTGTATGTGCATCTTGGCAGATGACGAGCTCTTCATTATTTGAAGCCACATTATAAATTGCCCACCCTCACATGCTGTATGTAGCATGGAAGGGGTGTGCAATGTTTCTCGCTGCAGGTCTGTCACTACAAGATAAATACCATGAAGGTGCAGACTCACATGTAGCTGTCTCCTAAAACCGGAGGAAGTACAAACAACAAATACCACCCCAGGGGTGCAATATGCAGGTTGCAAATAGAAAGTAGACAATGCTTTGAACTCAGATGAATGTGGCACAAATGCATGCTGCACAAGGCTGCACACAGAAAGAGCCAATTGGCCATCAAAAAAGCATATGCCTAGGGCGGTGTACCATCTAGCACAGATACATCCACCTCCACAAGGCAGACAGTCAACTACCCTGGTGTAGGGTAGATAGTGTTGGTGCATGGCTACACATGAGCAACTGAAGCAGAGTACATCAAAGGCTTGCCAAGTAACATGGCACACATGGGGCATTCTTGCATAGTTGAAATGTTGCAGGACACAGCAGCCAATTTAGGAGACATGTTGTGCATTCACACTTACAATTTCATAGGCCCTAAGTGTCACACATCATCTGTAATGAGAAATGTCAAAAGGGATAGGATGTCCAGGCACTGTAGTGCTACCATGTTGCCACCACATCTGACCCCATTGTGTTGTTAGGATGTGTCATGTCCCCTCTAGTGATAGCACACTAATACAAAGGTGCACTACACAATGCATGGTACATACATAATGACTATGAGTGTGGAATCCAAATCATGGGGGTCAGGGTCGGCGGGAGCACCGCCAACAGGCTGGCGGTGCTCCCCAGGGCATTCTGACCGCGGCGGTATGGCCGCGGTCAGAACAGGAAAACCGGCGGTCTCCCGCCAGTTTTCCGCTGCCCTGCAGAATCCTCCATGGCGGCGCAATGGGGATTCCGACACCCCATACCGCCATCCTGTTCCTGGCGGTTCGCCCGCCAGGAACAGGATGGCGGTATGGGGTGTTGTGGGGCCCCTGGGGGCCCCACAAAGAATTTCAGTGTCTGCTTTGTAGACACTGAAATTAACGACGGGTGCAAATGCACCCGTCGCACCTTACCCACTCCGCCGGCTCCATTCGGAGCCGGCTTCCTCGTGGGAAGGGGTTTCCCGCTGGGCTGGCGGGCGGCCTTCTGGCGGTCGCCCGCCAGCCCAGCGGGAAAGCCAGAATGGCCTCCGCGGTCTTTCGAACGCGGAGCGGCCATATGGCGGTCCCCGCCAGGCGGGCGGCGACCGCCGCCCGCCGGCCTCGGAATGAGGCCCCAAGTGTTCTAGGTCCTTGACCCAAACACAAGATTGTCATGTCCAACAACCTAGTGCTGACGTAAGATCACACAAGGATAGGAACTCACACCAAAACACAAATACATGTGAGTCACAACCAGATCCTAATATCAACTGCCATGCTACATGACTCACCTGTTGCAAGCCCTTACAACAAATTACTTCTGTAATCTTTTGCAGCGGATCTGGGTTATGGCATACAGTCGTGGATGATGACCCCATTTCACAACCCAAGCACAGCAGTAGAGTGTGCATATAACGAGGGACATCGGACGTAATGAACCATTATGGACAGGACATTTGGCATCCTGAAGTCCAGATTCAGGTGCCTGGAGATCACAGGAGGCAGCCTCCTATATGCCCCACAAATGGTCTGCAAGATCATATTGGCTTGTGCTATCCTGCACAACATATGTGTACGGATGAACGTACCACTATATGAGCAGATTGACGACCTGCCGGAGGACGAGGATGATGGAGAAGAAAATGAGGGGGAAGACCACAACACAGCTGCTGGGATACGTCGCAGACTGCACATTGCATAGAACTTCTTTACATAATCATCACATAACTCACCATGTAAATGTTGTCAATAATCATCCCACTTATACACACAATCTGGCTTTGGTGTCTTCAATCTCTTAAACATATACCCTAGGATTATGAGTCTAACCTCAGGGAGCATGTCACAAATACTAATCTGAAGAGTACTGTAGCAACATCACATGTGAAGCGTAAGAGTGAACTGCTACCATCACACACATCACAGTTAGCCTCATCACTTGAATATGACAACTGAAGGACACAGTTTATGGACCACAACATATTAATTACATCTACGTTACCAACTTGTGTAACAATAGCTCATCACACACAACAACTATGTGTCTAAAAAAGACCTGAATAAGGGGCCCACACATAAGGCAGTGGATGTCAAAATATGGTGAGACTGTAACGTTTGAACAGACCACTAACACAACTCAGTGTGAGAGTTGCAATGGCTGCATGGAGCATGTGTGACAAGGTGGGGACATCATTGGTGACAATGCTCAACATGATTAGCCCAGGTATGACAAGCAATAGGAGAAATGGAGCATGTGCAGCACATCCATGGAAATCACTCTTGCCACTGCCATGGGGCCCAATCCTGTCACAGGGTACACATGACCTCACACTTTGCATGGACATGTCTATGGAATGCACATCAGAATGGATGTGAACATATGCAGCTAGGCCTGCAGGTCCACCACAAAGTAATTGTAATTAAAAAGCGAAATGTTATGATTTTCAACTGTCCATTGTGTGAAATACATGATATGGTTGGAATGTAGGCAGAGTGTGTCAATCACAGTATGTAGCAATGATGTACACATGTCAGACATATGTGTAGTCCACACACAAGTCATCCATATACCCAAGATCAACATATTGAGACATTTGTCGGGTAACATTTGCCAAATAGCACTCATCAGCCATCATCAACAATCCCTGAGCTGTTAATGTTGTATGAAATATGATGCTCTGTAAGACAACTACACACAGCACATAAGTGAACACAAATCACAATCACATACCATGACGCTTGCATAGTACTGACTGCCATACATATGTGGATACACTGTTGGCACACATACAGACATATGCATGACGTGTATACATTTGCATGCTGTTGGTGTAGCAGACCAATCACACACAAATCACATTGTACAATGGACTACCACATGTGGCCATACACAAAATGCCATACTGCAGCCCAGCACATACAATTTTTATGTTAATACATGGTGCAAACATTAACTAATGTAAAAATCACACAATCAGGATTAGAGTAAAAAAAAGACGCAAATGTGTCAAAAATATCCGCAAACGCAAAGTACATGGCCCACGGGCCCTTAGCGTGTTTTCCTCCTTCACACCCATCGCAATGCTGATTTGCTGTTAAATCGACAAATAAAGGTAATGCGTCAATGTAAATAGATGCACGTAAGTAATGAGTCAGAAATACTCATGCAAATATCAGATGCGCCAAAAAAATACACGCATAATAGAAAATGTGTAACAAGGGCACAGGAAGTGATGTAATAGGATATCCTGTTTATAGGCATGGTACACTGGGTGTACTTTTACTTTCTCTTTACGGCCTGTGCCTCTTATGACTGTGTGGTTGTGGTTTGGATTTGGTGGTGTCTCCTTGCTATTTAGTGTTTCTTGGGCTGTTCCTTCTGTTGTGTTACTGTTGTATTTGATTGTCATTTGTCCCAGTGTCTGTGAATTTGTATGTCTATTGTATTTTACCTTGTCCTTGTGCTGTGGGGTGTCTGTCTGGGCTCGTTGTATAAGTGGGTTAGTTAGGTTTGTGAATTTTTGGGTGTTAAGTTTCCTTTCATTATTTCTTTTTCTCAAAACTGTTGTTTTTCATTTTTTTCTACCTGTACCCCAATGCAATGTCTGGCGGGGGAGGCAGACCAGAATGGGGGAGGAGGAGCTGGGAAGCTTTATTTGGCTGGTCATCCACTACCTCCCATTGATGCTAGAGATGGGTGGCTGTGTGATCCAAGACTACCGTACGGAGGCAAGGTGGCAGCGGTGGGGAAAGGTGCTCCACCACCTGAAGCGGGTGTACCACAGCAGTCGCAATGACCATCAGCTGAAGCATTGCTGGGATGATCTTGTGGCCAGGGAGCAGGATCTTCTGGATCATGTTGGTGTGGTGATTGGTGGCCCTGTTGGTGAATACCCCATTGGCTAACTAATTACTGTTCACTGCACTTGAATGACAGAAGCAGATGTGTTGGTGTGCTCCATGCAAAGCTTGTGGACAGGTTGCATGCAACCAGAATGAAGTGTCACTGTGCCAGTATAGACATGGGCTTCACATATCCTAACATTTTACCAATGCAAGTCAGAAGTTAGGAGAGCCATGCACATCCATCATTAAGTCACACATTTCAGGGCCCATGGCAACATCTGTACCCCAGCATTGTGTCATGTATGATAAGCCAAGACACTGCCAGCATGCCATTTGTAAGTGGCTTGTGATAACTAAGTACGATAACCCAAGTATGGTGCAATAATGTCAATTTTTCACATACATCATCCCTGCCATTATGTTTACAAAGGGGGAATAACTGCCCTAGGGAGCACTGGCAATGGGCCATTTGATGCCATCACCCAACTGTGACACATCAGTCATGGATTACTCAATGCATGAAAATTGCAGACTGACTATTTAGCCGCATTTCCTCCACAAAGTGCCTCTGTGTGCCTTGTAGGACAGGCCAGAATACATGAATCAGTTGTCTTGCAGAGCACAAGGGTTGTGTCATTTAGCTGTCACCCAACTCCCCCTCATTTCATAGAGTTCCATCTTCTACAGATTGGCCACACATGGTTGTTGCAGGGTGTAGCACTAAATGAGCCTCCGGCGCAGTGCAGATGTGTGGCTCTCATTCACTAGAGTGACAGTCTCATTGTGAATTTGCAGTGGTGTGTCTGTTGCACTGTCTGCAACCTGGATGATTTCCTCTCTCTTCTGAAATAGTACATACAGCCATATGTTGTCCACTAATAGTGACAGTGATGTGATACTCACCATGGTTTTCCATCCATGTATTCCAGGTGGACCTCCCCCCTACACCATAGGTGAGGTGGCAAGATTTGAGGACCCAGATGTATCCAGTAAGTGTGATATTGTCTGTCCTGTGGAGTGTTGAAGTGTTTAGTGTGAGTGAGTCATGAGTTCAGCACCCAATGTTAGAAGTGATGAGCTGTAAAATTATCAGAATTCAAAGTAGGCTGGATGATGACACTGTGTCACATTTAAGTGGTTCCCCGTGCTCGTTAAGAGAGTCATATCTTGTGAGGCTTCTGGGCTCAATGGCCAACATTGTGTAAACAAGGTGATGACAAGCCACATGTAGCTCCGTATGTGACTTAGATGTGCACCGTTGTATATATAATGGCACTGGAACACACCGTCATTCCCACAACACATTGATGCACCATTTTGGTCACTAATTTGTGCATCCCTGTATTGTAATCTACATGTATGATTGTGTGGGCATTTGTCCCCCAGCATGGTGCCAATAATTTTGTTGTCCACTTACATGACAACTATATGGAATGTAAAAAGCGTGCAAGCAGATCAAGTCCAATTGTGTGCTGGCATGGGTATGGGTGTGTGAGGAATGTTATTGGCTTATCAGGTATTGATGGCTGTCTACACATGGACACATGGATATAGAAGTGATAGACCTATGGATACCACCTTAATTTTTTTCATCAGTTAAATTATGGTTCACTCCCTGACTCCAAGTAGGAGTGGGTATGCATTGGTGGGTGACCTGGACAACTGAGATGTTGATCTGCATGGCCATACCCCATGAGGCACAGGAGGTGGGATTAACAAATGTGTAGGTAGATGTGATGCTCACAGTGTAGGTGACAGTCATTTTGATCAGGCTTGCATGTGTACCTATCAACACTGAACCCTTATGGTAAACAACAGCATTCCCATACTCCCAATAACAACATCAAGTTTCAGGTGATGTATGTTAGAACATTTGATACATATGAAGAAGAATGGTGGCCCTGATCAATGTGATTTTGATGCTGCCTCAGCATTGCCATACATGGTGCAAAGTCTAAGCAAATCTAAATTAGTTTGTTACCTAATCTTGTTGTGGATGGCTATGGTGTAAGGGAAATGGGGCTAAGGCAGCATTGTTGTTTCATCCATCAGGCCATTGTATCATCTGGATTGTGAGTAGAAGTGCATGTGCTATTCGATGTAGATAGTGATCTAATTTACTGTACATACTCCATACAATGCTGACACTGATGGTTGCCTGTCTCATTTTAACAGCTGCAACATGAATAACGACCAACTCTGTGCCTTTCAGAAGAGGGCAGTGCGCTATAGGCACATATTGGCAGTCAAATCTGGGTTCAGGAGGATGGCACGACATTATCGCTGGAAGCGATACACTGGTGAGTGGTGGGCATTCAGCCAAGGGGGACCCACACTGCCCACACAGGCCAGACCAAGCACCACAGCTGTGCAGAGGCCCACAGCTGCCAACATGAATATTGCTCCAGCTGCTGCATCCACCATCACACAGCCAACCACATTTGCTGCCGTGGACATGAGTGCCATTACAGATATTCAGAGGGATGTACAACAGGTCCTCCAAACGTTGGACTCCATTGAGAAGGAGGTGGCCAAGGATAGCAAGGCCCTCAAGAATATAAAGAAAAGACTGAAAGGGCCAACCTCTGAAAGGCATTATGTCACTCCTCCCAAGTTCACTCCCCTCACTCCTCTTTTTCTTTTTTTTTGTGTGTGGTTATTATGGGATTAGTTGTAGGTTAGTATGGATTAGAGGGTTAGTTTGGATAAGTAGGTTTGGGGGTGGGTTTTCTAATCTTAATGTTTTACTATGTGGGTGGGTGGGGGGGTGATGTTAGGGCTTTTATATGTTTATAAAAAAAAATACAAAACAAAATTATAAAATAATACAAAAAATATATACTTGTTTAGTCATAGTTAGTAAATGTTTAGTTTAGTGTGTGTTGTTCTGCATGTGTCCTGTGATATAAGGGGTGGGGAGGGTGAATGTTTAGAGTGTGTATTTAAATGTGTAAGGTTATGTATAGTTAGAATAGGTTAGATTAGGATGTGTGTTAATTACTATTGTTTTATTGATTTAATAATCATGATAAAAATTATTGGGTGTCATATGCTTGGGTCTGAGAGTCTTCCCAGAGGTGTACAGTGCAAATTGTGTGTTGTCCTAGGGACTCCGTCCTGTATCCAAATCCCTCTCTTGACATGTTCAACACCTCCTTATGACTGAGCTGTCACATTGGCAGCTACAACACATCTACTTACCTGTGCACCTGCCAGCCAGTGTTCCCACTATTCAAGCTGGCTATTTTGACCATGTATAGGACAGGATAGGCATGTGAATTCAGCTGACATTGTATGGGTTTTGTTTTGGAATGTTGGGCACTGTGGGACATATTACAACAGCCTACATATCATTCCTATCTTGCTAAACTGAGCAGTGGAAATAATGGATGAGTTTGAGTCCCTCTGTTTCACACCAATGTGTTCTACTGGTACTCCCAGCTGACCATATTGCCTGGTTACTGTTTCACACCCATTCTTGTAGTATGTAGTGGGTGTAGCATACATGTTTCCAACATGTATCACATATTCAGTGATTTCCTTGTTGAGGATAGGGCCAACATCGACGTACAACATGTAGGTACCATGTGCATAGATATGTGCCCACATATTCATGCACTCTTGTACTGACACTTTATGACGTGAGACATGTTACACACATCACAAACACTAGGCATAGTAGACGTGCCCCAACACACATGAACATGCTAGTTGTGTAGGTGTTGTTTAATTACAAGTGTAACAGTGCTAAGTATATAAAATGTCCAGGTCTGTGAACCCATTCGTGAAATCCATCCATTTGGGAAACTACACAAGTCCAGGGTTGAGGGACATGTCACAGGACATGCTTGGGTAAAGTGTCTTTCAGTGCAGGAGAACATAAATTGCCAAATGGAAAGTTAGGGACAATAGCAGTTCATAGCAGAAAAGGCAACAGTGTGTTGAGGCGGAGGAGGTCATATCTGTGAGAGTGCCAACATTGGCATGATGTCAAGCACAGGACAAAGGTACACAATGTGGCATGGGCTGTTATTACCGGGAACTCCTATGGGTGAAGATGATCTGTTCCACATCTTCATCCTCTGATGTGGGTGGTGCCTCTTCTACCCTTGATGGTGGTAGTGGGGAGGTAGAGGAGCCACACACACCTCAGTGGTTGCAGATGTGGATTTCCAATTCCCGGCAGCTGCCATCTGTGGCACTACATACCGCTTCATTGCAACAAGGAGGAACTGCTGGTTTTTAAGTATAGCTGCAACATCCCTGTGGTAGGCAGCCATGTTTGCCCTGAGGGAGACCAATTACCGGTGCATGAAGTCCTTATTGTCCTCAGGCACACTACTGCCAGTTTGGGAGGGAAGTTGTTGTGGCCTCTACCTCATGGCAGCAGTTATGTCCCTCAGACACTCCTGGACTCCACACATTGGGGAGTGTGTGAGTCAGTTGGCTGCAGTCTGTACTGTTGCCGTGACCATGTACGTCTGCATCCCCTCAAGGCTGGCTGCCATAGTTTGCATTCCCACCCGCACCTGCTTGGCCAGCTCCTGCTGAACTCCTACCAGTGTCCTCTCAAAGCTGGTGCCTGTGTCCTCTGAGTCCTCTGCTGTGTTGGTGCTTTCAGGTCGTACTCTTGGTGTGCTAAGTGGGGCCTGTGGGATGTCTGCTAATTCAATACTCCTCCTTATGACTGGAGGTGGTGTCTGCATGTTCACAAGGACTTCTTGGAGGGCCTCTTGGCTGATAGTTGCCAGCTGGTCATCCAGGTCATCAGGGTACTCAAGGACAGGCAGATCCGCAGGAAAAGCATCACCTTCTGCAATGTGGTGGTGTAAAATCAGTATATCTGTGTTGTGGCAGTTGACAAGTCACGTCACTGACTTGATATTTGAGGATCATTGTCATAATAGGCCCACGTTGATGTAAATGTGGTGCAGCACAGTGCTGTGCAATAATACTCAGCGCCTCGCTGCTTCACTTTGGTGACACAAGAATTCACCGTATGTAAGTGAATACGGGGCACCCCTGTGTAGTCCCCTATGCTGGTGCAAGATTCAGCTGCCAGCATCATAGCAGGCATCCTTGCACCATTGTGCAAGGATGTATGCATTGGGGGGTGTGACTGTTTATGTGCGTGAAAGTGTCCCTTCATTCACATTAACAATCACCAATGGCGCTTTGGCACTTCTGTGTGAGCTGTAAAATGAAGCAAACTCGGAAGAGCGGAATGGTCATTTATATGATTGTTTATGTGCATGAAGAAACACCTTCACGCTCATAAACAATAATTTCTGGCATTTTGCTTTTCCTATGCATGAGGCAGAATGCAGCACACATTGGAAAATCTGAAATGAAGGCGGTATAAATGTATTCCTCCTTGTTGCACCCTGCTAATGCCACCCCTGGGGATGGCATAATAGGTTTGGCCCTACCTCACATTTACAATATTCCATTTATCTGAGACAGCATCAAAATTGAATATGTGTTGCTGTGGCATGCCCACAGCAACACCCATTGCATCACCTTCCACGCACAGTCATGATCAGGTGGCTACTTATTAACAACGTGACATAATGCCAAAAAAAGTGGCTTAACGCTACCTTGTCAATATAGCACAGTGATTAGCTCCACAGGAGCATCACTGAAAGTGACGCTCCAGTGGTGTTAGGGGCCTATGATGCACCCATTAGTTCCAATGGATTGTTCCAGTACATCATAGCTGCAGTTTATAGCCCTATAGCCAACCTGCATGTAACATGAATGGAAGCCCAGTTGCCACTATTGGCTGCATCATATCTTCTAAGTGTGTTGTCTATCCTTATTGTGTCTTGATGGCCTCTTATCTTTTTCTACCCTCCCTTTGCATCCATTTGCATGGTGAGGCCTTGTAATGTGTGTTGCTGTGCTCATGCCACACATGGCAATTTTCACCTGAACCAGTCCTTCATGTTTCACATACACCCAGGCTGTGCTGAGACCTTGCACCGCCCCAGGGATGGCATTTTCACAACACTGTGCTCTTGTTGCCATTGATGTCTCCTTATGTTGTCATTTGTGTTTGTGTGCTACTTTGCATAGCACTCATGGACCTGCAGAGTACTGTTTCAACTCCTGTCTGTGTAGGTTGTTTAACTTACTAAACACCTATGTCCTCCCCCTCAATGCAGCCCTCCTTGCACTGTGATACATGAGTGCAGCATAATTACAGTACAGCTCATGTTATAAAAGCACAAGGCTGAACCCAGGGATGGACGATATGGGTATGAAATTTCTGCTGTGTACATAATTCTGTATGTGACAGTACCTGGACATTGCCAGTTTAGAGGAGTTGTACTTCAGGGCCTGAGGTAGGTTCATATTTCATGTGCATCAGTCCAAGGGGCACCTGACTACCACTGTGTAATTGTTCACCCCCTACAGCACAGGTGGTAGTGGCAACTGTTGTTAATGTGTAATGCCCCATGGGCCAATGACCTGGACATGGCAGGTTACCAGCAGCTGACAGACTGGCTATGGCATCTGTCCTGTAACCAGACCAGTGATATGTTCAACACTACCCTCCAGGTATATTTCCTCCAGCCTTTGCATGGCGGTGTAACCGCCATGAAATGGTTGCTGATGAAGTGGTGTGGTGTGGCCCTAGGTGCCCCTGCACAGCCCATGCACTTGGCATGGGCAGTGCAGGGTGTCCCATATCTTGGCCCTTTGCCGTTTCCACTGCCTGATTTGCAGGGCTGAGTGCAGCGTGTCCTGTTACACCCAATGCCAGGCCACAACTGGCACTGACTCTTTTTGATCCATCTATAATGTAAGTGCCCCACAGTGCTACCATGTGCAGACATATTACCAGCCGCCATCCCAACATGTGACTCATACTGCCAAGTGCAATGGGTACACTGCACTGGCAGTCTTACCAAAATCGGGCTTGCCCATGCACCATCCCCTGCCCGTTGATGTGGAATCCATACCCCATGCGTTGTATGTGTGTGTTTATTTCCCCATTCCCTGTGTCTGACATGGTTCTGTCCAAATAGTTGTTGGCTCAGCCTGTGACTGTTGTGACCTACTGTTTGCTATCTGTGGTACATGTTTTCTGTAGTGGCACATTTCAGTTCAGCATCAAGATGTGTGGTTGAACACAACTTCAGTTTAGTTGGTCTGGGTAGTGGCATGTTACCAATGATACCAGTCCAGCCTTCTATTCCCCCAGAACCTGTTGAATTAATTGTTCCATGCACCCAGGGGACACCCTGACTGCGTGATGTAGGGATGGCTGCCTCATGTGGATGTGTTGTCTAAGTGTGGTGGTGCTACCGGCACATGCCTGGGTCCTGTTGGGACAGTTGCAATGATTAGTGTGCTGTGAGATGGAGCACAGATGCATTTGGGCAATGAGGCATGGCTATTGCAAAATGTTACAGGAAGGGACACCACTATGTAGTTACCCCAGGAATTGTGTTAACTCACTACCTGGTCTCTGAGGTCTTGTTTGTGTTAGTGGTGACTACATGCAAGGGATATTGTGATGTCACAACCAGCGGCACAGTGATTATACAAGTCATCCATCCCATGTGCTGCATTTGTACATGTGGGTATTTAGGCATGGTGTTCTTAATATGTCCAGGTTGTGTATGTTTCAATGGTGCATGGCACTCCCAAGGCGTAGGTACTTGGGTGAGCTTACGTTGGCATGGTGCAACTTGCTTAATGTGCATTGTATCCCTCTGTGCTCCTTTGACATACATTGTGTGAGTCTTATGTTCCCCCCTTCTTGCACTTGACATTTATGCATGTATTTCCCCCATGCAACTTACCCTGCATATGTGGTGTTTCCTGGTATTCTGCGCTGTCCTGTCCTTGTATCCCTGTGACGATTTCTTCTGGGATGACCGCTGTAACCATCTCCTCCATCTCATCCATGTCCTCTTACGGTGCTGGACTCCCACCTCCTGTTTACAGTGCTGCCTTTCTGATCTGTGCCATTTTTCCCTTGGTCCTTCTCTTGCAGTCATGTCATGTTTCTTGCACTCCGTCACAGTTCTCCTAACCTCTGCCACACTGTTGATCTTATCCACAATCTGCTGTCATATTGCCTCTCTCCTTCCAATTGGCAATTTAGAGGTGACGAAGAGTTGATTTTGATGCTCCGTCTCCTCTCTCACAAGTATTTCATGCTCCTCCACACTGAAACAACACTTCCTCTTGTCTTCTTCCTCCCCTGGGTCTTGTCTGTGTCCTACTGGCTAGTTCCTGTTTGAATGAGGTCTCCCTGGGGTCACTCCTGGCTTCTGAGATCCATTTTGTGGCTCCTTTGCACTGTTTGCTCCGTTTAACATCTGTTTTTGACGTGATTGCGGGCAAAAATGCTGCATTTCGGTTTTGCGATGTGTTTCCATGTCGTAAACCGTATTAGAGAAATTTTTCCTCTATTAACGCCATCTTGCCTTATGACAAAGCGCAATGGTTAACGTGGGTAAAAATGACTCTAAACATTTTTAGCTTCAAAGTATAAATTTGACGACCGAGTGGCGTTAAAAAATGGCCTTATTCAGCGCTAACTCAGTTTTGCGTCAAAAAGTATAAATCAGGGCCCTTGTGTGGGATACTACAAGCCAGGGATACCTCGAAGAAGGAAATGTACACTCTCCATGTGGAAGGAGGCAGGTCCAGCTGAATCATCATGATACTAACTCAATCACAAGAACTGTAAACTTTCACAAGAAATTTAACTGCAATGATAGGCTGAGGAATTCCACCATTTGTACAGGCTTTTTCACACAGGGGAAACCTCTTATAGCTTTTGGCGGCAACATTAAATGCAGGGTATTTATAGAGGATAACAATGAAGTGGACAATAAGCACATGGAAAAGGCCAAAAAAAGTAGCTATAGGCCAGCACAGCAAAATTAATAAAGTCTCAAAGAAAGATGTCTACATTGGGGCATTGACGTAGGTTAAGACTTTGAGGCCAAATGTCCTGCCCCATAAAGATAGATTCAAGACTAATAGAACCCCTCCCACCATAACATGGCATTCGTCAATGTGAGTCACCTGAGAAGTGGCCAGAAATCACAGCAAAAAAACTAAGATGTTAGGGCACCTCTCTTTCATCCAAAAGAACATCAGTGAGCAAGTTTCCGAATGAAGAATCAATCCATATCCAGTATCTGAACCAGAAGACTTGGGCTGGCTACCAGGAACACTTGCTTCCACCTCAGACAAATGTTACCCTAAAAAGAAACCAAAATACAATGGTGCCATTTAGCACAAGTTATCACTGCTATCCTGGAACATAGCAGGCGCAAATAAACTCCAAGTTGATTCAAAGTTTATGGGATGGATGAACAAAATCGCTATAAATTGCCTGGAGGAAAATTAGAAAAAAGAGTAACTTGCCCTAAAAGGCTACACCTTAAAGACTAAGGGCCAGATGTAGCAAAATAACATTTTGCGACTTGCAAATAGCGAGTCATTGCGACTCGCTGTTTGCAAGTCGCAAAATGTTATGCAGAACGGTGTCTCAGACACCGTCTGCAAGTCGGTATGGGGTCGCAATGACCCACCTCACGAATATTCATGAGGTGGGTCGCAAATTGCGGCCCCATACCGACTATGGGCACTCGCAAACATGGAGGCCTGCTGTAGTCAGCAGACCTCCGTGTTCGTGACTGCTTTAAATAAAGCAGTTTTTTTTTTTTTAAGTGTAGCCCGTTTTCCTTAAAGGAAAACGAGCTGCACTTAAAAAAAAAACGAAACCTTTAGTTTCGGTATTTTTTCAGGGCAGGGAGTGGTCCCTTGGACCACTCCCTGCCCTGAAAAAATGTTTTTGGGTCCAGTCACAAACTGGAAGGGGTCCCATAGGGACACCTTCCAATTTGCGAGTGGGTTACCATCCACTTGAAGTGGATGGTAACTGCAACACCATTTGCGACCGCATATGCGGTCGCAAATGGTATTGCATACCACTAGGAATCGCAAATAGGAAGGGAACACCCCTTCCTATTTGCGATTCTGAAATGCATTTTGCGAGTCGGTCCGACTCGCAGAATGCATTTCTGCATAGGAATATGTGATTTGCAACTCGCAAACGGCAGTTTTTGCCGTTTGCGAGTTGCAATTCCTTTCCTACATCTGGCCCTAGATCTGCAGAGAAGCTCGCAAAGCACGGAAGTGCCCACCCTATGTGAACTAAATTATCTCTACAAGATGCCAGACATGGTGATAAATGCATCCAGAATCGGCAGAAGTCATAAAAAATCTTTGGACAGCACCATTTAATTGCATGCTGGTTTAGCTAAATGATTGTTTTCCTCCAGTCATTACAGCATTGCCCGTACCAGGGGTGGCTCCTCCATTAGGGCGGAGGAGCGTCATTCCCCCCCCCCCCTTCCCCCAGCAGCAGAAGCTGCAAACCTTTCACTTTGAAGGGATAATAAACTAGGTTTATTATCCCTTCATGGTGGAAGGGGTGGGGCCACGGGGTGACGAGCACTGAGGGGAGTGCACTGTGCACTGGTACTCTGAACTGGCATTTCAACAATGAGTTAAACTGCTGCACAAACAATGATACACTCGTTTGCATAAGCAACCAGCACTTTATTGTTAACTTTCTTGATACCCACAGCTGGCTCTATGGGTGTTCATGAGTATGATAAGCGTTTACTCTGCCATTGGCATTTTAACAATGAGCTTAATTGTATTTTATTTATAAGGCACTTCAATCTTAATTTCAGTGAGCCCGAATGGTGCATTTAGCTCAAGGGCCACAAGTTACACAACTATTTGCTCACCTGTGTCATTAACATTGATACCGTATACTTAGGTATTGCAAAAGGAGTACAGTAAAATGTGGGACTAATGAAACACAAGTAAGCTGGACACTTTAATCAAGTGCTAACAATGCCAAGAACATCTGTAAGAGTAGTTGATATTTAAAATGACCGAGCATTGAGTGAATTTAGATGAATTCAATATTTCACTTGAGTATTTTAAGATATCACGTTATGTTATGATATTTTCTTGCTCATTTTAGTGGTCCTTATTAACTACATAATAAACCTGACATAAATATTTTTTTTTTTTTTTTTTTAAATACTCACTAACATATATATATATATATATATATATATATATATATATACTCACTAACATATATATTCTGTTAAACATTTAATTTATTGAAAAACGTTTTACATTTTTCAAAAAAGTTTAATTTTGTTTTTAATTACATGTATTATTACATTTAAAAAATGTAACTTAGAATAACTTAGAAATATATAAATATTGACATTAGTTTGTAAGTGGTATTACTAGAAATGACAGCCACTAGTGGTTGACCATATGTAGAAAATGACTTACTTCAAAGCTGGGCTGGAGTACATTTCAGTTTGTTTTGACACTTGTGGTTCTATAGAAACCCTAGAAGTGTATTTTGTGATTTGCAATATGTTGGAAATGGGGTTTCTGGTTGGCTAGGGTATGCACCTCAGCCAGGCAAAACCCACTACTCTAGTCAGGGCAAGTACATTACACACCAAATATAACCTGTGCTCACCCCCTGGTAGTGACACAATAAATGCACCACAAAGGAGGCTCCACACAGGATTATGTAAAAATATGTTTCTGTATTCTAAATATATCAAATAGCCAAAATGACTTAGGGCCAGATGTAGCAAAGGGTTTTTCCCATTCTGTGTCAATGGGAAAATGTGTTCGTACATTTGGCCCTTAGTTCATAAATACTGTGTCTGTTATGTCATTAATGAAAGAGTACTTGTCATCTTGGGACCTTAGAAGGCCCAAGCTACATGAAATAGAAATATGATGTATGTGGCATGAACATAAAGATGTTACTGGTAATTCTGAACACTGCAGGACAAAAACAACCCCGGTGGTAATTACTTAGAGCACATTATGACTACACGATGCAGAGCAGATTATGAAGGACAACACGTGACCCATTGCATATAAGTGCAGCCACAACACACAAAAACCCATGATTCACCAGGGAATCATAAGACAAGGGAAGCACTTGTTATCCTGAACATAACAAGATCCCAGTGATAGAAATCCAACTCATATTTGCCAAGATGTAGTTATTTTTAAGGTAAGGTATGCAGATCAAGGCATGCCGGAAATGCCTGTGTGCTTCTATACCAGACTTTACAGTTTCGCTGGGGACTGGCACCTCTACTTTCTGATGGAATGAAGAAATGCGTGTCTTCAGAAAGAGTCGGCAAAGGGCAACCTATCCTACCTGGCTACAGAGCTACAGACATTTCCCAGGGCAGGCCACCCACAAGACCAGGTATGCGGTAGAGAACCTGTAGGTCTCAGGGGTCCCCAGGCTGCCCATTGGTGCTCCTGATCTCGGAGTTGAGTGAAGGAGCATGGTACGGCTTCAGAATTTAAGGAATCAGACACTCTGCTCAAATGTAGTAAAAGTCACTCGTAGAGTCTTTTTCCCACAGTAGGTCCACAGGCATCCCACGAAATGCCGACAGTCCCCTGACCTCCAGGGGTGCTTAATCAGTGTTGAGAGAGGCAGTGATAGCGTGTCCAGTCCTTATAAATTACTTATGCTTGGACACGCTGGAGGTTGGTGAACCTTTTGACCGGGTTGAGTTCTCCTCATCCAAAGAATTGTCGGATCCCTCAAATCAATTATCAATAATCATTTATAATCAATAACCAATACTCGATTAGTAATCAATCAACAAATTAGTTAAACAGAAAATCAGTAATTAGACACGCCATGACCTTTCAGTCATGAATAACCACACCTGTTTATTAAAAGTTAATGAGTTTATTTCCCTATATTAACAATGCTAACACAATATAAGTAAGTCTCAAAATCAAATGATACACATATACGAACATTACTGGCTGTCCATAGCAACGGAAGAAACGCAATCTACGCAAAACTTGGATTATAATGAACTCGGCTATAGCAATGCAAATCACTAATAGAAGTAACTGAATTTGACTAATTGCATACATTGGTCAGCATAATAAGATTTCAATTCAGCATGGTGCATCAAATGAATACCTCAACTAACCTCTGATTAACATTGGCATGTGGGGCTTCATGCAAAAATGAATTTAATCAACATAAATTTAGAAACATTCTAGCTTAGGCTCTGTCAAAAATAAGCAGTTGGTACCTAAGAAGGAAAACACAACGAATAATACATTTATCCTTTTATAATTACCAAATACAATCAGCTTTCAAGGAAAGTCTTCGCCCTTCAGGTACCAGTTCGATCAGCATGGGGCTTCTCCAAAGGAGGGGCAAAGTTAAAGCCAAGTTTTCCTTGCAGCAGCAAGGAAAACGGGAGGGGCAAAAGTTATCGTATGGGCAAGACGGGGTAAAGTTAAAGTTAAAGTCTCTAGGGTGAGAATTCTTTAGAGTCTCTCTCTCTGGGATAGAGAAAAAGCATCAAAGTGTCATTAAGGTAAAAGTGGCAATGGCATCAAAATGGCGTCAAAATGGCTTCTCAAAATATGGCTTCAAAAATGGCGTGTCTTCTCTTCGTCCAGTGGGATTAAGTAAGAAAATGTCCAAATTCTTCAGGTTCTTCCATTGGAGGGTCCATTGGGTGATTTCTCTTTGACCAATGAATAGTGTCTTTTCTCTTAATACTCATCTACGTGTAAGGTGTCCTTGGAGTTTTGGAACATAACTAGCAACAAAGTTGCCAATTAATTCTGCATCAGTGTCTTTATTGTCTGCACCTGCAGAAACTGACCTTGAGCTTCAAAGGGGATGAAAGTTGCCTAACACGCAACCTTGAGATAAGCGTATTAGTCATTCTACTGGAAAAATACAGCTTTAAAGGTTTAAAACACGTCTTTGTTAATACAAGTGAAAACTACGCAGTTAAAATTGAGACCAGGCAACTAGGCCAAAGCCTCTGCTAAATTTAAGTTAAGCATATAACAGTTTAACGAGAAAATCATAATATATAGCTACAATTATGACATATTAATGCATTTGTCGATTTTCATGCTTAATTAAGCTTGTTTATACTAATGGTAATCTACTTTGTGGGCACATTTTCTACATACATTATTTTTTTCTTTGCTAAAATCACATAGGGGGTCATTCCAACCGGTCATCGACCGCCAGGGTGAATGACCACAGAAGCACCGCCAACAGGCTGGCGGTGCTTCCCTGCCCATTCTGACCGCGGCGGTAAAGCCGCGGTCAGAATAGGGGATCCGGTGGTTTCCCGCCGGATTTCCTCTGTCTGGGCTGAATCTCCATGGCGGCGCTGCAAGCAGCGCCGCCATGGAGATTCCGACCCCCTTCCCGCCACCCTGTTTCTGGTGGTTTTTACCGCCAGGAACAGGATGGCGGGAACGGGTGTCATGGGGCCCCCTGCAGACAGTGAAAATCGCAACGGGTGCAACTGCACCCGTCGCACCCCTGCAACACCGCCGGCCCAGCAGGAAAGCCAGAATGGTCTCCGCGGTCTTTTGACCGCAGAGCGGCCAAATGGCGGTGACCGCATGGCGGGCGGCTACCTCCGCCCGCCGCAGTCAGAATGACCGCCATAGTCTTATACGATTTTGTTACATGATATATAAATGTTGTTAGTCTTTCTTTTTCTGCTTCATCAGCAGCGTAACGTGGCTCAGTACGCTGAGCCGTGGCCATACGAGCTGCAAAGGGGGAAGCTGCAGATCCCTCACAGGACATAGGGGAGCTCTTGAAACATGCTACCTGGGAAACCTTGAGCAGCGCTTCATCATGCACTTGTTTCCATAGAACCCAGACACCAACTTGGTTGGCTGGTTTCGGGGATAATGAAGCAGTGCTCGCCCCGTGCTAAGGGGCCCTTGCCAGTAAAAACAAAGTGGAGGTTAAAGGCATCTCTCATGCTTTGGCCTCGGGCACAAATCAGGCAGCAGCACACACCACTCACCATGGACCAATTCCAAGGTGGCAAGAAGCCCCACACAGTGCCCTCCATGTACTGGGGGCTCTTTAGAGAAGACTTTAGAGAATCTGGGGGTATCAATCAATCAATCAAAGAGATTTGAAAAAGCGCGCTACTCACCCGTGAGGGTCTCAAGGTGCTGGGGGGGGTGGAAGGGGGGGGAAGAGGCTGGGGGGATCACTGTTCGAAAAGCCAGGTCTTGAGGCTCTTCCTGAAGAGAAGTAGGTTTTGGGTCTTGCGGAGGTGGGTTGGGAGGGCGTTCCAGGCCTTGGGGGCAAGGTAGGAGAAGGATCTGCCCCCGGTGGTGGTGTGTTTGATGCGGGGGACAGAGGCGAGAGAGAGGTCGGCTGAGCGGAGGTTTCGTGTGGGCATGTGGAAGGTGACTCTTTCGTTGAGGTAGGCAGGGCCTGTGTTGTGGAGTGATTTGTGTGCGAGGATGAGGATCTTAAAGGTGATCCTTTTGTCTATGGGGAGCCAGTGGAGGGCTTTGAGGTGTGGCGAGATGTGTTCGTGTCGGGGGAGGTCGAGGATGAGTCGTGCTGCTGAGTTCTGGATGCGCTGTAGTTTGCGCTTGAGTTTTAGTGTGGTGCCAGCATAGACGGCGTTTCCGTAATCAAGTCTGCTGCTGATGAGTGCGTGTGTGACGATTTTTCTGGTCTCTCTGGGGATCCATTTGAATGTTTTTTTCAGTATGCGGAGTGTGTTGAAGCATGAGGAGGTGAGAGCGTTGAATTGTTGGGTCATCGAGAGGGAGGAGTCCAGGATGATGCCGAGGTTGCGTGCGTGGTTGGCGGGGGTGGGTGCAGGGCCTAGCGTGGTGGGCCACCATGAGGGGTCTCAAGTGTTTTTGTGTGGGCCAAAGAGGATTATTTCGGTTTTGCTTGAGTTGAGTTTCAGGTGGTTGGCTGTCATCCATGTGGTGGTGTCGAGGAGTGCGTTGTGTAGGTTGGATTTGGCAGTGTTGGGGTTGCGGGTGAGGGAGAGGATGAGTTGAGTGTCATCGGCGTATGAGAGGAAGGTGATTCCGTGGGGTTTGATGATGTTGGCTAGTGGGGTCATGTATATGTTAAATAGTGTGGGGCTGAGGGAGGAGCCTTGGGGGATTCCGCAGGTGATTTTGGTGGCGGGCGATTGGAAGGGGGTGAGTCTGACTTTTTGGGTTCTGTTGGTGAGGAAGGAGGTGAGCCAGTCCAAGGCTTTGTGTCTTATCCCTGCGTCGTGAAGGCGTGTGCTGAGTGTGTGGTGGCAGACAGTGTCAAAGGCTGCAGAGAGGTCCAGGAGTATGAGTGCTACGGTTTCACCCATGTCGATTCTGGATCTGATTTTGACGGTGCATGCTTAGAGGGCGGTTTCTGTGCTGTGGTTCTTGCGGAACCCAGATTGGGAAGGGCCGAGTGTGTTGTTTGTCTCGAGGAAGTGGGATAGGCGGGAGTTGACAATTTTTTCCGTAACCTTGGCTGGGAAAGGGAGGAGGGAGATGGGGCGGTCGTTGGAGAGGTCGTCTGGGTTGGCTTTGTTTTTTTTTAGGAGCGCAGTGACTTCTGCGTGTTTCCAGAGGTCTGGGAAGGTGGCGGTTTCAAAGGAGCTGTTGATTGTGGCTCAGAGTATGGGGGCAATGGCGGGGCTGGCTCTGTTGTATATACGGTGGGGGCATGGGTCGGAGGGGGAGCCAGAGTGAATAGAGTTCATAGTAGTTTCAGTTTCTTCGTCGGTGGTGGGGGCCCAGGTGGTGAGTAGGTTGTGTGGTGTGTGTGGTGGGTTTGTGTGTGGGGGGTGAGTGGTGTGAGAGGGGGACGTGTGTGGTGTGAAGCTGTTATCTATGTCTAGAATTTTGCAGTGGAAGTAATCTGAGAGGGAGTCACAGAGGGTTTGTGTGTGCGTGGGGTCTAGGTTGCTGGCCTTGGGTTTGGAGAGCTCGTTGATGATGGTAAAGAGTTCCTTGCTGTTCTGTGAGTTGTTCTCAATGCGTTCCTTGTAGTGTGCTCTTTTGGCGGTGCGTATGAGTTGGTGGTGGATGCATGTGGTAGTTTTGAGGGTGGTGAAGTTAGTGGTGGTGGGTTCTTGTCTCCAGATTTTCTCTGCTTTGCGGCATTTGCGTTTGGATTCATGGAGTTCAGTGGTGAACCATGTTGCGTTCTTGATGTTTCGGGTAGTGATGTTTTTTCTGAGGGGGGCGAGGTTATCGGCACAGGAGGTGATCCATTCGTTGAGGTTGTGAGCGGCGGTGTTGGGGTTGGGGTTTTTGGGGGGGGGTTGCGTCAGTTGGTGGATTAGGTGTTCCGTGGGGATCTTGTCCCACATGCGGTAGGGGGTGGTGTGATGTTGGTGGTGTTTGGGAGGTTTGTTGTAGGAGAAGTGGACGCATAGGTGATCTGTCCATTGGAGTTTGGTGGGGTGGGTGTAGGTGACGTGTTGGCTAGATGTGAAAATTGCATCGAGAGTGTGTCCAGCTGAGTGGGTGGGGGCTGTGACCAGTTGTTTGAGTCCTAGGTTTGAAAGGTTGTCTAGGAGAGAAGAGGAGTTGTGATCGTGAAGGTTTTCTAGGTGGAAGTTGAAGTCGCTGAGGAGTATGTAGTCTGTGGAGGTGAGAGCGTGTGTGCTGATGGTGTCTGCGATGGTGTCGCAAAAAGGGGGGCGTGGTCCTGGGGGTCTGTATATGAGTGTGCCTCTGAGGGTGGTGGTGTTGTTGACGTGGATTAGGAAGTGCATGTGTTCTGCGTTGTTGAGGGTGTCGGTGGTGACCTTGATGGTGTCTCTGTGGAGGATGGCGATGCCGCCTCCTGGCTTGTTGGGGCGGTCTCTGCGTTGGAGTTTGTAGCCTTCCGGGGTGGCTATGGCTATGTCTGGCTCGGATGTGGGGTTTGTCCAGGTTTCAGTGAGGAAGACGATGTCGGGTGAGTGTGAAGTGATGAAGTCCCAGAGTTCTATGGCATGTTTGTGTAGGGACCGGGTGTTCAGTAGTAGGCAGTAGAGGTGGTTGCGGGTGGTGTGGTTGTTGTGGTGTGTGGTAGTGTTTGTGTGGATGTTTGTGGCGTTGTTGAGAGTGGGGGTGGCTGTGGTGTGGGGCTTGTGTGGGTTGTGGGGTGTGTTGGTAGGTGCAGGGGTTGTTGTGTGGGGGGTGAAGTGTTTGGTGTTGTGGTGCGGTGCGTCGGGGGTGGAGCAGGAGAATAGGCAGGTGCGGCAGGTGAAGGGGCCTTGTGTGTGGGTGGGGGTTGTTTGACAGCAGTTGGGGCGGGCTCCGGGGTTGAGGGACAGGAGAGAGTGGGGGTGGTAGTATAGTCTGGGGTTTTTTTGGCTGGCAGGGCCAGGGGGACTGGCGCTGGGTGCGGTTATGGCGCGGACGGGCGCAGACGGGCTTGCCTCTGGCGCACCTCCAGCGCGCCAGCGACCGCCATTAAGAGGGGGAGGTGGGAGGGAGGGGCAGCTGGGAGGCGGGCGGGAACGGGAGAGCGAATGGGGGTGGGAGGGGGCGGGGAGTAAACAGAGCAGGGGGATCGCACGAGGGTCTAGATGGCCCGGCGAGGAGGAAAACAGTAGGAAAGGCTGAAAGTACAAGAAAAAATATGCAGAAAAAGCAGCGGAAGGTAAGAGGCTACAGGAGGGATGGAGTTAGAAACAGAGGGAAGGCGCAGAAATAGAGGCACAGAGATGCCGAGGATGGCAGAGCAAAAAGCGGAAAGTACAAAGTTCAGAAATAGAGGGAAGGCGCAGATAGTGGAGGCACAAGATGCCGAGGATGGCAGAGCAAAAAGCGGAAAGTACAAAGTTCAGAAACAGAGGGAAGGAGCAGAAATAGAGGCACAGAGATGCCGAGGATGGCAGATCAAAAAGCGGAAAGTACAAAGTTCAGAAACAAAGGGAAGGCGCAGATAATGGAGGCACAAGATGCCGAGGATGGCAGAGTAAAAAAAGGTGGAAAATACAGGGATCGGATAGAGGGCACAGATAACAGAGGCACAGTGCACTGGGGTGGTACTTACCAGCGCTGCTGGGCACCAGGGAAGAGGACTGGGCTTCGAACTAGCGAACGGTCGCGTGGGTGGGGATGGGGAGAGGCATCGCAGCACGGTGGAGCTGTCGGCGCAGGGGAGCGAGCTCCGGCCGAAAGGTCAGGGTTCTCTCATCTGGGCCGTGCAGCGACCGCCATTAAGAGGGGGAGGTGGGAGGGAGGGGCAGCTGGGAGGCGGGCGGGAACGGGAGAGCGAATGGGGGCGGGAGGGGGCGGGGAGTTAACAGAGCAGGGGGATCGCACGAGGGTCTAGATGGCCCGGCGAGGAGGAATACAGTGGGAAAGGCTGAAAGTGCAAGAAAAAATATGCAGAAAAAGCAGCGGAAGGTAAGAGGCTACAGGAGGGATGGAGTTAGAAACAGAGGGAAGGCGCAGAAATAGAGGCACAGAGATGCAGAGGATGACAGAGCAAAAAGCGGAAAGTACAAGTTCAGAAACAGAGGGAAGGCACAGAAATAGAGGCACAGAGATGCCGAGGATGGCAGAGCAAAAGCGGAAAGTCCAAAGTTCAGAAGCAGAGGAAAGGTGCAGATAGTGGAGGCACAGAGATGCCGAGGATGGCAGAGCTAAAAGCGGAAAGTACAAAGTTCAGAAACAGAGGGAAGGCGCAGAAATAGAGGCACAGAGATGCCGAGGATGGCAGAGCAAAAAGCGGAAAGTACAAAGTTCAGAAACAGAGGGAAGGCGCAGAAAGAGACACAGAGATGCCGAGGATGGCAGAGCAAAAAGTGGAAAGTACAAAGTTCGGAAGCAGAGGGAAGGCACAGATAGTGGCGGCACAGAGATGCCGAGGATGGCAGAGCAAAAAGCGGAAAGTACAAAGTTCAGAAACAGAGGGAAGGTGCAGAAATAGAGGCACAGAGATGCCGAGGATGGCAGAGCAAAAAGCAGAAAGTACAAAGTTCAGAAACAGAGGGAAGGCGCAGATAATGGAGGCACAAGATGCTGAGGATGGCAGAGTAAAAAAGGTGGAAAATACAGGGATCGGATAGAGGGCACAGATAACAGAGGCACAGTGCACTGGGGTGGTACTTACCAGCGCCGCTGGGCACCAGAGAAGAGGACTGGGGCTTCGAACTCGCGATCGGTCGCGTGGGCGGGGATGGGGAGAGGCGTCGCAGCGGGGTGGAGCTGTCGGCGCAGGGGAGCGAGCTCCAGCCGAAAGGTCAGGGTTGTCTCACCTGGGCCGTGCAGCGACCGCCATTAAGAGGGGGAGGTGGGAGGGAGGGGCAGCTGGGAGGCGGGCGGGAACGGGAGAGCGAATGGGGGCGGGGAGTTAACAGAGCAGGGGGATCGCATGAGGGTCTAGATGGCCCGGCGAGGAGGAATACAGTGGGAAAGGCTGAAAGTACAAGGAAAAATATGCAGAAAAAGCAGCGGAAGGTAGGAGGCTACAGGAGGGATGGAGTTAGAAACAGAGGGAAGGCGCAGAAATAGAGGCACAGAGATGCAGAGGATGACAGAGCAAAAAGCGGAAAGTACAAAGTTCAGAAACAGAGGGAAGGCGCAGAAATAGAGGCACAGAGATGCCGAGGATGGCAGAGCAAAAAGCGGAAAGTACAAAGTTCAGAAGCAGAGGGAAAGTGCAGATAGTGGAGGCACAGAGATGCCGAGGATGGCAGAGCAAAAAGGGGAAAGTACAAAGTTCAGAAACAGAGGGAAGGTGCAGAAATAGAGGCACAGAGATGCCGAGGATGGCAGATCAAAAAGCGGAAAGTACAAAGTTCAGAAACAGAGGGAAGGCGCAGAAAGAGACACAGAGATGGCGAGGATGGCAGAGCAAAAAGTGGAAAGTACAAAGTTCAGAAGCAGAGGGAAGGCACAGATAGTGGCGGCACAGAGATGCCGAGGATGGCAGAGCAAAAAGCGGAAAGTACAAAGTTCAGAAACAGAGGGAAGGTGCAGAAATAGAGGCACAGAGATGCCGAGGATGGCAGAGCAAAAAGCAGAAAGTACAAAGTTCAGAAACAGAGGGAAGGCGCAGATAATGGAGGCACAAGCTGCCGAGGATGGCAGAGTAAAAAAGGTGGAAAATACAGGGATCGGATAGAGGGCACAGATAACAGAGGCACAGTGCACTGGGGTGGTACTTACCAGCGCCGCTGGGCACCAGGGAAGAGGACTGGGGCTTCGAACTCGCGATCGGTCGCGTGGGCGGGGATGGGGAGAGGCGTCGCAGCGGGGTGGAGCTGTCGGCGCAGGGGAGCGAGCTCCAGCCGAAAGGTCAGGGTTGTCTCACCTGGGCCGCGCAGCGACCGCCATTAAGAGTGGGAGGTGGGAGGGAGGGGCAGCAGGGAGGCGGGGGGAACGGGAGAGCGAATGGGGGCGGGAGGGGGCGGGGAGTAAACAGAGCAGGGGGATCGCACGAGGGTCTAGATGGCCCGGCGAGGAGGAAAACAGTAGGAAAGGCTGAAAGTACAAGAAAAAATATGCAGAAAAAGCAGCGGAAGGTAAGAGGCTACAGGAGGAATGGAGTTAGAAACAGAGGGAAGGCGCAGAAATAGAGGCACAGAGATGCCGAGGATGGCAGAGCAAAAAGCGGAAAGTACAAAGTTCAGAAACAGAGGGAAGGTGCAGAAATAGAGGCACAGAGATGCCGAGGATGGCAGAGCAAAAAGCGGAACGTACAAAGTTCAGAAACAGAGGGAAGGCGCAGAAATAGAGGCACAGAGATGCCGAGGATGGCAGAGCAAAAAGCGGAAAGTACAAAGTTCAGAAACAGAGGGAAGGCGCAGATAGTGGAGGCACAAGATGCTGAGGATGGCAGAGCAAAAAGCGGAAAGTACAAAGTTCAGAAACAGAGGGAAGGCGCAGAAATAGAGGCACAGAGATGCCGAGGATGGCAGAGCAAAAAGCGGAAAGTACAAAGTTCAGAAACAGAGGGAAGGCGCAGATAATGGAGGCACAAGATGCCGAGGATGGCAGAGTAAAAAAGGTGGAAAATACAGGGATCGGATAGAGGGCACAGATAACAGAGGCACAGTACACTGGGGTGGTACTTACCAGCGCCGCTGGGCACCACGGAAGAGGACTGGTGCTTCGAACTCGCGATCGGTCGCGTGGGCGGGGATGGGGAGAGGCGTCGCAGCAGGGTGGAGCTGTCGGCGCAGGGGAGCGAGCTCCGGCCGAAAGGTCAGGGTTCTCTATAGCGAGAACGGGCTCACTATGCCACTGGATTCAAGCTAGCATGGCTGATGAGGGGTGATGCTCTGAAACTGGTCCCAGGACGCTAATTTCCGGTCCAGGGAGGACCTGGCCTGGCAGTTCGGGCTGGACTGTTCCCATGGGGAGCAGGGTCAAGACTGATTTTCATATGGGTGGGTCCAAGCTGGAATGGCATGGCGAGCAAAAAAAAACCTGATAGATTAAATGCAGATCTGTGACTGGGGGTGAATGTTTGATTTATTCTGCATTCTGTCCATCATTTGGTTTGTTTGCTTTTGTCACTCTAAGGGGCATATTTATACTCTGTTTGCGCCGGAATTGCGTCATTTTTTTTGACGCAATTTCGACGCAAAACTAACTCCAGATTTATACTTTGGCGTTAGACGCGTCTAGCGCCAAAGTCCATGGAGTTAGCGTCATTTTTTAGCGTGGACACCTACTTTGCGTTAATGAGATGCAAGGTAGGCGTTCCCGTCTAAAAAATCGACTCCGAGGCATGTGCGTCGGATTTATACTCCCGGGCAAAAATCACGCCCGGGAGTGGGCGGGTCAAAAAAAATGACGTACGGCCGCTTTTGCGCCGTTTTTTAGCGCCTGCAAAAGGCAGGCGTTAAGGGACCTGTGGGCTCTGAAGGAGCCCAGAGGTGCCCTCCCATGCCCCCAGGGACCCCCCCGTCACCCTTGCCCACCCCAGGAGGACACCCAAGGCTGGAGGGACCCATCCCAGGGACATTAAGGTAAGTTCAGGTAAGTATTTTTTTAATTTTTTTTTGTGGCATAGGGGGGCCTGATTTGTGCCCCCCTACATGCCACTATGCCCAATGACCATACCCAGGGGACAGAAGTCCCCTGGGCATGGCCATTGGGCAAGGGGGCATGACTCCTGTCTTTGCTAAGACAGGAGTCATTTCTATGGGGGTTGGGAGTGAAAAAAAAATGGCGCAAATCGGGTTGAGGCGCAAAAATTGCCTCAACCTGACTTGCCCCATTTCTTGACGCCCAAGCTCCATTTTCCCCTACGCCGGCGCTGCCTGGTGTACGTCGTTTTTTTTAACGCACACCAGACGGCGCCGGCGGCTAACGCCGGCTAACGTCATTCAATAAATACGGCGCCCACATGGTGCTTCAGAATGGCGTTAGCCGGCGCTAATTTTTTTGACGCAAAACTGCGTTAGCGCAGTTTTGCGTCAAAAAGTATAAATATGGGCCTAAGTGTGCAGGGTATTCCCAGATGTGGTTCCCGGGCTCACTATCCCACTAGATTCAAGCTAGCCTGGCTGATGAGGGTTGGTACCCTGAAAATGGCCCCAGGAAGCTTGTTTCCAGTCCAGGGAGGACCTGGCCATGCAAATTGGGCTGGACTGTTCCTGTGGGGACCAGGGTTAAAACTGATTTCAAATGGCTGGGCCCAAACTGGGGTGGTGTGGTGTGCAAAAGAATTGATGGATTAAACCCAGATCTGTGATTAGGGGTGAATATTGGATTTGGTCCACATTCTGTCCATCATTTGGTTTATTCACCTTCTAAAAGTGGCATTTCTAAAACAGTAATGTAAAATCCAACTATACCAGTAAACAGGATTTGTCACTACCATTCCAAACATGCCCATGCTACATGTTCCAGATCAGAAATTACCACTTAAAATATATATAAGGGAATTCCCAATGCTAACCTATGAGAGGAACATCCCTCATAGTAGTGAAAAGTGAAATAGGCTGTTTATCACTACTAGGACATGTAAAACATAAACATACATGTCCTACCTTTTACATACACAGTACCCTTCCCACATGGCTACCTGGGGCCTGTCTTAGGGGTGACTTAGGTGTACTAAATGGGAAGTTTAGACTTTTGTTAGTAGTTTCACTTGCCAAGTCCATGTGGCAGTAAACTGCACATGTAGGCATTGCAGTGGCAGGCCTCAGACAAGTTTAAAAGGCTACTACTGTTGGTGGTGCAGGTATACCACTTTACAAAGGACTTACAGGTAAATAAATATGCCAAACAGGTGTAAGACAACCATACCAAGTTTTAATAGAGAGAGCACATGCACTTTAGCACTGATTGGAAGTGGTAAAGTGGCCAGAGTCCTAAAGCCAACAAAAAGAGGGTCAGAAAATTATGAGAAAGGCAAAAACTTTGGGCATAACCCTGCAGAAAGGGCCATTTTCAACACAATAGTATTAATATTTTGTATGTTTTGTATTAGCATGCCCTTCTATAAATTTCAGTAAACCATTTTCATTTGCTAGTAATTATTTCCCATTTTCCCACCCCTCCCTCTAGTCACTCACACATTAACTGCTAATTCTTACAACTATGTGCACTACTGCAGATCACTGCACAGAAGAGAAAGGAGAAGCGATGGTCTCAGCCGCTTGTTTATCAATTCCATTTTATATTATATGATTAATACTACTGTAGTATTGCTTTACATACTACAAAATACAGTTTGTAAAACAAGCTCATGAAGAGCACCTCTGTTCATTCTACCTTCTAAGCCTGTCTCAGTGAGGAGCTGAGTTGGGTGGCAGAAAGAGCATTACTGCCTAGGCGCCGCACTTTTGCAGGGGTCTATGCTCCTGTTTTTAAATCTATTTATAGGAGGGTGTGGCCAAGCAAAATGGCTGGCGTGACACGTCTCTAGTGAGCTCTGTAATCCCGGCTCGATCCTGAAGGCTTCCTGGGGTGCCTGAGTGGGGAGGCACTCCCCAACAGCTAGGGGCAATGCTTCGACCTACATGGTGGGTCGGCATCCCGATTTTGGACACCGGTGGGCCCCATATCGGATGGCGTGCGGAGGTTGGGCCTGATCTGCGAGGAGCGCGGCCGTGTGCCATGTGAGGGGGGGCTTGTTTCGGCCATCTCGGACGGGCTCTCCTCCCTGACTGGACTCTGTGCTGGCACCTGGTTCTCCCGGGGGGGGACTCATGTATCATTCGCCCCCCGGCATGCACAGGCCTGGTGCTGGGAGCCGGGCGGCCATGGAGTCCTGGCACGCCGCGCTTCGTAATTTTGGCAGGGGCCTGACATATCTCCTCCTGCATTAGTGATCGGGCAATATCTGCGGATGGTGAGGAGCGACGGCCGGGGTGCACAGCAGCGCATAGCTAATTCTGGGCTGTAGAGGAGTGGCCTGGGGTAGCCAACGAACTGCAGTGCTTTCCTGCGGTGAGACGACAGAGGTCGCCATTTAGGTAATTGGCATGTGTCTGCTCTGGCTACGTGGGCATTAAATCGGTCCCTAGTTGAGGATATTCGGGCCGGACAATTGATCTGCATTATTTGAAGGCTGTTGCAGCTCAACGGAGCTTCATCTCTGCTCCTCTGAGTCAGGTACGGTGATGATACACCCTATTATTTCTAAGTTGATGGTGAGATGGTGTGGCATCGGCAAACCACACTGTCGCAAGGGAACACTATGGAACAATATACTACGCCTACTCCATTGCCGCAGCGCCAGACTTGTATAGGAGGGCCTGGGGAGGCACTGGGCATGCCGGCTACTGCAGAGGAACCCTCGCACGCGGAACTTTTAGCTGCTATACAGGGCGCTAGAGTGGCCCGAGAGGGGAAAATAGAAATGGTGGTTGTGGAGGTGAACCTTCTTTGAACAGACCTCCGCAAAGTCTCTGATAAGGTCAAGGTGGCAGAGGGGTCTATAGTGGACTTGCAGACGGAGGTAGGCACCTTGCGCAAACAGATGTCATAGGTTACTTACACAGTCGGGATGTTGGAGGCGAAATTGGAAGACTCAGAGGGCACTTACTGAACCATCTGATAGGGGAGTGGAAATGCTCTCTGTTGACACTTGGGGGGTCATTCTGAGCTTGGAGGGCGGCGGGAGCTGCCCGCCAAGCGGGAACCACCAGAATACCGCTGCGCAGTCAAAAGACCGCTGCGGTTATTCTGAGTTTCCCGCTGGGCTGGCGGGCGACCACCAGAAGGCCGCCCGCCAGCCCAGCGGGAAACCCCCTTCCATGAAGATGCCGGCTCCGAATGGAGCCGGCGGAGTGGAAGGGGTGCGACGGGTGCAGTTGCACCCGTCGCGATTTTCAGTGTCTGCTTGGCAGACACTGAAAATCTTGGTGGGGCCCTGTTAGGGGGCCCCTGCAGTGCCCATGCCAGTGGCATGGGCACTGCAGGGGCCCCCAGGGGCCCTGCGACACCCGTTACCGCCAGCCAGGTTCTGGCGGTCAAAACCGCCAGAGCCAGGCTGGCGGTAAGGGGGTCGGAATCCCCATGGCGGCGCTGCCTGCAGCGCCGCCATGGAGGATTCCCCAGGGCAGCGGGAAACCGGCAGGACACCGCCGGTTTTCTGTTTCTGACTGCGGCTATACCGCCGCGGTCAGAATGCCCATGGATGCACCGCCAGCCTGTTGGCGGTGCATCCGCGGTCGTTGGCCCTGGCGGTAGTCTACCGCCAGGGTCAGAATGACCCCATTGATCTTGTTGGACTTTGGTGGATGCTGCTCTTACAGACTCACGGGGTCCAGTGCTTAGGCTTGAGGCGCACGCCTCACATAGTAGGGGCCACTGGGAATACTATGGATATGGATTTGAAGGGGCACTTCATGAATCTGTATTATACAAAAAGGGGGGGGGTGCTTCTCCTAGACTATGATTGGTTAGGGTTATAGGCCCAGCATATTCTGTATTCGGGACGGGGGTGGTCACTTCCACTGTGGTGGTAGGGTTTTAGGGTGTTGGGGTTTAGGCTGTTTTCCTGGCAGCATACACACACATGGATCTACAGTATGTTTTGATGTGTTTGTTTTACTGTTTATCTGGGGTGGGCATAGGGGTTAGGGGTTATCTAGTTCGTACACGTTTGCATGTGTTTGATGTTTACAGCAGCAGTGCATGGCTGTGTGCGGGATGTGTGGTGAGGACTTGTCTTGCCTTCTCCTCATGGGAGGGAGGTGGGGGGAGGAGGCGCATGGGGGTTGGAAGATATGAACCCTTAAAATGGGTCGACAGATTAACATACTGACGTTGAATGTCATGGGGCTGAAGAGCTATACTGTGAGCTATAGGGTGCGCTCCTTCCTGAGGGGACATAAGGTTCATATAGTGTGTCTCCAGGAAACACACATGACAGAAGAGGAATCGCAAAAATTGGCTAAGAAGTGGCAGGGTCAAGTATTCTCCTCATCCTTCTCCTCTTATGCACGGGGACTGATGATATGGATTGTGCTTGGGGTCCATTTTACACGTACCTACAGTGAAGCGGATGTGGAGGGGAGATATATACTTTTACATGGAACATTGGATGGACTGCCCCTTACTATTATCAACACTTATGCACCTAACATAGACAATCACTCCTTTTATGATGATATATCTGAGGTGCTGGTGGGGAGGGGTTGCTGCTCCTCTTATATGGGCTGGAGATTACAATTGCATATTGTGAGAAAACAGAGCTGATTGCAGAGGCCCCCTAACTTTTTGCCCCCATTTTCCACTTTTTGCTCATGTTTTCCTGACTCTGATGGTGCCCTGGGTACTGCTAACCAGTCCCAGGGCCTGTGCTCTGTGTAAAATGGATATGCAAATTAGGCTAATTATAATTGGCTAAGTTAACCTACCTATAAGTCCCTAGTATATGGTAGGGCATGTAGGTTTAGGGACCACAGCATAGGTGGTGCACCCATAGGTGCATTGCTGAGGTGCCCAGTGTCATTTTAAAGGCAGGCCTGCCTTGCTGGCTGCTTTTAAATTAAAGTTATATGCAAATTCGACTTTGGAATTAAAAGTAGTTCCAAAGTCTTAAACTACCTTATTTTTACATATAAGTCACCCCTAAGGTGTGCCCTATGTGCCCCTAGGGCTCGGTGTCATGTACCTATAAGCAGGGACTTTATAAAAATAGTTTTATAAGCCCTGGTGAGGTAAAAACAGCCAAATTCATTTTTCCCTCATTGTAGCAAATGGCCTTCATAGGCTAGAATGGGGAGACTTTATTTTAATTTTTAAAGTCTCCTTAAATGATGCATACCAAGAGTTTGGTATCAAATTAATTGTTGTAATAAATCCCACAACTTCCAGTTGTTGGATTTAATATAATTTGTTCAGGTAAAGAGTTTTAAACTTTACCTGAAAAGTTGCCAATTTCAGCCCTGCATTGTTTTTGCTGCTGTGCTCTGATTGGCCAGCCTTGAGCAGCTTGGCCAAGCTGCCTTGATGAGGTGTGAAGTGGCCTGGCTTCACACAAAGGAATGTGCCTGTGGGAAGGAATCTCCCCTCAGCAGATGGTGAGGCAGGAACGGGGAGGGCTGCCAAACTGGTCTTCATAGGCATAGAAGGACATTTGGAGCAACCAGCAACACCCCCACATCCTGCAACCCCAGACAACTAGGTGCCCCCTTGATTAGATTAGAAGAGGGCAGGAGAGGGGTGTGTTTATGATTTTTAGCCACACCAGTGGGTGGGCTCAGCCAGATGTAACCTCCAAAAATCAGATTCAGCCATGATGGACTTTTGGAGAATGTTGCCTCCTGGGATTGATTTTTGCCACACTTCCCAGGAAGTGGTCATCACAGGGGGAAGGACCCTGCACCTGATTGGAGAACCAGGACCCCCCTGCTTTTCACCCAGGAGCAAGGATAAAACTGGCAGACCTGCACCCACACCTCAGTTCCCTACCACATCCAACAAGGAAGAACAACAGAAGAAGAAGGACTGCCCTGCTGGACCCCTGGCCTGCACCTGGAACCTGCACTCAGAAGGACTGCACCAGCTGCACACTTGGGCTTCACCACAAGAAGGACTTTGCCTGGCTTCAACTGGTTCAAGGAGGGACTCCCTGTTTGCTACAGGTGAAAAATTGCTAACCAGAGTCCCCTGCACCAACTCCTGAAGAAAGCGACCAGCTGACCACTGTCCAGTGGCCAAAAAGGAGTTTGCGCCAGGTGCATTCTGGGAGTTGTAGTCCGCACCCCCCAAGGACCATCTCAGAACTTCTGGACCCTTGGGGTAAGCTGTGGACCCCAAAAGAACCTTAAAAGGACATCTGAGAGAAGCCCCAGAAGTTTGGAGAAGTTTGGACAACTTTTGTAAAAAAGCTCCATAGAGGGACCGACCCGCCGCGGCAACTCTAGCCGGCTTGCATCAACCGCGACCTGGCCTGATTTGCTGGTTTGTCCCGGTAAAGAAAATCTCCGAAAAAGAGACTAAGTCCGAAGGTAAAAAGTTGACCGGGACCTCCCAGCCAGCGTATCCGAGGAGGGCTCCATGGACGTCGGATCAAGATCCAGGGTTACCCCGGTCGAAGGATTTTGACCTCGAAAAAACGACTAAGTCCGAAGGTAAAAATCTCCACCGAGGATTCCAGAATCGCGTATCCGAAGAAGGGCTCCAGGAGGTCGGATTGGACTGGCAGGTTTGTCCCGCTGAAGAAAATCTTCGAAAAAAAGACTAAGGCGTTGATTCTGACCCTGGCGGTCCTTGACCGCCAGGGCCGGGAACCGCGGGAGCACCGCCAACAGGCTGGCGGTGCTCCCTTGGGCATTCTGACTGCGGCGGTACAGCCGCGGTCAGAAACGGAAAACCGGCGGTGTACTGCCGGTTTTCCGCTGCCCAGGGGAATCCTCCATGGTGGCGCAGCTTGCTGCGCCGCCATGGGGATTCCGACCCCCATACCGCCATCCTGGCCTTCTGGCGGTCGCCCACCCGCCCAGCGGGAAACACAGAATAACCGCGGCGGTCTTCTGACCGCGCAGCGGTATTCTGGCGGCTCCCGCCGGCACCGCGGTTACCGCGGCCGGCGGGAGTCGGAATGACCCCCTAAGTGTGAAGGTAAACTTTTAACCGAGGCCTCCCGCGGCCTGTAGCCGAGCAGGGCTCCATCGCGGTCGGCCTTAAACTTTGACTTTGCCCCGGTTGAGGTGCAACCAGATGACCCGATTGGCGCTTTTTGTTTCTAGGCACTAAAAAAAAAATCATTCTTTAAAAATTCATATCTCCGGTTCCCCTTATCCGATTTTATTCGTTTTGGTGTCATTTTAAAGATAAAAATATAATCTATTTGTATAAATTGGTTTTGGATTTTTAAACTGTTTCCTGTGTTTTATTTAATTATCGTTTTGTGATATTTGAATGCTTTACACTCTGTCTCCTAAGTTAAGCCTTGACGCTCGTTGCCAAGCTACCAAGGGTTGAGGTGGGTTTAATTTACTGAGACCTAACTGGACCTAAGTGGAGGTTAGTGGCCTATTGCTAAGTGTAGGTACCTACCTGCCCTTACCAATAACCCATTTTCCAACATTTATGGTGAGCAGTGGTGGGATCCTGTACTTGTGTTCAGTATCACGTTACAGTTTTAAGTAAAACAAATTAAAAATCCTTTAAATTGTCCTAGTGCAAAACATTTTTTTAATTTTTAATTTGGATTAATTTCAATTATTGAATTTTTGTGATTTTTCTAAATTCTTGTTTCCAATTTTTGCAAAAAGTTTTTGTTGACACAAAACTAGGGAACCATGGAGCTTGATCTGGCTAGTCTACCCACACTGACAGTAGTACAGCTTAGGGGGTTGTGTACTGAAAGAGGGTTGCCTGCAACCACTGACCTCAGGAAGCATGTCCTGATCAAATCCCTGACAGCATGGGCTGAGGCCCAAGAGGTAGACCCAGAGGAAGCTCCAGAGGAGGGAGAAGTAGGGGAGGATGCTAGCTCCAACCACTCAGGGGAGGGAGGGCATCTGAGCCTAAGTGAGGATGAGGAAGACCAGTCCTCATTACATACAGTCACTAGGGGCAGACCCAAAGCTAGTTGGGGGAAGGGGGTCCCTTCAGGAGGAGAGAACCTGTCCCTCAGAGAAAGAGAGCTGGAGGCCCAGCTAGCATTCATAGCTTTGGAGGCAGAGAAGCTGGCCCTAGAAAAGAAAAAGTGGGCAAAGAGAGAGAAAAGAGATGGTGGCATCGACAGAGAAGTTGAGGTGTCCCTGGGTGGGGGTTTTTGCCCCAGATTACCCAAAGGGGTGGTTCCTGCTTATGTAGAGGGGGATGACATAGACAAGTGGTTGGAGGCCTTTGAGAGGGCACTCCAAATGAGAAGGGTTAGGCCTCAATACTGGGGTTCCCTTTTGTGGGAGTTGGTCCCCAACTCAGGGAGGGATAGGCTTCTGACCTTAAGGGGGGAGGAGGCAGATTCATACCCTAGTATGAAGAGGTGCTTAGCCAAGAAGTTTGGTCTGACCCCAGAGCAGTATAGAATGAAGTTCAGGGACATCCAAAAGGTCAGTACCCAGTCTTGGGTTGACTTTGTAGACACCTCACTCAAGGTACTAGAGGGCTGGATTATTGGTAACAAAGTAAATACTTATGAGGGGTTATACAATCTGATCATGAGAGAGCACATCTTGACCAATTGTACCCAAGAAAGGTTACGCCAGCATCTAGTGGACCCTAAGCAGACCAACCCTAGAGAGCTAGGGGAGGCAGCTGATGAGTGGTTGAGAACCAGGGTGGTTGTCAAGTCCCAGGGGGGAGATTCCACGAAGGGGGGGGTCAGGTCCCCAAAAACCTAAGGAGGGAGGTGGTAAGCCCACCACAGAGACTCCCTCTGTACCCCAGAACCCTAAGAAGGAGGAGAGTAAATCCCACTCCCACTTTGACAAGCAGAGACAGGGAGACCCAGGGTTAAAAAAGCTCTTGGACAGTAAGGCGTGCTTTGACTGTCAGCAGACAGGTCACTTCAGAGGAGATGCAGCTTGTCCAAAGAAGGTGGTTAGCACTGGGCTGTCCAGTGTAGCCATAGAGGAGGACTCCTCAGATGATGAAGTCCTCCTAGCATTGAGCTGGGAGACAGGACCAGATGGTAAGCTGGTGATCCCTGGGGGTGGGAGTAGGCACTTCCACCCCATTCGGGTGAATGGGATCCCTACCACTGGCCTGAGAGACACCTGTGCCAGTCACACTATAGTGAGTGACCGGTTAGTGACCCCAGACATGTATGTCCAATGAGAGACAAGGAAATTCAGGATAGCCTCAGGGGAGGTCACCTCCAAACCTGTAGCCATAGTGCCCCTAGAGAGGGAGGGTATCCTTGACTGGTTTAGGGTGGTAGTCAGTGCTGACCTCCCCCTAGATTGTATCCTGGGCAATGATCTCCCAGAGGTGAGTCTGGTCCCAGATGGGGTGGTCGCCCAGGGCGCCCCCCCAACTCAAAGTCCTGGGGAGTCAGTCACTACAGTTAGGAAACAGGGGTCCCCAAGAAAAGGACAGAAGAAAAGGAAGGGTAGGCCACTCTTAAAGAGAGTTCCAGGGAGCCAAAGGCCTTCTGCCCCAGTAGAGGGGGAGCCCAGAGTTGGCACTGGTGAGGCCTCACCTGACCCCAAGGAAGTCCTGAGTAGTCAGGCAGCTGTCCAGATGCAGGGTGTTGCCCCTGCACTGACAGAAGGGAGAGTGGAAGGAGGGTGTCTGCCACAGGAGGTGGTAGACCCCCACTCTAGAAAGCAAGAGGGGTGCCAGGGCCCCACAGTTGCCCCTAAAGCAGCTCAGCCACCTGTCAGTGGAGAGCTTAGGGTGTGGTTCTGGGTACTGAGAGCTGTCAGTAGCCTCTGCTGGGTGCTAGCCTTCCTGGCAGCACTGTACTTGGCCTGGGAGGCAGACCCCAGGGCCAATAGCAAAGTAGGCCCCCTGACCCTGTTGGTCATGGTGGGGTTGCTCAAGTGTTGGGTGACCTCTTTGGGTAAGCTAGGTGTTGCCCTAGCAAAGTTAGGAGATGGGGAGGTGGGCACCTCACTACCCCAGTTGGCAGAGAGAGAGGAGGAAGACCCCCCTAGAAGAAAGTTTCAGTTTGAGATGGGTCCTTTCACTGTTGGGGTGGGTTCACTACCCAGAGGGAGTGACCCTGACAGGAGGATGTAAGGCAGAGTAGGCCCTGCAAAGGGACAGCCAGTTTTCTTCACTGTCTTCCTCGCCTAACAAGCCAGGAAGACTCTCCCAGGGTTGGGCTGAGTCTCCTGGGCGTGTGGGCTGGGGGGGGCTTGTGTGAGAAAACAGAGCTGATTGCAGAGGCCCCCTAACTTTTTGCCCCCATTTTCCACTTTTTGCTGGTGTTTTCCTTACTCTGATGGTGCCCTGGGTACTGCTAACCAGTCCCAGGGCCTGTGCTCTGTGTAAAATGGATATGCAAATTAGGCTAATTATAATTGGCTAAGTTAACCTACCTATAAGTCCCTAGTATATGGTAGGGCATGTAGGTTTAGGGACCACATCATAGGTGGTGCACCCATAGGTGCACTGCTAAGGTGCCCAGTGTCATTTTAAAGGCAGGCCTGCCTTGCTGGCTGCTTTTAAATTAAAGTTATATGCAAATTCGACTTTGGAATTAAAAGTAGTTCCAAAGTCTTAAACTACGTTATTTTTACATATAAGTCACCCCTAAGGTGTGCCCTATGTGCCCCTAGGGCTGGGTGCCATTTAACTATAAGCAGGGACTTTATAAAAATAGTTTTATAAGCCCTGGTGAGGTAAAAACAGCCAAATTCGTTTTTCCCTCATTGTAGTAAATGGCCTTCATAGGCTAGAATGGGGAGACTTTATTTTAATTTTTAAAGTCTCCTTAAATGATGCATACCAAGAGTTTGGTATCAAATTAATTGTTGTAATAAACCCCACAACTTCCAGTTGTTGGATTTAATATAACTTGTTCAGGTAAAGAGTTTTAAACTTTACCTGAAAAGTTGCCAATTTCAGCCCTGCATTGTTTTTGCTGCTGTGCTCTGATTGGCCAGCCTTGAGCAGCTTGGCCAAGCTGCCTTGATGAGGTGTGAAGTGGCCTGGCTTCACACAAAGGAATGTGCCTGTGGGAAGGAATCTCCCCTCAGCAGATGGTGAGGCAGGAAGGGGGAGGGCTGCCAAACTGGTCTTCATAGGCATAGAAGGACATTTGGAGCAACCAGCAACACCCCCACATCCTGCAACCCCAGACAACTAGGTGCCCCCTTGATTGGATTAGGAGAGGGCAGGAGAAGGGTGTGTTTATGATTTTTAGCCACACCAGTGGGTGGGCTCAGCCAGATGTAACCTCCAAAAATCAGATTCAGCCATGATGGATTTTTGGAGAATGTTGCCTCCTGGGATTGATTTTTGCCACACTTCCCAGAAAGTGGTCATCACAGGGGGAAGGACCCTGCACCTGATTGGAGAACCAGGACCCCCCTGCTTTTCACCCAGGAGCAAGGATAAAACTGGCAGACCTGCACCCACACCCCAGTTCCCTACCACATCCAACAAGGAAGAACAACAGAAGAAGAAGGACTGCCCTGCTGGACCACTGGCCTGCACCTGGAACCTGCACTCAGAAGGACTGCACCAGCTGCACACTTGGGCTTCACCACAAGAAGGACTTTGCCTGGCTTCAACTGGTTCAAGGAGGGGCTCCTTGTTTGCTACAGGTGAAAAATTGCTAACCAGAGTCCCCTGCACCAACTCCTGAAGAAAGCGACCAGCTGACCACTGTCCAGTGGCCAAAAAAAAGTTTGCACCAGGTGCATTCTGGGAGTTGTAGTCCGCACCCCCCAAGGACCATCTCAGAACTTCTGGACCCTTGGGGTAAGCTGTGGACCCCAAAAGAACCTTAAAAGGACATCTGGGAGAAGCCCCAGAAGTTTGGAGAAGTTTGGACAACTTTTGTAAAAAAGTTCCATAGAGGGACCGACCCGCCGCGGCAACTCTAGCCGGCTTGCCTCAACCGCGAACCGGCCTGATTTGCTGGTTCGTCCCGGTAAAGAAAATCTCTGAAAAAGAGACTAAGTCCGAAGGTAAAAAGTTGACCGGGACCTCCCAGCCAGCGTATCCGAGGAGGGCTCCATGGACGTCGGATCAAGATCCAGGGTTACCCCGGTCGAAGGATTTTCACCTCGAAAAAACTACTAAGTCCGAAGGTAAAAATCTCCACCGAGGATTCCAGCATCGCGTATCCGAAGAAGGGCTCCAGGAGGTCGGATTGGACTGGCAGGTATGTCCCGCTGAAGAAAATCTTCGAAAAAAAGACTAAGTGCGAAGGTAAACTTTTAACCGAGGCCTCCCGCGGCCTGTAGCCGAGCAGGGCTCCATCGCGGTCGCCCTTAAACTTTGACTTTGCCCCGGTCGAGGTGCAACCAGATGACCCGATTGGCGCTTTTTGTTTCTAGGCACTAAAAAAAAATCATTCTTTAAAAAATCATATCTCCGGTTCCCCTTATCCGATTTTATTCGTTTTGGTGTTATTTTAAAGATAAAAATATAATCTATTTTTATAAATTGGTTTTGGATTTTTAAACTGTTTCCTGTGTTTTATTTAATTACTGTTTTGTGATATTTGAATGCTTTACACTCTGTCTCCTAAGTTAAGCCTTGACGCTCGTTGCCAAGCTACCAAGGGTTGAGCTGGGTTTAATTTACTGAGACCTAACTGGACCTAAGTGGAGGTTAGTGGCCTATTGCTAAGTGTAGGTACCTACCTGCCCTTACCAATAACCCATTTTCCAACACATATTGGATGGTGAGAAGGATCGTTATCCATCTAAATTGGGCACTAAACCATTAATGACGAGATCCCTCACAGAGGTTTTGTACAACTTAGAGCTCTGGGATGGATGGAGGGAACTGCATCCGGAGAGTAGGGAATATACCTGTCATTCTAAGACGCATAATGCGTATAGTTGGCTGGACCGTTTCTTCCTGGGTGGACTGACTTATTCATAGGTGATGAATATCAAGCATTTGGGGAGGTTTTTGTCTGATCATGCACTGGTATTGATGCAAGTGCTGTGGGGATTTGATGAAAAGTGACACACAGTTAGCGCATACCTCCGACTTTTCTGGAGGATGCTGGATGTCATGATAAAATGACCGTGGCCCTTAAGGACTACACGGACTTAAATTGGGGTACGACCACTCTAGGGGAATGGAGTGGGAAGCCATGAAGGCCGCACTAAGGGGAGTTTGTATAGGCACTGCCTGTGGAGTGCGCAAACCAATGGAACAGGAACTTACTGACTGGGAGAGTGCGCTGGAGGTGTTGCAGCGCCAGGCGCCAATAACCAGGGAGGTTGAACAAGAGCAGCTCCAACTGTATAAGAAGGTCAGTAGCTGCTGGGACACGCTAGATAAGGTCACTCTTAGATTGTATAGACAGGGCCTCCACAGGGAGGGAGACAAGTCTGGTAAGTTACCGGCGTGGGCCCTCAGGCAGGAAGTTTAATCTCCTCCCATTCTGCGCTTTAGAAACGCTGAAGGTGTGCAGGTTACTAATCGCAGGGATATCCTTTGGGTCTTAGTGGAGCATTTGCAGGCCGTGTCCAGTGCTGGTGCGTCAGTCCTGGATGTTGGCTTAGGAGAGTTTCTGCAGCGGATGCGACATCCGCGGCTGGAGCTGGAGAGGTTGGAAAGTCTAGAGTCTGAGATAACAGTTGAGGAAGTGAGTGCAGCGGTGGAGGCATTGTCGAAATCTAAATCGCCTGGTGGGGATGGTTTCCCAATTGAGTTGTACCAAACATTTTCTTCATTTGAGAGAGAGGCTGTTGGTGATGTTTGAGGAAGCCCGGGAGCGGGGTATTCTCCCAGAGACCATGCGTCAAGGCATCGTCTGCTTAATGCTTAAGCCTGGTGGGGATTCTGATGACCCCTCCTCTTATTGCCCGCTCACTATGCTCAATAGTGATGTCAAGATTCTACGTAAAATTTTGGCTACTTGGCTACGTGGATTGATCCGGGGTTTGGTACATGATGACTAATGCGGTTTTATTCCTGGTTGTAATACGACTTACAACTTACGCCGTTTGGCACATGTTTTGCATGAAACTATGGGGGCTGAGGACAAATTGGTGTTGGTGTCATTGGACCTAGAGAAGGCTTTTGGTATGGTGGAGTGGGGCTACTTACTGGTGGTGCTGCAGGGAATGGTATTAGGCCCCCATTTTTGTGCTTGGGTTCGTTTGCTGTACACTGCTCCCAGTGCACGCGTTCGGGTAAGCGAAGAGCTTTCGGAATCCTGGGCGATTGGCAAGGGGAAAAGGCAGGGATGCCCACTGTCACTGCTTCTTTTTGCTTTAGCGGTGGAACCACTCGCTGTCTGGCTTCATGAGGAATTGGTGATCTGGGGCGTTCAGGTGTGACAAGTAACTCATATTGTCTCCCTATACGCTGATGATGCGTTTATATACCTTCGAGAGCCACGTGTTTCTGTGCCTTTGTTGTTACGGTTGCTGGAAGAATTTGGGGCTATATCTGGTCTTCAGGTGAATAGGAAGAAGTCGCTCCTGTTTCCTATGGGATCATTATGTGGTGCCCCATAGGAGGATTTGCCAGTGGTGGGGCTCAGGTGGGAGCTCAAAAGTTTTAGATACCTAGGTATATGGGTCACTCATAAGGTGGTGGCGCATGTGACACACAATGTAGAGCAGGTGGTAACTGGTCTGGAGTGCTTTGTTTCATTCTGGAATAATCTCCCTCTCTCAGTGATGGGGAGGGCGGCTGTGGCCAAGATGGTGTTCTTGCCGCAGTGTCTTTATCTTGTGCAGAATTCTTTGCTTCCTTTAGCAGCTTGGCTTTTCAGTTGTCTAGACAGTTTGTTGATTTCATCGGTCTGGGCAGGGCGTCGTAGCAGGGTGGCGTTATCCACACTGCAGAGGGACATGGAAGACGAAGGCTTGGCAATCCCTAATGTTTGGCACTATTATAATGCAGCACATTTGCAACATGCTACAAAGTGGAGGACTCAGTCGGGTAACTGGGAGAAGCGACTATTTGCGGGCATGTTGGGAGGAGAGGCGTTGGTGCATGTATTGATGACGGGCAGTCGGTTGGAGACTGCTGTCCCGTAGCTGGTCAAAACTACTGCAGGGATCTGGGAGCAATCTGTTAAGAAAGTGCCTCGATGTGCCCCATCTGAAGATTTGGAGTTTAGCCCACTTTAGGAGTATGGATACTGTAATGTCAATGTATGCTTGGAGAGGGAGACTGCCTAGTGGCAGGTGACTCATATCCCAATAGGGAGTTTATCTCCTTTCAAGAGGCACAAAATATGTTTGGATTGAGTACTGGTCAGTTCTTGCAGTATGCCAAGATGCCTGGCTTGAGAAGTATGGTCTGGATTCCCGGTGGCCCCGACATCAAAGGTGTTGAATGTGCTGCTAAATTGGGGTGAGGAGTCCCACTTGATTACACTGTTTTATAAAGATCTACAGGGGAATAATCAGGGGTGGAGTGTGTAGCGTGCATGGCCTGGGATTGAGATCTGGAGGATTCCTTTGAGGACATGGACTGGGATATGGCGCTGTCGCTGGTGCACACGGTTTGTTGTAACAACAGATTTAACCTATTGCATTTTAATTTTGTCCATCGTGTATATCTTACACCTGCTCATCTTAACAAGACTGACCCGACAAGAGAGACCGGGTGTCCTAGATGTGGGGAGATAGGTGCCTCCTTTCTCCACTTGGCTTGGTCCTGCAGGGAGGTGTAACGATTTTGGTGGGTGGTGGTTCGAAAGTTAGACGGCGTCCCTGGTTTGGGGGCTCAAGGTGACACCTCTTACTTGTCTATTGGGTGTACTGCGGAGACCACGGGTAAGGCGCATCCCATATAGATTTGTACAGCTCGCTCTGGTGCTGCCTAAACATAGGGTGGCTATAGGCTGGATGGGTACATAAAGCCCATCCATTCCTTATTGGGACCGTGATGTACTGGAATGGAGTGTTGCTGAAGAGCAATACATGAGGATGCCACGGAGGGAGAAGGGGGCACTGAAGGACATAATGGCCTGGGGTACACTATTGGAACACTTCACAGGGGTAGAGGAGTCCAGCTCTGACTGGAGTACTGATGATGATGGCTGACCAATGGAATGTTATGCTGTTCGTAAAAGGTGACAAGCAACTGTGGTGATGTAACTCTGATAATCATTGTATATGAACAAATTGGTTACATGGGAGGTCCTTGGATGGGGGAGACTGGGGGTATCTACTGTTGCAATGATTGGATTTGCTCCATGTTTATGTCTGTATATGTCATCTCCATCCGGTCAAGGGATAAATAGATATTGTGGTATCTCGCACTGATATGCACTGCACTGGTTTTATCTTTTTGTTGTTCTATATTTTAAAATCAATAATATAAAGTTACAACAAAAAATCTATTTATAGATTTACAAGGAAAGCTAATGTTTTTATTATTACTGGTCACTGCCAACTAGATGAAACCATATGAAGGAAAAAACACTAACAAAACATGTTTGGAATTGTTTTCCTTCAGCTCTACAAGAACATTTGAGAAGCCAGCACCTTTCCAGATCTTTTTTGTCCATCTTCCCAGAACAGAACAATAAAAAAAAGTAGACAGTCTCAGACCATAGAAAGCATGTTTCTGGTTGCACAGCCTCACACAGTAGAGCTGTATTTCACCATTCTTCTCATCTCAGGCCTCAAACAGTAGTTGCTTATAGCACTAAGGTAATGAAAAGCAATCAATGTAGATTCTGAAAAACCTAATTGCGAACTTCATTGTATACATATACATCTTCTACAACGTTCATTCAAAACAAAATAAACATCATTGTGTTAATCAGTGTCAACACTTTTAACTAAAAGCTTTTAATGGTTAATGCACAGGATCAGGGCTTTTGTGAGTACCAAAGAATAGGCACCCTAGTGCAAATTAAAAAACCTTCACAGGACAAAATTCAGAGCCAAAACCAAAAAGGTTTATTCAAAGCTTAAGAGTCATTACAGACGGCAAAAACTAGTTAGTCAGATTCAAATCAGCATCAATAAGGCATCAAAAATAAAGACAATTGCCAGAGGTCATTTCATAAGGAATTTGCCAGAACTAAACTGTATTTCAGCAAGGAATTAGCATAAATCTACTCAGTTTTTAAGTCAAGGGAAAGTCTAAATATAATCCAGCAAGAGGACTGATACAGACTAACATGGAGATTGTATAGTTCGAAAAGCAGGAAAGTATTCATTTGCAAATAGACTAACATAGAGTCTGCTTTCAAGAAATTAACAGAAAGTTTAAGGATATAGGGGGTTATTCCAACTTTGGAGGAAGTGGTAATCCGTCCCAAAAGTGACGGTAAAGTGACGGATATACCACCAGCCGTATTATGAGTCCATTATATCCTATGGAACTCGTAATACGGCTGGTGGTAAATCCGTCACATTTGGGACGGATTACCACCTCCTCCAAAGTTGGAATAACCCCCATAGTCAGTAAAACATAACACATAGAGGCTGATCAGTTGAAAGGCAAAGAAAAGTTTGTCACAGACCCAGAAAGGACACATTTTATAGGTCTCAGACAGTGAAAAACACACACTTGAGATGGCAAGATTTGTCATCATAGGGCTGTACTACCTTGGATACAAGACATGAACCAATCAATATTGTAGGAATTGTGCTACCTGAAATACAATAGTTTTAAAAACACATACATTATGAATAGTTATTGAACACCCTCTAAACTGCAAACAAGGGTATCAGCATTGCACTAGTGAAGCAAACAAACAATAAGCCATTTAGAAATGAATGAAGTACAGTCATAGTGAGGGACGCTGCAGCCTTTGAAAATGTTACTTGCATGGCACATCTCCTGAAAACAGCTTCCTTTTTTTATGAATAAATTATTATATTTTGTTTGCAACTTCTACCACACCATGAAAATGAAATTTATTTTGTGTATTTTTGGAAACGGAAAAAACAGCAGCTAGAAACATGAATGTGATAGCTCATTCATAGAAAATAAAGGGAACACTTTTTAGTCAACAGCTTTAGAATAGATATCAATACAGGCTGAGGCTTAGTAATCAAAATGTGTGGCCAAGTGATTGTAACCTAAACACAATTAAATAAAAAATACTTCTAATTAATATAAGCACTCTCTCAATTATTTTAGAAATCATCACTAAACTACACTACACTATAAAACATAATCAGTAATTTTTTGTTTCTTTGGCTTCATTTTCTCCAAGGTTTAAGCTCATCATGTACATCTCATTCGAGGATGTACATTTCGATTCCCTCTCTTTTCCTTTTTCTAGTCTTTTTTTCTTGTTTCAACAATCACATTTCAAACTTGCCTTTCAACAGCTATCTTCTACAAAAATACTATCATAGTTAGGCCTATTAGACCTAAAATAGGTATCATTATGGTGTGAGACAATATTGTGATTTGAAGCATGCCCAACCAGATCATACAGACTCACCAATTTACCAAATAAAACTACAAAAATAAAAAACAATTTGTATAACTAAACAAAATTGTTGTTTACATTTAGCCATCTTCCTTCTATAAAATCTAATTCTCACATATTTTAGAAAAAAATCTATATCTCTAAACAGGTTTAAAATTTGTGACGTTCAACAATCCCAGCAACTTGAAGTAAGTAATTTTGTTTTTTCAAAAATAAGTTAATGCAAGCAGATACAGGCATTTAAGTCCGCAGTTCAGTTCATAAAGCTCAATGCAGGCAAAAAACTATGTTCAGATGGAAACCTAAGGTACTGCTTTCATTTTGTTCAAATGTAGACATTATTTTAGAAAATTCTAACATAAAGAACCATCTTTAACTATGAGTTTAATCTAAGACAGTAAAGCAAGCATATTATGAAAAATAAAAAATGTACATTTTCTTCTCAAAGATTCAACATTTCAGTTCCATTACTCCATCAGGAACATTTTCATTGTTGAGCATCTTCATTGTCAGTTCTTTTCTGTTCATGGAGGTTCCTCCAACAAAATCTATAGTCTTTCACATTGTCTCTTCTAGTTTAATATGACAATTCAAAAGCTGAATACTTCTTGTTTGGCACTCTTACTCCTGCTGATCCTCCAACTTCAGGCTTTTCAGAAAATCACTCACTCATAGCTGTCACTGTTTAAGCTGATATTCAACATTTTTCCTTAGACTGTCAACTCTTTGCAGCACTCTTTTTCCTTCTTTCATATCTTCAGACCAATCAGCTTCTAGCACGCTTTAATTTTCCATCAGATTTCCTCCACTTGCCTCATTTTCATCTTCACTTGTTCTGTGATTTGCACAACTTGCACCTGGAGACATCTTGAGTTGCTCTTGGGCTTTTCAGAGTTTGAGTTTTTGAAGTCTGATTTTCTTGTTTTTCATTTGGTTGTTCTTGTTGTTAACTGACTCTTTATTCTTCTTCTTGAGCTCCATGTTCGCCACTCCTATGGATCCAAGTAGTGAGCTCAAGCTTGATCCTATGAATTAGTGGTTTGTGTCACCCCCTTCTTAAACTGCAGTCTTCAGTCTCGTCTTGTGAGATGTGTGGATCTAATGTGGCAAACTTCCACATTTCACATCAGTATTCGTAATCATGACCACCTGGTACGAGCTTAATTGAGGATTCAGACAGCCTTTTAGAACATATTTCTTTACTGCAACCCAGTCACCAAGCTCTAGGTCATGGCAGAGCTCTTGGCTTGCTGAAGGTGTTGTCAAATTCACCTGGTGAGAGAGTGTACAAAATAAATCAAACCTTTACAGTTATCCAGAATCATACCATCAGTAATCAAAAGTGCTGATGGAGGAATACAAGGTATACTCATAGCTCATCCTATTAACACTTTGTGGGGAGTCCCACCTGTAGTCCTCTTGGGTGTGCTTCTCATACACAGTAGAAGAAAGGGAAGGGCATCTGGCCACTTCAATGCTGTTGATGCAGACACATTGGCCAACTTTGATTTCAGGGTACCATTGGCCATTTCTACAATACATGATGCTTCTGAATGATATACATAATAGCAATTCTGCTCCACTGTTAGTGGTGTTGCTAGGACTTTCTTGTCCTCATTTTTTTAAATGGGTCCCTCTATCTGACTCTAAAGAAGCTGGCAAACTGAATCAAGGGATCAACTTCCTTAATAAAAGCTTGACTACAGTGAGGACATTGAATCTCCTGGTTGGGTCAGATTCCACCCACCTGCTGAACAAACAGTCACTAGGATTATTGCACAGAGACCTTTCAACAACATCTATTTGTGTTCTTGTAAAGGGAACTTTAGATTTTCCTATGTAATTCATGGTCACACTAGTTCTCTTGCCAACATTTTACTGCTGGCGTGTTACACATCTTTAACACAAACTACCTGCAATAGTTCTGAAATTGGGATTGAATCAACATCTTTTGAATATCCTAACCTTAGCATCAATTATGTGTAGGTCTAGTTAACATTGGGAACAGTTCATGTCTAGCATTATACACTTTTCATCACTTTACACACAAATATCATTTTTATCTTTTGAACATCCTGCTTTTTACAATATTTTCTTTTCGTCCTTTAGCACTTCATTTTGTAGCTTCCTAAGCTCATCTAGAATCTGAACTATCATGACTGAACTGACATTTTCGATTTCACATTCAGATTTTTCATTTGCTTTCAATGTGCCAGACACAAGAGCACAGTACTTTGTAACCTCACTTGCAAAATTATTACCCAATGAAACTATTTCATCTTGTGGTTTGTTGCACAATCTGTCAAATCAGTGCGCTCATGGTCCCCTTCATCTATTTCATCACCAAGCTTCTTTTTTGGCAAAGGCAGAAGTGTTGTAGGATTAAGGGTATTGAAATATTTAATTGAAATGTTCTCTACCATCAAAATAATCTGTTCATACTTAGTCAAGTGACTAATGTACGTTGCTGAGTGAGTATATGTATGAGTCAGCAATGCCTCAACTGAATTTAGTGCCAGCCCAATCATTGTGTGTCCCATCATAATCGTTTCACACTGAACAATTGCCAAAGAAGTTGCAGCAATGCTGTTCAAGCACCCTGGTAGGGTGGTGACCAATGGATCTAATGTAGCAGGAAAATAGTGCTTTTCCCTCCACAATGTTGCTGAATTAGAGCAGGAAGTGCACACCCTTCTGCTTTCATGACAAAATAAAATAAAATCTCTAGGTGTGCAGTGAGATCGCCAACTTTCGCTGGCAATGTAACACCTCATTTCTGAGGATTAGCCATAAATTCAGAAGAGCAACAAGTTCCCAGAATTTGTTGGTGTTCCTTTGTGTAGCAGTTTGAATCATTTGACCACATTCATTTGTTCACCAAGGTTTTCCTGTGTTTGAGTACATTGTAGACTCATCTACGCAATCTAAACAGAAACATAGACGATAGATTCAAGGCACACATTTTTCATATATATTTGTGAATGTTGATTTCCTGCTATAGATTCACTACTGAACTATGAATAGGGAGCTACACTACTAACAAGTGTTATTTTAGTTGTTGTGTGCATTACAATTAACAATCACTCCGGAACAACGAAGTCGTGGGCAACGAAAGCAGAACTACGCTTTCCTTAACCATGACTTCGTTGTTTTGTGCCTTAACCATGCATGTGTGGGGGTTGGGGTTTTAGTTTTAGGGGCGGGGTCGGGGGGAGGGGTTGGGGTATTTTTAGTTTTAGGGGCGGGGAGGGGTGAAGGGTTGGGGTTTGAGTTTTAGGGGCGGGGTATTTTTAGTTTTAGGGGCAGGGTGGGGGGTTGGGTTTTAGTTTTAGGAGCAGGGGTGGGGGGTCGGGGTATTTTTAGTTTTAGGGGCAGGGGTTTGGGGTGGTTTTAGGGGTGGGGGTTGGGGTAGTTTAGGTTTTAGGGATGGGGTGGGGGTTGGGGTTGTTTTAGGGGTGGAGGTTGGGGTGGTTTTAGGGGTGGGGGTTGGGGTAGTTTAGGTTTTAGGGATGGGGTGGGGGTTGGGATTGTTTTAGGGGTGGTGGTTGGGGTGGTTTTAGGTTTTAGAGGTGGGTTGGGGGGTCAGGTAATTTTAGGGGCGGTGGGGGGTTGGGGGTGTTTAGGTTTAGGGGCAGGGTGGGGGGCTCCGAGTAGTTTTAGGGGTGGGGGTTGGGGTACTTTAGGTTTCAGGGATGGGTGGGGGTTGGGGTTGTTTTAGGTTTTGGGGGTAGGGTGGGGGTTGCGGTAATTTTAGGGAGGAGGTGGGGGTTGGGGTAGTTTTAGGGGCAAGGGTGGGGGGTTGGTGTGGTTTTAGGGGGGATGAGGGGGTCATGGTAATTTTTAGGGGTGGGGGCCAGGGGGGACGCATGCTGGAACAATGCATGTCTATCACTAATGCCTTTACCAGGAATGCCTTTACAACGAAAAATCGTTGTTAAGGCATTCGTGGTAAAGGCATTAGTGGTAACAACGAGGTCGTTGTTCCGACCTCTTTGTTCAGGCATGCGTTGTTCCGGCAGGCGTGGTTCCGACATACATTCCTAGGAGACTATCTATTGCTGGTTTGTTACTCATGTATGCTCATCTTATTTGAACCTTCCATGGGAATGCAAATTAAAGGTTTCAGAACATCATTTGTTGAAGTCTGTGGATTAATGGCTTTTCTTGTAGCTCTGCAGGTAAATAACTGCTACCAAATGACCATGGTCATTCGTCAACCATGACTTTATCTACAAGTACTTATTTAGTAGGATAGTTCCTAAAGTAGTGCGATAACACACTGGGTACAGGGTGACAGAACATTTTACAAAATAGTTCAGTGATATCACGTATAGGTTGAAATACTGTAATTAACATATTCCGGAAGTCAGCCTAAGGATGTATGGAAAATTGTAACGCTCTAAATTCTTTTTAGAGTGATGTAGGAGAAGGCTTGACTGCCTGATCTGTTTCTCCGAATGTGAGGGATGTGTGCAAGTAGGAGTCTGGAAGAGTGGAGATATCTGAAGTTTGTAAATGCAGATGTGATTGCTGGCTCAGTGTTCTGTAGTTACTTGAAAGTGTGGGTGAGAAGTGTAAGGTTGAGAGTGATTTTGGCTGCTGAGTTCTAAATGGTCTGCAGCCTTCTGGTGAGTATTTTGTTGATCTCGGCATAGAGGGTTGTGCAAGTAGGGATCCTCACTATAGTCAGGGTAAGGGGGCCACACAGGTAAGATAACCCTTGCTCACCCCCTTAGTAGCTTGGGACAAGCACTCAGGTTTATCTCAGAGGCAATGTGTAAAGTATTTGTACGCACACACAGTAACCCAGGAAAAACACCACAAAAGTGTTGAAGGTCCCGTATTTATACTCATTTCTGTCTTTGAAGTAGGCAACTTCAAAGAGAATTCATTGTAGTGCACAGGATCCTACCCTTCTCTGCCCTTCTCTGCCCTGGCCCCAGACACACTCCAGGGGAATGGAGACTGTTTTGTGTGAGGACAGGCACAGCCCTATTCAGATGCAACTGTCAGCTCCTCCCCCCACTCTAGCTTAGGAAGACCCATCAGCCTGGTGATGGGCCATCAGGATATGCAGGGCACACGTCAGCTTCCTTTGTGTGACTGTTTAGAGTGAATGCACAAACTGCCCAACAGTGATCCTGACCCTGGCGTGTATTCCACAGACAGGCAGAGGCACAGAATGGTTAAGCAAGAACATGACCACTTTCTAAAAGTGGCATTTTCAAACCTACAATTCAAAAACCAACTTCACCAAAAGATGTATTGTATTTTTAAATTGTGAGTTCAGAGACCGCAAACTCCATATATCTATTTGCTCCCAATGGGAAATTACACCTAAAAGATAGTTCATGGCAATCCCAATGGTACCCTATGGGATAGATAGGCCTTGTAACCACCACACAAACACCACACAAAAAGACACCACAACTGGTTAAGAAAAGAGAGCTTAATTTTATGTGTAAAATAAGACCAAAATGATAATAATCCAATAGGTAGAAGTCAAGATATACATTTTAGACATTAAAATGTAATATAGTGCTTACAAGCATATTTGCCAACCGGGGCTATCTGGTAGCACTAGACAGGATGAAATCCAGAGGTTCCGGCCGACCATGATGGAGCCTGGGTCGGAAACAGCCCCAGGTAAGTCCCCATGAAGTTTTACCTTCTCAAAATTAAGCCACTCATGCGGAAGAATTTTGCTGGGTGCAAGAGGTGCATCAGTGGTGGTGGTCTGCAGGCACGAGGAGTCAGCTTGGTGTCTCGCGCACAGACAGACTGGAGCCTCGCGGTCATGAGCATCGAAGCTTGCTGTGCAAACTTGTGGTGGCTCATGCTGATTCTTCATGCAAGCAGCAGGGTTCCAGTGCGAGCGGGCCCATTCACAGTCACAAAGAGCCCAAAAACTTGATTTAAGGAGCCACAAAACAACTTGTAAGGGCTTAGGACTGAGGGGGCGCCTCTTGCTGGTCAGAAGCAGGTTAAAGACAGGTCCAGGACCTGTAGCAGGAGTTTTAGAAGTCTTTTGTGTCCCTGAGACTTCAAAAACAGGAGGCGAGCCAGCAAGCCCTTGGAGTACTTTGATCCTGGGATGGAGAGATGCAGGTCCAGTCCTTCAAATTGCCTGGCAGGAGGGCAGCTGGTCAGCTCAGCAAAGCAAAAGGCCAGCAGAGTGGCAGAGAGGCAAAGAGGCAGTCCATGTAGCAGCACAGCAGTCCTTTCTGGTGGCAGATGTCCAGTACTTATAACCAGCAGTGCCTTTGAAGTGGGGGAGACTTCAAAGAAAAACTCTAAAGTGCACAAGGTCCTTGCCCTTCCTGCCATGGCTCCAGAATCAATACAGGGGGAATGCAGCTCCTTGTTTGGGGACATGCCCATCCCTTTCAGTTGCACGTGTCAGCTCCTCTCTTCCATCCAGCTGAGGAAGACCCATCAGCCTGGTGATGGACCATCAGGAAGTGAATAGCCCATCAGGTACACCTAAGCTCCCTTTGGTTGTGGCTGTCTGGAGGAAATGCATAAAGCCCAGCTGTCACCCACATATGCACACAGGCAAAAGTCTCAGAATGCTTTAGAAAAGGAAATACCCACTTTCTAAAGTGCCATTTTCAGAACTGCAATTTAAAATCCCACTTCACCATAAATTGTGATTTTAAATTGTGAGTTCAGAGACATTAAACTTGACAAACATATCTCTTCCAGATTGGGAATTACACTTATAAAATGTAATAAAGTAATCCCAATGTTATTCTATGGGAAAGATAGTCCTTGCCATAGTAAAAGACGAATTTAGGAGTTTTTCAATACCATGGCGCATACAACTTAGAAGTACATGTCCTGCCTTTTAAATACATTGCACCCTGCCCTGGAGTCAAATAGGGCCTACCTTAGGGGTGACTTATATGTATACAAAAGGACATTTTAGGCCCAGCAAGAGGTGTATCTTGCCAGGTCGACATGACAGTGCAAAACTGCACACACAATGGCAGGCATGAGACATGGTTTGAGGGCTACTTATGTAAACAGTGTTGCCGGCCCGAAAGTAGCATTTAATTTACAGGCCCTGGGCACAGGTAGTGCACTTTAATAGGGACTTCTAAGTAAATTAAATATGCCATTTGGGGTTAGGCCAATGTTTCCATGATTTAGTGGAGAGAGGACACACTTTATTACTGGTTAGCAATGGTAAAGTGCACATAGTTCTAAAACCAGTAAAAACGAGGTAAAAAAAAGAAAGGGAGGCAGGCAAAAAGTTGGGGGGAAGACCACCATAAGGCTTTCAGGTCTTAAGATCTGCAAGAACAGTTTTGTCCTCAATATTACTCTACATGCTAGGAATAACCAGGAAGGTCCTTGTCTGTACTGAGCACACTTACAATACCATGGCTTTCATCCCCCTTTACTAACAAGAGGAACATAGAGTTTACTGTCTGATGTATTTGCAACAAGGTAGTCTAGGTCCTTGACCTAATACAACAGCCAACTCTTGCTCATTTTGATGCAAGAGATCCATAGCCGAGGAGCCACTTAAGATTTTTATTGTTTGTCCTAATCTCCAAAGATAAGACCTATACAGTATATAGAAACAATCAATATATTCAATTCTGAGAAAATGGTGAAAATCACAGGGGAGAGTAACTGCTCGCTCTGCAAAACAACTCTGGAATCCACCCACCAAGCTATGTAAAGCAGACAAAGAAAATGATTTTGAGGAAACATATTTTTTAAGCATGGTAGTTAAAGTGCACCAGAGTATTTCGACAGAAGAAGCTGGAGTGAAAAGAATGCACACATTTATTTATATTCATCTGAATTTAGACTTAGGGCCTGATTTAGAACTCGGCAGATGGGTTTCTCCATCACCACGGTGATGGATATTCGGTTGGCTGAAGTCTAAATCCCATAGAATAAAATGGGATTTAGATTTTGCGGATGGGATATCCGCCACTGTGTGACGGAGTAACCCATCTGCAAAGTTCTTAATCAGGCCCTTAATTTGCTGATTCCCTATCCTGAACATTTACACATCAGTTATACTTTTGAGGTGGGAGAAGAAAAAAAGTTGGGCTTCTAACAGGTTTTAAAGGTGTTTTTTTAAAAATCGCCATTTTCTGCTCTAAGACGTCTTTCTGTTTTTTCTTCAATCAATGTAGGATGGTACAACCGTCTCTATATCAACTTCACACTACGTCGTCACATCTTCTTCTTCCTGCTCCAGACCTACTTTCCAGCCACTCTGATGGTCATGCTGTCTTGGGTGTCCTTCTGGATTGACCGTAGGGCTGTGCCGGCCAGAGTTCCTTTGGGTAAGGACATATGTGTCTGTAAAATATGTGTAATGTTTAGAAATCTCCATTCTTCATGTCACTGTGAACAAGAAAACTCCACACGACTTCCCAAATGTGAGGTGGTCCGTATTTACAGCACGAGCCAAGAATCATGATGATGACTGGAAGGTGGTCATTTGGTGAGTATTTGTATTTGAAATTTTTTTTGTATATGAGAAAGGAGTATTCGTGTGTTTTACTCCATTTTTCTTTCGAAATATCCAATGTTTCTTCTCTTTGATCCAGTGCTGATGGAGGGAGACCATACATGAGTGGAAATATAAATAAAACATTTAAATCTTATTTGTCAGCAATCCAAAGATAAGTTTAGTCCTATTTTTTTGGTCTTCCGTCTTGAAACCAAAGGTAGTCCAAAGCTTTATGGCAAGATAATTATAAAAGAAAGTTCTTGTTCCCAGGGATTCTGCTTCATTGCTGACTCCTGAAACCTTTTTTGTACATATATAATTTGCTTAAAGTGTTCTCTATGTGGAAACTTACAGATGCTAATTCACTAAATCAGAATCAGCGGGTATTTTCACACACAAGTGGTATTGTCCAGTGGAGTTACTTTTTAATCGGGGGTAGGAACGCAGGTCTACCTGGGAAGAGTTGTTTCTAATCAAAACCTGTGAACGCCTGCTGGTCCCTGGACATGTACTTCTCCAAAATAGCATTCCTTTCTCACCCTTTCCAGCATGGCAAATGCATGGATAGCCCCCATGTTTATATTGGTGGACGGGTGCATCTTTTTTTGCTCTGCCGAGAAAAAAGATATTGAAATAATACCTTCTTGCACACTTCGGTATTTGTTTATTAGGGCTTTGTTCACCAATTCGCAGAGATATTCTGTGTATCTCGAGCATTCATAAACCTCTGCATTGGTAGGCATCCATCTACAATGCATAGATTTACATATTTTTTAATTGGGCCTGTGGGTAATAAGATCGTTAGAACCACAAAAAGATATAAGCTACAGAACTAAATATTTTGATTAGTGAGTTTTTCAGACTTACAAATGCATCTGAGAAATAGGTGGTAAAGTCAGTCTTTGATGTGTGGCCAGCAGCTCTCAAGAGCTCTTGAAGATAAACAGATTTATAACAGGTTTGCAGAGATCCAGCAGTTTAAGGGCCAGATGTATGAAAACTGGGGTTTGCGATTCGCAAAATGCGATTTATAAGAAATCGCTATTTCCGAGTCGCAATTGGCCATTCAACAAAATTGCGATTCGGAATTAGCGATTTCTTAAAAATCGCTATTTGTGGTTTGCGAGGCCTATTTACCAAATCGCAATTTGCATTCTCGCAATTTGCGATTTTTTAGCGATTCGGTAAAAAAATCGCAAAATGCGAGAAAGTTCGAGAATGCACACCTGGAGGAGCCTGATGACATCACCAGCAGGAAATGAGTCATCCCAAGCAGTTACAGGTGCCACACCCAAACCAGCATCCTGAGTGAGAGAAGCCCAGCCACACTGAGCAGCACTCTGAAGGAGCAGCATCACTGAGCCACAATGGAGCCCCAAGGTCCAATACAGGAGAAGCAGGAGAGGAAGCGCAAACTGAAGTTCAGTGAGCAGGAGCTGGAGGTATTAACAGAAGAGGTGGTGAGGAGCCATGACCGCCTGTTTGGCAAAATCATCCCTCCAGGTGCCAGAGAGTGAGAAGAGAAGACTATGGCTTGAGATCCAAAGTAAAATCTGCGCTATTGGAGTGGCACAGCGCTCCATTGAGGAGATCAAGAAACGCTGGTATGACCTGCGGTCCCGGGCAAAGGAGAGGGTGGCAAGGAGACTTGCAGAGGCCAGGAGCACAGGAGGAGGATCACCAACCGAGCCACCTGCCACACCACTGGAGGACCTGGTGGAATCGACACTCCTACCAGAAGCAGTGACAGGGGTCACAGATATAGACACCTCCGTTCAACCAAGTACCAGCCAAGTAAGTGCAATGTTGTTGTGTGAACCCAATATGTGCATGCATAAAAGCCCCTTAGGAATTAGCATGTAATGTGAAGTAGTGTGTGAAGTAGTCCACTCCACATCTTAGTAGCAGCACAACAATGCATTATGAGAGTCGTGGTCCACAAACTAGTACAGACAGTGGCATGACAATGTAAGCAAGCATAGTGACACCCAAGGTAACACAACACACACTACACCATGTAGAGCAGTACCTATAGCTTTATTGCCATTTCTGGACAGATAATGTAACATACAGAACTGACATGCTGCATATTGTTGTTGCAGGTGGGCCTGGCACAGCAGCCACGGAAATTGCGTGTGTAGGGGAGACGGACACACAGCTGCCCTCTGACACCAGTGGGTCCGTCAATGTCTCCACTGTGCGCCGCAGGCCCAGGCCATTGCCACTTCCAGACCTCAGTGGTGACTCCGATGTGCAGCAGGAGGGGCCAAGCACACCATTCTGCACCCGATAGACGCAGCCAGATACCAGAGGACAGGGGTCATTCAGCACATCGCAGAAGTGCCACAGTGTTCCAGCAGCAACTGCAGGAGGCATCTGAGGGTACATCCTTGATTGGTGGACTTGAGGCTGCGCTGTTGCAGCAACAGCGCCTTCAAAACAGGAGAATTCTGAGTCTGGACAGGAACCTTAGAGTCCACAACAGACATATGGGTGGCCTGCATCGGCGAAGTGACACCCTGAACGACAATATCACCCAGCTACGTGAAGGACAGGTGCAGGCCTCTCAGGACACTAGGGAGCTGACCAGTGCAGTGCGTGACCTGTGTGAGGAGCTGCGCCACGAAAGAGTGAGTCGACGCAGACATGATCACCGTTTCCGAACCATGTTTGCGAACTACTGCAGGTCCTCAAATAGGATGGCCAACTCCACCGCCCTCATCGCCCGTTGTGCTGTGGCGGCCCAGGTTGAGGCTGCACACACCAGCAGGGATGTGGTCCAGGGCCTTGTCCAAATCACCAATGTGATTGAACTAGTCATGGGACAGAGGTCGGCCACTCCCAGTGAGGTTGCCTTGGGAGACACGGAGGACAGTTCGAGCCTCAGTAGTGTGCAAGTACCTGCTTCAGACACCAGACGGCACAGTGCCAGGTGCAGCACTGCCACTGAGGGTGACATTCAGGGTGCCAGTGAGTCAACTGGGCACCCCAGTGGTGTGCGAGGGAGGAGGAAGTGACTCTTGCCACATTGACACTGGTGTCCCCACTATGAAGTAATAGTGTGGGACTCAGTTCTTTTGTTTATTTTCGTTTTTCTTATTCACCTTTTTACTTCTTTCATCACAATTAATTACCTGACGTAAGGTAATACATTTCTATCACTACAGGTACAGTTGTCAGTGGAGTTTTGTTATACATACTCACGTCTGAAATGGTTGTGTGCGATGTCAGCACGCCTTTGCCGTCCCTCTGCTGCACTGGTCCTGTCTGCTGGCTGTAGAGGTGGTATGGGATCATCATCCTCATCTGATTCAGTGTCATTTTCTATAGGTATGCCCCTGGTTGTAGCTATATTGTGCAAGAGTGCACAAGTAGCCACTATTCTACATGTGGTTTCTGGACTGTACTGTAGTGCCCCTCCACTCTTGTGGAGGCAACGGAAGCGACTCTTCAGGAGGCCAAATGTGCGCTCCACCACGTTGCGGGTTGCCCTGTGTGCTGCATTGTATCTACGTTCTGCCGGTGTGGTGGGATTGAGGTAGGGCATCATCATGTAGGTGCGCACTGCATAGGCACTGTCTCCTGAAAGGGACAGAAGGTTTGATGAGTACCTCAGCCATCTGACAAGGGTTTGTTATCTATGCGCCATTGTAAAGAGTGACATTACCTAGTAGATATCCTTCACCAAACTCCCCAGCTACCAGTCTTGTGTGAATGCCGCTGTGGCGAAAGATGTATGAATCATGTGTCCTCCCTGGGTACCTGGCCACGAGATCAGTTATGATATGGGAGGCATTGCATATCACCTGTATATTTATGGAATGTTGGTGTTTACGGTTTCGGTACACATACTCTGTGACAGAAGGTGGACATATTGCCACATGTGTGCCATCTATGGCACCTAAGACGTGGGGGAACTGTGCTATCTGATAAAACAACATTTTTGTCTGCTGTATTTCCTGTGGGGTGTGGGGGAATCGGATGTACTGTTGGAGTTTGCTTAGCATGGCGTTGATAAATGCATTGAAGAATCTGGAGAGGGTGCTCTATGACACCCCCCCAGCCGCTGCTATGACCCCTTGATAGTTACCTGAGGCGAGTAGGTTTAAGGAGCATAATACCTGCACATGGGTGGGGATACTATGTGTCCTTAGTGTTCTGCGCTGCAGTAGGGGTTGTAGCTCAGCTATTAGGTCAAGTATCATGGCTGAGTTCAACCTATACCTCTCATATACTTCCTCCTCTGTCAGGTCAAAAAGTGTGATGCGCACTCTGAAAATGCGCTCCTGTCTCCTCCTCCCTCTCCTCAAACCTGCCAGGATCCTCATCCTCCTCGCCATGACGTAGAGTGCAGTCATTGTGGTAGAGAGTCTGAGGCATTCTGGGCCTCTTTATATAGGTTGCACCTGGTTACCACCTGGTTTCACTTAGTGGTATTTTGCATGTGCAAAATGCCATTCTGCGAAAAATCGCTAATTGCAAATTTTTGATGCATCTATTTGCGATTTGGATTTTGCGATTCGCATTTTGCACCCCGCAATTTCCTACTGGAAATACCGAATCGCTAAATGCGACTCGCAAAACCCTGTCGCACCGCAAAAAATCGCAATACCGAATTTTTGCGATTTCTTATTTTTGGTGTGCGAATGCCTTTCATGCATCGCAGACCACGTTTTTGCACTCGCAAACGGACGATTTTTGCGATTCGCACCGTTTGCGAGTGCAAAAACTTTTCATACATCTGGCCCTAAGCTCCTCTGTGTGGAAATATTTGTATCTAGTTCTCTTGTGAGGTTCAACCGACTTATTGCACACCATGGCCCAGATTAATACTTTTTGACGCAAACCTGCGTTAGCGCAGGTTTGCATCAAAAAGTATAGTGCCGGCTAGCGCCATTCCAGGACACCAGCCAGGCGCCATATTTAAGGAATGGCGCAAGCCGGCGCTAAGGCCCAGTTAGCATAAAAATAAATGATGCTAACCGGGTAGGGGAGACGTAGGGCAAACTGGAGGTTGGGTGGGAAAGAATGGCGCTTGTCAAGTTAGAGTAAAAAAAAAGACTCTAACCTGACTAGCGTCATTTTTTTGACACACAACCCCCATGGACATGACTCCTGTTAGTAAAGACAGGAGTCATGCCCCCCAGCCCAATGGCCATGCCCAGGGGACTTATGTCCCCTGGGCATGGCCATTGGGCACAGTGCCATGTAAGGGGGCCCAAATTAGGCCCCTCCATGGCACTTTTAAAACAAAATAAAAAACTTACCTGTACTTATATGGGATGGGTCCCCACATCCTTAGATGTCCTCCAGGTGTGGGTGGGGGTGTCCCAGGGTGCAGGGAGAGGCACCTGTGGGCTGTGTCCATGGTCTCTGACCATGAAAAATGGCCCACATGTCCCCTAATGCCTGCCCATAGCCAGGCGTTCAATAATAATAATAGCGGGCTTAGTGCCATTATTTAAGGCCCTCCTCCCGTGCGTGATTTTTGCATGGGAGGATAAATAAGGCATAAGGGCCTTAGAGTTATTTTTTGCCCGGGGACGCCTACCTTGCATCTCATTGACACAAGGTAGTTTTCCACAGACAAAAAATGACGCTAACTCCAATATTTTGATGCTAGGCGGGTCTAGCGTCAAAATATAAATATCGAGTTAAGTTTGCACCTGATTTGTGTAAAAAAAATGACGCAAGTCCGGCTCAAACAGAGTATTAATATGGGCCCAAGGCCCAAATCTACTAAAGATTTGCATGGGCATTTGCACAACACAAACAGTTGCATCTGTTTCCTTACCATTGTGAAGGCCTGCACGTGCAGCACTAAATTGTGTTGCAGATACAATGGGTACAAATTCAATATACTTGCTGCTACTATGCAACACTGGTGAAGTCCATTCCGTAATGGTATTTCTTGGGAAAAGACACCATGATTTTTCAGCTGTATCCTCTCCGAAGTCTCATCCTGAGGTTTTTGGATTAACATCAACAGATTAGGATCAATACTAATAATCGACAATTTATACCACAATTTCTCACTGTCAGGTTTATCAAAAGTGTTCCTATAATCCACTATAAACCAATAAATCATTGTAGATTTGTTACACAGCAGCAATACTTTTTAATGTGAGTATAATATTACTGATACTGTGCCTCCTTCTGAATCCAATTTGTTACCAATTTAAGATTTTGTGTTCTATGTTTCAAGCATATCTATTGTGAGATGTTTCACAAACAATCTCTTATCCATATTAAGGAAGGCGAAGAGACGATATTTTCTTGGGGGTGATTCCTAACACCTTTCTTAAATAAGGGAATCAAAATACCTCCTGAACTCAGATTTTTAATCCAAGGGTCACAGCACCCCCCTCCAGGTTTCCAACCCCTGTCCAGCTACCGCACTAGATAACACAGCATCTTATCTTCTCAGCTAAAGTGCAGCTGCTTTCACGTAGCAGCACAATTGTTTTTGCAAACTATTTTCACTGGTAGGAAGAGTACTACAGGAAGCCGTGGTATTGAGAAAGTCTTTGTTATCTAAAATCGCAAAAACAAGGTAGGAAATACAGAAAAAACAGCAAAAAGCACCATCAAACACCCATTAAACAAGAACCAAAACAACAACTAGTAGTTGTTAAAAAAACTCAAAGCCAACTAGACTCAGCCAGCCTAACAGAAGAACTCTTCCAGATTTCTCAAGGGTAGCATCTTTAGTGGAGTGCAATGGCAGCAGGGCTGTGCGCAGCTGGTGCCCACCCTTGCAAGGAATACATGGACACAGTGGGTTGCAGTGACAGCCGCCGCAAATCTCAAGGGAAGCGGCAGGAAGGAAGGGGGTAGTTGCGATAGGGGTGGGGGAATAAAAATAAATAAATAAAATAAACAAAAAACTTACCTTCACAGACGCCGCCTCGTGCTCCTCTTTTCTTCTGGTGTCCCAGCATTCACTGGGACACCAGCACAGGCTCCCCAGCAATCCTGGTGCTGCTTTCATGCTAAATCTAGCATGAAGGCAGCATCAGGATTGGTCTGAAAGGCTTGGACTGCCGCTCAGACACTGCCTGGGGTCTCTGCAGTTTCTCCAGCCCAGCTGTTCAACAAAGCCAGGTTGGAGAAACCTAAGTGCGCATGTTTGTTTGGCCACCTAAGACAGCCTGCCAAACACACATGCGCACTTAGGTGCTCCATCTCCTCCTCTCATTCCCATCTCCCCCCGCCCGTGGGCCAGCCCCACACCTCCCTGCACATGCTGCTGGCTGTGCTAGTAGCTGTAAAATAAAAAGATAACTAAATATCATTTTATTTTATGGTCGCCAGCAGGTAGTTATAGTTAGGACCATGTTTCCATAGGAAAAAGTGTTTTTTTACTTGCCCATATCTTTGGCAACATTTGGCGAATCTTCACGAATGTTTAAAAAAAAAAGTGCCCAGTAATTCTGGTTGCGCACAGAAAATTTCGGGGTGATACGTCAAGCGGGGGCCCCAAAAAAAAAGGGAGGAGTCAAAAACACACGTTTCCAATCTTAATTCCCATAGGAGCTTTGAACGCAACTACAACCTGGATCTCTGGACGGAATAGCACCAAATTTGGCAGAAAACTAACTTTCAGTAAGCAGATTACATTTTCAGTTATTTGGTGTAAATCCGTTCAGTGTGTTTTGGAAAATTAAAGGAAATACAAATTTGCATATCTCTGACCACGATGACTTCTCGAATAATGATGAACTCATGTAGAGAAATACAGAGCTCTGGTTGGCTGGCAACACTTCAACCAGGAAGTGTTGACTGCCAGCTTGGGACTTGGCTTGAGCAGAGTCACACCAAAAAATTGAAAAAAAGGAAAAGGGACCAGGATAGGTAGACCCTGACCCTTTAGCTCTGGAGCTGGGATCCCAGAGGGACCCAGCCAAAGCAAAAAAGCACTTTGTAAAAAAAAAAAAATAATAATAATAATTACTGTGAATTCGCAACATCACCGGTAATAATAAAAAAAAAAATTGCTGTCTCCTGCGCTCGTTTTTAATAAGCCCCCGGATAGGCCAGGTCCAGGAGGCATTGAAAATATAAGTGGGGGGGGCGCCCAGGGCCCACATCCAGGGCTTATATTTGCCCCGGGGACCGCCACCTACCCAGGACTAAACAGTAAATTATGCGGGCGCTGCGTGGCTCCCCTGCAGCCCAGGGTACCGCCAGCTCCCTGGGGCTAATTTCTGCACTAATCATGCCAGGGACCACCACCTCCCCAGGGCTAAAATAGAAGAAGGAAGGGGGTCCCCCACCCCAGGGACCACCACCTCCCCGAGGCAAATTCCTAGATGGAGAGGGGCCGTGAAGCCCCCTTCCAGGAGCCATACATGGCCCTGGGGACTGCCACCCCCCAGTGCCGGCTCTGGCTATGTCCCAGGGAGCTCACCCTCGGGACATAGCTGTTTGCACTGACTTGGTGACAGCTTTGAGAGCTGCTGCCAAGTTAAAGCAAACACTCCGCTGTCAAACAACTCTCCCTTGCTGCAAGCAGAGGTTTCCTTTGTTTCCCTGCCTGCTGAGATGCAGGGAGCATTCCTCTCACAGAAGGAGCTGCTTTAGCAGCTCCCGCTCTGTGACAGCAATGCTGTCTCCCCTAGGAGGCAGTGAGGCAGGTGGGACCGTGGGGGCCTTCAGGCTCCCCCCACGGTCCCCAACCATGGTGACTGGGTACCCTGGGGGGCACTTAGGTCACATGGCTGGGCCCAGGGAGATGGTGTCACCATGGGGAGGGTGCAACGTAGTCCCCCAATCCCCCCCAAAATCTTTTTAGAAGGCCAGGCCCTGGGGGATGGTCCCACATGGTCTCCCTCACCAAAATACGGAATATATTAATGCCAGGCCCCGGTTGAGGTCTATGGAGCAGAAATCAGCCGGGATAGGGGGGCAACTTCCCCCCCATAAAACATTTTAGAAGGCCAGACCCCAGGGGATTGGGTCCCCACAGCAGAAATCATCCGGGGAAGGGGAGGCCATTGGGACCTGCGGCCAACTCCCGCTGAGTTTGGCCAAAGCCAATGCGCAGTGTGGGGTTGGGTGGTGAGGGATGTTGGTTGCAAGGGCTGGCCGAAGGCCAAACTCTGCAGCCAACCCCCACAATGCACGGCTGAAGGCCATGTGTGGCGCACAGTTGGGTACTTATATGGGGCTGGCTTCAGGACTCTGCGGCCAACCGTTTCCACACATGGCCAAAGGCCCTGCGCAGCGGTGGTTGGATATGTATAGTAACTAAAATTACTTACGTTTAAAAAACTTTCAAAATTCACTGAAAAAACCCAAATGTTACAGGGACATTATAATTAGGATGTGAATTTTAAAAAATCATAGAAATTTGCTTAAAAAAACAAAGGTTAGAAGGTTATAGTTAGGCTCACATTTAAATGTACAAAACCAAAGAAATTCACCTGATGTAGTTAGAATTATCTCAAGTAACTGTAACTCATGCCCTAAGGTAACTATAACTCGCACCCTGGCCATTCACCGATAATTATGGCACAAATTACAGCACTCATGGCATCTTTGATAACATCATTGATAATATCAATGTAATATTTGCAGTAACATTTTGTACAAAAAGACTGTGCATGGTGAGGGCGTGAGTTATAGTTACCTTAGAGCACTGCTGATTGAAGGAGAGAAAGAGAGAAAGAAAATGAGAGGGAAAGTTTTTTTAGGCTTTAATATCTCATATAGTTAAAATGAGATATTTGTGTTCAATTTAAAATTAAAAAATGTATTTATTATTTAAATAATTTTTCTATTAATTAAAGAAACAGGAAATGAGTCCCGCTTGACTTAAACCCCCAAAGCTTAGTGTGAAGGTCTGCGACCTTCACACTGATCTATAGGGATTGTGTTCTTAAAAAAACATTTTTAAGCCCTTATATAGCTTTTGGGGAGAGCAGGGGGAGCCCTCAAGGCACCCTGGGACCTAGCAGGAGCCAGCCCCGGGAGGTGTCAGTCCCCTATGCCATCAATGGGTCCATGATGGGGGCAGCGCGGCCCCCCTCCAAAGTGAAGGTAGCCCCGGGGGTGGTGGTCCCCAGGGCCTGAGGGTCCAAAAGGGAACCTCTTTATGTTTTATGTTTGCCCAGGGGGGCCATGTGCCCCGCATATATCTATATAGAAGCCCTGGGGGGTAGTGGTCCCTTGGGGTTTTGGGGTCCAATAGAGACACCCCCCTTTAAAAAAATATATATATTTTACGGTAGATCCCCTGTGTCTCCACTCGTAAAATAAAAAAAAATGTCTTTTAGCCCTGGGGTATGGGGGGGTCCCTTTGGGACCCCACCACCGGAGCTAAGGGGTCAGGATGTTCCTACCTTGGCCCTATTTGTATTTTTTTACATTTTGTTCTGGGACTCGGCTTCAGTCGAGTCCCAAGAAAGCTGACAACACTTCTGTTGTTGAAGTGTAATCAGCCAATCAAATCTCTGCACAAGACCTGGAGGAGTCACAAATCCTTTGTGTCCCTATATATACGAATTTGGATTTTCTTAAATTTCTCAAAATATTGAACAGCGATAACAAATAGCAAAAAGGTCTCTTTCTGGACCAAGAGCTACCTTCCTGCCAAATTTGGTGTAATTCCTTTTAGTGGTTTTGTCAGGAATAAGGCCAGGCACGGTCCAGGTCTCGTCCGAAACTCTGCTGCGTGACTCTGTGGCGCTTTATGCGCACCACTTGTCATCCCCTCTTGTTCCAAAGGTGACCATCAGCATGGTCTGCCCTGTGGCAAAGCTCATAGAGCTGCAGGTTCAGGACATGGGTGGACAAGATGCACTTATCAGTGCTATTCTATGAAGGGACTACAATTGCCATGTTTTTAGAAGCAGCAGCCATCTTGGGGTGTGGCAGGCTTATAAAGCCCAGCCACACACAAGCACGTTGCTCACTATTTTGAAGACTTCGATGCAGCCAGACCTCGTGGGGGTTTCTCTGGAGAAGAGCAGAGTTCCTGAATGGCAGATTGTCATCCAAATGAAGTAGCCTTGTTTCCATGGCGCATTCAAAAACAAGTAGGTCGTATTTGTAGCTGTAAGGCCTTGCTGAATCCAAGTTTGGAGGAAGTCATTACTTCCAAAAGGTAAAGCTCCTCTTAGCATAACGAGCAAAGCGTTTCCAGTTTTTAGAGTACAGCGGCCTGGGCGCAACGCTCAAAGGCATTTCAGTTCACAGATGTAAAGCGCTCTTTTGCACAGCAGTTCAAAGCATTTCAGTTCACAGATGTAAAGTGCTTTTGTGCACAGCAATTCAAAGCGATTCCGTTCACAGATGTAAAGCGCTCTTTTGCACAACAATTGAAAGTGTTTCATTCACAGATGTAAAGCGCTCTTGGCACGACAATTCAGGCGCTTCAGTTCATAGATTTAAAGCGCTCTTGGCACGGCGATTCAAACACTTCAGTTCACAGATGTAAAGCACTCTTGGCACGACAATTCAGGTGCTTCAGTTCACAGATGGAAAGCACTCTTGGCACAACAATTCAAGGGCTTCAGTTCACATATGTAAAGCGATCTTGGCACAGCAATTCAAGCACTTCAGTCCTCAGGTTTAAAGCGCTCTTGGCACGACAATCAAAGCGCTTCAATTCACAGGAGTAAAAGGCTCTTGGCACAACAATCTAAGTGATTCAGGCTACTTGTGTAAAAGCGCTTCCTGGTATTATTAAGTAAAGCGCTTCAAGTTCAATGAGTAAAACTTTTTGGCATTTATTGTTGTGAATGTGAAAGAATTTCTGGAGATAAGCAAATCATAGTTTTCATTGTTCTTTGAAAAGCTTAAGATGTGAAAGCATATTTAATTCTTTGAGATTTTCTAAGTCATGATCAAAGGTTTATGTTGTGAAGGCATAGATGTTACAGGATTGATATTCTGAGTATAATCGTAGTCCAAAGTTCTTGCCATCTCTTGATTCTGAGGTCGTAGTTTATCCTTGTTCCATGTTTCAAAGACTGGGCTTTGCCCTCATTTCAAAAGGGGTCTCTATCTCATATCTCGGAGACGCATTTAGTCAAGAGTCTATTGATGAGTTACATTTCTATAAATGAGTAAATGCATATTTGTTCTAACCTTTACTTTTCAGATCTCTTTCCCTACTGTTCCCTACCCTAATTCCCTTCCCCCCGACTGGCTTCATTATACCTCTGTGCTATAATAGCTTTATGAGTTGGTGACGCCGGATGGTGGGCCTTTTGTTTAGCGACGTGCAGATCCTGAGGAAAGGACACTGTGACAGGTTTTGGCTCTATCGCTGTTCAATTTTTCCTTTGGGAATTAACTTTGGAAAAGCTCTAAATTTCACCCCCCCTTTATCTTGGCCTCCACTTGACGGATCACCCCGAAAGTTTCTAGACAGCAGCTCACGTGTCTGTCAATGTTTAGTGGGGAAAATTTCATGAAGATTTTTCAAGCGACGCCAAAGATGTTGGCAAGCAAAAAATTGCTTTTTCTATAGAAAGCAGGTCCCAGCTATAACCACCTAGCGGTGACCACCACTAGGGCATATATATATATTTCCATAAGCAAGGTCCTCCTCCCGGACCAGCACCACGGCGGCCACTTTTTCCGGTGAATTATTCTCGATTTGTAAAGTGCCAGGTTTCTCAACAGTGCAGACAAAGAGAAAAACCGAAATGGCCTACGCGATTCAGCTATATGCCTTTAACTGGGCCTCACTACCAATCTCATTTGACATCTTTTTATCATTGAATCCTTTCTCCATTTCATTGGCCGCCGAGCACTAGAGTTACAACCTCATTTACAACATGTAGGCAACTGCGGCATCCATTTTCCTCCATTTTTTCCTCAGTTTGCACAGCACCTATGTATGTCATCACATCGTTCCATTTGGATTACAACCAAATACTGTCCTTCACATAGATTATTTGTGATTGATATAGACTCTTAAACGTTGTTAATATATTCATTTTATCTTACTATGTTTTGCATATTTTTTCATAGTCTTTTATGGCTCATGTCCACAATATCCCTCAATATTGGAAATAATTAAAGGTGTCCCATACATAGGTGAATCATTTCATATTCACATACAGTCAACGTACATTTTTTAATCTATCTATAAATACTATATCTCATTATTCCATTGATTTCCCTCTCAAATGCATAAAAACAAAATTCATTACTCCTCCTAAAGTGCACAGTGCATGATTGTAAACAGGCGGATGGAAACATGCCATTAAACCCCTAATGGGAACATTAATTCATGAAAGGTATATCTCCTTATTTCATTGATTTCCCCTCTTAAATACATAAGAGATTTTATTACTCTTCCCAAAGTGCACAGTGCAAAATTGTAAGCAGAACAATCTAAGTATGGCATTGAATCCCTAACAGGAGCATTAGTCATGAGAGGTACATCTCAGTTCATTATTCCTATAATACGCTCTTTTCTCAATTCAATTCAAATGTCCCCTTCCCGAGACTCATATATCTAACTTTGACCTTTTTGTCTTCATTTTTTACTTTTTGGTGGGTCAAGGGATTTCACGGAAGACCGGGCTCAGACCATGTGAGCCCTGTCACCAGATGATGTTGGTGACGGATCCGCACCTTGTGTGTTTGTGGTGTCTAGCGCAGGACCACGACCGATAGTCGTGCTCCAAGTGCTGGGCCATGAACCCGAAGGCTTTGAAGGAGCGGTCCCTAAAGCTCATGGTGGCCCAGTACTCGACTCCGCATTTCTCCCGGCCTTTTTCTGGAGGAAGGTCACGAGACCACTCAAGGAGTCACCACCACTCTTCATCGTCCCATTCCAAACCTGCGGGACACTTGGGTCACAAAAGAAGTCGCAGAAGGCCAAACGTTCTTTGACTTCTGCACATCGCTTGGCCGATGCGACGCTGGGAGAGCATCAACACACGAGGCCTCTGTCCACTGAGTCTACTTCTGGGTCTCCTTCGCGCCTCACAGAGTTACTGGGAGCCCGAGCCAACCTTGCCCAGTTGTGGTAGTTTTATGAGGCAAAGCGCCTCATCTTTGGGCAGGCTGACCCCCCTGCGGCGCCTTTGGGGCCTGGGAGATCAGATGGGGGCCCCTCAGCTTCCGTGCTGGCGGCTTCAGCTCTGGCCACTGATGACCTCTCTGGATCCGTTATCCGATCCGCGCTGATGCGGTCCTCCCAAAGTAACGTTCCCCAGTCGACAAAGTCATTGAGGCTCCCAACGCCGGTTGAGCCTACAATAAACGTCAATCCAATCTATACACCGGATCTTTGATGGGGTCTTCTCACTCCAGGTTGGATTCTGACCCTTTTTTTACTATGAGTATGGATATGATGAATGGTTTGCAGGGGTCGCTGGACCCTCTAGAATACCAGCTAAACAACCCAAAATTGGACTGGGCACAGGAATTTTGCAAGGTTAGTGGTTTGGATACTTCTCCAGATGCTGGCATGCTTCCCCCCCCTCCCAGCGTGGCTATGGAGAAGGGAGCATCATAATCCATGGTGATCAGCAAGGTGGCTGAGGTCCTCAGCCTCAAGCTTCTTTCTGTGGCAGTCAGGACTAACCTCCTGACTGAGGTGCTTCAGCCTGGGGCTTCCACTTTGGAACTCCTTTTACCCTTCAAGGAAGCCTGCACGAATGTCCTTCTGGGTACCTGGTCTAGACCCATCACAGCAGCTCCTGTAAGTAGGACAATAGCGCGCCACCATCGGCCTGCCCCAAACAAGCCAATATTCCTGTCTCAACACCCTAGGTCTGAGAGCGTAGTCATTCACGCTTCTTCCTCATTTGACGAATTCCCGTCTTCCCCCCCCAGATAGGGAATCAAAAAGCCTGGATCAGCTTGAGAAGAAGATGTTTTCTTCCTCCAGTATGGCATTGCGGTCCGTAAGCACTGCATGCCTCTTGGGCTGCTACACCCATTTATTATGGGATACGGGTGCGTAGGTGCTGCCCTAGGTCCCGGAGGAGGCGCGGGCCATTATCTCCCAAGCTATTGCTGATGTGAGGGATGCGGCCAAGTTTACAATCCGTTGTGGGTTGGACACGACTAACTCACCTGGTAGATCGGTTGCGTCAACGGTGGCCTTAAGGCGCCATGCCTGGTTGAGGACATCTACCTTTTTGGGGGGATGTCCAACAGTCTCTCATGGGCATGTTCTTCGATGGCACCCTTCTCTTAGGAGACAAAGCAGACACGTCGCTGGAACGTTTCAAGTCATTACAGGCTAAGGCTTGGTCCCTTTGCCTCACAGCTGCCCCTCGCCAGCACAGTCCGCTTTTCGCCCCTTTCATGGCCACAGAAGGGACTGCCTCTCACGTCCTTTCCCTACCAGAATCCCACAGGCTCATGGGTCAGGGAGCCAGAGGTCTGCCCAGTCCACCTCTATTGCAGCCTCCAAACACTCCTAGTTAGTAGCACCATCCCGGACCAGTTGGAGGCAGGATCCGCCATCACCTACCCCACTGGGAATCCATCATGACGGACAGGAAGGTTTTGCAAATAGTCTGAAGGGGCTACTCCCTCACCTTCGAGTCCACACCTCTCACCATGCCACTGTCTTATAACCGTTTATCAGATGATCATTTGGCACTTCTTCGCAAGAAAGTTGCGGTTCTCTTGGCTAAGGGAGCCATAGAGAGGGTCCCTGTGCCAGAAGAAGGTTGTGGTTGTTATTCCTGCTACTTTCTGGTGCCCAAGAAAGACAAGGGCTTTCGCCCTATCGTAGAGCTCCTGGCTCTCAAACTCTTCCTCAGGAAAGAGAAGTTCGAAATGATGATCCTGGCTCAGGTCTTGTCTGCCTCAGACCCTGGAGACTGGATGGTAGCGTTGTACTTGCAAGATGCTTACTTCCATATACCCGTCCTGCCTGCCCATAGACACTACTTGCTATTCGTGGAAGGTCACAAGCACTTTCAACTTACCATGCTCCCCTTTGGCCTTACCAGTGCCCCTTGGGTGTTCATGAAAGTGATAGCAGTGGTTGTGGCTCATCTGTGCAGGTTAAGAGTTTCAATTTTCCTCTACCTCGATGACTGGCTGTTGAGGGCGAGCACACCCCAGACGGTCGTCTTCCACCTTGAGACTACAGCAAACCTTCTGCACTCGCTGGGCTTCACTATAAACATGCTAAAGTCACACCTGACTCCTTCTCAGGCACTCCCCTTCATCAGAGCTGTTCTAGACATAGTGCAGTTTGGGGCTTATACTCCTGAAAAGCAAGTCCAGTATATTCAAGCAATGATTCTGATGTTTCTGCCTCTATCCTGTATTTTGGTTAGAAAGACTCTGGGCCTCATTATCTCCTGCACCCTGCTGGTGACATATGCCAGATGGCATATGTGGGCTCTTCAGTGGGACCTTTAGTTCCAGTGGGTGCAGCATCAGGGAAACCTCTCGGACATGGTCCAGATCTCGGAGGGAACTGCGCAAGATCTGCAGTGGTGGGTTTCGAATCGTGATTGGGTCAGCAGGAGATCCCTCTCCTTACCGAACTTGATCTTAAAATAGTGACAGATGCGTCACTTCTAGAATGGGGCGGCCACATGGGAGAGGCGGAAAATGAGAGGTCTCTGATCTCCGGCAGAGTCCGGACTCCACATCAATCTTTGGAGCTCCAGGCGATCAGACTTGCATTAAAAGCATTCCTTCTCTAAAAGGGAAAGTGGTGCAGGTGTTCATGGCACCACTACCACCATGTGGTACTGCAACAAGCAGGGCAGAAAAGGGTTGTGGACTCTTTGTCAAGAAGCTCTGCCCCTCTTGACATGGCTGGAACACCAGGGCAGAACCCTGGTGGTTCAACATCTGGCGGGCTGTCTGAACACCAGAGCAGGCGAACTCATCTGTTGATGCATAGTTGATCACAAATGGCATCTCTTTCCAGAGGCTGCACAAGGCCTCTTTCAGCAGTGGGGAGAGTCTTGGTTAGATCTGTTCCCCTCCACAGAGAACATGCAGTGTCAGCTGTTTCGCACACTGGAGTTTCCAAGGCGGCACTCGCTTAGCGACGCTTTTCATCTCGAGTGGCACTCAGGCCTCCGTTAAGCTATCCCAGCAATACTACTCCTGCCCAGAGTTCTGTAGAAGATCAAGAGTGACCAGGCCCAAGTAATCCTTGTGGCTCTGGACTGGGCACGAAGAGTATGGTATCCAGAGCTCCTGAGCATGGCTACAGATCCAACAATCAGACTGCCATTTTGGGAGGATCTTCTGTTGCAGCAGCAGGGGATGGTTCTCCACCTGAACCTGTCCAGTCTTCGCCTCCTTGCGTGGAGCTTGAGCTGTAGCAGTTGACAGCTTTTGATCTTCCGCTCAAAGTCTGTAATGTTATCTTGGCATTGTGTCTGAGGCAATATCTAAACATCTCAATCAGCTTATTGGTATGTTTTAATATTTCTACGAGTCTATTCCTCAAGAAATATTTACAAGCCTGTATCCTTCTATTGCGGTCAATGGATGTGTACAGAGAAGTCACATCAAGCGTTACCATTATATACTCCTGTTTCCAAGGTATGCCATCAAACTTTTTCAGAAACTCAGTGGAATCTTTTAAATATGAGGGCAAGTTAACAACGTACTCCTGTAGGAATAGATCCAAATAACATGAAGTAGTTTCTAGTAGAGGCCCTATTGAGCTCACAATTGGTCTTCCCAGGGGAACTTTTTTTTGTATGGTCTTTTGGGAGAAAATATATTGTTGCCATAATCACATGCTAAACTCTTACGTATTGATATTATCCCAATCCAATAATCCATGATCAAACCATAGTTTCAATTTCAAGTTATGTTCATTTTCCATTTCTCCAATAAGGTTCATTGAAAGGCAATAATAATGTGTGCTATTGCTTAATTGTCTCCTTTCTTCTAGTTGGTGCATACTTAAATCCATTAAGACAATATTGCCCCCTTTATCAGAAGGTTTAATGATCAATGAGGGGTTATTTCTTAAGTCAAGGCTATCCTTCCAATCTTTACTTGAGAAGTTGTTCTTTCCCAATTCATTATGCTATTTCTCCTCAAATTATTCAAAGGTTCAACTACCAATTCTTGGAATAAATCAATATGATTTTCAGAGGGCAGCTGGGGACAGAATTTACTTCTAGCTTTTAGTCCACTTGTTATTTTGTGATCCGTTTCAAATCCCATTTCTCTTAGATTACCCATTTGATGAATCAGTTAACATAATCAATGATTTTCCAGTCCTTCATCCACGTTTTACAGGCAACTAATTCCATATCCATACTACTGGATTTTGCAGAGTTCTCAATGTCTACCATCACTAAATCTTGGATCGTCACAAGATCAGGAATATCCAGTACACTAAAAGATGAGAATTTAAGACCCAGAGATGTATCCATAATCTCCTTATAAACCAAAGGTTACAGTTCTTAAGAAACTATAACTTATTGCCTAAAGTTACTTTCTGGCATGAGTTATAGTTTCTTCAGATAAGTACCTATAAATACAACTATAACTGCTGAATTGCTATGATTCTGTAACGGTAAAACATCAACCTCACTATAATGTCCCTGTAACCTTTGCTTTTTTCAGTGAATTTCCAATGTTTTTTAACTCTCATGTTAATATAACCACCCTCTGCATGGCCTTTGGCTGTATGAGGTGGGGGTTGGCCGGAGGCCAGGCCCTGCGGCCAAGTCTCCCTCATGCACCCAACCACAAGCTGTTCATGGTCTTCACCCATGCACAGCATGGAGTCTGATGCAGTGGGTGTATTGTTTTCCATTTTTCACTGGATCTGTGGATTCCTCACAAGTTTACACAGGGGGCCGTGCTGAGCCCCATTGGATCCCCTGATCGTACAAAAAGAAAATTGGGCAATTGTTTGCCATCTGTCCTATAGGGTCAGGATATCTGTAACTTTACCCCTTATATGTTTTTACACTATATTTTTACCTCCCCCGAATGATGCGAGAAACAAAATGGTGAATGCAGCTTTCTTTTCAGGTTGCGGCCAGCCAATCAGGTTCTTGCTTTCCCCCTGGATCTGCAAATCCTACGCAGGTTGATCCACAGTGGATCTGCGTCCGTAGATATCTATATTTTTGAACCCTAAATAACTCAAAATCTACTGGACAGATGTACACCAAATTATAAAAAGGACACTTTCTAGTCCAAGACTTAGCTTCCTGCCAGATTTGGTGTAAATCCATCCAGCGGTTCGGGCTGTAGTCGTGTTCAAACATTTTATAAATCTCCTCGTCATAGAATGTGTGAAACGTTTTTGAGGGCTCCCTTTTTCTCGGCTTCTGAGGAAGAATCATCCTGAAACTTCCAACACAGCAGCTGAATTGACTGTTACATTAGTTTTGTATATTTTGTGAAGATTTGTCAAATGATGCCAAAGTTATTCCCAAAACAAAAATCGCTCCGTCTATGGAAAAATTGGCCCTATCTATGACTACCTACTGCCTATGGCCAGATGTTTTTATATATATATATATATATATATATATATATATATATATATATATATATATATATATATATATATATATATATATTACAAATCCAAAGTAAATGCACACTCTGGACACAGTCTCCATTGCAGCATAAGTTTATTGCCAAATCTCAACACGTTTCGACTGTCAAGCAGTCAGACATAGCTGCATTCCCATATTGGCAATGAGCACTGCAGCCATATTGACCTGTCCGGTTGCTCCTATTTTAACATGTGTGGTTGACAGCGCAAATATTAAAAAATATGCAGTCCCTGTAGAAAATCAAAATCTAAAGATGCAGATCAACAAAGCAGGGATAAAAATGCATATGAAGGCAAACTGCTCATTGCACAAGGAAGAAAATCAAAAGGGACGATCGGAGGACTAGGTGATAATGCACCTTCTTCTATGTAATGTTTAGTGCAAGAAAGTCCAGCAGAGGAAACAAAATAGAACTGAATAACTGAGCAAATAAATACTTGCCCTATTAGAATACAAGCTTAGCATTATAAAATATAGGGCCATATTTATACTTTTTGACGCAAAACTGCGTCAGCGCAGTTTTGCGTCAAAAATATTACCGCCGGCTAATGCCATTTTGGTGCGCTGTGCGGCCGTCAAATTTATACTTTGACGCACGGCGTCGCAAACCACAGGTGGGAGTCATTTATTTTGACGCACACCGCAGCGTCAAGTCATAAAGCAAAACAACGTTAACGTAGCGGAAATGACTGTGGGTTGATTTACGACCCCGCATACCGGATATGCGCCGTTTTTTGACGCAATAGCGTCAAAAAACCCCGCAAACACTGCCATTTCACCAGAGGAGAGCCAAAATGGATCCCAGATGCCACTACAGACCCCAGGAAGATGACAACAGACCAGGAGCCAGCCAGGAGGACCCACACAAGAACCAGGACACTTATAAGAAGAAAAGAAAGTGTCGCTTCATTGCAGAGGAGCAGGAAATTCTGGTTAAAGAGGTGACGGAACACCAGCACCAACTGTTTGTCACCTCTAAATTGCCAATTAGTAGGAGAGAGACTATATGGCAACAAATTGTTGACAAGATCAACAGTGGGGCAGAAGTACGCAGAACAGTCATCGAGTGCAAGAAACGCTGGCATGACTGCAAGCGCAGGACCAAGGAAAAGATGGCCAGGAACAGGAAGGCAGCACTGCAGACTGGAGGTGGGAGTCCAGCACACCAGGAGGCCCTGGACCACATGGAGGAGATGGTTGCAGCGTCATCCCTGAGGAGATCGTCACAGGGATTCAAGGACAGGACAGCGCAGACTACCAGGAGACAACGCACATGCAGGGTAAGTCGCATGGGGAATTGAAATGCACTAATGTCAACTGCAACCGGGGGGGAATACCTACTACACATTGCATGTAAGTCATCATATACATGGAGTGACATGGGTAAAGGGGCACAGCATGGGAGCATGCCCTGCACAGACAGAAGCTGGGGCACACCATTACAATACACCAACAACAGTCCCATGGGGGCATGCTGCCATGCCAACGATGGAGCAAAGGGAAAGCCCCGCCAGGGCACAACGTCAAACTGAGATCCCGGCACACGTCAGCCACCATACCCCCCACATTAACTAGGGCCCTATTAACAACCTCTAGCCATACTGACAACTGGAATGTAACTGCGACAACAGTTGCCACTACCACCTCCGCTCTGTGTGCAGCTCAAGTAGCCAATGGCAGTAACCTCCCCATGGATCATACACACCTAAATTAGAGGGGTTGAGGATGACAACTTCAACAATCCCCTAAAAAAAGACAAAGGCCCCAGTACTGTCAAATGTCAATGCCCATAGTTGTTGCAAACATCAGCCAATGTCAACAACAATAGGAGCTACACAGCACTAAGGACATACCCATGCTGCATATGTCAGGGTCCATCCTGTGCCTGGGTCACAATGTAACATCCCAAATATCATACTGCTCAGACAACAGCATTGAAGGGGGGCACATGTAACTGGTCACTGAAATACACCTGCACACTCAGAGGAGGAAATAGGACACTGAAATGATTATCAAGGCAATCCAATGTACCACACATTCCCAACATCAGCTGTACACATTACCAATGCCAACATTCATATCGTGTCATAACATTGCTATGCATACGATATGCTACATGTCAAATACATTTAAGTGGATGTGAAAGATCAGAGACTGGGGCAGGTCCAGATTGTTAAGTGTGCTGCCAGTGCCATCAGAACACCCACAGCCAGTGAAAGGCCTCACCATGAAAATGGATGTAGACGGAGGGTTGAGTAGGACAAGAAGGTGGCAAATCACTATTTGGCAAAAACCAACACCTAGAAGAGATGATGCCGACAAGTCTAATAACTTAATAACATACATGTGACATGCAGGTGGGCCATAGGGCTGGGAGAATGCCCATCTGAAAGACTGGAGCAATAAACAAGAAACTAGATTACAATGTGAATACATCACAAGGCAGGCATGTCACATCACTCATGCCACAACACAGACACACTAATTGTACCCTGTTTCATTGCAGAGGAAGATGGATCTCCTGTGGATATGCCTGTCCCAGATTACCCTGATGACATGGATGACGAGCTGATAAACATTCCCCAGGAGACTATCCAAAAGGTCCTTGAAACCCTCCAGACCACACCTTCAGTCACAAGGAGGAGCACAGAACAAGCAGCCATTGCAGAGGATCCACCCACCACCCCAACTGTAAGACCTGCCAGCTCCAATACAGCTGAGGACTCAGGCACCAGCTTTGAGAGAACTGTAGTTGGGGTACAGCGGGAGCTGGCCAAGGAGATGCGGGTGGGGATGCAAACTATGGCAGCCAGCCTAGAGGGGGTGCGTTTGTGCATGATGTCATTTGCAGATCAGGCAGCAGCTATGCAAGCCCTAACATCTATCTTGCAGGAACAGCAAAAAACCCAGAAGGAAATCAGCACAGCTGTAATACATTTGACCCAACACCTACAACAGCAATTCTGTCAACGCGTGCACGAATGCAACATTGAACCCCTCAGGGCCGACCTGGCTGCCTACCATTGTGATGTGGCTGCTATTCTCAAGAACCAGCAGACCCTCCTTGCTGCAGTACTGCCCTTAAGACCTTCACGGGTAGCAGCGACCGGGATGTCTGACTCCACGTCTTCTAACACTGAGGTGTGTGTTGCCCCTTCACAACCACCACCACCAAGAACAGAGGAGGCAACACACACATCAGAAGAAGAAGACATGGAGCAGATCACCTTCACACGGAAAAGTACCCGGAAGCACTAGTCCCTGCCACATGGCCAACAATTACCAAGGTCCTGCGCTTTGTAACATGCCAGTCTTGCAACAACTCTACTTAATGACTGTTCTGCCTACCACTGTATATCTTGTCAGCCTGCCCAGTGATTGTCTCTCTCCTACTCATTGGCAAATCCTGTCCTTCTGCACTGTCTGAAACATCACCCCATCATGTCAAAAGCATTTCCGTAACCCCTTGTATAGGATCACAATGTAAGATGTCACTCTAATGGACTCTCAATCATGGACAATGTACTGATAGCACTACAGCACATTTCAATAAATAGCACTTACACAACAAATCTGTCTCTGGGTAATGTGACATATCAACTGTGCACTAGATAACCGAAATGTGCCTACTGTCAAATTACGTAGCTTGTCAATACAACTGTCCTGATATTATTTAGTCAGATAAATCTGCACAATGCCCATGATTGCATCATACTTTGCCCATCCTGGGGGACATATCTGATGAAGTGAGAAACCATACACCATCATGCTGTGTTGGACAGAATAATGCTTCCTCAAGGGATATCTAAGTCATAAAATAGTGGCCGCAAAATGTTGTCACCATGCAATACTAACACATATAACAGTGCACACTAATATAAGCAAACACTACAAAAACTGCATGAATGAAGCTATTTGAGTTTACATACAAATAGGTAATCATGCTGAACTGTGTCACAAATGACGTATGTGAGTCATGAAGACAAGAATACTAGAGTACCTACGAGAACTCTTCTTATAAGGGTGTCCTTGATCATCACACTGCAGTCAGACCTAAAACTGTTCCCCCAATACCAAGTCTGGAAGCACTGTTTGTGACGTAGAAAACACACTTATCAACAGAAACACATTGTGATCCATATTAACTGTGATTGGTGGTTGCAACGAAGGGTGGAAACTTTGCAAGGTAGCTCTGGGGTAGTTGCCAATCTTACAGCTCAGTTGGGATTTTTTTGTAGTATAGGACACAAATGTAATAGAACAACATTCAGGTACACTGATTCCAAGCCCGGATCAAGTACCATTTAACACATACTGTTAAGGGTTAACCAAATAATTATTAAATGCTAATCACAGAAGAGGAAACTGAGGGAAAAGTCTTACTTACCCTAATCTACCCTGACTACTCATTACCCACAACTGTCCCTAACTAACCTAACCTAAACGTACTTATCACATGTAACGAAACATTCTAAACATCCACTTCCCACCCCCCTTATGAGACGTGACACATGGAGGACAACACATACTAACCTAAACACATACTATCCTATACTAAACAAATATATATATTTTTTGTAAAGATTTTTTATTTTATATATTTTTTTAAATATTTTTTTTTCAAATACACAAGAACCCCAACATAGCCAACACACACGTAATAAGTAAAAATAGAAACAATCTGGACCCCCCACCCATTAACACTAACTAAACTTACAGCCTATACTAACCTAACACTAAGCCCACTAAGTATAAGAACAAGGAAAGAGGAGGGAGGGGATGGAATCATGTCCATATCACAAAAGTCTAGAGGTTGGCCCTGCGGAGGGTCCTCTTGATCGACTTCACACGCTGGTTAATGTGGCACACATCCCGGCTCAGATGGCTTAACATGCGCAGCACACAGTCCATCTTCTGTTCCATGTTGTGGAAGGCTGCAGGGTCAACAGATGGAGCTGGGGCAGTCTGGGTACCGGTGGAGGAGGTCTGTGTGTGTGTGTGTGGAGCCAAGGCCAGTGGGCTGTTCTGCACCTGTAGCAATGCTGGGGCCTGGAAGTCCGGCAGATGTAGGGACAACAGTCCCAGCTGTGGGTGGGGCCACCTGGCTTGAAGTGGTGGTGTGCTAGTGATGGGCAAAGTAGGGCCACCCTGTGGGAAGGCCCTCCATGCCCCGGATGCCCGTTCATGGCGATATCGACGGGCCATCCTCCTGAACCCCGACTCCACCAGCAGGATGTGCTGGTATCTCATGGCCAGCCGCTGGAACTCACGGACCTGGTCTGGAGTCATGTTTGCAGCTGTGAATACAAATGCAAATAATCTACATTAGGAACTGCATTGTGTGAAATGGCACAAGAAGTCAATCAGACAATACATCTACTGTACTTGTAACAGCTCATATCACAATACAGATCATTGAATGTCCCTGAGGAAGTACATGGCAGGCCAGCCTACAAAGGTCACATCACATATAGCACATCCATAACCTACAAGATGGGTAACAACTGGCTTTGACTTGACATCTGAGTTCTGCAAGTTATCAGCTAACAATCATGCTGCATATCCTCCGCCAATACCTGGGCTACAAATGTCAGTGTACGGAATGCCAAACTAAAGCCACATGGTCTGCAAGTTGTAACAGGACTTGCCAGTATAGTACCCATGTGCCAAACCTGAGTGTGTATATTAGGTTCCAACCAAACCGTCACTTTTTCACATATATGTGTAACATACTGGTAGCATCAGTCCTATGTACCCCATTCACAAACCCATGCCTGTGTTTGAGGGTGGGGGGGTGGTTAAACAACTATCAATTTCAAACAACATGGACACCGAGGAGTGTATAGAAAACTCCACACGTGTTTGGCTCTACACACACACCACAGGTAAGGTCTATCAACAATTAGGAGTCTGCAAACCCTAGACCTATCATAGGGCCACACATGTCAGGAAATGCAGAGCTTGGTACACAACATATACTTCCAGTAAGGCATGACTTACATCAGACACAGAGTTGCAAAAACACCCATGATCATGATTAGCATGCACACCTAGGCCATTGCACTCAAGTTCCACATACTTGTAGCACTACATGTGGAAGTACATGATGCTAGGAGGTTCTACCTACAGTATAATAAGTACCTTGGTAAATAGGGAAGCAGAAGTCTATTGGAAAGCAATTTGCTGTACCAATCTTGGAGAATGTGGGTCTGACAGGCTGACTAAATCGGAGCTGACTTCCAGTGCGACTCTTGTTGATACAAGTGTCATCCACATGACTCACACCAGTACTCACTGTGGTGCCTACAGGAATGGCCTACAATCCCTAGATAATACCATAGGATACGCATTGGCCAACTCAAAACATTTGAGAACCTGAAATCCCACTCATGGAACAAGACAAATGATTGGCCAACGCATCACACCTTGCTATGCGTTCAACACACAGGAGTCAATAACCAGCAAACACAACACATAACCGACATATCAACACTTACTGGAGTGGTCGGGGTCCTCAAATGTAGCCACCTCTCCCACAGTGTAGGGTGCCGGTCCACCTGTAAGGCATGGAAGGAAGAAATGTGCTCAAAATCTGTGCACAGACCAACAATTTCATAAACATATACAATGTGTAGGCTGAATAAGGAAATGGCAGCCATTCAGACATGATGATACTGCATCTGATATACCACGCCAACTTGTACATAGCATGGGTCTCCTGTGACAGTTACACACATATCTGCACACATGCATTGGCCCTAACTATCATGTGGTGGCAAACATGCCCCGTCATTGGTGACCAGAAAAAAATATGGAGTATAATTGTTTCATCATGTGCATCCAAGAGAGACATCCAAAGCCTGGTTACTTGAGGACTGCATTACCAGTCAAACAGACTATGGGGGTCATTTTGACCTCAGCGGTCTTTTTCCAAGACCGCCAAGGGACCGCCGTGCGGAAGACCGCCAGTGGTGGCGGTTTGCCGCTCTGCCTATTATGACCGTTGGCAGCTCTCCGTCCTTTTACGGACGGAGAGCCGCCAACAGCCATACTGGCGGGTGGCAGGGAAGTGGAGGTTGCTCCACCTCCACCGCCACGCCAACAGAACACCGCCCAGCGAATCACGTCCTGTGAGTCGGCGTGGCGGTGATCTGTTGGCGGTGTGGTGTCGGCAGAGCAGCCCCCATGACCAGGTAAGTCGATCGTCCGTGAGGGGAGGGGGGTGGAGGGGTGTTGTGTGTTGTGTGCGTGCATTGGGGTGTGTGTGTGTATGTAGAGGGGGTGTGTGAGTGCGTGTATGCTTGCAGGGGTGTTGTGTGGGAAGGAGTGCGTGTATGTCTGTAGGTATGTCTGTATGGAGGTGTGCGTGTATGTATGAATGTGGGTGTGCGTGTCTGTGTGTGTGGATGTTGGCATGTATGTCGATGTGTGTGCGTGTATGTGTGTTGGTGGTGCCTGCGTGCATGTCGTGTGTGTATGAGTGAGGTTATGTTGGGGGTCGGGGTGGGGAGGGGGTCCTGCCACCTTTGGGGGGTGGCAGGGGTGGTGGGAGGTGTAGGGGAGGGAGTCGGGGTGGGGGTGGTGGATACCCCTATCAGTGCCAGGGAAGGAATTCCCTGGCACTGATAGTGCTTACCGCCATGGATTTCATGGCGGTTTCAAACCGCATGGAATCCATGGCGGTCAGCTGGATCCAAATAGCGCCGGCGGTATAGTGACGGCCGCCGGGCTGGAGACCCTGGTCTCCAGCCCGGCGGTCGTCTCCGCCCTAGCGGGGGGAACGGAGAACCGGCAGATGACCATGGCGGTAACCGCCATGGTCATAATACACAGTGAAAAGACCGCCAGCCTGTTGGCAGTCTTACCGCCGCTTCTCCGCCTTCCGCCAGGGTCATAATGACCCCCTATGTGTCCATGACACATTTATTACACATAGGTGCAATGTACAGAGGGACAGGGACTTTTGTAAGCCCTCATGTTGTTACAGTTTCTTCATTTGATGTGGCCCAGCTATGGTGATTTGCACCAACCATGGAGATGTGAACCCATGTGCATACCTTTGGACTGCCATCCCTAATTGGAATGTGGCACAACTAACTACAACAAACATTCTAAGATGTTAGCTGAGGGCACCTTACACCTTTTCACTATGTTTTCGAATCCAGATCTGACATGTATCCAAAAAGATAAAGGACCACAATAATCCTTAACATTCATAGTACTTCCGTGAACGCTTTCTTTCCACACTCACCAGACTCACATGAGACATATGTCTGAGCCACTTTGCTATAATCAATTGACGTGAAGCCAGCACTCATTTTCTGCATCATGTACTGATTCTAAAGTCAGTCTAGCTATTGTGTCAACAAAGTTAGCCAATATGTTGGTACATTTTTACTTCTCTGGCAAATGTGCCCTATATAGACATGATTGGCTCCTATTTTGTTTGGGTGTGTGACACAAAGGCAGCACCAATTTACTTCACGAAAAAGTATCCTGTAAGTTTGCTGAGCACGTGCTACCTGACAGCTAGCAATTGTGATCCTTCCCATAGTGCATCAATTATCCCTGTATGTTTCCCCAGCATTACACACAGTCAGCAACTTAGCTGGCAGACATAGTACTAATCATCTGATGTCACTACAGAGCATTTAATCGTGCACATTTACATGATTAGTACTCACCAACAGGGCCACTAATCACGATTCCCAGGTGGTCCAAGAGATCCTGCTCCCTGGTGATGTCAGCCCACCGGTGCTTCAGCTGGTGGTCACTCCTCTGGCTGGCATACACACACTGCAGGTAATGCAGCACCATTCCCCACCGGATTCTGCACGCCTCTGTGTGATACCCCTGTATCACCCTGCCCCCTGCCTCGATCATCAGTGGCAAGAAATGGCACACAAGCCATATGAAGCCCCCCAACTCCTCTTCACCCATCCTGCCAAGACGTGGCCTACCAGACATTGTAGAAATGTGAAAGGGAATAGGGGTTAAAGAAATAGAAAGGGGAAAAGGGGGAAAGTAGGGGTACAAATACAGAAGAAAAGTAAACTTAACCACTAAAAGAGCCCAACTATCCCCAAACTACCACTACCCACAACAGACTCCCACAAACAACAAAAACACTAGATAAATGGACAGATGTACACAGAACCCAGTAGGACAGTATACACCAACAATATTTATTTCACAAATTGACAATAGAGACAGCACACAGGACACAAAAGCACAAAATCTATGGATACCACTCTCTACACAGCCACACAGTCTAGAAGAATCATAGCCTACAAAGTGAAAGTGAAAGTACACCCACTGTACATGATCTGTAAACAGGATATCCTATTACATCACTTCCTGTATAAAATGTCCGCCCTTTTTTCGCGTTATTCGTTATAATTGTTTCACGCATACAGTTTGTGCGTCATTTTTTTTTACGCACAGGAGTGAAAATTAGCCCACATCCAAATAATAGTACATGGCCTGTACAATTATCTGGATGTGGCCTAATGTTCACTCCTGTGCGTCAAAAAAAATGACGCAAATTCTGTATTGGTGTACAAAAAATGACACATCCCGCTAGCAACGTCAGAATTTCAGTGCATGAACTGGTTTGGGGATTTTTTTCTGTTTTTATGTTATGTTACATTTGGGACACATCAGAGATAGGCTGATGGCACCCACTATGGTGTTGATGGTGTATGTTCACATGTGTGACATCATACTGCAGCGGACCATGATCTGCTACTTCCTTCACAGTATTTTGATGGTTGGCTGATGCAATAGATGGCCATATGTGTTGCCTACATATATGTATTGCACCACATATGACAAAGCATGCACCAGATAGATGGCAGACGCTTGTTCATGTCAATGGTCCACATTTTCAACATCCTATGTCCTACAGTTTTGGTAACAGCTTCCTAGGCACTAGTTGGTGAATCCCCCAGTGAGTCATACACATGCATTGAGGAAGTGGGTACCATGTTGTTTGCCCCGACAGACAAAGGTGAATCACAAATGTATGATGACACCACAGTTGAGGTCATAGAAGTGAGCCACAACTCTCAAGTGGCTGTGGTGGACCAGCAGACGAGGCAGCACGTGTCCACATATTTCCAGTGATCAATTGCACATAGGTGTCTTGTTCATGTGTGTGGTCCAATGAAGATCCTGTATATTTTTTGGGGTGTAATTTGTCACAGTTCGGTCCAGGACTCATCATGAGCTATTCCTGTATCTACTGTGTATCCTTTGTTGATCAATGTAAGTAAAGTGGATGTGGACATGAGAACCTACATGGGGATGGTCCCACCCTGTCACTAAAGACGTGTAATGAAACAGTCAACAGGGCAACCTTGGTGTGCTGAGTGAGATAATGCCTCAGGTGTCATGTTCTGGCAGGTGTCATTACAACATTTGTACACAGGTTAGCCTCTGAAATTCCCACTGCATCTGGGAACATCATAGCCTCTGTGCTGATTATTCTGGCAGCTATTCACCACACACGGCCCATCAATATGTTGTGAGCAATGTAATTTTGTGTGTGAACTGTCAGGGTCCTGACATGTGTGGATTTTTCATGGACATTTTCAGAGGTTGCTGGTTCTGCTGAAGGCCCCCTACCCAATCCCTGCATACGGCCCTGGGTCACTGTCACACTTTGTCATTCATGCATAAATGAGACCCAGACAAGGGATGGGCCATGAATTTTGGTTTTCACAGAGGATTTAACTCATATGGTACAGTTAAAAGGCAGATGATACTATACAATGTATTTGGGTATGCATTGAAGAACCACATGCCCAAATACCCCCTGATGAATGAGAGGTTTGCTAACGCAAGTGTGGTACATATGTAGACACTGGGATACTTTAGTGTGACGCACAGACAGATGCCAGTCAGGCTGACAGAATGCAGGGTGAATTAGGATACAGCAATTTGACAAGTTGCATAATAAGTGGTCTGACTAAGACAGTTTGGAGGATGAACTAGACAGTTGACATGTCTAACTGTGTATGTCCTGTGTTTTTGAAGGCGACAAATGAACCCAAGGGCTATGTTACATGGCTTAAGTAGTATCAATGCTTAACGGTGTATTTGACAAAATGGCACCTCCTATGCTGTTCCAGACATCAGCAGGGGCAGTCCTTGTTGTAATGGGTGGGGTACATGGAGGTGATCACAGGTGTGGGCTGCATCTGTTTCTCACAAGTTCTGTAGATGAGATTTGCATTCTAATGGCCAACAGACATTTTCACACGGGAAGCAATCTACAGGTGCTAACAGGGCTTGGAAACTAGAAGCCAGTGTATTAATTGACCTGACGTCCATGCAGTCAGATGTTCTATGACAATGGCATACCATAGGAAAGGGTGTAGCACACTGGATTTCTATTGACAGGCTGTGTGTGTAGAGGAGGGAATATCAGGGTACACATCTTAGTATTCCAGGGACCTCTTCAGACAGGTGGGTTGTGACCAGGTGCATGTGTGTGTCAGGAGTTAGGAAATGGGCTGACATCTACATGGAATGTCATGTGCGCAATGCTGCTCATATGTGTGGCACTTGTGCTGTCTATGTACTGCTTCTATGGAACTCTGGTCACAGATAGTCCTTGCAAATATTGGATGCAGTTGGACTTACTGCTGTCAAGGATCTGGTCAGACATTCCTGTTACTGATGCAAAAGCACATCAACTGCCTCATGTATGAGGCTTGTTTTCCCCTTATTGAGTGATGGTGTCTTAGTTGTGTGCCATATGCTGCGTTGGACCTTGATTTCAACATGTATGTGTGAAATAGGTGTGGTCCTCCGCTATTGGCCTTCAAAGGAGATATGTACATGATATATGTCATTTACAGTGTGTGTGTATGTGACCATTGTATGTTACGCATCACATTAGCTCTGGGATTTTCAGTGTCCTAATCGGTATATCAGCAATGCTCCATGAGGCAACACTCTTATTCTGATAGGTAGAGATGAAGGTGTGCAACAATGATTAGCCAGACATGATATGGTGATCATTATGGGTGTTTATTTAAATTAGTTCATAAAGTGGTGATGGTGATTATATTTAAAAAAAAATGTTCACAATATGCTGCTGCCTGCGTATACCAGCGGCCGTGTTCTGCAGTTCCCCCTCATGTTCCAGGCCAGCATCCTCCTCTTCCTCCTCTTCAGGCATGTGTGGCTCGGGTTCCAGGAGGGGAATGTTCCTTTTGATGCAAATGTTGCGCAGAATAGCAAATGTTAGGATGATCTTACAGAACATCTCCGGGGAATATAGGAGGCTACCACCAGTGATGTTGAGGCACCGGAACCTTGACTTGAGGATGCCGAAGCTCCTCTCGACTATGGTGCGTGTCCTCCTATGTGCGTCATTGTAAGCACGCTTTGCTGCAGTACTCGGGTTGCCAATAGGTGTCATTATCTATGGCTGGATGCCATACCCCTGATCAGCTGCAAGAGAATATGAATGGGATCATGTTGATGTAGCTAGCCCCATTGAAATCACCTTTCATGGCAGTGGTTGTCTGTGACTCTTTTGTGTTATTATGTCGCATCCTAGGCTTATTGGATGAACCATCTGCATTGTGTTGTTTCCTTGGCTGAACGAGTGTTTGGCTGCTGACCGCTTGTCAGCAGTATGTTTTGGGATTTGCAGTGCTGTGTGCCCTCCCTAGCATTGTGACTTGTGATACAGGTGTCCGTGTGTCTTCACTGGGGGTGAGATGATAGTTCCATGCACAGATTCATTTTGACAGTGTTGTTAACACGTTCATATCAATATACCCTGGACATCCCATACCTTTAGACTTATGCAATGGATTAATGTAAACGTCATTGGGACACTTACAATTTGCAAAGTGACATTTAGGCAACCCACTCCACACGTTGTGATCTTTGACGTCTTAACATTAGACTGTAAACTAATTTCCGATGTGTGACAGGTTCAATGGTGACCTAAGAAACATGGCTAGCGATGTCACGACCTCAGTATGTTCCTATTCACATGTTGCTGTTGTGGTGTATGTGTTGTGTGTCCTAGAGGGTTGCTGTGCAGTGTGTATATAAGTAGAGTTTTTGTACTTACCAACAAGTAGTCCATTGCCATACCGTCCATCCTGGAAGTGTTCATTGATGGTACAGTGACGGAAGATGAAAGAGTCATGGACACTCCCAGGATATTTGGCCACAATGTTGGTGATCAATCCTTGGTGATCGACAATGGCCTGCACATTGATGGAATGTGTGTGCTTCCTGTTGCGGTAGAGGTGTTCAGTTGCAGAAGGTGGCACAAGGCGTACATGTGTGCAGTCGATTGCACCAAGGACGTGTGGGAAGCCACTAATGAGGTGGAACCCCTGTTTTGTTTCCTGCTGCTTCTGCAGTGTGTTAGGGAAGCAGATGAGGCAGGGTGTAAGTCCAATGATGGCATCCAGTACTTTGGGCAAAAAGGCAGAGAATGATGGTTGTGATATTCCGGCAACCAGGGCACCAGTTGTTTGAAAAGAGCCACTTGCCAGCATGTGAAGTACGGCAAGCAACTTGGTTTCTGTTGGGATGGTGCGGGGTGTCAGCAAAGTGGGTGCCAACTGCGGCTCAATGTTTCGCAGCAGCTGCTGAATTGCCTGCCAGTTCAACCTGTACCTCTGGATGATGTTGTGTTCCCTGAGGCCCTGAAGGGTTGTTCTGGGGCGGAAAATCCTCTCCTGCCTTCTGCGCTGCCTTTGGGGTCCCTGCTGGTGTTGTGGTAGCTGCTGTTGTAGCTGCTGGGCTCTGCGTCTGCGTGCACGCTGGATAAGAATCACCTCCATGTCTCCCTTTTGCTGCTCTGCTGCTCCGCTGTTGCTTCTGTGTGTTCTGATTAAATACAGGTGTGTTTGCCCCATTTTAACGCCCGCCCTGACCCAGGCTTTAAATTTTGACGCAAATCGGGCTGTGTGTCATTTTCCGGCTCCGCCTCCCGGCCGTGCGTCATTTTTGCCCGAAAGCATAAATACGACGCACGGCCGTTTAAGTCATTTTCTGGACGGGAACGCCCACCTTGCATATCATTAAGGCAAGGCGGGTTGCCGCATCCAAAAAATGACGCACACGGCGGACTTTTGGCGTCCGTGGGCTCGGGCGTCAAAGTTTAAATATGGGGCAATGTTTGCGCTGAATGTGCGTAAAAATTTTTGATGCACATTCGGCGCAGACGGAGTATAAATATGCCCCATAATCTTTCAACAAACCCGACCTAATGGGCTTGCTCATGAGAAACCGTTCGTACACCATCCTGCCCAAGTGGGCTAACTTCGGGCAAGTAGCATGTCCCTCCCATGGAGAGCATTCAAACAAACCCTCCTTTAAAGCCCTTATTGAGGTACTTAGTAGCATAAATAGAATGTCCATAAATAAAAGTAATAGTGCTCAAAATCTTATCTGTGCAGGTGCATCACCCAAACCATGCTGATGAATAAAAGTGTAGGGGAACCAGTTCCAGTGTCAATAATCACATCCCGGACCCCTTCCTTTCCTCCTAAAACACAATTAAAAAGTCTGTTACACTTACATATTAAAACCATTAGAAAGCAGTCTATATCATTCTCCACACTTAAGGACAAAGAAGGGTACTCTCTCTACAAGTTTATACCCCAAGTGGCATGGGAAGGGTACCAAAGAGAGAGTTAAAAAAAGGAAAAGAAAAAAAGGAGCCAAGGAACAGGGGCAACAGAGCAACTCGGCCCCCCTTTCCCAGCCTGGCATTCATAGATTTATTTTTTGGGGGGAAGAGGGGCCATGTGGCCCCGCTCCTGGCCAATTTTGGCACCAGGGACTCCATTCCCCGGGGCCTGGCCTAAACATTTTATTTTTTTGGTGGCGAGGGAGGCACATGCCTCCCCCCCTGCCGGGGGCCAATTTCGGACTCAGGGTCCCTATCCTTGGGACCCAGCCTAAACATTTTATTTTTTTGTGGTGGAGGGGGACCGCACTGCCCCCTCCCCCAGGCCAATCTCGGCCCTGGGGACCCCATCTCCCAGGACCCATCCATGTCACCTGATTTCCCCCATGGCACCCAGTTGAAATGGTTAGGGATTGTGAGGGGAGCCTGAAGGCCCTTGCGGTCCCAATCGGCTTTCTGTCTCTTGTGGGAGCTGGCATTACTGTCACAGAGCGGGAGCCGCTAAAGATGCAGGCTGAGAAGCAGAGGAAACTTCTGCTTCTAGGAAGTGAAAGTTGTTTGACAGCTCTTACTTGCTGGAACCGGAGTGTTTCCTCTGACTTGGCAGAGCAAGGCAGAGCAAACAGCTATGTCCCTGGGGTTTGGGCACCCAAGGACATAGCAGGAGCTGATCCTCGGGGGTGGCAGTCCCCAGGGCCAATATTGCTCCATTAGGGGGGGGGGCAGACAGCACCATCCAACATTACAATTGGCCCCAGTGAGACAGTGGTCCTTGGGGCTGCTGTGGGGGCCAGGTGACCACCACATTTAACTCTATCTTCAGCCCTGGGGAGGTGGTAGTTCCTGGGGCTGCAGAGGGGTCGGCGGCTTCCCTGCATTTAATGCTATGTTTGGCCCCGGGGAGGTGGTGGTCCCAGGTGCTGTGGGGGATGGGTGCGGGCTGCCTCCCGGCATTTAATACTGTGTTTGGCCCAAAGAGGTGGAGATCCCCAGGGCTGCAGGGTGGCCAGGCGGTTGTAGGTTTAGCCCTAGGGAGGTGGAGGTCACCGGGCCTTTAGTAAGCCCAGGAGGGGAGCCCCATGTGGCACCCTCTTTATTTCGTAAATGCCCCTGGGACCTGGCCCACCTGGGGCTTCATTAAAAGCCTGCACTTGTTTTTAAAAAAATGTCTGTGGATCCACAGATCTGCTGTGATTCCCAGCAAAATATGTTTTTAAACTGATTTTTTGCTCTGGGGTGGTCCCTCCAGAACACCTGCACCAGAGCTAAGGGGTCAGGATGTCCAATAATAAGGGAATATATTTCATCCCCCATGCAAGACAATCAGTCCCTAACAGTAATCATAGATTCAGAACCCCCTGTAACAATACAAGTACATAGTTTAAACTTGACAAAGTTTACATCTGATGTAGGAGGCTGACCTGGTGTGTGGTGGGTACGTATGGTACTTATACCAGATACAGGCATCCCTCATTAGTGTAGTGTAGACAGTGTCTAGACGCGAGGCTCTCTAGAGGTAGCTGTGGATGAGCAGCCAGGCTTATAAAGGAGACATGCAAAGCTCTTGCAATACCCCTGTAGTCACACACAGTAGATACACACATGAAAGAAAACACTCAGGCTCATATTTAAACTTTTTTAGCGCTGCATTTGTGTAATTTTTGCCGCAAAATCGGCGCAAACATACAAAATACAATTGTATTTTGTAAGTTTGAGGTGCTTTTTGCGTCAAAAAATGACGCAAATGTGGCGCTAAAAAAGTATAAATACGGACCACATTGTTACAGAAATAAAGGAACCTTATTTGGTGACACAAATACCAAAAATACCATAGAAACTATACTCCCTTAGGAGGTAAGTAATAAACAAATGATATACACTAGTACAGAAATAGGCATAAAAACAGTTAGAAAACAGTGCAGTTAAAATCACAATAGATAGTAATAGCCCTAGGGGAGCACAAACCATATACTAAGAAAGTGGATTGCGAGAGTCGGTCCCCCACCTGGGTAAATGGAGTGTGGCGAGGGGAGCTGGGAGTACTAGGAAAGTCCAAAGATAAGTACCACAACCCACCCCAGCGACCAGGAAAGCAGGAGTAAATCATTGTAAATTCCCCAGAACACCCACTTGGAAGAAAAGAAGAATAATGCAAAACCCAGGAGATACTGCAGGAAACCAACAGTTGATTCATGGACAAGTGGACCTGTGGAAGAAGGGGACCAAGTCCAAGAAGCACAGCAGAGTCCAGGAAGGGCAGGAGCCCCTACCCACCAGGCTGGAGGTGCAAGAGATGAGTTGACGGTGAAGAAGGAGAGTCAGCAATGTACACAAGAAGACGAAGTCGAGTTTCTCGAGGATGCAGGTGATGGCCCACGCCGGAAGAAGGATTGCAGTTAGGTTTGTGTCTTCGGATTCCGACAACAAGCCTTGGCACAAGCAAAACACGCGGTTAGCACAAAGTAGGGCTGCCCAGAACCAGGAAGGACCAGGTGGACTCTACCCAGGGGGGGAGTCAGAGGGGATCCTCAGCACACACAGAGCCCACAGAAGCACAGGCAGCACCCACAGGACGGGGACACAGAAGTCAAAGAAGGAGCCCACACAGCAGTATGAAAAGGGGTCCCACGCCGCAGGAGAACCACCCAGGAACCTGTGCATCGCCGGAAGGAGTGCTGGGGGCTGGAACTTCAAGATGCATGAAGATCCCTTGGAAAAGATGCCAACAAGCCTTGGCAACTGCAAAGGAGCTGGTGCACAGGGGTACTGTCCTGCATGGGCAGGCAAGGGCTTACTTCCACCCAAGTTGGACAGCTGGAAGAGAGGACCGTCAGGACCACTTTAGTTCACCCCCTGTGATGCAGGTTCCACTCAGCTCAGCAGGAGAGGGGATCCACATAGCAGATCATAGTTGCAGATGCAGGGAAGTGGCTCCTTCACTCCAAGGGAGTTTCCTTCTTCTTTCTGGTGCAGGTGGAAGATGGGCTGTCCTCAGAGGATGCACGACTGGGGTAAGTGTTGCAGTTGCTGAAAGGAGCTGTGGATACTGTGTTGCAGGAGGCGTCTTGCTTCTTTTTTGCAGCTTGGAGCTCTGTCGGAAGTCGAAGTTGAGGTTGTAGAGGAATCCTGCTGGAGTCTTATAAACCGAATATGACGAACCACCCAGAGAGAGATACCCTAAGTAGCCCTGAAAGGGGGATTGGTCACCTAGCTGGGTGACCACCTATCAGGAGAAGGCTCTGATGTCACCTGCTGGCACTGGCCACCCAGATGCTCTCAGAGTTGCTCTGCCAACCTTGAATTCAAGATGGCAAAACCCAGGGACCCTCTGGAGGAGCTCTGAGCACCACCCCTGGGGTGGTGATGGACAGGGGAGTGGTCACTCCCCTTTCCTTTGTCCAGTTTCGCGCCAGAGCAGTGTCAGGGGGTCCCTGATCCGGTGTAGGCTGTTTTTTGCAAGGAGGGCACCAAATGTGTCCCTCAAAGTATTACCAGTGGTCTGAGAAGGCTACTCCTCCCAAGCCTGTAACACCTATTTCCAAAGGGAGAGGGTGTACCACCCCTCTTCTAAAGGAAATCCTTTGTTCTGCCTTCCTGGGCTTGAGCTGTTCAAGCAACAGAAGGGCAGAAACTTGTCTGGGAGGTGGCTGCAGCTTGGGCTGCCCGGAAACCCTCAGAAGGCTGTAATGGCAATACTGGGGGTTCTCTAAGGAGCCCCCAGAGTGCACGGAATCATACAACCAATGCTTGCAAGAGCCTTGGGGTATGATTCCAACATGTTTGATACCAAACATTCCTATGTTCGGAGTTACCATTATGTAGCTGGACATATGTCCAGTACATGCATAAAATGGGGTTCCGCACTCACAAAGTCCGGGAAAATGGGCCTGGGGATCGTGGGGGCACTCCTGCTAGTGTAGGGTTGCCCTCACACACAGGTATTTTGTACCCTGGCCTCTGGGCTAGAAGGCCTGCCATAGAGGTAACTTATAAGTGACCTGGTGCAGTGAAAAGTGGGAGTGAAAGGGTGCTTGCACCTTTTCACGCAGGCTGAAATGGCAGTCCTGCAGAACCCTTTGCTTGGGCTCCCTATGGGTGGCAAAATATATGCTGCAGCCCGTAGGGATCCCCTGGAAACCAGTGCCCTGGGTACCATATACTAGGGGCTTACATGGGGTCACTAGTATGCCAGTTGTGGGATGAAAATGGTTTCAGCCACCAAGTTTAAAGGAGAGAGCATAATCACTGGGGTCCTGGTTAGCAGGATCCCAGTGAACACAGTCAAACAAACTGACAAACAGTCCAAAAGTGGGGATAACCAAGCTAAAAAGAGGCTACTTTCCTACATCTGATAACCCAAAAAATACTGCATTTCATTATCAATGTTAAGACCATGCTCCAACTGACCTTATTCTCACTATCCAAGTGGCCTCTTATCGCCTGAGTTTGAGTTCTTAGTTACTGTCTCTCATATAGCTCTTAATATGGTCAATCCCATGAAATCTAAAATGATGTTGCAAACTTAGGCTCTCACAATCAAGAGTATGTAAAACAATTGGTTACTTCATATAATTTTGTTTCAGTGCCCGAAAATGTTCTGCCATCCGTTCCTAGAGAGGTCTAATGGTACTACCAACATAAATGTTCTTGCATTGACATATAATATCATAAACTACATATTTTGTACTACAGTCAGTATACACAGAAATAAAAAAACTTGCCAGTTTCATTATGATTAAACGGCAGCCTTTTAATGAGTGCCCAGCTACATACAGTACAACGCCCACATTTGTGAAAACCCCTATTATGATCAGTAAGCCAATTCTTTTTTAAGGGTGTGTTCGGTTAACTAGGATTGATCATTTCGGCTAACATCATGCCTTTCCTAAAGGTAACACCTGGCTTCAATGATAAATATGATTCTAAGGCCTCACCGGAGATCAGGAGATGCCAGTTTTCCTAAGAATACTAAGAGCATGTCAGAGTCTGGATGACAGTCAATAACTAGTCATATTTTCTCTGATGACTCCCTTGTGCTCTTATGATTAGACTTAAGTGTAGACATATATGTCACTTGACAGGGCCTTGTTTTGGCTTTCTTTACCACAGTCTCATCATAGCCTCTATTAATGAAATGTTGCTCAATATCCAACACATCTTTATCAAATACGTCATCTACACTACAGTTTTTGCAAGCCCTTAACATTTCACCATTGGGGATGACATTTATTTGTGTTTTTGGGTGAGAACGGGTAGCATATAGTAGTGAACTGCAGGAGGTCTTCTTTCTGTGCATTATACTGCAAAACTTTGAGCCCTTGATAAACAATTCTACATCCAGGAACACCATTCGCTCCTGACTATATTCAAAAGTAAACAACATATTACAGTCATTCTTATTCCAATAGCTAAAGAAATCATTCAATGACATCAGATCTTCTGTCTAAATCATAAAGCAATCATCTTTGTATCTTCCCCAATAATAAATATAGCCCATCCATCTTGCCCCATTATAGCCATAGACCCACTCTGCCTCAAACCATCCCATAAAGAGTTTAGCAAAAGATGGGCCACATCTGGAACCCATGCAGTTCTGTGTTACTGCTTGTACAATGTTCTATTAAATAAAAAGGCAATATTTTCAAGAATAAATCTGGTCATATTCATTAGCATCTCAGCAGGTCCCAAATACTTAATCGGTCAAGTATTGAGAAAATGTCTTAAGGGATTAATCCATAAGCCATGTACAATATTAGTATATAGGGAGACCACATACATGGTCACAATAATCATTTCAGATTCCCAAGTTAATGTCATTAAGTAAATTGACAATATGTTTTGTGTCCTGAATATAGGACGAAAGATTCCTCACAAAGAGCCAAAGAAAAATATCTGTAGGAAGCTGGCTCTTTATATGGTGCACTAAACATAAGTACACCATGGAGAGAGTCCAGTGAATCCCCAATTGGTTTGCAGAGGCAAAAGCAGATAGGACTAATGCTCTAGTGTGTGGTTGTGTGGGCTAACAGTTAGGCTTATCAGAGGGTAGTGCTAAGCATTTGTTGTATTCACTGAGGCAATATATGAGACACATACTCAAAGAATAAATCTGAGACCAAATTAGAAAAATAACACCTCTGTTTATATATGTTTCAAACCCAAGAACTTCATAATCAGGTAAGCACTTTTTCAAGCAAACACAGGGTTAACAACAATTTACGAGGCTAATCTCAGACAGTGAAGGTAAATACTGGGCATTGATCACAACCACACCAGCAAGTCACTCCAGGGAGCGGTGGGGCAGCCGGGTGCAGTAAGGCGACGGGTGCCCAATGGTTTTCAAAGGAAGTTAAACCTCGGGGCAAACAGGCAGCAGGCTCTGACTAGGAAGCCAATCAGGGACAACAAGCAGGTAGGTTGTAGACTTGGAGTGCTTGGGGACTGTTTCGCTTTACTTTCGACTGAGCCAAGATATACACACTGAAATGAGTCGAAAAGATTCTCTGGAATCTTATTATATATTATAGCTTTTTCCAAAGTTCGTGATGGAAGGTTTGATTAGTAAAAAGTGTACTTCCAAAATGTGCAACAACAACGTGAGACTATGTATAAAAAGTCTCCAATCTAACTCAATCTGTCTCAAACAGCAAATATATACATGCAAGGATACAAACACTTATATATTGATATATAGATATATATTCACATGCAATGAAAAGCAAAATTCATCACCGTAGTAGGGCCTGCCAGATGCTTCATCTTTCTCATGCCAGCAAGAAGACAACCCCTGTTGAACCGCGAGAAAGAGAGCCTCAGCCCCACGGGAAAAGGTCAGGCATTTGACGTCCAATCCTGACCGAGGTCTCGGAATTCATCGCTACTGAGCAGAGTCATCTGTTTTATATCTTGAACAATCACGAGAGAACTTTCTAGAAAGCCCTCCCTCTCAGAGGGAAATTATTAAAAAATGCTGGCTTATTTAGGTAAACCTTGACAGGAATGTGTCGAAAGCTGGCCATCGTTCCGAGACATGCCTTTCAAGGTCAAACTGTTCTCTTGCCTATGATAAATACTAGCTTGTTACGGCCTTATCGTACTAACTGCTCACCTCCTACATGTCGTGTAGCAGCCCTGGCTCTTCCGTGAGAAGAAAAACACGTAGAAGTAGAAAAACACATTGCATAACATGTTTGCACGGAAAAATACTTTAACGTGGAGGCAAAGCTAGGCTGAATACAAAATGTAATGTCTAACGCCACGATAAAGCCAATAGGCAGCTAAGCCAGGTGCAAAGCAGCGTGACATCGATATCAGTGGTCAATACACAAATAACATTACATTCAACCCTTTGACCAATGTGTTGTGTAGCCTACAGGTTTAAAATCTACTTTTTTCGGTCTAAACATTGCAAGCAAATTAGGAATACATTGTACACAGCAGCATAATGATATAATAGGAACTAATGCTACAAAAATTCCACCAAACATTTTGCGTAATTGTCCAAAATCAGGTAACCATTGAAATAACCAGTCCCACAATCCCTAATCTATATCCTGCTTTACCCCTTTCACTAATGTATGTAGTGTATCAAAGTGGGCTTGGATTGATTTAGAGTGGTCAGAAAGATTGAAACAACACATTGCCTTCAAATTCACTGCAACCATGATTGTGTTTTAGTAAAAGATAGTCAATAGCAGCTCTGTTTTGTAATGCAGCATTCCTAGATCCACTCACATCTAATAAAAATTCAGATAAAGCAATAGAAGTATGATTAATATTTTTAACTATTAGACACAATAATTTATACAGTTAGACCAGGTACGCCTACTATGGAAAGACTTAAGCTTAGATACTCTGATTGGGATAATAGTTGGATATCTGAGTCACACAGTGTATCTAATTGCTGAACATCTCCGGGATAGCGAGAATGTATTGAGTTAGATGGAAACATCATGAGTCCCAGGCGTGTAAAAGTACACAGCCCGCCTGTTATGTTAGCTGGAATGTAAGTGAAAGTTACGTTTCCACAGGAAAACAGCCAGCCAACTAGTAACTTAACATGGTTAATGTGACTGGCGGCAGTCACTAGATGACGACAAACCATGTGATTCAACATATTTTTGCAATGTCTGTCCATTCGGTAAAAACACAAAACTCTGTGTTCCCACTGTAAATTTTGAGAAGGTGATGTTTTCTAAGCGCAATTGAATGCATTTTCTGATGTCATGAGAATTACAAGACATCTAGTAACACACGTCACCAGGAGTAATGTTGTAGGTGATTACATGAGTGAGATTACCCCACCTTTCATTGGTTGTTTCCTGGCAGTCCCTGCAATACTCATATGGACTGAAGTGGGTTTCAACATCATGTTCTTGCACTTCTTTGTCACGATGAGTAGTTGGATTTGAAAATTTCGAATATGATGTTTGTTGGCGTTGGTATGGCGATCAACATGTTTACAAAACATCCACAGTGCTTCGCATGGCGCCCATGCAAAAATCAGATCTGTTGAGCACGGCCTGCACCAAATGAATCCAAATGTTGTCATTCAGATGCAGTAAAGGTGTTGCACGATGTGGTCGATTAATCAAGTTGAGATTGGGGATGTTGAATCCCTCCCGACCCCACACGCACACGCCCAAAAGGAGACCACACAGAACACTTGCGGCACAAACAAGCTTTAGTAAGACCTGTAAAAGTAACAAGTATGATCATTCTCCCAAATAACATTTATCAACTGGAATATGTTCCCATTTATCCTGTCCTGGTTTCATGATCAACAGAACATTGTTGGGGCACTTTGCTATAATTTCTGCAGGTTCTGGAGAGCCATTTGGGGATTCAACCCACACTTTAGCACCAGGGTTTTTATCGGTGGAACCGAAGCCCCCCTCCCCACGTACAGTAAGAAGGGCTGGGGCGGTCCCCTTCCTTACCAACCCTCCATACACTGGAATTATGACACATTGGGCAATTTGGTCTCCAATTTGAATGAACAAATCAACCTCTCCACTATTCAACAGAATAACTTGGATTTCACCTTGGTAATCTGCATCAATCACTCCCCCTAAAACCTGAATACCTGTGAGGGCCAATTCAGATCTGGAAGAAATCAACCCAAAATGCTCTGGGGGAATCTGTACTCCAACACCTGTTTCACACAAAGCTATGTCTCGGGGTTTTAGTCTGTAAGCTTGTAAAGCAGTATGTGATGGTATTGGTGGCCACATGTGGTTGTATTTGCAAATCTGGAGTTAACATTCGCATCAAAGGTGTTTCAGCATTTGTTAATGGTCTATTGTTCAGAATCTGGAGGGCTTCATTTAAATGCTCTCTCCAGTTTTTCAAAGTTCCATCAGATAATTTTCGCAATTGAGCTTTCAGTAAACCATTCATTCTCTCAATCAATGCTGAGGCCTGTGGATAATAAGGAATATGATATTTCCACTCAATATTGTGCTGAGAACAGTAATCTTGTACCAATTTGCCTTTGAAATGTGACTCATTGTCACTCTGGATCTGGAGTGGTACTCCATAGTATAACATTAACAAGTCCAGAAATCTGATAGTATTGTGCTGAGTAGCACGTTTGCAAGGGACAGCAATCAAGTATCCAGAATAAGTGTCCACTACTGTGCAGGGTTATTGGCACCCGTAACTAATCGGTAGTGGTCCAATGTAATCAATTTGCCATATCTGTCCTGGTAACTTTCCTCTCCCCAACTGACCTTTAACTGTTTGTGGGACAGACCTCTGTTGCGTGTGCTGACAAATAGGACATTGCAAAATTACAGTTTTTATCAAGTCTAGGGGAATGTGCATCCCTCTAATCTCTGCCCACCTGTAAGTGGGTTTTTCTCCCAGGTGTCCACATTTTTGGTGCACACATTTAGCCATCCCCACCAAGTCAGAATCCGGTATTGCCACTTCTGTCTCTGAAATTTTGGCTTTATCGTCTGCAAGGGAATTGAACCATTGTTCTAATGAGTCAATGGGACAATGAGCATCCACATGATAAACTGTGACATTACTTTGTTCTAACATCTCCTTAATTTCCTACCACAACTCTTTGCCCCACACCTCCTTTGAGTGAATGAACCCGTTATGTGCATGCCATGTGAGAAGCTAGGTGGCTAACCCATTGGCAGTAGACCAAGAATCAGTGTAAATGTGACAAGTCCCAGGCAACTCTTGCTTTAAAGCCTGATACACAGCACACAATTCTGCATATTGGCTACTTTTTCCTTCTCCTCTGGTGGTCAGCAACTTTTTGGTAACTAGATTATATGACACTGTTTTCCAATGCCTTTTAGTACCCACATATTTGGATGAACCATCTGTGAACCACATATGTTTCTTATCCTCAGGGGACAAGGATTCAAATGGTGCACCCCATCTTACTGGTGACTCTTTTACCTGTGGTACCTCCTGCACCCTCTCCTCATCCTGTAAAGGGGTTTGTGACACCTGTTCATGTAGGCCTGCAGTGCCTGCCGGTCCTACTTCAGCCCTGTCTTGTATGTACCATTTCCAGCGTATAATGCTAGCCTCTTGTGCATGTCCTACACAGTAAGATTCAGGTGAACTCATCATCCACTGCATAATTGGGATCTTGGGTCTCAGAATCACATTATGACCCTGCGTTATTTGCTCAGTATCCACTATAGCCCAATAACAGGCCAAAAGCTGTTTTTCACAATGAGTATAGCGCTCCCCAGAGTCAGGTAGCTTTCTAGTCCAAAACCCCAGAGGCACCCTCGTCCTCATACTCCAATTTGCAAATTGTCCCAGGACAGTTACATGTAACTCAATGTCTCCCTCCTGCACTGGCCACAAGTCTAAGGCCTGTTGAATTGCTTCCTTTGCTAAATCAAAAGCACGCTGCTGCTCTTCACCCCATTCAAACTCATGTTTCTTTCTTGTCACTTTGTACAGAGGGGGCAAAATCTGACTCAAATGAGGAATGGGCTGTCTCCAAAAACCAAACAATCCCATGAATGTTTGTGTCTCCTGCTTAGTGCAGGGTGTGGCAAACTCAAAAATCTTTTGGTTTGCTTGTGGTAACACCTCTCTGTGTCCCTGATTCCACTGAATGCCTAGAAACATCACATTTTGAGATGGTCCTTGTGTCTTATCTGTGTTAATCATCCAGCCCTTACTCTGCAAGAGTTCCACTACCCTCTCCAACTGAATCTGCACCTGTTCTTCTGTCTCTCCCTGAATCATCACATCATCAATGTAATGGGTCAGTTGCACACCCGGAATGACAGACACCTCACCAAGGTGCTCTGCCACCAGCTGGTGACAGATAGTAGGGCTTTGTAAATACCCTTGGGGTAAATATTGCATCTTAAATTGTCTACCGGCATGGGAGAAGGAAAATTGCTCTTGACATTCTGAAGCCAATGGTATTGAAAAGAACGCATTGGCGATATCAATTGTAGCGTACCATGTCCCTGCATGTTTCTGTATCTATTCAATCAAAGTGATGGTGTCTGGGACCGTGGCTGTCAAAGGAGGTGTATATTTATTCAGCTTGCGGTAATCAAGTGTCATTGTGTACCGCCCGTCAGGTTTGCGCACAGGCCATGGAGGATTGTTCCATTCAGTGGTAGTTGGAGCTATGACACCAGCCTTAAGCATGTCTTTTATGGTTTAACTTATTTCATCATGCCCTTCAGGAATGCAGTACTGTTTCAAATGAATTACCTTAGTTGCCAAGGGCACCTTCACTGGGGGAATTTTTAAACGACCCACTTTCATGGCAGCCACTCAAATGTATCTTTTTATTCCAAACTGATAGCAACCATCATCCAAATACAGAGTCATTCCTTTCAAAATGTAAATCCCAAGTAAGTATTCTAAAAGAGGCACAATCAGCACAGTATATTCTCTTTTTACTGTTCTCTCTATTTTCATTTTTACTGTGGTTTGTACAGCGGGGTGTGCCTTCCCCCCAAGCCTGTGATGGTGTAATGCGGTCCGTTAAACTTCTTTCCCATAAATCAAAGAGGCCTCCGCTCTGGTTTCAACCAAGGCTCGAACGTTTTGCACATTTTTGTGCTTCCAGTGTATTTCTAAATCAACATGTGGTCTGTTATCTCGACGAGCCCAACGTTGTACCGGAGCTTGGCCAGTTTCCTAGTCTGATTTAAACCTGTCAACCTTTGCCCAAGTGAGATCGGGATATATGCTTTCATATTTGTGAGCAGGCTCGCCCCCATCTCTGCTCTCAGAAGTTAACCAGTCACTGTCCAGGTTTTCCTCACTCTCTTGTGAGGAAATATTTTTCTCCCTTTCTTTTCCTTCCCTTGATATCTGTGACTGACTCTGTGTTTCACGCTTTTATCTTTCTGCGGCCTTTCTTTCGATCTAAGCCCCGTTTACGGTACATTTCCCACAAGCTTTTGGTATCTATCCCATCAATCTGTTCTTTTTTTACACCATCTTTAAGTAGCGCCGTAAACATGTCTTTTCTGGACACTCGGTTGTTATCTGTGCGACCCTCAGACCTTGAAGATGTCTTAGGTTTATCCCAGATTCCTAACTCACGTAACTCTCTGACAGCTTCTAGCATGTCTTTCAAAGCCTGCCCTGTCTGGTTATGATTTATAAAGTCATAATTACTTGCTTACAGGCAGGGGGAGCAAGGCAAATTATTTTATTTCTTATTGGCACAGGAAGCTGTCCATCTAACAACTGGTGTACAGTGCCCAGGAAAAGAGCAGATTTCATTGTCTCTTCCTCAATTCTCTGCATTGCCTCACGTAATGTATACCATGGTTTTTCATTAGGTGGCCACCCTGCATCAGTGGGGTATTTTAAATTATATCCCTCAACCACTAGTTGTAACAAAGTAGTCTGGTGGTTTCCTGGAAAACCCCTGAACTGTTCCTGTATTACTGGATCAGAACTTAAAGTACAGAACTTGCGAGAGTCCCCAAAATCTAACATAATACCAGAAGCACCAGTTTCAAACAGCCTCGCTACCCAAGCAAGCAGGGACTCCCCTGTTCTCTGTTTACAACGAACCATTATGTAATTTAATTCTTGCTGAGTGTAATCTTCGAAATAAAGTAATGCAACCCCTGCTGGATCTTGTGGTGTGTGTTGCAGTTGTCGTCTAAAAATAAGTTGCGCACGCACCACATTCTATTCATGTAGATTACCCTGTTCCCCACCTTTTTCACTCTCCTCTCCACTAGAGTTTGACGACTCACTGCCTGTCCAAATACCATCTGCCCAAGACGAATCTGGGCACCAATCCAAACCAGCATTAGCAATGACTAAAATAACTTTCTTCTGATTTATCCTTCCTCTACGTTTACAATATCTGTGTTGTGCTATTTTGATCGCAGATCGATCTACAATGGTTTGATATGTGTCTGCCTTATCTTGTAATAATTTATTTTGGCAAGACAGCATAGTAACATTATTCTTTGAATCCACAAGTTGCTTTTCCAGCTGCTCATTTACTTTCTCTAACTGCCTATATTTATCATGCATTTTTCTGTAGGCAGACAAAAGTGTCCACCCTCGTCTGCCAAGAATTGAAAGATCATTCCCTTCAATCAGTACTTTCCTTAAGCAGGTCAAAACATCAGCTGGTTCCGATTCATTTAAAAATTCATCCCAACTTTCTGACAAACCAGCTGAATGTGAAAATTCACTAGCTAACTCATCATAAGGTGCACAGCACCATCCAGGAATTTGAGAAACATTCTTTTCACACGTTTTTAGAAGCAGATGCTTTAGTTTTCCTGCCAAATATATTTTCACTTTTAAATGTACACTTTTGACCTACAACCCCTTCCCTTGCCGACTCACGCCAAAGTGTTTGTTTTGCTTTACTTTAGACTGAGCCCAGATATACACACTGAAAGGAGTCGAAAAGATTCTCTGGAATGTATTTCTTCATCTGAAGAAGACATTTATTGTAGCTTTTTGCAAGTTTCGTGAATGAAGGTTTGATTAGTAGGAAGTGTACTTCCAAAATGTGCAACAACAATGTGAGACTATGTATAAAAAGTCTACAATCAATAAACAGCAAATATATACATGCAAGGATACAAACACTTATATATTGATATATAGATATATATTCATATGCAAAGCAAAATTCATCACTGTAGTAGGGCCTGCCAAACGCTTCATCTTTCTCATGCCAGCAAGAAGACGACAACTGTCCAACTGCGAGAAAGAGATCCTCAGCCCCGCGGGAAAAGGTCAGGCATTTGACATCCAATCCTGACCGAGGTCTCGGAATTCATCGCTACTGAGCAGAGTCATCTTTTTTATATCTTGAACAATCACAAGAGAACTTTCTAGAAATCCTCCCTCTCAGAGGAGAATTATTAAAAAATGCTGGCTTATTTAGGTAAACCTTGACAGGAATGTGTTGAAAGCTGGCTATCGTTCGGAGACACGCCTTTCAAGGTCAAACTGTTCTCTTCCCTATGATAAACACTAGCTTGTTACGGCCTTATTGCACTAACTGCTCACCTCCTACATGTCGTGTACCAGCCCTGGCTCTTCGGTGAGAAGAAAAACATGTAGAAGTAGAAAAACACATTGCATAACATGTTTTCACGGAAAAATACTTTAACGTGGAGGCAAAGCTAGGCTGAATACAAAATGTAATGTCTAACACCACGATAAAGCCAATAGGCAGCTAAGCCAGGTGCAAAATAGTGTGACACGACATCAGTGGTCAATACTCAAATAACATTACAGGGACATAGGTGCACTTTTGGGGCCAGATGTATCATCACGGCCCTTTGCGATTCGGTAATAGCGATTTTTAAGAAATCGCTATTACCGACTCGCAAAGTGCCATGTATCACATTTGCGATTCAGTAATAGCGATTTCTTAAAAATCGCAAATGCTATTACCGAATCTCAAATTGCGATACCAGCCCCATTCGTTTGCATTTCCAAAATTGCAATTTCTGAACCAGAAATCGCAATTTTGGAAATGCAAATCCCCAGGGTGCTGGGGGCCTATGGCCCCCTTTGCTGCACCCCAAAAATGTTTTGGGGGACATGTAAAGTACACACATGCCATAAGGGCATGGGTGCTTTACATGTTCAATTTAAAAATGCATTTTAAATGCATTTTTAAATTTTGCACCAGGTTACCACCTGGTTGCAGTCCATGGTATTTTGCATGTGCAAAATGCCATTCTGCGAAAAATCGCAATTTGCGATTTTTTGCAGCAGTGCCTTGCGACCTGGAATTTGCGAATCGCAAATTGCAACTCGCAATTTCCAGGTCGCAACGCAAGAAATCGCAATTTTAGCGATTTCTTATTTGTGGTCTGCGAATGCCTTTCATGCATTGCAGACCACTGTTTTCCACTCGCAAACGGCCGAATTTACCGATTCGCACCGTTTGCGAGTGCAAAACTTTTTCATACATCTGGCCCTTGGTCCTTTTCTCCAGGGCCCAGGGCTACATATGTAAGAGTGTCCTTAGGAGTCAGGTTTCTTCGCCTAGGAGTATTCGCGGTCAGGGGGTCCTGCATGTTGAGGCTGCATGTGTTGTTGGGGAGTCTAGGGTGGACTCGAGCTCAGAGGAGCCGGGGGCCATTGTTGGCACCAGTGACCCACCTCAGATGGGGTCAGGGATGAGGGGTGCAGTGGTTGCTGGAGGTGTTGTGTTTTCTGTCACCACAAGACCACGAGAGAGGGGGCCTGTGTGCAGAGGCTGCAAGCAACTTGTGGGAGTCCAGGAGGGGTGAAACCTGAGTGGACTCAGACTCCGGACAACTGGGAAACCTTGCTGGCACCATTCGTTGGCTTCACCTCAGGTCGTAGACTTCGTTAGCAGAGATCACTTCGGGCGTTGGGTCTTTGCTGTTCTGGGGGCTTCAGAGTCCTTTCTTGAGATTTTGTTGCAGACAGATCCGCTGCTCATAGGAGTCTTGAGTCTTTATGGAAGGCAGGAAGTCCTCCTGGGTTTCTTGGAGGCCCAGTTGCAGGATGAGTTGCCTTTCTGGGCAGAGTCCATCAAGATCAGCAGGCAGGCCGGTGGGGCTAGTACCAAAGTCAGCTGCTTTTTCTTTTCCTCTTCTGCAGGTGCGATTCTTCTTTATCCTTTGCTTCTTAGGCCATCAGGATCTGAGTTCTAGTGTTCATGGTTGCCACCTAAATACTCAATTTAGGGGTGTTACAGGGAGTGACAGGCGGTAGCCAATGGACTGCCCACTTTTAGGGTGATTACTCCTTTTGTATGACGAATTTCTGGTGTTTTGTCCCTGGAGCAAGTTTGGGGACTTTTGGACTGAAGTTACATAACTTTTACTACAGGTTATTGAAGTTTGGACTTTTTTTGAGGGAGGACCATGGCAAAGTCCACAGGTCACCTAAAGAAGATGTGACCTCAACTGGTAGGATTTACAGGTTTCATGCAGTATGGCCCATCTATATATATGCTTTTTGCCGCAAACTTTGTCATTTAACAACACCAGACGGGCACCGAATTTATTGAATGGCGCAAGCGGGCGCTAAACTTGGGCTAGCGTCTTAGAAGAAGACGCTAGCCGGGTGGGAGTGGCGGTAGGGAAGGAGGGAGTTGTGCATCAGAAAATTACGCTAGCCTGGTTAGAAGAAAAAAAATGCCTCTAACCAGGCTAGCGCCATTTCCTGCCGCACAACCACCACAAACATGACTCCTGTCTTAGGAAAGACAGGAGTCATGCCCACCACCTCAATGGCCAGCCCAGGGGACAAGTGTCCCCTGGGCTGGGCCACTGCACCCTGTGCCATGCAGGGGGCCCCAAGTTAGGGCCCGATGGCACTTTAAAAAAAAATAAAAAAATGCTTACCAATACTTACCCTACTTACCAGGGATGGGGTCCCCCATCCTCTGGTGTCCCTCTGGTGTGGGTGGGGGTGTTCCTGGGGCTAGCGGAGGGCACCTGTGGACCCATTCTGTGGTGTTTAAACATGGAAATAGGTCCACAGGTCTCCTAATGCCTGGTCTGACCCAGTTGCTAAATAATGGTGCAAAGCAAGCTTTGCACCATTATTTAGCCCCTCCTCCCACCCATGCGTCATTTTAGCATGCAGGATAGTTATGGGGCTATGGGGTTAGCACCATTTTTTTAGATGGGAGAGCCTACCTTGAATCTCATTGATGCAAGGTAGGTGCACGCATCCAGAAAATGGTGCAAACTGTTATATTTTGACATTAGACATGTCTAACATCAAAATATGAATAAGTAGTTAGGTTTGCTCTGAATTTGCGTTAAAAAAAATGACGCAAATTCAGCGCAAACAGAATAAAAATATGCCCCTATGTGTTTTGTGCTGCAAGCAACACATTTTCATCAGCAGCTCTCAAAGAAGGTATCCAACCTTGAGGTATTCTGCCTGGCCCCAGCCTGCAGCCCAGACCTGCTGATGAATTCTGATTGCCAGAAAAGTTCCAATGGAAATTGTACACGTGAGCAATAACACCAAAATGTGCTAGATGGAAACATGACCTCCGCAACTACAATTTCAAGTTTTGTTGTATGCTAAGCATTTTGCAGCAATGCTGGTAGCTTCAGCAAGACTGCAGAACCAGCATATCCAACCTCTGGAGGTCATCACAGCCACGGTTTTCCACCTTGCCATGTTAGTGAATTATGACCTTCAAGAATAATAAGTTCAATTGTAAAATAATTGGCTGTGGTGAACCACTGGTCTGACTTCTCTCCATCATCATTTGGCTCCAGAGGTGTCTATGATCTAGTCCAACCCATCCCATATAACACTTTTTATACAACTTTATCGTTCTTTTTGGTTTTGCTGTTCATATACAACATATATTTTCTCTGAAAAAGACCTCAATGTTTGTACCAGGTTGCCAAAAGTAAGATGAAACTTTCCTAAGGGAAAGCTGTATTTACTCCAAAATGCTAGATTGTGTTCACCATGTGTGAACCTAGGAACATCTCATGTGAAGACTGGTGTCTCTCTCTTCTGTAGATTAACAATCCAGTTTCCGACAGCCTATAACTTGGGCCAACATTTCAGCAGTCCCAAATGAATTTAAATTTATGGGCAGTTGATTCAGGTTTAGACCTGAGTCACTTGTGAATTATTGCTGCCTCCTCCTTTGCCAAATGCACCAGTATGGACAATGAAAGCCTGTTGTGTGTTTCACACTACAGTTGTGATCAAGTTCAGACTTCTGGAAAACTCTTGCCGCTTTGACACCTAGACACGCTTATCCAATTGGAGTGGTGGCAGAATATCTAGCCCCTTAATTACAGGGCACATTTTTGTAATCACAGAAAGCTTCCAATGTCATATAACTGCGTATGTCTGCACTCCCCTCCCTCCCCATCAATGCACATTTCTGTAATGGACAGTAAATCTACACCTGTGTGTCAATGATGCATGTCAAAGAGGTCTGTTCTCAAACAGGTGTCTGTGGTAATAGATATCCCATGATTCTGTGCGTCTTTGTATTGTATTTCTCACCAATCACTTTGTAGTAGTATCTTGTGTCTAACGAATGGTCTTGATATGGCTTTGCAGGTATTACCACAGTATTGACCATGTCTACGATCATCACGGGTGTGAACGCCTCCATGCCGCGTGTCTCCTACATCAAAGCTGTAGACATTTACCTCTGGGTTAGTTTTGTGTTCGTTTTCCTTTCCGTGCTGGAATACGCTGCAGTCAACTACCTCACCACAGTCCAAGAGCGGAAAGAGCGGAAACTGAGAGAGAAGGTAAGATCAACTACTTCTAATGAATTTGCTAGGCAGTCGTCACTATTAATACTTAAGAGATGTAACTGTCTCACCAATGACACTACAGATTACTTTGTTGGACTGTTACTGTAATATTTTGTAAGTTAAAACGTGGCACCAGTATTTAAATCTGACACCATTGTAAGGTTATTTCAACCCACACAGCACATCATTTCAGTCAGGGCGCTGAACACCCCTTATTGAAAACTAGTTAATACTTAATTTTAGGAATTTCCTTTTCCTTTCTTATTTTTCAGAACCCATCTCCCACCCACTCAGACATTAATTGTCAGTCCTCTCATTTATCTTTTCTGACTGTCATCCAGGTCCTCAAAGAGGGCTAGAGAGGCATGGACCGTTCTCACCTTTTGAGACCCAAAACCCCTATTGCCTATGGTTTTTCAGTTTTATTAATTCCAAAAAATAACAAATTCCTGAATTCGAGGTCATCTTGGAATTTAGGAACATTAACTCCGGAGATAGTCTCACAATGGTTAAATAAACTTTATGAACCACGATAAGATCTTGTAAATTCAATGTGGCTATGATCAAACTCCCTTAGATAAAAGAAGAAAACAACATGGAAAACTCTACCCTTGTCAAACTATGAATGAAGGACAGAGCTGGGATTGTCTGGGTGTCAGAGATGGTAGGAAGATTAGCAGTGTCTGAGGAGGCCGCACCAGTATGGAGTTTCCTGACATCACTGCCATGAAGCAGGCATTGTACAAATCTGTAGGAATGCCATCTAGAATTTATAGACTGAAGAACCATAACATATCACTTAAATGTGTAGTGTTGGTAAATAATTTGCTTCTTGACCCCTCGGTTGACATTCACTGCTTCCTTCTTTAGTCAAATGTGGGGACAAATGCTGCTCTGGGGTTAGAAGACTCAGGCCCATATTTATGGGCTTTTGGCGCAGGGCAGCCCAGCGTTCCTTTGCTGCATTGCCCTGCATCAAAAGGAAAGGACAGGAATGCGCCTTATATATAGCATATGGCGCATTCATGTCTTTTTCCCCTATGCTGGTGCACAGTGGGCTGCTTAGTGCCAATGCAGGCACCTTGGCACAATGGTGCACCGGTGCCTGCGTTGCATGCAGGATTGTTTTTGTGCAGGAAGGGACACCGTCCTGCACAAAAGCAATCACGAGAACTGTTTTCCTCTTTCTATGTGTACTGCGAAATGCAGCACAAATGGAAAGAGAAAAAAACCAAGGAGAAATGAAAGTATTTCACCTTGTTTCACCTGCTCTGTGGACGTATATGTTTTAGGCACTGTGCCAGGTTTACGTGATTAAGTAAATCTGGGGCTGCGAAAAATGTAATAGATGTTTCATGTGAATATCCTCCACAATGTCCATGGAACACCTCCCTTGTGCAGAGAAGGCGATGCAGAGATTTGCGCTGCCTTGCCTTACTCCATATCTATGAGGGAATTCCAAGTCACACAAGGTGGCTTTGCCTGGCCTCAGAAATATGATTTCAAGGTTTGCATTGCCGATGCTTCACAAAGTGCTGCAACAACAGTGTAAGGGGCTCATAAATATGCCCCTGTGTGCAAAAAGGTTGACACACTAACCAGACCATGCTGACAGGGTGGCATTTCCATCTCGCAGCAACCACTTCTAAAAACAGATTTTTTGAATGTGTCCATATTTGCAAGGCACTCCCAAGAGTCCTTGACTCAATTCCTGCCATCCTGTAGGCCTAAAATCATGTTGCACCCAGGCTGAAGACGCCAGTACTTTTCACCCTAGAGCTATATGTGTGGCTCATCCTGAGGCAAGCAAACACAGGAAAACTCGAACTACTTCAGTGTATATATAGGTGAAAGGTACTTAGGTGTATATATAGGTGGCAGGATGTTCTAATGGATGGTGAATTTGTTATGGAAACCATTCCCTTGTAGAATATCATAGGTTCAGGGACTCACTACAAAAAACTGTGGCTTATTTTAACTTCCACCTTGCCTCTTAATACTCAGTACATTGTGCAAGCTGTAGGCTGAAATAAGGTGATGCCATCACTGTATTCCAGACTGCAAGAGATGGAGCAGAGTGAGGAACTTCAGCCAACACCACTTTTAGCACACAATATAGAGGGCATGCTTCTCCTGAAATCTGAGTTTTCGGTATCAGACTGATCAAAATATATCACTCTCTTCTGGACTCAGCAGTATATAAGTTGCAATTCAACTATATGGTACATCCTCCGGGCTGCATAGAACGGACCCATCCGGTCCTGAGACTCTCTAAAAATGCTTTGTTGCCTATAAAATGTTTATATTCTATACTTGCCACTAGTCCTATCATTTTAGGGTGATGTTGCAGGGGTATCTTATAAGGTAGTTCCTGTCCCAGTTGTGGCCCAACCATTAGACGTAAGCCTATACTACACTGATACAACCCTCTTAGAGGACACCACATTTCTCAGGTTAGCCAATCTAACTATACGCATGCAGATCTTTTGTTACTGGATGAGCTCTAGAACCTCTGCAATAGTGGACCCCATGTATAATATGATTTAATAATGGCACTGAAGAAGCATACTGTGAATTGTTTGAACCCCTCTGTATGTACCTGGGTGTGGAGTCAGAGTTCCGTTTATATGTTAGTAATTTGGGCAGGCTTTGGAAAGTTAATAAAGCAGTGATCAACTTATTGAGTGATCACTTGAAGGTGGCACCTTTGGTTGTCCTGGGTTACCTGCTATTGTTGAATGGAGGCTGAAGATTTATTTCTTGGTTCACTTTCTAAATGTTGTCATTGATACACAATACACAAATCTTACAGGTGAACTGGATTGACATTCATTCAGGATGGTGCTTGGTTTGATTTCATGTCATTGCTGAAAAATATTTAAAAAATAAGAAAAAGAGATCATCTTTCCTTGAATTGCTTATGGATTAGGGACCTGATCAAGTGAGGAATTGTGGTGATGTATAGCTATTGTAGCCATGTTTTTGGCACGGTATTGGGCCTGCTGTTTGTGCACTTTAGCCCAGTTACATTTTATTCAGCTTCTTATTATTTTTCTAGCAAAGGCCACATTTGTGGTGCTGTTTTCTTTTCTTTATCTAGTTGTTCTTTCGCCTAGGAAAGCATTGCGTTTCTAGCAAGACATTCTTTTCACTTTGTGCTTTCCTTAAGGCTGCAGCCAGATAGAGTTGCCGGCAAAGTGGTACTCTGTGTCTCCAAAACTCACAGAAACATACACATCCTTAGGTGGGGACATTTTCTCAGAACATCAGCTGTTTTATTATAAAAACAGTTCTCTGTTCCATACACTTTAGAGGGAGATTCCAGCCAGATGACCACGACCGCATGCTGACTGCTGATTGCCTTCGCTATAGCTGCTTGCTTAGACTACAGGATCTCTGGCCTACATGGGGATGGTGTCTTTCTAGACAACTGGCTTTATTGCTCAGGTATGGAGGATGATGTCTTCCCAGGGGGGAAACCTGAAGTGCGGATTAGGGCTTATCACGCTGTGCTCCAACATAGTTTAGGTAGGAACCACATATATTACTCCTAGTGGCAGTACGGTGGGACTCTTCCTTTGTCTCACTCTTCTTGTCACCAATTTGCTCCTAGCATGTTATATCATCATAGTTGTTTCAATTTATGCCATTTTATCTAAGATGCAGCTAATTCAGTAAACCTTATCGAACCATTTTCTGCCTCTGTTTGTCTTTGCATATGTGAGACTAATGTAACTGAGAGAAAAGAATGAGGTCTGATCGACCACGATTTCCCTGAGGAGTCATCCCTTTCATGCGTCCGGTTGCCAAAATCATCCCTGCTCTTGGGCAGAGGTGAGGCGCTGCTAGTCAGCTGGAAACACGGATTCGGCTGACAGTTGTCACATGGTGTGGGATTGGACTCAGTTCCCCATAATTCAGGTGATTCTGCAACCCAAATCCAGCAGCCTCATTAGGATAATGAGAGCCTACGCAACAGTAAATGTTGTCTTTACTACAGGCTGGAGCAATCTGGAGGGATAACCTAGGAACAGGTGGTCCACCAAGCCTGAGCGCACAGAGGAATTATGGGCTGCCATCGCTAGACCTACTGTGTAGCCCTCAGAGTTGCCTACCCACCAGAGGAGGGCTATGTTTAGACACCAAAGTTAGTAATTGGGTCCTGTAAGGCCTGCATAAATTTCAAGACAAGATTCTGGGAGAAGGCCCTCACAGAACAGGGTTTATCACAGCACAACAAGAGTGTCCTACTCTTGTGAGGCTGAATACACAAGCACTGATGCAGGATGATGGTGAAGCTTATAGACTCTTCAGATTCTTCTGGGAAGGTGGATTATTGCATAAAGAGCCTTCCATCCCTGACCCTGGGTCCAGGTGGTTCGATCAAAAGACCAAGGAAAGCCACTTTCCCCATTTCGACTGGCCGGGCATGTGCGTAAATGTGCATAGGTTTCGCCAGATGTGTAAGACCTGCCAGTTGTCTGGAAGTCTGGAGCTCTGATTGCTCCCCTGCCCCTAGCTAGGGTTTGTTCGAGAGGGCATTGTTAATCTCTTGCACCCTCCTTCCACTTTAGGCAACAAATATGGTATGTGATGACACCACTGAGCCCTAGACATTCCACTCAAGAGGCCTGCTACAGTGGTAGGTACCCTGTTTGGAGTTTTAAGCAGGTATTTCCCTAAAGAGCTGCTCTCTGTCATGGGAACCAACCTCATATCCACATATATGAAAGTACTTAAAAACACGAGGGGTGTTCTAGAAACCCCATTATGGAGAAATTAGACATTAATCAAACTTTCATAATTTTTGCTTACAAAGAGGTGCTACAAACAGGAGTAGGGCTGAGTGAGCTGTCTTGAGCTTCTCTTGGGCCATCTTGTCCAAGGCCCTTGCACATTTGTCAAAGAGGGATAGGAATCGAAATAGAGGTCACCCACAAGTGATTTGATTGACTATGTGTTGGTCCTGCAGAGGAAGATGGTTCAGATCATGCTTAGAAACAGGACTGCTTCCCATCACCCTGAATTCATCAAGGAGTGATATGATCAAAAGGCCACTTTAAATGTCTATCAGGATGGTCAGGATGTTCTCATCATGGAACCTATGAGACCACCTATTTTGGAGGACAAGTAGACCAATCCTTTGCATGAAATGAACCTCAATAAAATCACTTAATGAACATTGGGTCTGCTAGAGTGCCTCACAGGGGTTTCTAAGTTGGATTCAAGTCCTAAAACCAGCAATGGAGATGGCTGCAATCCCTGTGGCCATAGACTAAGATGAAGAACAAATAGTCTTTTACCGACCAGCTGGAAGAAGAAGACAGACATGACTCAATTGAGAAAGTGTAGCTCCCCTGTCTCCTTACTCTCCTTATGTCCCCATATTACCATCCATGTGCCAAGTAAAATGTGTGGACATACTTGGGCCGTTCTTTAAACTATTTGGTTTAACCCTTCGATTTAGGAGACACAGTGGTGGAGATTATTACATCTGCCATTTGTAAGGATGCCTGGAGAACTCCAACAGTTTAGGAGTAGATTTTATTACAATGTTATAATGGTTAACTCACCTCCTCTCCCCCTGTTGGTCGCTCTACTAAAAATACCAAAGATCTGTAGCCATGCTAGCCCAGATTTGCTGGGTTGGCACATTGCACTGAACTTGACAGGACATTATCTGCCAAACCCAAAAGACTAGAAGAGTGATGTTATAGATTGTGATGGAATGAAGGAATGCTGTAGCTCTTTAGTGCAACCTAAACCAATATGTAAGTTCAGCTGGGTTGGGCCCCAAGAAGTACTAAGAGAAAAGATTGATTTACTATGAGATAAATCAAAAATATTATCCACTCTAGTTGATGAAGAAGACCCAGTGGTGGAGGACGTTGAAGGGAGTAGCCATTAATGTAAGATGATCTTTAAAGCGAATAACTCCTCATACTATTTGTAGCACAACAGCTTGTAATATACTTTTGTGGCCTACTGATGATCTCTATTTATTTCAATGCTACTGCCATGTGATAGGAGCCACAGTTTATTTTAGGATTGCCTGAAATCCCAACAGATAAAAACAAAATGTAACCATGTCACTAGATCTCCTCTGACTTGAGCTTCTTCATTTGTTCGCAGTTTCCTTGTACATGTGGTCTCTCACAGCACCGGCCAAGTATGATGGACAGTAGCTACAGCGATGGGGAGGTGAACAACCTTGGGCACCGTGGATCTGAAAACGGAGAGAAAGAAGACAGAATAATGGTCCAGCTCGCTCTTGGCACAGAGAGGCATTCCAACAGGAGAAAAAGTCAACGAGGATACGTCAGCATGCGCATTGACACCCATGCCATTGACAAGTATTCAAGGACAATATTCCCAGCAGCTTACATCCTTTTTAACTTGATATACTGGTCCATATTCTCCTGAGAGTGCACCATGTTGATGAACAATCTCTTCTCAGAGCGCTTGGTCGTGGGAACAAATTCTACATTTCATGTGAAGACACAGGAACTTGAGAGTGTATTATCACGTTTCTCCGAATAACAACAGACAATATTCCTCAAAGAACGTTTTCTGTGTTCCGCTCGATTATCTTCTGTGGTTTAATTGTATGGTAATACTACTTTACTTTTACAAATTTCTGTCTGAAAGTAAAATTACAAGTTTGTAAAAATATATGGCACGTAACACAGTTATGTACTTCAGATTATTCTGCTCCTTGACCATTAGGTGAGACCAAACAGTGCCTGTAGGTTCACCTTTGCGTTACCCAATCCTATATGTACATGAACAATTTGCTTTTAGAGTGTGTTGTGCAACAGGATCAGTGCTACTACAGTTGTTCATGCGCACAGAGCACACAGGCTTTGTAAACTATCTGTATGAGAATTCACACCATTGCTTAAATATGCAAAGCTGAGCGTGATCAAGATGCGCCTGGGTCCCACTTGGCTTTAACTCAAGTCACCGACAAGCATTTTGAGATAGGCAATATTGGAGACCAAGTAAATGTATCATGTGATGATTGCTTTGAAGCTTTCTGAAGCATTGGCACATTGATGGGCATGAAGGGCAAGGGTGTGGTCCACAAGGGTAAATGGATTGCGAAAACAATGCTGCTCATATACAAAGCGTGTTGGTTCAAATTAACTATTAAATAATTGATTTTAGTCATATCACAGATTAACAATATCAGATCACATAATCTAGTTGTATCTAAGATATTGGCAGTGTGATAATGAAAACAGTAAATATAGAGAACTCGTAGAATACCTAATGCCACAGCAAATCAATTCAATCATCGGATTGGTTTTGGTAACAGAAACTTCAAGGCTACGAGCTGATTTCTCCTATCTTCTTTTTTCAATGTGATCTCGAGGAGAGCCTGTCCTTATTTATTTTTCTAAGTTAATGAAGTTGTGGGGTTTAGGGACATGAGCATGGCTAAGCAGCACGAAATGAGACATCGACTGAAAAAGGTAGATTGGTGAGAGTACAACTAGGGTCGGACTTACCTATACGGCGATCAGGCAGTTCCCGATGGACTGGTCTCACAGAGCAGTGTGGGGGCCGGTTTTTAGGCAGTTTGTGGGCCTGTTTTATGGCCACGTGGGCCAGTTTTTACTGTTGTAATTTCCTTCCTATTACCACAAATATTGCCTTCAATCAACCCAAATGCATGCCATTTTCCCATAGCTTGAAAAATACACTTATAGCGTGTCTTTACAAGTTTAAAACTGCCCTAATATGCAAATGTGGGTCACTTCTTTAGCAATCTCCCTAATGGGGGCCACTTTTGTTTTGGTGCTTGAGGCCTACTTTTGGTTACAGTCTGACCCTGCGTACAGATACATTCAGCTCAGAGTGCATTGCTCAATGTAACAGCCAATCACAAATGAAGGTTGTCTCCCTTGTTTCACCCCTGAGCTTCAAAAAACACCTATTCTCTGCACACGAGCCAGGGAAATAGCAAGATGCGAAAAGTGCAGAAAGTAAAAGTCTCTAGTAGTTTTGTTTATTTTATTTTTATTTTTTTGTGTCTTGGGCAGTAAAGACCAAGTGGGGAGGGGCAGCTGCTAACCTATCCTGTCTGTAGAACTGGGTTTTTTAAAGTTTGAGTGACAGGTCTGGAGACAAAAAGCAGTGCACGTTTGGACACGGGTCACACATTAGCAAACTTGTTTTTTTTAAAAGTATGATAAGGCCATATATGACCGTGGATTTTCAATGATGTACGTATTGTATGTTTGCCTCTTTGCACACGTGAGGTTTTAATGGGGAAATATATGGTAACTAAAACGTGAGTGTGAATTTGAGGTAGATTCAGTTGCAAATTGATACAATTACAAATGTTATACACTTTTCATTAGGTGGCTCATGGAAAAGACTGAGAAATGAACGCAGGTGCAGGAACCAGCACAGATCTTAGACAGCGGCTGATTGAAGGAAATATCGCTTGTCCTGAACCTTTTGCCTGAAAATCCACCTTTGGGGGAACACTTTAGTAGAAGCAGTCTATCATGGCGCATACACTAACAAGAATTAACAAAGCCAGTTTTTTTTTTGTATATGGCACTAAGTGAGACAACATACATATTGATAGAGAGCATACATAGAAATCCATGCCACATGAAGCAACACACCTACAGACATCTAAGCTTTCACAGACAATACAAAACCCCCAACACACATAAAACGCCCAACAAATCCCTATGAACACAGATTCAGAGACAGACACCCCACTAGACCTATTGGCACCCATGCATAGTGATCACCATATATGCAATCAGCCTTGCTCACAGCAGTAATAAACTTGCAAAAATCCATTCATAGGTAGAACACTTAGAGGAAGAGCACAGCCCCATACTGCAAACAAGGTGGCAAGCAGCATATAAGCAAGCTTACATAGATGGACAGGGTAACATACAAAAAGGCAGAGGGGAAGACTGCACATCGCAGCAAAAACCTGGAACAGCCTTCCCACACATTTCTGGACCATCACCTCACTTCTGAAATTCTGAATGGCTCTCAAGACCTGGCTGTTCGAATAGGCCTCCAGGACTTGCAAGTTCTTGAATACTCTGTCGGGTGATTAGCAGTGCTTTATAAATCCTGATTGACTGAGTGATGGATGTAGACTTGATGAACACTTAGGGCCTGATTTAGATACTGGTGGAGAGGTTACTCTGTCAGAACGGTGAAGGATATCCTGTCTGCTGAAATCTAAATCCCATTGGATCTAATGGGATTTAGATTTCAGCGGACGGGATAATCGTCACTGTTGTGACTGAGTAACCCGTCCCCCACACTCTAAATCAGACCCTTAATCATTAGACCTTTTGCCCTAGAAATCAAATTGGAAGTGGAAAAGCAGTAGAGTGAAAATGTCCGTCCAGTTCCTAGCCTTTTTTAGCTAATGGTTGATGGCCTGCTTTTGTTATTCTCTATGCCCATCTAGTCATTATAGTATAAAACAAAATAAATGGTGAAATTGTAGGCAAAGGAAATATCTTAGTAAATGTGACAGCCAACACAGATACCTCCCAACTACTGTGTCTGTCACCTGGGCGGGGGCCCAGTCAGTTCCTACTTACTCGAGACTCCCTCTTGCCCTCATAACTTTACCATGTAAAGGATGACAAATCTAAGCAAATCCTGAAATCTGGGCAGTAAATGTGAGTGCGCCCTGAGGACTACTTATTGATGAGTGGCTGATTTTCAATCATTTAGTACTGGTTAGTGATGGAGCATATTTTTGGCCATGTTCTGCTTATTACTACTGAGTAATCTGCATAGTATATGAGACTACGTTTTTTTAACTCCAAGTGTACTCCTAGAGTTAGATGGCATACATTTGAACAGTACAAGGGAGGCGTGGGAGTAAAAGTGCGGCTTTTTCGTGGGACAGCTTGGAAATGTGTATTAAAGTCTCCCAGCTGTAATGGTAGAAAGATTGATTTTTTTTTTTTTTAAACGTCTGTGTACAAAGAAACAAGAGAGCAAAAGTGCTGAAAAAATTAAGTTAAATATTGAGGCAATATAGGGAACGTGCATCAGAAACAAGCAGAAAATGGACACAGAGTGTAAGTGTCTGATATAAAACCACAGGAACAATACGACTGAGAATGAAGGGGTAAGTTCATTTAGGATCCACGTGCTATTAATAGTTAGGGAACAGATAATCAATGTGGGACCAGCAGCCCACAACTGCGTTTACATTTAGAAATAATGGGCCAATAAAATAATTATTTCTAATGACCACATGGTCAGTCAGATTTACTGACATACTTTCCAGACAAAACTTTCCAGTAGCAAATCAATAAAAACAGCAGATGGCTTTAAAGACACCTGGGACGAAGATTAAATCCAATCCGCAGTATAAAACTGACAACTTAACTAACTGCAAAGCCAGCAATTCCATATTCAACGCTAGTTGATTCTTAGTATTATACCTCTAAAAAGATTTGAATTCACAATGCCAAATCTAAAAAAGGGAATGATTCTGAAACATATTTAGGAACATTAAGTGTACCTTCTTTATGACTTGTCTTTTGTACTTGGCCCAAACGTTTTCTTGTTGATGTCTTTGGGAACATCCTCTGACATTAGATAAAAGTTATTTCCTAGGTTTAGGACCTAAACTACTAACTAAAAAGTTACGTGTCCTAGGCAGAGAATATCATGTCAACAATAAAAAAAGTGTGACAATAACCCACTTTGGAATTTCAGAATTGTTCCAGAAAAATGATGACGTAGAGGACCGACCACATCCAGGAGGCGATCCCTACATGACTTGAGGGACCTCTCGAGACCCTTTCTAGGGTCTCTTCCCAATTTAAAAAGAAAAGTTATTAGTTCCAGGTCCAGGTTGGGTGTGAGTCAAATCTTTTCTTGAATGACAGGTCTTGAGCATTCAGCTCTTAAAAGGTTAAAAGGTTTCTTGCTCCCTTTTTGAGTGGGTGTCTAATCCATTTTTTAATAAATTTTGCAACATGCTCCAAGGGGTACAACTCTGCACTCCTGGGATGCTTAATATTATGTGGATTGAACATTTCTTCCCCTAGGGGATCGATGATGACATCTTTAGAAGAGGAAGAAGGTGTGTCATTATCCAGGAAAAGATCATCCCCATCACTAATACCCTGGCGAAGATCTGTTTATATTAATCAACAGTGGAATCGTCATGAGAATCTGCTTCCTCTCCATCCACTATTTCTAATCCCCCAAGATCATCCAGTGTGTCGCGTAGGAAACCTTTCCTTTTTGTGCTGCTTGGGACACCCATAGTTTGTGGGGTACTTAGACCTCCCATTCTTTTTGAGGTGCTAGGACCTCCCAATAATCTCAAGGTGTTTTGACTTCCCATCTTTTTGTTAGGTATAAACCCTTTCTCGAGATGTTTTGACTTCCTCTTTCTTTTACTCCTACTGTTATCACTTGTGGGGTTTTCTTCTGATGAAGAAGCAATATCCCCTTCCATATGGGTATTTTTCTGAGTCCATACCTCATCAATGGTCTTTCGCTCACACATGCGCATTTCGTTTTGAATGAGTCTTTTAATCATGTCTTCATTTTAAATTTTAAAGGACATTCCTGAGATCTCACCTTCTCGAGAAGACATGTTAGCGATATTAAGTAATTATAAAATATATTCCAACAACTTAAAACCTCTCTCTATGTCTTAAATCTGTCTCTATGACTTATAAGAAGACAGTTACCAAAGAAAATCTTGCCTGCGATCACAAAGAAAGGACAGTTTATCCAAGCAGTCGAAATTGACTTGAACAGCTGACAAGAGTGGCAACTGTCAAATCACGTCAAAAGGTAGCCGAGTCCTCATGAGCCGTTCCGCCTGCACCTCTCTGTCTTTCAAAGATGGAGAAACTGAAGCAAAATGGCCGCATGTTGGTCGCACGTACGATGAGTGCGTTGCTGCCCAATCAATTCCTTTAAATAAGATTGACGCGTCAACTCCTTGAGAGATGCGTCAGTCCGAAAATACCTAAGCCTCAAACGGTTAGACCGGGGCAAAATGCACACCGGTTCCTACGATCAGCCAAACAGACCAATATGCGCCTTGGTGGATGATCGCGGCTGCTATGATCGATCCAGCCTCAGGCCTAATATCGGGGCACCCACAGTAAGTCTAATTTCTGGAGTGGGTTCCAGCAGCTGTTGCGAATGGTCCAGCCTAAAGCCTAATATTGGGGCGGCCGCAGTAAGTCTAAGAATTCCCACAAAGGAAACTAAACATTTGTAATGTGATGCGCAAAATCTTCATAAGTTACAGCCCTGCAACGCATTACATGGCAGGTTAAAATCTATATCAAGTGGGTTCCATAAATTGGAACCCCAAAAAACGAGAAACTAGACAAAACAACTCAAACAATATTAAGAGACAGCAGAAAAACATCGATACTTATCTGCGATGAGCAGCGTTTAAAAGAAGCAGAATGTTGACTACCTGGCCTCATTATATGTTATGAATGTTCTATTCTGGAATGTTTCTTTAGGATGTTATGTGCTTTAAAGTGCTGCGTGGAGTGGCACTAAAGGAATCATGTATAATTGGAGCCTCCGGTCTTGTGAAATCATTCCTTTATAAGTAGCATTAATCGTGACACTTTTTATTAGCCATCCTTACATCATGCCTTGTTCTGAAAATGTTTGAGGAAAAGAAACACTCAGGGCCTCAGTCACAAAGAAAACATGTAAATATATAGGTGTTCTCTTCCCGGTATAGAATTATGATTTCTTGGCAAATCTTTCTTATAGCACATCTGAAAAACTGCACCAGTCACAGCTTGAGTGCCACTCTCCTGGGCAAGCCATGTCACTTTTGCTTGCATTGGCATTGCACCAATGCAGAATTGCTTCCATAGTACACTTTTGCATTGAGGTATGGCAGCTCCACTGGGTAGTATCACATTTTCTTCTAGTTTTTTTTTAACTGATCCAATGGGGAAAGTTTTATCTGTGAGGAGAGATCCCTTACTTTACACCTTGTTGAAGTTTGAGTGTGTTCCATTAACACCCTCAACCTGGAAAGGGATTTACTGAAATCCCCCACTGGGGTTAATCTAACACCATTTTCAGTGTTTGAACGTCAATATTTTAACAGATGTAAACATGTTTAGAGGGGCAGTGTATTTAACATCTGTTGGTCACAGAATCACATAACATGTCTGCTGTCATCTAATTTATGTAGTTTCCTGATTGTTGGGCCATTCAACAGTCTTCTTTTGTTAAATATGTGTTCTCAGAACATTTCACTGTTATGTATAAATGTATTTTATGACTGAACTTCACAGTAAAAGCATATATGTTGTTTTCCAAGTATGAAGCCTAGGGCTACTGTATCATCAACACCACTATAATACAGCATGAAATTCATTCAGAAAATATTGAATGCTAAAAACAATGACTACAAGTATCTATTGAAATGACACTAAATTACATTAAAACAAATTCAAAATATCCAAATGATTAAATCAGGAAATACTATTTGGCGATATGCATGCGTTGAAACAAGCTTTAGATCAGGAAGCAGCTGGTAAGAAAAAGCAGATCAGATATCGCACATTATCTATTTCCCTAGGAAAATAATGGTTCACAGTTAGGCCTGTGCATTCCTGATTTGTACAATACATTTGGTAGCTAGTCTCATAACTTTAGGTTTGCATAAACAAAGAGGCTTCTGTAGTCTTGAAAATGTATGTGTATATTTGAACTTGTAAATAGCAATACATCCAGGCTAACGAAATATGTTTCAGCAGAAGATGGGGGGGTTCCTGCAATCACATCTGATATGCTTGTTTCACCCATTTTTGTAAGATAATAGCTACCGAAAAGGCATCTGCATGATATTAATTTTGTAATCTTTTATTTGTAAATAGTTCACATTTTTTTCTGTACATTGTCTGAAATTTCTTGTAACTGTTTTAAATTGTGAACTGTACAAAGGACGACATTCAAATGTGAAACCGAAATTGACCTCTGAGCAACTGATATAAGGTGGTGAATAACTAAACTCCTGTTTGTAATATGGAAACCTGTTATGCTCTTATGTGCAATAAAGTCACCTCCTTAACGAGGTGCAAGCCTTTCCAGTTTTTTTCCAAGGCATAGGGTTTGGCGAGACGAAAATTGCATCCTTGAGGGTAGTGTTATTAAAAAGAGCATAAGGGCAGCAGAAAACTAAGCCTGTGATTCATGAAAGGTTTGACAGTTACCTGAGGGCATACACACGGGGCATCTCCAAATGAAGTTTGCCTTTCTGCCATTAGAAGTATAGTAACCCCGCATACAACTAAATAATTTAATTGGCCAGATTTATTTGTTCGCTTTTGACCTCTGAGTACTTCTGTAAAAACCCAGTAGAGTTTGCAGCATTGCCCTGAAAAGATCGATAATTTTAAAAGGAGCACAGCGAAACATCAGGAAAATCAAAACAAAGTGACTAGGCAATGGCAAACAGGCCGTGGCAAACTAATGCATGTCTCTAGGCGATGCATTAGTCATTTATGTTTCCGAGTTTCCTTCAGTATACATTTTATATCCCAAGACAATTCTTGCATGCCGCTGTCATGCACAAAATATATTCACTGTGTACTTGCTAAACTACAGCCAATGGAAGAGGAGAGTTGCCACGACATAATCCATCCCAAAGGTGATTGAGCAAAAGATTCAATATCAAGAATGCGTATTTTGTTCTGTGACAATTTCAAACACTGGGGGGTACTATTGGTGCCTCAAATTAAAAAAAGTTGAGCATAATATAACTAAATACATGCCAATCAATCAGTAGTTTGTTTAGAATGACTTGAGTGCCATAAATGTCTTCTATAAAACTCAAAAAAATCATTATTACAAAAATCTTATCTTAAACCTATCTTTTATCATAAATCTGTCATTTATCATGCATGCTAGGGAACCTCCTATGGGCGAGGAGGCATCCTTGACATATGTGGAGGTGTTGTATAGGGAGGCCTATTTACCACAGAGAAAGCAGCCCCTACTCAAACATTGTCTTGATGATGTGGGTCTTGAGGTATTACCGCCACTTGACACTTCTGATGATTTAAACATGTTTGTTTATGCCATCAAACAAACAATGCTATGTCATGGAATTAAAATGAACCTAATTATGGAGCATGATATATCCTACTAAAGGAGGCAAGAAGCTGGGGAGTAACTTAACAAATGTCACCATACTGAGCAGCTGTGTGTGGCTTTCCGAATATAAGCTTTGATCAACTCTTGAGAGATCTGACTCCTATGAAAACTAAAAGTAAAAAGGTCCAAGAACAACTGGGGATTGGGTCTGATTTAACATTATCCTCACCCACAAACATCGCCAAAAGCATTAAGAACTCTGTGTGATGTTTTGAGGTAATCAAAGGGCAATCCTTTTTAGAGCAACATTCTATGGATAGGAAAGTACCAGTATAGAAATCCCCCCAAAAAACAGAAAACGTTAGCCATAGTATTAAAGGGTGACTAGAATGTAATGCTTTCATTGTGGGAGTGCAAGTCGTGTAGGGAATGCAAAAGGGGGTCCAGCTGAGGATAATCTCTGTAATAGATGCAAGAAAAGAGACAATTTTGGAAGTGTTAGCAGGAGGTGTCTAGTAAATTTAATGTATGACATGAGGGAGATATATTAGGTTTAAATCCAAATCTACTCTGTGTTGCAGCAGAGAGAACGTTTAAAGAGTCCTCCCATGTGTATCATTGAGACTTATGGATGTGATAGTTATGGTTGATTCAGGTGCTTGGTTCACAATTTTGAGTTAGGATCTGTTGTATAAACTGAGAAGGAGAGGAAACTTTTACAAACTGACGTGTCTTGAGGGCCACACAGAGCACAAAATTGATCGAACAGGATATATCTATTGGTGGAAATAAATGTATTTTGTTTCAGAAGAACTAGTGGGAAAATTTATGTTGCTAAGAGAGGATGGCATATTTGAGAGAGCCCTCATTAACAAGAGATATGGTTCAGGTTGGACCCCAGGGCAAATACCCGCTCTATGGTCTAGATAACGATGACTATCACAACACTCTGTCAGTCAAGCAAACTACAAGTCCACTTTGAAATATAATTAATAAAGTAAGGAAGATATTTGGTTTGGTCGTTAATGGTAGTTTAAGAGAATACAAAGGTTTTTCATGGCACATCATATTGAAGGAGTCAGTTATTAGGCACAATGTAAGGAATGTAACCTAATCATACAGAAGAAAAATGAAAGAAATGTTAGAAGTCTAAAGCAAGAATAACATTATTGAGCCAGTTGAATTTTCCGCATGTGTGGCTCAAGTGGCAATTCCCCTTAAGGGTTCTGGAGAGTTACAGATATGTATTATTCATCGCAGCCTAAATGATGTCTTTTGAGTAGATTGACATCCTCTGCCTAGGAAATGGTCCCAGCCTTAGCAGGAAAGACTGGCAAAGGCATATAACACATATGGGAAACGCATATCATCAGGTGATGGCGGAAGAACATTCAAGATACATAACCACATTTGTGATTCTAGAGGGAATGTATCAGTAAAGGAGAATCAGTAGTCTTGAAATTTAAGAAGGAGACTTTAAATAGAATTGCTGGTCATTTCAGGGCGACATTTTTATTTTAGGTGAGTGTCTAGAAAAAAAATATGAATCTGGGGTGGGATTTTTGAGGTTTAGCGAAGAAAGGTTTCACTTTCAAATTAGTCAAATTCAGTTGAGTATGTTAGCCATCAGATTTCAAGTTTGAGCATCATGCTCAAGCATAGCCATATTAAATCCATTCTGAAGGCTCCAGAGTCTAACGTTCTTTAGGCACCGATCCACCCTGATGTCCTTTATTGGGCTCTCCAAGTTTTATTCCAAAATTTTAAATGCACATGACACAATTGTAAATGTTCTAAAAGCATTTTTAAAGAAAGTTATAGGCCCTCATTATGAACACGGCGGTAAAAACCGCCGTGTTCATGCAGGCGGTCAAAACACTGACCACCAGCGTCCCCGGATCCCCGCCGGCCGTATTAGGAACATTCCTGTGGGCCGGCGGGTGGAAACAGTTTCCGGGACATTGACGGCGGCTCCAATGCCTCTGTGCGGCGGGTGCAGCTGCACCCGTCGCGCAGATCGGGCAGTGGCCTGCGCAATGGGGCATTGCACCAGGGCCCCTGCACTGCCCATGCCAAGTGCATGGGCATTGCAGGGGCCCCCTGGGGTGACCCAGTGCACCCCTTCCGCCATCCTTTCCCTGGTGGGGAAACCTGCCAGGGAAAGGCTGTTGGCTGAGAATACATTATCCAAGGGGCAGTACCCCTGCCCTGACAGAGGCAGCCTGGCAGTGAGTGAGAGCTGCCGATGGGGGCTCTCATGGGGTACATTATGTGGCAGTAAGGCCCGCCATGCCGGCTGGCGGTATTGCCCGCCACAGCCGGCATGGCGGGCCACACCGCCATGTTCATAATGACCGTCATAATCTCTTGGGGAGATATTCCGAATTTTCTGTTTAAAATGTTCAAGCATGAAATACTTTATATCCGTTATTTCAAATTGTTTAATGTGGGTAAAAAAATATTATTGCGGGGGATGTTAGAAATACTGGGATTGGAGATGTTAGATGCCAACATAGTGAGAGGAATGACTGGATTGTGACTTATGATTCACAGACACTACTTGAAGCAGAGGGACACTACTAAGTAATTGAGAGCGCTTTTGGCATGTTCTTGGGCTATTGAACATTACATTATTTTGCTGGGGCCAAAATTTGTTCTATCAATCGATACACTATTAGTGAACAAAGGGCCATATTTACAAGAAAGTGGTGCATTAACTCTGATAGGCACTTTTCTTGCGTCACCCTGCGCCCCCTAACGTCACCATGGTAGCGCTGTATTTACTATACAGTGCACCATGGTGAACGTTAGCACAATAACGTCATAATTTATGATGCAATTGTGGCGCTTTGCTGGATTAGCGCCATAAATTATGGAGCTACTCCAGTAAAGCAAAGGGACGCATATAAGTTATCATGGGAATGTCACTTTAACACCTGCCCTGAGCAGACATTAAAAATGATAGAAAAAGTGGCACAGTGAAATCCTGCAAATTTCACTGTGCCATTCTTTAGGCCTCCCTGCGTGGGAACACCCTCCTTGCATAAATTAAACCTGGTGCAGGTATAATGTGGCGCAAGGGGTTACAAAGTGGTGTGATGCATGCATTGCGCCACTTTGTAAATACGGCACACAGTGGGGGCCTCCTTAATACCTCCTTAGGGTAAAAAGTTACGCCAGGGTGGAGCAAGGAGGCACAAGGGGCTTGTAAATATGCCCCATAGTGTTTCTTGGTGGCGATGGATGCTCAAAGCTAGACTTGCAAAGCGAGCATTTAAACTCTAAGAAGCTGAGTTTGTGGTTGGGCATGTATTAGGGAAGTACAAGGTACATGCACACTACACTGCATGTCCAATTTCCTCTTCAAGAGAGTAAAGCAATTGATATTGAGTTTGAATGAGAGGGCTCTTATGTAGGGTATTGAGTCAAGAATTAAGGGCCTGATTACAACTTTGGAGGAGGTGTTAATCCGTCCCAAAAGTGACAGTAAAGTGACGGATATACCACCAGCCGTATTACGAGTCCATTATATCCTATGGGACTCGTAATACGGCTGGTGGTATATCCGTCACATTTGGGACGGATTAACACCTCCTCCAAAGTTGTAATCAGGCCCTAAATCATTTACTCATGAGGTGGTTTCAGAGGAGGAGTGGATCAAGGACATGGAACTTGATGTAGCCAGCCATTTGGCAATCAGATATTTGCAGGAGGACTAGCCCGAAGAACGCAAATTCTAGAGAGATATACAGTCATTCTCTAAGTTGCAGAGTGAGTTGGCTTTGGAAGCTGGTATTTTGCTAAGGAATACTAAACATAGTTCCTCTCTTTGGGTTGAGAAGTTGTGGTGTGCAACCAGGCTTTCAAGGGTATCTTGAAATGAAAGAAGCTAAGCGGAAGGTAAGGGAATATCTTTGGTCGCCTGGGATGGAAGAAATGTTAGACAACAAATTAATTAATAAACTTTATTTGATTATAAATATATAATCAGAAAAGGACATACAAGATACAAATATGTTTAAAACACAAATTAATTACGAAGTTAGAATGACAAACATACATAAAATATAAGTAAATCAGCAACTTATCAAAAGCTAGTGGCATTAAGCCATCGCAAAGCATTTTCTAAAAAGGAACCGACTGCGGAACACACAACAGGCTCATTAACCATACATAAATAATAAAATGCTAGTCTACATTGGCAGAATCCAGAAACTTTTAGAAGTGGCAAAAGGTGCCTCCTCCTGAACGGCTCATAATACCTACAGAAAAGGAACAAAGTGCATTAGCAATTGTGTTGAAACATTATCACAAAGAGAGGTCAAAATGTATTTAGGGTTAAACTGACCAAACGGAAAACAAAGGCTGCACCTAATAGAACCCAGGATGGAGATGACAACAGATGTAGCCTGCCCAGCCTATCTGCAACATTCTTAACATAACGCAGCCAGGGGATTTTGTGACCATAATCACAGGACAAGCAATCTAGGATTACCTCCCTGTTAAAATTCGTAAATCTGTTACCCCACGTAGATAGCCACAGTAAAAAGGGAGCAGGCCTAATAAAATATTCAATGCAACCAATACCAAGTTCTTCATGGAGAAGAAACTACAGGGGTTCCCAGGCCTAGCCTCCGGAAGGTGCCTGCAAAATCTATTTTCTTCTTGCTGAAGGCTAATAAAATCCCGGATTCCCCAAGTCGATGCCCCAAAAGTTAAAAAAGGAAGACACTTAAGTTTATTCCTCTTCAGCAATGGTAAAACACGTTTGTTACCAACTCTTGCAGCTAGCTCAAACTCAGCCCCCACCGAAGAGATGAAACAGGAGCATCAATGAGGCAAGGTGAGGAGCTATCTCCCCCTGGAGTCAAAGGTAACTCCAAAAAATAAAACTCCTTCACTTGGCTAATTGGTTGTCCCTTGATGATCAGTGCAGGGTTAACTTTTCAACCTGCCGGGTTTTAGAGATGGATTAGGTCTAAATAATCCATATACCTTACAAAGGTATTAATAGGAGACCTTAACCCATTTAGGGCGTCACCAGCATATGGGAGACACAGAACCTACTTGCCACTGACAGACGGTAAATCAGTATCCTGAGACACTAGCACAGACTACAAACCATCTATATATAAAAGGAATAATATAGGGGCCAACACGCACCCCTGCCTCACACCCCTATAGAGATGGAAAGAGTTGGTGCCTTCGCCCTCCATTCCATACCTGACTGATGCTTTGACCCCCCTCATGAAGAGCCCTTAAAAAAATCGACAATCCACTAAAACAGACACCTTTCCGGCAGTATACACCAGAGTTTGCTATGATTCACCGTGTCAAAGGCACTGTTGAGGTCCATGAAAGCTAAAAACAGAGTTCGAGGTTTAGCAATCGTACACTTCCCAATAATTAAGTCAAAGTTTAGACATTGCTTAAGGGTGCCTTGACCCACACAAAAACCTTATTGCAGCGGGATGAGTGTGTTATTATCCACAGTCCACGTTTCAATTCTATTTAAAATAAACTGCCCAAAGATCTTAACCACAGAGTCCAGCAGGGAAATAGGCCTATAACATCTCAAGTCATTCTTATGCCCTTTTTTAAAGATGGGAACAATACACGCTGATTTCCAAGAATCAGGTATGCCCTCCATAACAGCAGGTTTTAAGAAATTGGTAATAATGGGGGCACAAAGGAAGATATCTTCCTTATTGAGATTTAATGCCACTCTATCCAGACCAGGTACTTTCCTTGCTGGGCTTTCTTTTATAGCCCTCACCACCTCTTCTAGGGTGAATCTAATATACAGGGGTAGGGAGGGAATACACTCATACTCACTTCTTAGATCCCCCTTAAAAGAATAGACACTGCTAAAATGCTTGAGCCAGGAGTCGGGTAGAATATTAGCTCCTAGGCCCTCAGAAAGAGCAGCATGAGGGGCCTCCCTCGTTAACCATATTCCAGGAGCCTGTGGTGTCCTTCACCTTGTATTCTTGGACCAATTGAACCCAGGGTTCCCTCTTGATATTCCGCTTTCTTTCCTTGATAACCCATTCATATTCACATCTAGCAGCCGCTACCAAGCGCCTATCTCTAGGGTCCTTTTTGAGAAACAGGTGCATATTCTTATATGGAGCCCTGCACACACCATCAAACCCCCAGGATAAGAATTACTGCTGATTTTCTTACACTGATTGACTAAATTCCTTAGGGAGCAATTCAATTTTCCAAAGGCAGATACGGTTTAATGAGCAGAACAATTCACTGCCAATAAGCTGTCCATAAATAAACTATATTTAGCTTTTACTAGGGAAATCAGAAGCGATGGAATATGGGCCCTACGCCAGCTGGTCCTGAGTCACTTGTCTTTGATGACAAGACCCTTTGGCCCAGATCGTTCTCCTGAGGGGGAATAGATAGGACAACTCAGGGCCATCACACTGGGGTTATGGTCACTGTGTCCGTTCTCCCTGACACAAATAGATTACTTAAGTCCCAGGTATCAAAAATATAATCTATCATGGACCCTTGTTCCCAACCAACAAAGGTAGGCTTCTGGGTATTGAGATCCCCCAGTATTTCAGTTATATTGATCAAACAAAAACTGATTATAGCCTTGTACAGCTTCCCCCCTGTGATCCATGGTTCCGGGATTGTAATGTCAATCCCAGAGCAAAAAAGTATCAAGCAAAGTGGGCTGGCACCCCAATTTAGTGTTACAAACTCTCCTCCAATTATAATTTTAAAATCATTAAACAAGAACAAAGATCTCTTCTTTAAAACATCTAGGGCACTAAATAAAACTTTAATCTGGCAGCCTAGTTTGCAGACTGAGTTATAAAAATGTACTACAAAAAAACTGGATTTGTCAAAAAAAACTATCCGGACAATTAAAATACCCTTGTGCTTGCAAATTACTTGAGTGGCCGAGGCAACATTGGTAATAGGGACAAAAGTTACCAGCCATCCCCTTGCCTTCTGCCCATCAGCAGCTGTAGCAGGGGTGGAGAAGCTAATGAAGCCATCCCAAATAATGTTGTCCAGATCCTAAGTTTCCTGCAGCATAACCACATCAAAGTTAGAAACATAATTGAACCACTCAGGGTCAACAAGCTTTGATTGATATCAAGCAATATTCCAACAACAGAAGCAGTTACAGTCAGAGAACCAGGCAGGAGGCCACTAGACACAGAATTGACAATGGTAATATCTCCTGCCTTACAATTCAAATTCTGGTCGGTCTCTGTATTTAACCAAACAGATGGAAGATTACATTTTGAAGTGAGGTGCAGGATCCTTGTAGGTCAGGTTTATTTCTCCTAATACCCCAGGGAGAATAGACTTAAAAGGTGAATTTTCATAGGCTAACGTTCCCTTTAATGAGGGTTTGACACAATGTAAACTACCCTCAACAACACAAAGTCAATCATTTTCCTCCAGACTGGATAAAACGGAGAACCTGTTGCTGGTCACAATAGGGGGTCTGGGCTTAGAAAGCCACTCAACCTCTTTCCTACCCTTAGCTAAGGGTAAACCGAACTTGAGGCCCCTCCGGGCCGTAAATGTTTGTAGAAAAAACCCAATTGGAGCAAGTTAACACCTTTGGGTGATTGTGAATTGCAAGACAAATACAAAATCAGGCCCCTAGCTAATTCAGGGTAGCGGCAGTTAACAACCACACAGTCACCTTATGACACTTTCGCCTGAAGGCCAATCAAACCAATTATTCTAACAAACAGAATATCGTTAGACTTTACAACAAGAAAATCCAAATTGTGTTCTGGGATAGCCAATCCACACCTTATTCTTAAATTGAACCGTGGATTCCTTCACACAGTGTGGCAAACGGGGGACATTAGAAAGACTGGCAATGTATAGGCAGCACTCTAGGGGAAGGTTTAACAGACTAAGCCTCTCCTTCCTGAAATTGCTTTCGGGCCTTCCAACTGGTGGTGAACAGGATTGTCGCAAAGAGCTACAATACTTATTGGAATCAGCAGAGGGTTGCATGGGATCCTAGTGGAAAACGCCACCTGCATCAACGGCCCCTCCTACAACCCCTCGTGGGAGCTCGGGAGATAACTGCACTGACTCCCTAGGGCCCAAGGATAATTGACCCATAGCAACCACAGCATTAAAACTTGATATAGCAACACAGCCACTGGGAACATCCGAAGTGTGCACATAAACTAAATCTACGACCTTTGCCTTCAACTTGTCTTTTAAAGGCGACAAACAGGCTTTAATAGTCTCCTTGACTTGCGATAAAAACTCAGGCATTACAGTTTAAACAAGCTCCTTGAGGTTCAGCCTACAAAAATTACTACCAACTTGAAGCACAGTACAACTATCAAAACCAGAACACAAGGCATCCTTCAAAAAGTTCTCCTGGATTGTCACTTTCTCTTGACAGGGGGGTTAGCAGCTGAATCAGAAAGAGAAGTTTGTTTGATAGGAATATGGCAGTGGATGTGTGCGGCTGGTTGGTCCAGCAGAACTGTGGGTCCTAAAACTATATCCCCCCTCTGTAAACCCCTCCCCTTATTACCACCCGAGAGTACTTCAGCGGGTGAAGATTGCACAGGGGTAATTTAATTTTCACAGAGGTCCAGAGATAAACGTCGCTCATCTAAATCTATTTCTTTAGTGACCACCCCAACAGCCCTTGCTAAAAAGGAGTCTAGGGTGGTACTGAGTGGTCCTTGAGGTGGGGCGACAACATCCTTAGCCCCCAGATCCTTTCTCTTGACCATAGTGGATAAAAAATGTAAGCAGCCGTCTGGGAAAGTACTAATAGGACTTTAACCACAAATATGTCACTAAATGGGGAGGCAAGGGACAAAGCTAATGTAAAACTAGTTTCTAACCCTAATAAGCACGAAACAAGAGGGTAGGCCCAGCCTCTTCAGGGCGATGACAGGCGAAGATGGGCCCAGTCTTTGCCTTATCTTTGACCAGGCACGTACCGGGGTGAATCCCGTGCTGACCCACACAGCAGGAAGCCAAATGCACTTAAGAGCACATGTCAACTCCTCTCAGAACCGGTGCAGACTGGGGGACAAAGTCCCACCCTAGCCCAATGGTGACAGCACACTGCAGGCAGCAGAAACAGACAAGAGATAATTGCAAGTTGTGCAAGGTCAATAACAAATTCTTCAAATCTTTTTCCACAACCTCCTAGTCTATTGTGCTAATTGAAGGTCTCTGGTGGAATTTAGTATTGATATTATGGGTTCTTTTAGCATTTGGCATAGGAAGGATATATTCTTCAGCGGCTATTTTTTGAATATTTCACCAAAACGCTGGAGTTGTAGGTAGCTGAAATGGTCACTATTGACTTTGGAAGTGATTTTCTGGAGGAAATCCTTTGCAAAGAAGGTTGAAGTCTATAGTTACTGACAGTGGTCCTCAATGTGAAAGCATGAAAATGGAAGAGGTTTTGGGCACTAGTGAAATTGAGCCAAAAAGATACTAGAAGCTAACCATACTGAAGACAATGAGCAAGCCAAAAGCGTTAACATGGTCACTAGACAGTCAATCTATTTAGCCACAAACGGACACTGTGTTGGAAGAAAGTTTTACAAGAGGTTATTTTGCCTTATAGGATAACTTCAAGCCCAATCAAAGCCTAATCTTCCCTTGAGGTTTTGAGAGGTCAGGGACTGGGGACCTCTTTGTCTCTGTGATGGTTAAAGAATTAAATTAAGGTACCCAGTAAGCCTTTTTTATCGAACTAAGATAGAAAGTCATGGTTTATAAAGACAAGATGCAGAAGAAATAACAAAGCCTTGTTGGAGGCCAAATTAGTGCAATGAATGGGGATCTCACTGCCCACAAGCCAAAAAAAACAGGGAACAAGTGGTTGAATGCTGTCAAGGTAACCAAGACATTACAAAGTGCTCTGAAAGAGGACGTTTGGAACCTCAGGAGGGTATCTTTGTCTAACATAGTTGGTAGTGGAGCTAAATTGGGAATGGAGAATAGTCTGATAAGAGTAGTGTGTTTGTTGACATTCCTGCAGGTAGGCCAACATCCCTGACCTGAGAGAATCAAAGACTTTGTTATAATCTAAGGGGCTGATTTAAGAGCCCCTAGCGCCTCCTTGCGCCACATTAGCGTCATTATTTTTATGCTAATATTGTCTAATGAGGCCAAAATCGCTGTGCCAAATATACAAAGTGGTGCAATGCATGCATTGTGTCACTTTGTAACCCTTTGCACTACATTATGCCTGCACTAGGCATAATGTATGCAAAGGGGGCATTCCCCTGTTAGGGGTACCAAAATATGGTGCAAAGAAATCTCAGAAATTTCTTTGCATCATTTTCTTCACAACTTTTAATGCGTGCTCAGAGCAGGCGTTAAAAGGAGGCACACCATTGTTTTCAATAAGCTTTACAGGACCAGCGTTAACATTTTTGCCGCTAGTCCTGCAAAGCTCCGAACTAGCGTAAAAAATGTTGACGCTAGTTTCCCTTACTACCACCATGGAACGCTGTATCTTAGATATGGTGCACACTTGGTGACGATGGGGGGGTGCAAGGAAAGTGGCGCTGCACTGGCTGCAGCCCCACTTTCCTCAAATCAGGCCGTAAGATTCTTCTGTTCAGATTTTTGTTTTGTTTCTGTTCATTCCCATCTTTTTCTTGTCATTGTTTATATTTAGTGCAGTTGTTTCTTAGTTGTATTGTGTTTTTTTTAAGAAGATGTGTGGTATTCCTGTTCTCCCTGTGTGATGCTTAGCACACGCATGTGTGTAGGTGCATGGAGTTTAATAGTTATGGAATATAAAATGGTGAATGTGTTGGATGGGTTTTGGTTTGTATGAGCAAGATCCCCGAACTGCACTGTTTCCTCCCTGCTCCTCTAGTTTTCCATCTACTAAAACACACCTAGAAAGTCTTTGTGGGCCTTTCCTTCCTGCCTTTGCAACACCTTATACAATATATTTTCAAAATACATAAATGTAATTTAATCATGCTTTGCGTCATAAAAGTAAAGTGTTCTTGTGGTATGTATTATATTGGAAGGAAAGCAGCACAAATGTGAATAATACAACTAAAAGTTCATTAAAAGAGAGGAGTCCATCTAAGACCAGCCAACATGTGTTTTGCCCATTGTGCGGCATGCAGGTCTGGGGCTTTTTCAAGGCGAATGAGGGAGGTGATTGCTAGGCATTGCTATATTGTACATAGTAGTAGGCACTATGTAGCTGCATTGGCAAGAGCGTTCTTTCTGGTTAATAAATTAGTAGGCATGAAGTGAGGCGTCAAAGGAAATATGATCAGGATGCCATGCAGGTCAGAAAAGGAAACAGGGTCCCAGGTAAGGGCGAAGAGATCAAAAGGAAACACACTCTCCCAAAAAAGTAAGAACATCGATTTATTGTAACATCAACCACCCAGCAGCAATTGCCACCCTAGAATGCTGACCCTTTCCAACGCTACACAAAGGGATTTCACGCCAACATTCCATCTTATCCTTTACCCATCATACCCACCTTCCTTCACAAAATTTATGAAAGAAACAAATAATGTTACATAAAAACGATAACTAATGAATTAAAAATATAAATAACTAAATTTGAACAGATATTGCCTAATAACAGTTCATAGAACCATGAGATTGAAACCACTAATATTATACAAAACGAGATGCAAAATGTAGAAGATTTGTCACAAAGGTTAAATGAAACAGAGCCTCATATGAAACAGGACATTCACATTGCGAAACCCCATTACATGTGTAATCTTTAAACTTTGCAGGACCCATCCTTACTCTACAAGAAAACCTCCTTTGACAATTTTCTTTCCCAAAGTCAGAATTCTCCTTACTGAAGGTATACATTCCCATCTTTTCACACACATAATCAGACATGGACTCAGGTGCAATGAATATAAAGTATATATTTCACACATTTGCATTCTCCAGCACTACTAATGATCTTTTACTTCCTTCATCTGAATAGATGCTGGAAAACACAATAACCCTTAACGGGTGTGAACTGGTTTCTTGATCCTTATCCAATCCCCAACCCGAACCATTATTGTTTGTGTTGGTCATCAACAGTACTTTATTTTTTTGTGCTGCAGACCTCACATCCATCACACTTTTCAGTTTTGATGTATCAACAGTCTTCTTGTGCATCCACTCATTATGCAGTCTTGATCCAGCAACTCTTCCTCTAAACAGAGTGAAAGGACATACCCCTGTGCTAATGTGAGGGGTAGTTCTCATGATCTATAACACAGCATCAACTACAGCTCTTCAACTTAGACCTTTATAGACCATTACCAGGGCCAGTTGTAGCTGATCTTCAATAACACAGTTAACCACTCTACTTAACCATTACTGCGAGAATGGTTCTGCTTTATGCCAGCATTCTAGATGCTATTCTCTTACAAATACCTCCTTGAAGAAATTTATGACAACATTGGAATTCACACTTTCCACAAACTTCATCACTGGCCATTTGGACAAATATGCACTCAAAACAAGGGCAAACTTAGGCATACTGCCCAACACTCCAAAAGATCCTGTCCTGGACTGACAAGGGAAGGACATGTCCCCTTTGATTTGTCACTGAGGATACTTGCACAACAAACTCCAACATAATGTTGCAAGGCCAAATCATCTCCAGTCCACCAAAATATTTTTTCCCTCTGCACGTCTGGGCATCCACACCAATATGGCCTCATGAGCTAAATCTAAAACTCAGCTCTGAATGCTCAGAAGGACGACCAATTGCCCACAGCTGGGGACAGTGCCCTGATAACAGACACCTATTCAAAAATTCTTCTGTAAGGAATTAATGTTTTTGAAATATCTTTATTGTCATGCCAATCACTGGTAATAAATCCTATTACCTCCAGTATATCATTATCAGCAGATAGTGGTCGCAACCACTCTTCAGACAAAGCTCCTTTCACTGCACCATCAATTAAATCCACACCACATACCATTTGCAAATCGGCCTTTATCTCATGAACATTTTCACATGTCTTCAAAGATAACCAGGATAAACAATGAGCCACAAAATTCATGACACCTTCCACAAGCTCCAACTTGTAGTGGAACTCTTGCAATCTGTATTTCCACTTGGCGATCTCAGAAGTAGCTCTTCTTCCACCGCGTGTGCTGAACTAATCCACGGTTAATGGCCTGCCTTGAAAATACATTTCAGTCCCACAGAACATTTTTGAAATAGGGGACACCTCTCCATAAACCCAGAGCTCCCTTTTGTATAGTATAGTATGTGACTTCTACATCTCACAATGTTCTTGCTGCACATGCAAAGATTTGCTCACTTCTATTACTTCATTTTGCATGAGTACTGCACATAGTCCTAAGTTGCTCACATCAATAGAAATAATGCACAAATCATTGGTATCAAAATCTTTGCAAGCAAGATCAAGCATGTACTTTCTCATTTTTGATCAATTCAAAATTCACATCACATTCATCATCCTAAACAAAAAATTTTGTTCCTCAGAAGTTTGCACACGCGTACTGTCTTGTGAACAAAATGTCCTACAAACTTGGTGTAGGACTCTACTACACCTAAAAAAGAATGAAGCTGATCCTTATCAATAGGTTTGGGTGTATTCTGAATTGCTTCTGAAATCTTAACTTCATATTCAACACTTTTCTAAAAACATGATAGCCCAAATAGTCTATACCATCCTGGAAAAACTTGCAGTTGTCTTTCCTTAATGTCAATTCTCTGGAGTTGATCATTTCTGTAACATTTGGTTTTTTTTTGCTTCTTTTTATTGAGTTTTTATGATGATCCACCATGATAACAAAAAAATAAATACATTGCAATTCTAAACTTTGTCTTAAATAATTTCCCCAGTGGTTCCCAGAGAAAAAGCTCTAAACAGAAACACTAAGATTAGGTAGCTATTCAAATTCATTCAAAAGGTGACTCAAGAACAGATTTATCCATGATTGTCTAAAAAGAATTTGCCCCAGATCGAAGACATTTTTTACTACTTCCTACTCTACTAGCATATCTCACTTCCTGATTTCTGACTTGCATCATTTTGCTTCACTATTCTTGAGGGGTGGGAGATAACTCAGAACACCAGTTTCTTGACAAGAGAGATCTGGCAACCCCAGTGACGATAAAAAACATGTTTTCCCACCTGGAAGGGAGCCTTGCCTCGGGGTCGAAGCCTAGGCACAACATCCGGATACTTGGAGTTATAATAACCTGAGCCATAGTTGTTAGCATCTTAAATATTCCATCCCAGTACTCCTGTATACATCGACATGTCCCAATCACATGTATCATGTCACCCCTACTGCCTTACAGCAAAAACAGAGATCAGGACAGCTGGGCACCACACGGGATAAGGCTTGCGGGGTTCGATATAATAGCCATTTACTGAAAAATATAATTCGATGCCAATTCGCGCCTCTGAGAACTGAGAAATGTAGGTGATTAATTCTCTCCCATCACTCACTTGAAAGATCAAAGTCCTCCTGACGAGCCCCTTTTCTTTGTGCCTTTGCCTCAAGATCAACCTTATCCCTGTCCACCAATAACCTTCTCCACGACCCGGCGCTCCTTATTCCAGGAGGATCCACCAATTCTGAGACTAACACCTGGGCATTAATGATTAAATTGATATCCAGATCCCTTAGACTGTATAGCATAGTATTATAGGATCCCACCAAAAGAAAGTTATTTTTGACAACCATCTGGATGTTTAAGGTAGTTTCCCAGTTGTCAATGATGCGAAAATCCCAGATTTTACTAAATCCTGCATGCCCCCACCTCCTTACTATGGCGGCCATTATGAACATGGCGGTAAAGACGGCCGACCGCCGTGGCGGCAGTGAACAGAATCCCGCCGGCGGCTAATGGAAACCCGCCATATAATGAACAAAAAACCCAACCCCGCCAAACATTCCCACACTACCACTCCCAGCCAGGACCCTTTCGGCGGGAATCACGGCCTACCTCACCCCACCACCGCCAAGCACACCCACATCCCGCCCTCCAAATAAAGATGCACAAATCACCTCAGCAGACAGTGGAGGCTGGACGACCATTGGCGGCTGCGACCGCCACGGGCGGCAAGTGGGCCCAGCAGCAACCACTGCACACATTGGCTCGGCTTAGCACCCACACACCTGACACACATCCAGAACACCATAAAACACCCCCAGACACACCACACAATCCCTTGCAAGGAAACCAGGGCCAGAAGACAGAGAGCACCAGAGCCAGACAGAGAACGCCAGCAGACTGGACACAAATAGCGACCCACACAGGAGCACCCAAACACCGTCCCCAGTCCCAATGCCATCCACCACCCTCACCATGTCCCACCCAAAAAATCCACACTTTACCGAAAGGGAGCTAAGGACCATGGTGGACGAGATCCTAAAAGTGGAGCCACAAGTATTCCGCTCCAAGGTGCAGCATGAAGTACTAGAGATTTTCATTCTCAGGGTAATATAACAAAGAACTTGGCAAAGAAGCTGAAATACGAAAAGACATCTTTATTAAACTCAAATGAGTGAGACTACGACTCCCAGAAGCTGACCTATAGCCACTGAAAGAGGCAGTCTCCCGAAATGGTCTTAGCTCAGACCTTTTATATCATTTATTATGCCCTAGGCATGCTAGGGGGCTGTACCAGTCACATTCCTAAACAAATGAGAAAAGCTAGAGAGGCAACATGTGAGTAGCCTTTGGGGTTTTAACAGGATTACAGTTGACCATTCACATATTTCACTACAAACTACAAAAACAGAGCCATGATGATGTTCCCATACTTCAGCTAGGACAGCCTCCAATTATTTACCCACGAGGGTTCAGATATCAGCAGACCCCAATAAAACCGGGCACCTCCTCCTCGTAAAGCAAGCCATAAAGCAGGAAACAGAGTCAGGTGTGAAAGAGATTAGTCAGGGTTTGCGTGGGATGAATGACTTTATGGTGTGTCAGGCCCTGATGCTAATCCCGTGTGGCCGTAGTAAAAGGAACTGGTGGGACAGGATTGACCTCGGATAGCGGAGTCACTTTGCACAGGTCACGAAGAAGTCATAAGAAACTGTACGTGTCCTAAAGCATGAGCATGGCCTTAGTGCAGCCTATGTGAGGGCAACCACATAAATGGCTATCATTCTAAAATGGGATCAATATGCAGTATCATATACAAGGTCATTCCATTGATGAAACGCGATAAAAACACTCGTACATATCGTATTTGCCATTTGCGGCTCTCTGATACTAAAATCGGCATGATAGGGCCATGCCTCCAGTGTGGTTTCGAAATTTAAAGTACCACAGACCCTCCTTTTGCCCTTACATAGGCAACAACTATACTCATACTAATCTGAGTCCGGGTCTATATTCATAAGGCCATGGAGATGTTGCTGGAGCAAAATTCTAGTACTTGGTAACTCTCTCTGGACAGGTCTCCTTGAACATGAAGTAGCACAAAAGGCCACATATGGCAGGACAAAATAAGGAATACCTCTATCTCCAGTAGGTGGCATAAGATCACACACCCAACAATTAGTGATGTTCACTACTAACTAGTGTTGATGCAGTAGCTGTACAAAAGAATTGCTTACAAATTCTGATCTTCTAACCTGCTTATGTTCAGGAAAAGGGTGAAAAGAGTGCAAAGAAACAATAGTAGGAAAAGACATAGGTTGGGAAGTGGGTGCAGAAGTCAATTGAGTAGAGAAAAACAATCCCACCCATAAATGACAACGTCATGTTTAAAAGACACTAGAAAACACGTTATTAAGAACATATAGACAACGGGAAAAAGTAGTGACCACTATTACAAATGAAATTAAAAAAATTCACAACCCTAACCAAAAAGCAAATCCTAAAATTATCTAGTAACATTTTTAGGGCTCCTCTGCATTTCAGTAATTTTTGTATGTTCAGGTGGAACAGTGGTGACTCTCATCAATGCTCTAAGGTGAAAAGGGGGTACTCTTTCCACCGAAAATGGACTTTATTCTGCTTTTACTAAACAGAATAGTACTTTAAAACAATTCCAGCAAAACAATCAGTCTCCTAACACCTAGTCTATACAATCACACGGAAACCTCTTGTGAAACCAACTATGCCCAGAGTCCGTTCAAAAAGCCTCTCTGGCAGGCTTCTATTGTCCATCAAATTTTCTTTTGTTGTTTTCTTTTGCATGGGCCTCTCAATTCAGGCCTCTTTGTGAGAAAAGTACTGCTTAGTTGGAGTGTCCTCCTGGCAAACACCCACAGCTCACTCGAAAGTCTCAATGTCTTAAAGCAATGCACCAGTGTCTCTCCTCTGTGGCAGACACTACAAACAATGTGCTCTTCATTGATCAAGGGCACAAATCATTTCGTGCAGACCCAAGCACCATTAATTGGGAAATAGCTCAAGCTCAGCAGCACTTTCAGACTCCAACACTCATTATTTAGTGTCAGAGGACGCTCAAGCTGCTCTTTCATGGGCACCGCAATATAGTGCCTTTTTCCAAACTTTAAATCTCCGGTGCACTGCCCTTCTTCCGTTGGAGCAAAGAAAAGGGGGGGTGTGGCCAAAACTCAGGCCAAGGGGCTCAAGGGATTGCACACTGTCAGAGGTTACCAGCACATGACAGGTAGAGAAATGAAACCTCAAAACAGCTCTGCCATCAACAACAGGAATCCTTCTCTTTAGCTCTTTTACACTGAAACTTTGGTTTTGTGATGTCCAACGCCGTCTGATGGAGCAAGTACGATACCATGCGCTGGCGATCGCTGTCCAGCTTTGCTACTTTCTGGGTGCTGAGACTGTAGGGCCAAGACGTCCGTCTTTCATCTGTAGCTGTCACTGATGGGAATTAGGCTTAAATCAATGTCCTGCAGGTTATTATGACTTGATACCCGCAGAATCTAGTGACGTAGGAAATGTGCCACAGTTGTTAGTTTCCTTCAATTTAGTACAAAAACAGTTCATGGTTTTTAACAAGGGGACTGCAAGCAGGTGGTCTGCAATCTTCAAAGGAGTAGCCATACACCATGGGCATAAAATACAAAGACAAAGGCAGAAGGGCAAAACAGGGTCTCTAGCATCTTTAATTGGGTTATTTCCATTATTCTCTGCCATCTATAGCTACATGAGAATTCTATCTGAATGGATTTCCTCACACAGTGGCATTGTCTAATGGGGTAAACACATATTTTCCTCAATGATTAAGTCTAGGTGTTCCTCCTTATCTTAGAACATCTCAATAGAGAAATCACATGATACCGATTATCAGGGACATGTAGAAACCTTCCTTTAAAAACTGTGCATCAGGTGCACTATGCAATACACAGGCTAATAGTCAAATGTGCAAACAAAAAGACAAGAACTAGAGGGTCCTGACATTTGCATGATTAGGACACATCTGATCCCACCAAAAATTAAAGTAACAGGAACAGAAGGGAACCGAAAACCAAATTAAAATAGACATTGAAAATTTGTCATGTTCAAAAAGGTAAACATAAGATATCTCCTATTGAGATGGAAAACTTGTCTTACTATAATATTGAGTCAGTTAACCAGTCTATCGCTACCCTGACAGTCAGGCTGGAAAACATTGAAGCAGGCCTAAGGCAAATTCTTGAAAACCAGTCTGGTCATACCAAAGGGAATTATACATAACATGGGGGTCCCTGGTACATCACTGCAGTCTGGAAATGTGAACCTGAACAATACATCAATATTAATAAAAGGGCTGACTGGTGAAAGGAATTCGAAAAAGAGAAATGGGACTAGGACATAGCTAAAATCTCAATAACTAAGCATGATGCGACATTGGTCAGGGGAAGTAACAAAAGAAAAAAATCTATAGGAAGAACAAAAAATTATTTGGGTAATAGTCAGGCATATGACACAACACCGAGAGTACGGGTGATACACAAAGGCCAAAGTTACACAAATTTTAACTCTACCGTTGGCGACTACACCATATACGGTACTCCTAGCTAATGTTTCAGTTCCTTCTTCAGGAAAAAATGAAAACCTGGTTTTCTTTTAAGGAACAAAAGCCATATGCTACTTAGGAAACAGAACATCATTAACTAATGTAATATAGAAATTAGGCCACCTTGAGTCACAGATCTATAATTTCATCCTTAGGTCCAATCAAGGCTACATAAATGTAGGGCTGCCTGTTCCTTTAAGGGAAGGGGCAGTAACGTGACTAACTGCAGGTGACGCACTTTGATCCTGTATATCTCTTTTTATTTTCCTTCAATACCATTATAGCCAAATAGACATGCACTGGTGAAGTGTTGTCTCTTATGTTCACAGCATGAAATATCATTATCTGTGGAATTTAGTAACCAGAACAAGTTCAACCAACTGTTGCGTAGCGATGGGCATCGTAATGACCATCCCCTCACAACACAGGGGAGCTTGTAATAGTATCAAAAGCAGCAACAAACATGCAATAAAAACAAATAAAAAATAATAAAAACGCACAAACGTCAAGCCATCAGATATACTTGCTGTGTATCAAGCACAAAAAGCATAGACAAAACAATAGCATGTGTGAATAAGCGGTGACACACAACACCATGTCATGTACTTTATGCACTGAAAACCTGCAGCCCAAAACCCAATATTTGGGCCTGTTTAATTTGTCAGGTTTAAAATCCTTACCCTCCTTTTGACAGTAGATCACCAGGCAATGGAAATCTGCTGTCAAATATAACTTTACTGTTTCTCTTCTAACATACAGGACCAGCAAGAACAATTCATGATAGGACCAAATACACGAAAATAAATTTCCATTACTTAACTGTTACCCTCTTGTCAGTTACTTCGCAACATCAAGCCACCTTAGTTTTACCTTTCTAAAAGTAAAAATTGTTACACTGACACTCCATATTAATTTGGCACCTACAATTTCCACTGTGAAAAATAAGCCTTAATTGGCAAATCGTTCTCATTAAGGCATGTAGCCTTCAAAATTTTAGAAAATGGCTGCATCTTATTTTCTGTCTAAGACTTAATGCAACACTTCGTTTTCTGTCAAATAAAAGCAACTAGCAGGCATGATTTTATTTTTTTTAGAGCGGAGACACAAATGTATCAGTTCTGCAGAGCATTTAACATGATGTTGGGACCTTCGAAGAAACCCCTTTTTTTTATATTTTCCCTTTGGAATTAAGTTCTTTAATTGTATTGATGTTCTTCTGGAGAAACCAGAAATCCCACTTTTAGAGGCCCATAGGGTCATTCTGCATTTCACAGAGACAAGGCCCTAATTTAAAAGGTCACAAGTGTCAACATGACAGCCTCCTCCATTGTTTATGGGAAAACTAAAGATAGCATCTCAGCAGCGTGACTTGAGCCAGCCTCTGTAGCTCTCCTAGCTTCTGCCACTCTGAATCTGTCAAAGACAGTAGGCCTTCCTATTTTCCTTCTAACCTGCAATAACTTTCTCTATTTTAAAAACTAATTTTTCCTTTTGAGGCGCTAAAAAAAATTATCTCTATTTCCAGATTATTAAACTACATTTACTGTGAATAATTCACAAACCTTAATAACACACATACCAGTTGTTAGAATAAATGCTTGTTGCAATCCCATGCAATGGTACATATTTCATCAACCTCGAATGAATGAACGTCTCAGTAGGCCCAGCTGAAGTTAGAACCTTCAACCTTGATATTAAAACAAGCCTTTGTACTGGCACATTGACTCATTGAATCATAAGAAGGCACAACCTACAAACATATATCAAACCTAAATGTATGCATTTACTGAAGCCTGAGACACTTTAAAAAGTACTCTGAATTAAAGAAAATGCAGTTTAAACAGTGCTTTTGCCCAAAATCGACTTTGATATTTTAGGCATTAAAAAATCAATATCCTACAATTTTCTTGCATAATATGCATTACCAGAATGTCTATTACACAATCCATGAGTCAGCCATTGAAAATATTAACTTATACTTTATAGAAATGAGCTTGTTTGCTCCTGCGCCAAGGGAAAATTGCACATACAAATGTCATTTTAGCGGTGCAACATAACTTAAATTACATTTTAATGCTAGAAGGTCATAGTATAGGTATTAAGCTTTATAAATATTAAAAAACGATTTTGAAAGGCACTTATTTTTTAAATAATTTTTCCATAATTAATAATTTTCTTTAAAAAAAAAAAAAAACCAATTATTCTTTTTTTTGTGATAATTCCACATATAAAAGCAAGCTGCATCCCTTGCCTATTATTTGGGATACATTAACTCACAAGCCTAAGCGCATAAGCCTAACTTGAAATGCGTCACATTTTTGTGCCACTTTCATTTAAAAGGAAGGTTATGCAAAATTCCACCCGTGTTTAACTGGGAAAGTGCTGGCTGAATTGAACATTCCTATCAAATATACTGCAGCTGAAAAGTTTGCCTGTGAACATCTAATACAATGCACCTAAGAAAAATGCTGTAAATGTATTTATTTTTTTGCAAAAATAGATAATTTCGTTTTTGTTTTTGGGGCCCTATTTATATCTATTGAATGTGTTTTCTAATTTATTATGCATTTAACGGCAGTTTTGTATATGTGCACAATTGTTCATTCTATAAATTAAAGAGCAACATATAGCTATGTTAGCACATTACATGGTTCATTTCTGGATTTATTTCTAAGTTTCTACTTAATATTAATTAACCAACATTTTACTTAACAAACTGAAAACATCAAGAAGACCCACAAACACACATTGAGCTCATTTCAGATATAAACAGAAAACACTCAGGACACACAATACAGCGCGCTTTAGCCATTTTTCATAAATAGCGCCGTCGCAATTTACTTACAGAACCGTTTGCAGATCCTAGTTGTAAGTCATATTTACAAGAGAAAAGAAAACTTTTCTCAATAGTGTTCAAAAAAACTGCAAAAACAGCCTCACAGACATTTATTTCCAAGAATAGCGGACCCATACTTTATTAAACGTGATTGGGCCCACGCCGTGTTTAAAATAGAACTCATAAGTTGGAGTTCCAATCGGAGGTATCAGACATGAATCCTCCAATCGGGAATCCCTGTTGCCACCAAAAACCAAACCAAGTACCAAATTTGCTACGATTAGGCATCTTCGCTCACTAACCGAGTTTCAAACTTCAAGGGGCTATCTCTATCGATACACTCGCAAATGTACGAGACCCTCGGTTTTTGAAAATTGCAATCTTCAAATAAAACTAAGGACCAATACTAAGAACCAAGAACCAAAAACTAAGAACCAAAGGACCAAAGAACTAAGGACTGGGAGCGACCCACTTATACTTCAACTAAAGCAGATGGAGAAAAGGTCTCTTCATTACCTGCCTACACAAATTGCAATTCGCGTATACAAACCTATACAAACCTATCAAAGCTATACCAAACAAATAGTTGTCCAAATTCTAATTGCCAAGTTCTAAATGACCTAACAGTCTTTTTTTTTTTTTTTTTACTTACGCCAAAAAGGTTCTCAGTCAGGGGTGACATCATGTGGAGGATCAAAATCAGGAAGATCAGAAATATACTGGGCTGCATAATCAAAGAATCTCCAGAATCCCTGCGCACAGAGTACCTTCTTGGTAGAATCCTGTTCTGTCCTCCTCAGTAGATTTCAGTCTCCTGACAAGATCACTCCCACAGAAAGTCACTTCTCTGATGAGCCCCACGTTGTGCGCCATATGAAGTACTAGAGATTTTCATTCTCAGGGTAATATAACAAAGAACTTGGCAAAGAAGCTGAAATATGAAAAGACATCTTTATTAAACTCAAATGAGTGAGACTACGTCTCCCAGAAGCTGACCTATAGCAACTGAAAGAGGCAGTCTCCCGAAATGGTCTTAGCTCAGACCTTTTATATAATTTATTATGCCCTAGGCATGCAAGGGGGCTGTACCAGTCACATTCCTAAACAAATGAGAAAAGCTAGAGAGGCAACATGTGAGTAGCCTTTGGGGTTTTAACAGGATTACAGTTGACCATTCACATATTTCACTACAAACGACAAAAACAGAGCCATGATGATGTTCCCATACTTCAGCTAGGACAGCCTCCAATTATTTACCCACGAGGGTTCAGATATCAGCAGACCCCAATAAAACCGGGCACCTCCTCCTCGTAAAGCAAGCCATAAAGCAGGAAACAGAGTCAGGTGTGAAAGAGATTAGTCAGGGTTTGCGTGGGATGAATGACTTTATGGTGTGTCAGGCCCTGATGCTAATCCCGTGTGGCCGTAGTAAAAGGAACTGGTGGGACAGGATTGACCTCGGACAGCGGAGTCACTTTGCACAGGTCACGAAGAAGTCATAAGAAACTGTACGTGTCCTAAAGCATGAGCATGGCCTTAGTGCAGCCTATGTGAGGGCAACCACATAAATGGCTATTGTTCTAAAATGGGATCAATATGCAGTATCATATACAAGGTCATTCCATTGATGAAACGCGATAAAAACACTCGTACATATCGTATTTGCCATTTGCGGCTCTCTGATACTAAAATCGGCATGATAGGGCCATGCCTCCAGTGTGGTTCCGAAATTTAAAGTACCACAAGCACACACCCATCGCCCGGAAAATTGAGCTGTGGCAGACCATCATCAACAGGGTGAATGCAGTGGGACACCATCCACGTGCCAGGGACGACATCTGCAAGAGATGGAACGACCTGCGGGGGAAGGTCCGGGCCATGGCATCCAGGCACCACATTGCAGTGCAGAAGACTGGGGGAGGGCCGCCACCAACAACACCCGACTACACCGACTGGAAGGAGAAGGTACTCGCCATCCTGCACCCAAAGGGACTCACTGGAGGAATGGACTCGGGTAAGTCGTCTACAATTACCCCATATACACCATACCTGTAATGCATGCACCACCCCACCCCACCACACCCCTCAAAGCCATTACCCACCACATCCACCACCCTGCACCACCCACAACTCACTACCAGGCCCACATCACTCCCGCTGTGCACAGTCACCCACCCCTTCACGTTCCCACAATGGAATAATAACCCCCACCACAATGTAACACCACCACTGCCACTAGATGCCATGCAACCCTAATGGAGGGGAAAAGGAGTGCCACAGCATTCCAGGGAGACAGAGGCACATCACAGGACACCGGTGAAAGATCCCTGGACACTGATGAGCAGGCAGGCCCCTCACACAGCCCTGGATGCTCACCATGCAGCAGCCCCACCCAGGAAAACACTGTCACCCCTAACACCCAGTCAAGACCAGCAGGCCGGGGAGGCATGCCCACACCAGTGGACCCAGGGCACAAACAGGTGGAACACAGCAACAGAGGCCACAGTCTTCCATCCCCAACATGCAGGAAGACGAGGGCCCCAGTACTAGTGGCACGTCCAGACCTGCGCAGGGGACACAGGCGCAGGGGGCCAGGGCAAGGTCAAGTGCCCCAGTGGGTCAAGGGGTAGGGCACCGGATAGATGCAGCAGCACAGGACGTCATTGCAGAGGTATTGGGGGCATACCAACATACCCAAGACAGGTTGGCACAGATTGTAACCACCCTGAAGCAAAGTCAGAGGATGCAGCTGGAACACCACCAACAGGCCATGGAGCAGTGGAAAGAACACAATGCCACAATGGCCACCATTGATGGAGCACTGCTGCAGTTGATCAACAAACCCTCAGACACCCACACCGGACAAAGGCCCCCACAACAGCCCTGGACAAACAGCAACAGTTGTCCCAAGCAGCTGAAACAGCACAGGAAAAACCCTCCAAGGAATCACAAGGGCCGAACATGTCACCCCAAGCAGGTTCACAGCAGGCGCCCAAACTTAGCCTCAGGCCAAGATATGGCACTGAAAACCCAGCAAAGAACAAGCCCTCTACCAAAAATTTACACTGCTGCTACTGCCAAGCAACCAACACACCCATTCACAAACTGCACTTAGCTGAGGGCTAAATGATGAGCAGAACAACAAATAGGGCCCACCTATGAAATCAAACAGGCCTGCCACCAAGTTGGTTTTGAGGACAACCAACCATAACGACTTCCATCACTGTACATAGCACATTTCACTGTATTCCACCAATAAAGAACATATCTCACCTGTAACACTGTCCCCTGTCTTCAATGTTGAACAAAGTGGAGTAATGATGCAACAGGCAGGGATAGACTTTATTGTCAAATTGTGCATGCTGCTGGTACAGTGTGTTTCTAAAAAGTCAAGAAGGGAATGCTTATGTTGTCTGTCTGTACCATGCTCAAGAGGTCCATGGCTCGCATATCATGACCAATTCCCCCTAGTTGACATGGCACACGTACAGTATCAGCCACTAACCACATATACAGGCTGAAGTCACAGACAGTTATTAAAAGTAGAGTTGTATCAGTTGGTTTCTGGAATTTACATCTTCCCCTTCCTCATCCTCACCATCACTCTCCTCACCTCTCTGAGGTAACAGATCAGGACCTATAGCACCCTCCACCTCCAAAAGGGGTATTGAATGTCTCACTGCCACGTTGTGCAGCATGCACCAGGCCACCACTATACTACACACCTTATCGTCCCATAGGCCAGAGAACCCCCAGAGATATGTCGGCACCAAAATCTAGCCTTCAGGAGACCCATAGTACGTCCATGGGCCTCATTGTATTTCCTCTCTGCATCCGTCCTGGGATTCCTCACTGGTTTCAGGTGCCAACGCAAGTTTGGATAGCCAGAATCACCTAGAGAAATGGTCAATACAGAGTCGTTATTGGAATGTCCTTAGTCTGACAGGCTGTTTTTCAGCAATGTGTCAGTTAGTGACAGGCACACTTACCTATGATCCACCCTCTGTCCTCTTGGAGTTGTTCCATCTTTTGTGGCACACTACTGTTCCTCAAAACAAATGATTCATGGACTGAACCAGGAAACATGGCATTCACGTGGGATATGTACTGGTCTGCTGTACATACCAATTGGATGTTCATTGAGTGAAAGTTCTTCCTGTTTCTGTACACCTGTTCACTCACTCTTGGGGGGATGATGGGTATGTGGGTTCCATCGATGGCACCAATAACATAGGGAATGTTTGCAAAGGCATAGAAGTCTGACTTGATGGCAGGGAGCTCAGCACTTTGGGGGAATCGCACATAGGATTGCAGATGTTGTACAAATGCATTTAGAAATCTTGTAAGTACCTGGCTGAACATTGGCTGTGAGAAACCAGCAACCATGCCCACTGTCACTTGAAAGGAGCCTGTGGCCAGGAAATGGAGTGCGGAGAGCACCTGCACCTCAGTTGGAATGGCATGCTGATTAAGATTTCCGATAGTCAGTGCAGGATCCAGTAATGCACATAGGTCCTGAATAGTTGCACGTGTGAGTCTGTAAGTGATAATGATCTGACACTCCACCATGGTCCCCATATCCACAAGTGGTCTGTACACAGAAGGTGCCCTTCTTCGCCACAAGGGTCTGTACCTGTGAGGGGTAAGAACAAGGAGTCATGTGCACACATACACAGGCATATTTGCTAAACACATTCACTGCATTCTTCATAGTAGTGTCTGTACAATAACTGCAACTTGACAGATGTATATTGTCATCACTGAGAGGGAACGGAGTAAATCATGTATGATAATATACTCTATGGATAGAGACATATGTGACTCATATGGCTACTAGGCCCAGCATTGTGACTAAATTGAATTTCAAGATCCGTAGGTGATGGCAAAATGTCTGCCCACTGTAGTTCTGCCCCTTCGTTGTGGAAGTGACCTAAGACCGCTAGCGGTTGGCGTCACAGCGTTCGGTGGTGTTTATCGCTGTTCGCACCCTCATTGGATAACGTGGATGCCAATGGGGAATCTTGGTGTATCATGATCGCCGCCGGCGGTGACGGTGCATTCCGCCGCGGAACGTATGCGCGTTCGTCATCTTGTGCTCACTTGACTCCCTGATCTTGTGCGGTCAAGTACTCCACTTCGTGTACTGCTGTGGCCTGCCTCTGGCTATGGATGTTCCACGTGGTGCAGGGGAAAGGGCCCCAGCCTTCACCCAGGAACTACTGGAGAAACTGGTGAAAGGGGTCCTTCCCCTGTACGGCAGACTCTACGGCCGGCCAGAGGTACAGGTGAATCCACTGTGTGTGTAATAGATGGAGTGGATTGCTCTGATGTGCGTTCCTGTGAGCCAGGATGGGGCTTGGTGCATGGAATGCTGCGTGCCACTGTCCTGCATGTCTGGGAGTACTGTCTGTCCTATGTCTAACAATCAGCCAGCTATTGCCATGTGCAAGTGTCTGACCTCTGTGTTTCTTCTCTGTGTCTCCCTACTAGGTCAGCGCCCACCAGAAGAGGGCACATTGGCATGCCATCGCCAAGGAGGTACGGACCCTGGGGGTCTACAACCGGCAGAGCACCCACTGTCGGAAGAGGTGGGAGGACCTGCGATGCTGGGTGCGGAAGATCAGTGAGGCCCAGCTGGGGAAGTCCTCCCAACGTGGTAGGGGTGCCATTGGGCACTGACCCCCTTAATGCGAAGGATCCTGGCGGTGGTGTACCCAGACCGGGATGGGTACTTGAAGGCTGCACAGCAGTCACAAGGGGGTGACTACTCACAGCCCATACTTCAGCCTGGAAGGATGAGTGTGTGTGCGATAGGGCTCATGGGGCTTAGAGCAGGGTTTTGACTGGTGTCCAGCTACTGTCTGCTCTCCAAAGGGCGTAGGGGTGTCCCTGTCAGGTTTCACCTACCTCAGCTTCAATGCAATGACAGGATATGGGTGTAAGTCAATATACTTCTCAGTAGTCAGGGCCATGATCATGGGCCTAGTGCACGGTGCTGCCTGTTGGGTGTGTCTGCTGGGTAGGTGTATGTCTGGCCATTGTGTATCAGCATTCAGCTACTTACAAGTGTCTCTCCTGTTTTGTCTCTCCATCCCTGTTCTCTTTTGTGTGTCTGGTACAGCATCAACCTCAGGCGAGGGAGCTGAGGCACCACTAGTGGGGAGACAGTGGCCCACGGATCCTGAGAGGCAGAGGCAACGGACGCCCAGGGAACCAGTGGGTGGGAGGGTGAGGGGACTTCCATGGAGGAGGCTACTACCACCGGTGGTAGTGACTCTGAAACCTCCTCCGATGGGGGTCCTACGGCGATGGCGGACACTAGTGGACAAATCACGACCATGACATCTTCCGCCACCACCCATACCATCATTGCCCTCCCTTCTGCTCCCCACCGAGTTGGCCGTGCCTGCCCACCCAGAAAGGTGGGCGTCTCCTTCGCCCCAGGCACCTCCTCCCCTGCCCCAGTCAGCCGTGCTGCCCTCACAAAGGAGGCTATTGACCTCCTGAGAACCATCTCTGTAGGGCAGACAGCCATCGTCAAAGGGGCTAGCATCAGAGGTGCAGCAGACTAATGCCTATCTGGATGGCATTCACTGTGCAGTGTCTGCCCTGCAGAGATCTTTTCAGCCTCTGGCCTCCTCTTGGACGGCAGCCAGTTTCCCTGGCCATTCCGTCCCCCCCTCCAACCTCCTCTACCCCTTCCAGCAGCCCACTCCCTTCACCCGTCCAAGGCACATATTCAAACAGGCAGTCAGGCACTTCAACACACAAACAACACACTTCCAAACACAAGCACCACACCTCCCACCACAAGCATTCACACAGGCAACATACACCTGCACACACAACAATGTCCACTTCCCCCAGTGTGCCCGCCTCTCCCGCCTCCCTGTCTGTCCCCTCTAAGTGCACACCCTCATGCACTGCGCCGTCACTCACTGTTACAGCTCCTCTTCCTGCACTCACCACAATAGCAGACAGCCATACATGCACCCCATACACCACACCTGCACTCACCACCTCCACTGCAGTTGACACATGCAGCACACTCACCCAACTTGCAGACACCCACCCAACATACATCCACACTAGCTGTCTGTCTTCTCCCAATGTGTCCACCCCCCACCTCCCAAAACACTCAAACGCAGCAATACACCCACCCATCAGACATCCACCACACCACAGCATACTGAGCAGTAACCGGCACCCACTACACGCACACCTACACCCCACACATCAACTCCTTCAGCCTCCACTCCCACGCCCTCATCCACACCCACCCCAATTGCTCCTAAGCAAACAGCCCCTACCCCCTTCTAAGGAGAAGCCCACCACACTCCAACCTCCTCACACAAGTCAAAGTCCCACCCCCGTCGTAAATCCCCACCCACATTCCGTGAGGTGCCTGGATCCCCCTATGGTGCCCGGTTGAGTAGAATACCCAGCACTTGTGGGAGTCAGGAAAATTGACTTTTTATGGACTGGCCATTGGCCCTGTTTTCATCATTTCACTCAGTGAACTTCATAATAAAGTTTCGGTGTGGCCTGTGTTTGTTTATATAATTTATGGCTGTGGTGCTATTGTATGTCCTATGGCCAAGTTGCAGTGGCCTTTGGTCGGGTACGTCCCTCTTGGTGTGGGGTGTCTGACTATTGCTGCTGGGTAGGGTTGGGGGGGCTTTGCGGGGTGGGTGGAGTGTATGGGTATGTAACATTGCCCTTTCCTCCCTTGTTTTGTAGGTTGCAGTACTTACCATCATCGTCTTCGTCGGCGGTCTTGGTTGTGTAGATATATGGCAAGGAGCAAGGCTGGCATGATCTGCGGCTCTCTGTCCATGACTGCCGCTGCACGTTTTGTTGAGCTCCGGTGAGTTTTTCCTTCTATTTGTTTCATTTCCGCCTGGCTTTATGTGGCGGTGGTTCCCGCCTCGGAACTGGCGGCAGAATGGTAGTTCATAATTTGATGGGCGGGTTGGGCCTTTCCGAAGGCCTGTGGGAGGCCTCTGCCGTCGTCAGCGGGAATCCTTTCCTGGTGGTGGGTGGAGCGCAGGATGCATGAGTTTTGTTTGGTTCATTATTTGGCGGTCCGGACCGCTCCTCTGTTGGCGGTTTCTGCCGCCACAGCCGGCGGTGCGGAGCGGACTGAGATGTTCATAATGAGGGCCTAAGTCTACATTGAGCTGAGCACCAGAGCGTAACATGAACTGTGTAAGGGGGGTGTTGAAATGCAAATATGGGATTGAATATTTTCTAAAAAAATCTGACTTTCTCTTATTAAAGAAAATTGAGAATCTTATAGCAAACTTTTTGGGGAGATTTCGCCAAAAGTGCTGGATTCCGAATATCGTGCTCCCTACATATTAACTCACGAAAGTCATTAGAGAATGTAGAACCTACAGATTGTTCTGCTTTAAAACTAGTGAGATAATGCGCAAAAAAGGCAAAGTAATAATCTTGAAAATTGGGCAAAGCTAACCCCCCCTTTTTTTTATCCACATATGGGGGGTCATTACAACATTGGCGGTAAAAGGTGCTTACCGCCGTGTAGAAGACCGCCAATACATCGCCGCGGACGCGGTAGACCGCCACAGCTATTATGACACAAATCTCGGAATCCGCCGAAATTCAGACACCCACACAACACCGCCACACCAAAGGTCAGCGATAAACATGCGGAAACAATTCCTCCACCTCCACGCCAACAGAAACACGCCCATGCTATTACATCCCACGGATCCACGCGGCGGTCTTTCAACCGCGGTATTCCATTGGCGGTACACACCGCTGCGCTCAAAATACACACACATCTACAAAACACCGCCACATTGGACAATTACAAATACACACACCTGATACACATACAAACAACACTCCCACACACCCAACACAATATAAAACACCCACCCACATCACCCACAAACCCCTACAACCAGAAATTCTGAGAGAAGGCCAGAGAGAGAGCACAGCTATTGACAACCCCATCACACAGAGGCACACAACACCATCACCCACACAACATCCACGCACAAAACACCACATACCACTACACTCACCACACTCATCACCACATACACCACCTCACACCTCACACACACCACCCCATGTCACGCCAAAGACACCCCGCTTCTCCGAGGAGGAGCTCAGGGTCATGGTGGAGGAAATCGTACGGGTAGAGCCACAGCTATGTGGCTCACAGGTACAGCACACATCAATAGCCAGGAAGATGGAGCTATGGCGCAGAATAGTGGACATGGTGAACGCCGTGGGACAGCACCCAAGAAATAGGGACGACATCAGGAAGAGGTGAAACGACCTACGGGGGAAGGTACGTTCCACGGTATCCAGGCACAACATCGCGGTGCAGCGGACTGGCGGCGGACCCCCACCTCCTCCCCCACAACTAACAACATGGGAGGAGCAAGTCTTGACCATCTTGCATCCTGAGGGCCTCGGAGGAGTCGGTGGAGGATGGGACACTGGTAACTCAAATCTTAACTATCACATCCCCACCCTATCTGCATGCTATCACACACCCCCACCCTCACACCCTCCCCTATCACCCCACATCCTCAGTAATGTACCCATAACACAAACCACCCATCCCAACACCAAGCCCTGCATGACCCAACTAAGCATAGGCACCCCTCACTAAAGCATGCTCACTGCACATACCCAGAACACCCCCCCAACCATCATCACACAAGCCCCCACACAGGAATGCTTGCACTGGGGTACACAAACACCCACCCATTGCACACCATGACAAACACACATGCAATAATCATGTTCTCATATCCCTGCAGGAACCCGAAGGACCGTCACCACACCAGAGGGTCCAGACAACACCACTCCACCCCCAGAAGAGGCCCACAGTGACGACAGCAGCTCTGCCCCACTGGATCTTGATGACCATCCCGGACCATCGTGGGCCTCAGGACAGTCGGTTCCCCTTGCCCTGCCACAGCCCAACACTGAGCTTCCACCCTCTGGTAACACCAGCACAGCACCCACCCAGCGGGCCCAAACCTCCCTACCCAGGACAGGACATTCAGCAGTGTGTCCACCACTACAGGGCACCCAGGATAACCCACCACCCCAACAACAACAGGGACCTGGGGGCAGTGGTAGTGGGCACACGGTCCAGGGGACGGAGGCACACAAACACCGGGGAACTGGGAGGGCTGCTGTGCGACAGAGGGAGGACAGGCCAAGGGAACCAACTCTCCACGAGGCCCTCTCCTCCATCATGGGAGCATACCACCACTCCCAGGAAACGATGGCCAGGACAAGTTGCAGGAGACCCTGCAGGAGGAGCAGTATTTGGGGTTCAGGGAGGAGCTCAGGACAATTGGCTCCGCCCTGGGCACCATCGTAGGGGTGCTGACGGACATTCAAAAGACCATAAGGGACACCGTGGCACTCCAAGGGGCCCCTGACACTAGCCAGGACGATGAACTGCCCACCACCTCTGCCGGCGCTAGTGGACAGGACGCCCCGCCACAGGAACAACACACCAGCACCCCACCCCCTGCAGACGGACAACCACCACGCAAGCGGTCCCTGAGATCCAGGAACAGGACAGAGCAAGATGGCAAGTCCCCCGCCAGGAAAAAAGACCACCCTGATTGTCCTCCCACTGTCCCACTTTGTTACCCTGTCCATATTCGAACTGCCCCAGCTCCACTTCCTATTCCCAGATGGGTAGTGCACCTGTGAGACTAATAGACTGGACTCTGCCATGGACATTCCTCCACCATCACCCATCACCATTTTACAACCCCCCTTCATTTTTTGAGCACGTAAATAAACACCCTTGAAACACCAACAAATCTGTAGTCAGTCTATGATTTGGTACTTTGTATTATCAATCACAGTGTCATAATGGGTTACCCATTGTAAGGCTACCATACCTATGTCACACATCACAAGCCCTTGAAGGATGCAAGCAGTTGACACGTAGGTTACCACACTTGTGAAACTGAAATGGAAGGGTACAACTCAATTAACAAATAGTGAGTGAAATGTAGGTACAGGATAGAGGTAGACGTGTGAAAGTTAATGTAATGTTAAACCAGAAAATGTTCTCATCTGTGTGTCACTGGAAATATTTCTGTATGACTGAATCCCTGTTGTCGTTTTCTTCTTCCTCAACTTCATCCTCATCACTGTCCACAGGCTCCACAGGCTCCACAGCTGCTACAACACCGTCATCTGGATCATCCTCCTGCAGAAAAGGCACCTGGCGTCGCATTGCCAAATTATGGAGCATGGAGCAGGCAACGATGATGTCGCACACCTTCTTCGGTGAGTAGAATAGGGATCCACCTGTCATATGGAGGCACCTGAACCTGGCCTTAAGGAGGCCGAAGGTGCGTTCAATAACCCTCCTAGTCCGCCCATGGGCATCATTGTACTGTTCCTCTGCCCTGGTCCTGGGATTCCTCACTGGGGTCAATAGCCAGGAAAGGTTGGGGTAACCAGAGTCCCCCAATAGCCATACACGGTGCCTCTGGAGTTGAACCATCATATCAGGGATGCTGCTATTGCGCAGGATGTAGGCGTCATGCACTGAGCCAGGGAACATAGCATTTACCTGCGAGATGTACTGGTCTGCCAAACAGACCATCTGGACATTCATAGAATGATAACTCTTCCTGTTCCTGTACACCTGTTCACTCCTGCGGGGGGGACCAGAGCTACATGGGTCCCATCAATAGCACCTATGACGTTGGGGATATGTCCAAGGGCATAGAAGTCACCTTTCACTGTAGGTAAATCCTCCACCTGAGGGAATATGATGTATCTCCTTACGTGTTTCAGCAGGGCAGACAACACTCTGGACAAGACGTTGGAAAACATAGGCTGGGACATCCCTGATGCCATGGCCACTGTTGTCTGAAATGACCCACTAGCAAGGAAATGGAGCACTGACAGCACCTGAACGTCAGGGGGGATTCCAGTGGGATGGCGGATTGGTGACATCAGGTCTGGCTCCAACTGGGTACATAGTTCCTGGATAGTGGCACGGTCAAACCTGTAGGTGACGATGACATGTCTTTCTTCCATTGTCAACAGGTCCATCAGCGGTCGGTACACCGGAGGATTCCGCCATCTTCTCATATGTCCCAGCTGACGGTGCCTACGAAGGACAACAGCGAAGAACCAATCATTAATCCTCCAGGTATGTAGCCACTGTTACACACAAGACTACACCAGACACAAAACCCTTCCTGTATGTGTGTTGAGTGTAGGCCTAGCTATGTGTGACGCAGTAGTAAATGAAGCCATGTGGGCCCCTGAAATGGCGGCTGCCTGACCTCTAAACTGGGACAATGGGATTGTGGGGTAACTGCGCTGGCGTTGCATACCATCGCGGTAGGCGGTCGTAGACCGCGGCGCAATGCTGCATTGGTTAACATTGGACCCTATGGGTCCCAGGAGCCAATGAACAGGTGCGCTGGCGGTGATGATGCGCACCGCTGCAGACGTCACCGCCACGGACGTCACCGCCATTTTCTATCTCTTCAATCACTAGATACCTGACCTTCGACAGGAGAGGACCTACACTGCTAGTGCTGCTGTGACCTCGGTCTGGAAGCGACGATGGCTGATGCGTCTGGGGAAAGGGCCCCTGCCTTCACTGCACAGGAGTTGGAGAAACTTGTGGATGGGGTCCTCCCCCAGTACACGCTACTCTACGGTCCTCCAGACCAACAGGTTAGTACACAGGGAGCACGTTGTATGGGCTAGGCCTGGGTGGACAGGGCTGGGTGGAAGAGGGAAGTGGGCAGAGTTGATTGAACATTAATGCATGGGAAAGAATGGGCCACATGGCCAGAGTAGGGAGGGGGGCCACTCACAACGACGGGGCACTTGGTAATGACTGTTCCTCTTCCCTTGTGCATGTCATGTAGGTCAGCGCCCACCAGAAGAGGGACATCTGGCGTGCCATCGCCAAGGAGGTCCGGACCCTGGGGGCCCACCAGAGACAGGGCACCCACTGCCGTAAGAGATGGGAGGACATTCACCGCTGCAGCAAGAAGACGGCGGTTGCTCAGCTAGGGATGGCCTCCCAACGTGGGAGGGGTGCCCGTCGCACCATGACCCCCCTGATGTTCCGGATCCTTGCGGTGGCCTACCCGGAGTTGGATGGGCGCTTGAGGACATCACAGCAGACACAAGGGGGTGAGAACAACTTCATTCTGCGGACTTTGCGTGCAGTGGAGGGGTCTGGGTGGGGGAGGTGGGCTGTGGGTGTCCCTAGGCTAGGGCGAGTTAGGTAGGCAAGGCCCCTCCGTAATGTAGGCCATGTGGCACTCAACCCCCTCAGCAGAGTGCCAAGTCGAGGTTTATTTGCCCCTGTGGCATCCATGTGCGCAGATGTCCACCATTGCCATGTAGGCCATAACCCAGAAATTGCGTGTGCAGAGTGCAGGAGCATGGCGTAATGCAGGGGGCTGCTGCGTCTGTCTTGTCCGCCAACGGTAACGGAATACCATGCACTAAAACTCTCTTTCTTCTGTCTCCCCCCCTTTTCCTGCTCTCCCTGTCCTTTTGTACATCAGCATCATCAGGCGGAGGTACAGTGGCACCGGAGCACGAGGGAGCTGCATCCCACATGGCCATGGAGGGCCACACCACGGACTCTGAATGCACCAGTGGGACGGAGGGCGAGGGGAGCTTCACGTCGGCCACCGGATCACCAACCAGCGACACGGACTCGTCCGCCGATGGGAGCTCCCCTGTGGTGGCGGCACCATCTGTGCGCACCACTTCTACAGGTACAGCCGCCACCTCCCCTACCAGCACCGCCCTCCCAGCAGCCCCTCAGCGTTCGCCCCATGCCAGCTCACCCAGGAGGGTGGGCATCACCTTCGCCCCAGGCACCTCAGGCCCTGCCCCAGTCACCCCTGCTGCCCTCAGTGAGGAGGCCATTGACCTCCTCAGGTCACTCACTGTTGGGCAGTCTACCATTGTGAATGCCATCCAGGGTGTAGAACGAGAGTTACAGCACGGTAAAGCATTCCTGGAGGGCATTCATTCTGGTCAGGCTGTCCTTCAGGGAACCCTGCAATCTCTGGCCTCAGCACTGATGGCAGCCATTGTCCCTGTGTCTAGCCTCCCCCCTCCGACTTCCTCCACCTAGACCCAATCCCCTGTACCCCAGCCCATCCCAAGCCCACCTACATACCAGCATGCACACAAGTCAACACCCAAAAGTAGCTCAAGCAAACATAGGCACCACACATCCCACAGGCACTCACATAAGCATCACACCCATACAGACACAGCAACATCCACTGTCTCCACTGTGTCCCCCTCCTCCTCTTCTCCCTCCTCCCTCCCAGTCTTGTCTACACACACACCTGCATGCACCACATCTACAGGCACCAGGAATCGCACCAGGACACCCAGCACCACAAGCCACTCACCTGCACTCACCACCTCCACTGCCATTTACACGTCCCCTGTGTCCTCTCCCAGTGTGTCTGTGACGCCCCCTCCCAAAGTACACAAACGCCGGCAATCACTCACCCATTATCCATCCACCTCACGACAGCCTCCTGTACCTGCACCTGCACCCAAAACAGCTAAAGTAACACCTCCTAGAACCACCTCCTCTTCCTCCACTCCCAGACCCCCTCCAGCTACCCATCCCAGTGTTCATCAGAAACTGTCCCTATGTAAAATTGACCTTTTTGCCCCCACCCCCCTCTCCAACTCATCAGTCCTGTCGTAGCGCCTCAGCCAAAAAGCCTCCAATACCAGTGGTGCGTGTTCAGGAATTGTAGAGTGCACCGGACACTAGGGCAGGCAGTAGGACCCGGAGCCAAGGCACTGGCAGCCCACCCCCTGTAAAGTCTCTGAAATTGGAGAGTGGACGATGGGACCGTGTTAAGACTCCTGGTGGGACAACAACTGACCTGGGTTCGAAGGGGATTGGAGAGTCAGCTGTGGTCCAGAGGAAGTCTTGCCAGCCTGTTGTGAGTGTCACGGCGGAGAAGTGCGCCATCATTTCCGGCGGTCCAGACACAACCGCCAGCACCGTCGTCACTGGTCCAGAGACCACCGCCAGAGTCACAGCCCAGGAGGGCCCCACTGTCGTCACTGGTCCTTAGTCCACCGCCAGAGTCACAGCCCAGGAGGGCCCCACTATCGTCACTGGTCCAGAGACCACCGCCAGAGTCACAGCCCAGGAGGGCACAAGTATCGTCACTGGTCCAGAGACCACCGCCAGAGTCACAGCCCAGGAGGGCCCAAGTATCGTCACTGGTCCAGAGACCACTGCCAGTGTCACAGCCCAGGAGGGCCCCACTATCGTCATTGGTCCTGAGTCCACCGCCAGAGTCACAGCCCAGGAGGGCCCCACTGTCGTCACTGGTCCTGAGTCCACCGCCAGAGTCACAGCCCAGGAGAGCCCCACTATCGTCACTGGTCCAGAGACCACCGCCAGAGTCACAGCCCAGGAGGGCACAAGTATCGTCACTGGTCCTGAGACCACCGCCGGAGTCACTGCCCAGGAGGGCCCCGGCTGCCACAGCCCCGCTGGGCAATGATGGAACGTCATGCCACACACCAATGCCCAGTGTAGAGATCGTCATGCCACACACCAATGTCCGTATCAGAACCGCCATGGCAAAGCGCCGCTGAACAGGGCAAAGACCGCCATGGTGAAGACCGCTTAACAGGGCAAAGACCGCCATGGCAATGCACCACTGAACAGGGCAAAGGCCGCCATGGCGAAGACTGCTGAACAGGAGGGCAAAGAACGCCATGGTGAAGACCGCTGAACAGGGTAAGCACCGTGTAGGAATGAATGGACCACCACATCAGGCATCCTTATCCCATGTGCAGCTGGGACAGTGACAGGACATGAACTTTCACATGGAGACTCATCCAGTATGGGCACCAGTCCCACCCAGTACCAGTAGAGAACTGCATCTACTTGAGAGACGGTGGCTTTGCACTCCCCAGGATGGGCCAGTAGGCAACCCACCCACTGTAGAGACTTGAGAGACTGTGGCTTTGCACTCCCCAGGATACATCAATGGGCATGGTGCCCCATCGTGGATCTGGCTTCGCATTCATCTGGCTGAGGTGCCCACCCTTCCCTTCCCCCTGAGGTACCTGTAGTATTTCTATCTGATGCCCCGGCAGTGTTCTCTCCGATTGTGGTCAGGTGTCGTTTGTGGACTTCTCGTATTGTATATAATTCTTTGTGATTTTCTAATATATATCTGTATATTTTTGTATGACATGTATATTGGCACATTATAATGTTTGACCGAATTTCGCATTGTCTTTTCATTCTTCCGGGGGGATTGTGGGTTGTTACTGTTATTTTTGTGAATGTATTGGTGTGTATGTTGTGATATGCGAGGGTGGGGGTGGGGGTGTTTGGTGGATGTCCCCCTAACTTTTTCCTCCCCGTGTCGTAGGTGCAGTACTCACCGGTGTCTTCTGCGCCTACTTAGCTGTTGTTCGTAGAGGAGCAGAAAGACAAGGGCAGGGAGTATTTGCAATTCCGGGTCCATGGAGTTGTCGTTCCTCGTGGAGTATGCTGAGGTGAGCATTTTCCCATAGCAAAAGCTGTTTCCGCCGTGTTTTTATCCACGGTGAATCCGCCCCGGAAAAGGTGGCGGATTGGCGGGTTGTAATAGTGTGGGCGGTACATTGTCTCCCGCCTGTCTGTTGGCGGTAACCGCTGCGCTGCTTGTCTGTACCGCTGTGGAGGTTGGAGTGTTAAAGTGGCTGTCTTTGTTGGCGGTTTCCGCCAGGGTCATAATTCCATTTTTTTGTCCGCCGGCCTGTTTCTGGTATTTCCGCAGCTTTATCCCCGTCCGCCAGGGTTGTAATGACCCCCATAATGTGCTTAATGCGGCTCAAGCCTTCTGATTTTGCCAAATAAAAAGACGAAACATAGACTCCAGTTTAAAAAAAAAGGTTTTGTGTTAAAACACACAGGATGGCCGAGAACAGAAAATAAAATAATGGTAAAACTGACATTTTGATTAATGCAGGTATCTCTTTGGCCTAGTATTCACACAATCTCTTAATTCGGGGAGCAGTTTAATAGAAGAGGTGGCACACAGAATAATATTGGTCTTACTCATATTAATCTTGTAGCCACCAATTTGCTCAGATTTGGCAAAAACACTAAAAGCCGCTTCCTGCGAAGTACGTTCTTTATCCAAAAACATAATAATATCATCAGTGTAGAGTTTAATCTTTCCCATTGATTTTAAAGGGGTGTGAATCTGACTATTTTGTCTAATTTTAATGGCTCAAGGCTCAATGAAAAGAGCAAACAGTATAGGAGATGAAAGGCAACCCTGCCGAGTCCCTCGTTGTACTTGAAGTTGACCAACACACACAGAATTAATAATAATATTATCTTCAGAGTTTTAATACAACCTTTGAATTAGTGCAGAGACCTGAGAGGGCACCTTATAGCTAGCCAATACTGCGAAGAGTGTATCCCATACAACCAAATCAAATGCTTTTTCCGCATCTAATAAAAGAACAATGGCAGAAATCTCATTAGAGGCGAAATATTCAAGAGCCTCAGACAAAAAATGCGTATTAGTTGCAAGTTGCCGACCAGCTATGAACCCGTTTTGATCGGGATGCACCAGTTTATTGACAACCCCATTGAGCCTATTAGCCAACATTTTTGTAATAATTTTATAATCTTTATTTAGCTAAGAGATTGGGCGATAAGCATTAGGATCTTCCCTGTCCTTATTCTGTTTGGGAAAACTAACCACATTCCCTGAGTGCCAAGAATTGGGAATCTGTTCGCCCCTATGTAGGCCATTAATTAAAGACAGAAAATCATCAATGAATGTCTTAATGAAAGCTTTATAAAATTCAGCCAGAAAGCCATCAGGTCCACAAGCCTTCCACGTAGGGAGGATCTTGACAACCTCAAGGAGCTCTAACTTCGTAAACGGCTGTATTAGAGCATCGCTGTCCTCTTCTGTAAGACTAGGATTATCCAGTTTCCCCAAGAATTCCTTAATAAACCTAGGGTCAATATCCGGAGCATGGCTGTAAATTTGCCTACAATGCTCTAGCATAATTTCATCCACAGCTCTGGGGTCAGTATGTCTAACCCCAGTGATAGGGCATCTCAAGGCATGTATGATATTACCAGCAATTCGATCCCTAGACTGCCATGCCAAAAATTTGTTGGTGAAATTACTCTCCTCATATACCTTTTGTTTATAAGTCTGATACCCTATATCAACCTTCTTAAGAAAATTGTCAACCAGTGCCTTTTTAGCTAATTCAAAAGACTGTCTATTGTTTTCCAAAGGAGCATGTAGACAAGCAATTAAACACCTTTGCACTGCCTCTTCCAGGGCCCTGGTTTCTGTAACTATTGTTAACCTGTTGTCATGCTCGGACTTATCCCTGCCATAGACTAAATTGTCAATGTGGAAATACATGACCCCCATGGTTTTTTTAAACACGTTTTTAATAAGTCTCTGGAACACCTTAGATGCCAAGCCAAAAGACATGCAGATATGGTGATATGCCCCTTAAGGTGTTAGGAAAGATGTGAGATGCTTTGAGTACACTTAACTTGACTTAATAGTATGCAGCAAACATATCCACGGAAGTGAAAAAAACAGACCTGATTAATGTTGCCAACATCTCAATTATATTGAGCAAGGGTTGGCGATCAATCAGTACATTTGTTCGTCTTACCTGCTAAAACAACAAGAGCAAGCCATTCCTTTAATGGGCTCTATAACTCCCAAAAGTACACAACCTCTTCAACTCAGAATTTAATTCACTATGTAAACTCAAAGGAACGTTATGTGCTTTGTGAGCTACGGCCTGTGCTTTTTCTTTCAAAACAGTGTGGTGTTGGAAACCCTTCAACTTTCCTAACTCTCCTTTGAAAACTTCAGGATGTTCATTAAGCCACTAATAAGCACTCAAATGGCAAACATGAGTGCAATTGGTGCCACATGTTCTCTGTTGTGACAACACCATGTCTGGATGATTTGGGTCTGACAAAATATCACGTTCACCCTGTTCATCCCATCGTAACAAATTGGAACCATCCATAACGATATACACTGATCCCACAGTGGAACTGCCCTCAAACTCTGAAGTGGCATCAACTCTCCCTACCACCTTTACTCTCTTACCTCCAAGAGCAAACATTTTGATACAAGAATTGTAATCTTCCAAAATCTCATTCATTGATTAATGTGAACGGAGACCCTGAGTCCTATATACATTTGATCAACTCATTGTTTACCACACTTTCACATGACAGAGGTTTCTTCTTACACAAAACAATCATAGATGACATTTCAACTACCTCACCACAGCCATGTTCTGAAGAAGACAACATTAGCACAGTATTTATTAGCCTCACCAGAATTTACATCTTCCTCAATGGTCTTAACTACCTTCAAAGTACGATGTTTTTGTCCAGAAATGGACCTGCATACACGTACAAAATGCCTGTTCTTGCCACACTTGAAACAAGTATGACTAGCAGCTGCACAAAATTTGGCATTTCCTAAGTGTGATTTACTGCTGCAGCCAAAGCACAAGATTTCATTACTCTCTCTACTCTTTTTGGAAAACTCAACTTCAGAATTTTGTGGAACGTTTGAATTCACTACTCTAGTCACTTGCTTTGCATACTGTTTCAAAATTAGCTTAACCTCGCAGGATTTGTCACTGTCATTAATATAGTTCAGCTACAATGTTCAGTATTCCTTGCCAACATCAAAGCCTTTTCTAAATCTGGGTCCTCTGTAGACAAATGCTTCTCCTGAATTTTCTTTTTGTTCGTTCTTTAAGTTGGTCTGTAATAATTTCACCTTTAAATTTCCTATAATTGCACTTTGCTGAAAGTGTTCTTAGAGCAGCAATGACATCATCGCTTGACTCTTGAGGAATTTGGACACAGCAAAAATGTGTGCACCTCCAACACAGTATTTTTTAGGGTTGAATAGTTTATCCAACATTCTGATGATGACTGCGTACTCATCTACTATAGACACGGCATTGCCATCTTCTACACCAGTGTGAACATGTATTATTTCTAAGGGCAGAGTTTTCAAAATGCTTCTCCCTTGTAAACCCAAAATGTACACCAAAAGTGTTTTTTTCCTTTTAGAAGTAAAGGTCTCACCAGCAATAGCTTTCAATCAAATAAGCCTCAAAAGCTGTTTCCACTGTTGCCAGTTTAGTGATAAAGTAGCAGAAGCTTGAAGAAATGGTGGAGGTGTCATTATTCTCTCCATAAGGTGACCGTATGTGAGTGAGTTGCTGCCCTCACGCTTGCTGCAAGTTATGTTCCAATGTATATAAAAACAAAAATACCCAGCATAAGTTACTGTAATAATATTACACAGAAAATCCCCATTATACCACTCACTGCAATGTAACAAGGTGTGTCTGTCACCGAGTGACCAACTAATGTCATTTGAGATGCGATCAGTGATGTCACTGACCAGGTCATGAGTGATGTAATATGTGAGGTCATAAGCAGTACATTGTGGGTGCGTGAGTTATAGTTAGCTCGGGTGCCTATAACTGCTGAATTTCACTGGTTTTGTGAAATGTGAGCCTAACTATAACACCCCTGTAACCTTTGTTTTTTTCAGTGAATTTCAAAGTATTTTTTTATGTTGATTCCTAACTATAACGTCCCTGTAACCTTCAGTTTTAAATGAATTTGTAAGGTTTTTTGAATATTATTTCCTAATTGTAACCACTAACCTTTGACAGTGAGTGTGTGAGTGAGTGCAAAAGTGTCTCTGTAGATCTGTGAGTGGGTGTGAAAGTGTCTGAGTAGTTCTGTCAGTGGGTGCGTGAGTCTCTGAGGTTGTCTGTAAGTGGGTGTGTGAATGTTTAAGTGGGTCTGTGAGTGGATGTGTGTTTGAATAGGTTTGTGAGTGGGTAAATGAGTCTCTGAGTTGGTCTGTGAGTGAGTACAAGAGTTTCTGAGTGGGTCTGTGAATGAGTGCATGAGTCTCTGAGTGGGTCTGTGAGTGGGTGCCTGAGTAGGTCTGTGAGTGGGTGCATGAATGTCAGAGAGGGTCTGTGAGCGGATGTGTGAATGTCCAAGTAGGTCCATCAGTGGGTGCATGAGTGTCTAAATGGGTCAATGAGTGGGTGTGTGAGTGTCTGAGTGAGTCTGTGAGTGAGTACATGAGTCTCTGAGTGGGTCTGTGAATGGGTGCATGAGTGTTTGAGTGAGTGTCTCAGTGCATCTCTGAGTGGGTGTGTCAGTGTCTGTGTGGGTGTGTCAGTAGCTGCATGAGTGACTCAGCCACAAAGGAACCACACCTGCACACATCCAACAAGAGTCCACAGTTTTGCACAAAATGTCCACCCAACTGAAGTACTTTCTACTGGTTAGTTAGTAAGTGCTACCTCGTTGGGTAAATATCCAGTGTGTTTTATAAACTACAGCTGCATAATGGACCGCAAGGAAATGTCTCCAGTGACCTTTATGCAACTGTGTATATGGCAAAGTGATTGTTCCTCGTGCGTATTTCTCCAGAATTATGTGATAACATGAATCCTCCTATAGAGAGACCAATGAGACTACAAAGATGTAAATTTTCACCAAACCAGGATCCGTCCTCTTAGCTATACGGAGTAAGTGCTTCTTTGTTTGGTGGGGATGTCCTCATATTCCTCAGCATTAAGAATGTGCAACTAAAATTTGCGGGAAACCCAATGGGGGGCTCTTTGGTAAACTGTCCATCATCCTAGCAAAAGGTGAGAAGACCTTTGCGTACTACTAAGGTTGGAGGGGCCAAGTGAGCAGAGCTTCCAGGTGAATTGCACATTTGCATACTCACAGCAATTTAAAGGGAGAACCATGGACCTGCTATCACCAGGAGAGGACAAGAAAGAACCCAGTAGTCACAGTCACATACAGATTGTGCTCCAATAGATCAAAGATGCATTTAACTCCACTAAGGATTTCTGATCATTTTTCAAAATGGAATTTCCAAGTAAACACATTTGCTTTGCCTTCGCCAAGTCCAAGTCCACGTGTTAGGATCATTTGCCCTTTCCAGAAGTGGAGCTTCAACTGGGGCTTGATTAAAAACAAGCACGGGAGACCGCGCTTGAATCTTTAAATAATTTTTGCCGTGAATTTGCAGCAAAACATTTTTTTAGAAATGCTTTTTTGCCCTGACAGGGTCCCTCTGGGACTCCTAGACCAAGGCTAGAGGATCAGAATATTTTTGTTCCCTGCTTGCTTTTCTTTTTTTCTGCTTTTTTTTGGGGACTCGGCTGAAGCGGAGTCCCAAGATGGCTGCCAACACTTGTTGTTAGCAGCCAATAAGAGCTCTGCATTTCCCTGCACACGCTCATTATTCTTCGCAAAGTCGTTGCGGAGGAACAGCTGTCTTAGATATCCAAATTTGGATTCCCCTAAATTTCTCAACAACTAATGAACAGATTTACACCAAATTACAAAATGCAAAATCTGCAGAAAAAAACCCTACTTTTTGCCAAATTTGGTGTAATTCTGTCCAGAGGTTCAGCCTGTAGTCGTGTTCAAAACTCCTATGAGAATTGACATGAGAAACGCACTTTTTTGATTCCCCACCTTTTGCTTGGCCCCCACTTGAAGGATCACTCCGAAACTTTCCATGCACAAAAAGAATTACTGGCACACTTTTTTTGGAAAATAGATACAGGTAAGTCAAAAAACATTTTTCCTATGGAAACATGGTCCTAACTAGGTGTGGCTCCCTGTATAGGCGGAGGAGCGTCACCCCCCCTCGCCAGCAGCAACCGCTGCAAATCCTTTTACATGGAAGGATAATAAACTCTGTTTATTATCCTTTCCAAGTGAAAGGGGCCGGGCATTGGTGGTGACAAGCTGAGTGGAGTGCACTGTGCACTGTCTTTAGAGCACATGTGTGTTTGGCCGGCCATCTCGGGTGCTCCCAGCCAATCCTGATGCTACTCTGAGCAGTGTCAGGATTGGCGCAGGGGAGGCTGGGAGCCTGTGCCTGCATCAGCAACTGGAGAGGAGCGGTGCGCGAGCAAAGCAGGTAAGTAATCAAAAAAAAAAATGTTTTTATTAATTTCCTCCTCTGCCCTCTGCGTACCCCGCGCACCCCTGCCCAGCCACAGCCACGCGAGCCACTCCTGGTCCTAACTACCTAACAATAACTACCTAGTGGCCACCACCAGTACGATATATATATGCACACCGGAAAAAACAAAGAGGTGTTATAGTTAGGAAATAGAATTTAAAAAAACATTGAACTTCACTTAAAAAACTAAGGTTACAGGTACTTTATAGTTAGGTTCTGAATTTACTCGTACAAAGCCTTAGAAATTCACCAGTTATAGTTAGAGTTATTTCAAGTGACTATAACTCATGCTCTAAGATAACTATAACTCGCACCCCGCCAGTTTATTAATTAGAAAAGCCCGCTTTCTGGACCAAAAGCTGGCTTTCTGCCAAATTTGGTGGAATTCCATTCAGGAGTTTGGGCTGTAGACGTGTTAAAAAATGTGAAAAATCCCATTGATGCGAAATCGGGAAAAAGTGTTTTGGTACCCCCCTCCCTTTTTCTGGCCCCTGCAGCTGAACTGACCAAAGTATATGTTTTGAAAATTTCGTGAAGATTTGTCAAGTGACGCCAAAGTGATTGACAAAACAAAAACAAACGCTCTGTCTATGGAAAAAATGAGCCTAACTATAACTACCTATACCCCCCCACACACACACACACTCACACATATATATATATATATATATATATATATATATATATATATATACACATACACAAACCAGAGAATTCTGGTAGTTCCCAAGTTTAGGTGGAGAGCAGCTCCAGTAAGGAGCACCCTGCAACACCAGCAACACTCTAGATTTGTTCACCTCAAATGTCTGTTTTTCTAGAAAAGATTTTAAGTAGGAATGGCACTCTAATCCGGAAAGGGTTTTGTTTTGATATATATGTACACACACACACACACTTAAAAAAACAAAGGTTAAAGTGACATAGGAGTTAGGTGAAAATCCAGTGGCACGTAACATTTTGAACTTAAAAAAGTACAGAAATTCACCAGTTGTACTGAGCTAACCATAACTTCCACCCACTCATTCACTGCTTCTGACCTCACATAATACATCAGTCCATGCCATGTTCTATGACATCATTTATGACATAAGTGTTGGCATCTCAAATTACATCATTGATGACATCACTGATTACATCATTTGGGCTACTTTGCTACTTTGGTACACATTACTCTAAAAGAGTATGGCATTTGAGGCCGGAAAGTAAGTAGGAAGTAGCTCACAATAGTAAGAATCACTAATAATGCCATTACACGTACAACCCCCTTAGGTGAAGCAAGCTTATGGTATGTGCATCATTGCCACAATACAATTCTCTTCATGGGTAACCTAGCTTATGGTGACAATCTATGTCACTTTATGGTGACAATCAACCACATATGAATGGGTAACCCATACTGCACATGGTGTTCAATCTGTATACAACTGTTGAGAGAAAACTAACTTTCTCCAAACACTCAAACCCTGTTACATAATTCCTATTATGGACAGCCTTTAGCATGTATCAAACCCTTCACCGTAAGAAAATCTCTTGTGAGACATTAAGTGGAAATGAATAGAAAAGTGGGTACTATAAACAGCATGTACCCTAAGCACATAATTTACCCTCATGAGGAATATACCAGAAATTATTAAACAGTATCTCCTAAAAGCAGTGTTCACTCTATGAAAATCCCTCTCCAGAGACTACTGACTGTAAGCACCCAAGGCCTGAAGGTGCTAAAAGGCATACTACCAACACCCTTTATACTCTGAAATGTTATAGATAGATCAGCATAGGTAGCTTATCAAGCACACGTACATTGGCAAGTACCTGGTGCACACAGTCTTCTGTCATATGTAGAAATTATCATGCTGAAACAATTCCCTTAAAATATTCAAGAGTGCTTACAATACTTGGTATTTACTACATTAAATCATTGCACTATTACAAACTTTTTTTTCAAAAACAAAGAAACTTGTGAGCGAGTCATCAAATGTCACCTGCACACAATTGTAGTCCTGTAAGCAAACATTCATAACATGCTTAATGACTTTGCACACCTATGACGTATTAGGAGCATAAACATTTTGCAAACACTTGCACTCATTAGCAGCAAAAATGTTGTATACAATTAGGTAGAGAACTAGAATACCTGCTACTATGTAAAGTATAAAGCAAACTAACAAACTCACTCTTTGATGTCCTCAGTGTTGTCATCAACGATGTAATTTGAGAAGCCAGTTGAGAAGTCATCAATGATATCACAGATGATGTAATTTAACATGTCATGAGTGATGTAATATGTAAGGTCAGAAGGCAGTGTTGCAAGTTATAATTAGCTCTGCTAACTATAACTGATGAATTTCTGTGGTTTTTGGACTTCAAAAGGTTACTTTGGCACTGAAAGTTTCACCTAACAGTAATGCCATTTCAACCTTTGCTTTTCAGTGAATACATATGTGAGAAAACAGGGCTGATTGCAGAGGCCCCCTAACTTTTTGGCCCCATTTCCCACTTTTTGCGGGTGTTTTCTTGACTCTGATGGTGCCCTGGGTACTGCTAACCAGTCCCAGGGCCTGTGCTCTGTGTAAAATCAATATGCAAATTAGGCTAATTATAATTGGCTAAGTCAACCTACCTATAAGTCCCTAGTATATGGTAGGGCATGTAGGTTAGGGACCACAGCATAGGTAGGTGCACCTCTGAGGTGCCCAGTGTCATTTTAAAGGCAGGCCCGCCTTGCTGGCTGCTTTTAAATTAAAGTTATATGCAAATTCGACTTTGGAATTAAAAGTAGTTCCAAAGTCTTAAACTACCTTATTTTTACATATAAGTCACCCCTAAGGTGTTTCCCTATGTGCCCCTAGGGCTGGGTGCCATGTAACTATAAGCAGGGACCTTGTAAAAATAGTTTTATAAGCCCTGGTGAGGTAAAAACAGCCAAATTTGTTTTCCCTCATTGTAGTGAATGGCCTTCATAGGCTAGAATGGGGAGACTTTATTTTAATTTTTAAAGTCCCCTTAAATGATGGATACCAAGAGTTTGGTATCAAATTAATTGTTATAATAAATCCCACAACTTTCAGTTGTGGGATTTAATATAACTTGACCAGGTAAAGAGTTTTAAACTTTACCTGAAAAGTTGCCAATTTCAGACCCTGCATTGTTTTTGCTGCTGTGCTCTGATTGGCCAGCCTCTGGCAGCCTAGCAAGGCTGCCTTGATGAGGTGTGAAGTGGCCTGGCTTCACACAAAGGAATGTGCCTGTGGGAGGGAATCTCCCCTCAGCAGATGGTGAAGCAGGAAGGGGGAGGGCTGCCAAACTGGTCTTCAAAGGCAGAGAAGGACATTTGGAGCAACCAGCAACACCCCCACATCCTGCAACCCCAGACAACTAGGTGCCCCTTGATTAGATTAGGAGAGGGCAGGAGAGGGGTGTGTTTACGATTTTTAGCCACTCCAGTGGGAAGGCTCAGCCAGATTTAACCTCCAAAAATCAAATTCTGCCATGAGGGATTTTTGGAGAATGTTGCCTCCTGGGATTGATTTTTGCCACACTTCCCAGGAAGTGGTCATCACAGGGGGAAGGACCCTGCACCTGATTGGAGAACCAGGACCCCCCTGTTTTTCACCCAGGAGCAAGGATAAAACTGGCATACCTGCACACACACCTCAGATCCCCATCAGATTCCAACAAGGAAGAACCAAAGGAGAAGAAGGACTGCCCTGCTGGACCCCTGGCCTGCACCTGGAACCTGCACTCAGAAGGACTGTACCAGCTGCACACTTGGGCTTCACCACAAGAAGGACGTAGCCTGGCTTCAACCGGTTCAAGGAGGGACTCCCTGTTTGCTACAGGTGAAAAATTGCTAACCAGAGTCCCCTGCACCAACTCCTGAAGAAATCAACCAGCTGACCATTGCCCAGTGGCCAAAAAGGAGTTTGCGCCAGGTGCATTCTGGGAGTTGTAGTCCGCACCCCCAAGGCCCATCTCAGAACTTCTGGACCCTTGGGGTGAGCTGTGGACCTCAAAAGAACCTTAAAAGGGCATGTGGGAGAAGCCCCAGAAGTTTGGAGACGTTTGGGGAACTTTTGAAAAAAATCTCCATAGAGGGACCGACCTGCTGCGGCAACTCTAGCCGGCTTGCCTCAACCGCGACCCGGCCTGATTTGCTGGTTCGTCCCGGTAAAGAAAATCTCCAAAAAAGAGACTTATGGCCAGATGTAGCAATGTCCGATTTTGCGAATCGGAAATTGCGAGTCAGTGCAACTCGCAATTTCCGAGTTGCAAAATCAGATGCAGAACGGTGTCTCAGACACCGTCTGCAAATCGCTATGGGGTCGCAAAGACCCACCTCATTAATATTAATGAGGTGGGTCTTTTTTTGCGACCCCATAGCGATTCCCTGCACTCACAGGGATGGTGGCCTGCTGGAGACAGCAGACCTCCATGTCTGTGACTGCTTTTTAAATAAAGCAGTTTTTTTTTGTATTGCAGCCTGTTTTCCTTAAAGGAAAACGAGTTGCAATACAAAAAAATAACTAAAGCATTTGGTTTCGTTTTTTGCACTGAAAAAACATTTTTGGCAACATTCACAAAGGGGAAGGGGTCACATGGGGACCCCTTCCCTTTTGCGAATGGGTTACCACCAGTGTGACACTGGTGGTAACTGCGAATTGCTTTGCGACCGCTTTCGTGGTCACAAAGCAATTTAGCATTGTGGCGCGAGTCGCAAATAGGAAGAGGACACCCCTTCCTATTTGCGAGTCACATTCTAATTTTGCGAGTCGGTACCGACGCGCAAAATGTGAATGAGCATCGCAATGCGTGTTTTGCATGGCACAAACTGCGATTTTCGCAGTTTGCGCCATGCAAAGCGCTACCTACATCTGGCCCTAAGTCCGAAGGTAAAAAGTTGAACGGGACCACCCAGCCAGTGTATCCGAGGAGGGCTCCAGGGACGTCGGATCAAGATCCAGGTTTACCCCAGTCGAAGGATTTTCACCTCGAAAAAACAACTAAGTCCGAAGGTAAAAATCTCCACAGAGGATTCCCGCGACGCGTATCCAGAGAAGGGCTCCAAGAGGTGGGATTGGGCTGGCAGGTTCGTCCCGCTGAAGAAAATCTTCGAAAAAGAGACTAAGGCCCACATTTATACTTTTTTAGCGCCGCATGTGCGTAATTTTTTGACGCAAAAGCGGCGCAAACTTACAAAATACGATTGTATTTTGTACGTTTGCACCGCTTTTGCGTCAAAAAGCGGCTCAAATGCGGTGCTAAAAAAGTATAAATATGGGCCTAAGTGTGAAGGTAAACTTTTAACCGAGGCCTCCCGTGGCCTGTAGCCGAGCAGGGCTCCATCGCGGTCAGCCTGAAACTTTGACTTTACCCCGGTCGAGGTGCAACCATATGACCCGATTGGCGCTTTTTGTTTCTAGGCGCTAAAAAAATCAATAATTCTTTAAAAATTCATATCTCCGGTTCCCCTTATCTGATTTTATTCAGTTTTGTGTCATTTTAAAGATAAAAATATAACCTATTATTATAAATTGGTTTTGGATTTTTAAACTGTTTCCTGTGTTTTATTTAATTACTGTTTTGTGATATTTGACTGCTTTACACTCTGTCTCCTAAGTTAAGCCTTGACGTTCGTTGCCAAGCTACCAAGGGTTGAGCTGGGTTTAATTTACTAAGACCTAACTGGACCTAAGTGGAGGTTAGTGGCCTATTGCTAAATGTAGGTACCTACCTGCCCTTACCAATAACCCATTTTCCAACAACATATATATATTAACCAGTGACGGTCACCACTAGGCAGTTATAGTTAGGTCTGCTTTTCCATGAAAAGAGCGTTTTTTGGTTTGCTAATAACTTTGGGCCCATTTAACGAACCTTCACAAAACGTTCCCAAAAAAAATGTCATCCAACTCGGCTCCTTCTGTCAAACAGGGGTTAAAAAAAAAGTGGTCCCAAGCCACAAAATCCCCATGCATGTTTGATAGACTTCTTTATGACAGGTTTTAGAAAAAACTGCTGGAATGAAATTATACCAGCTTTGGCAGGACGGTAAATCTTGGTCCGCAGATTGTGCTTTTCGTAATTTTATCTCAATCTGTTTGGATCGTTTTCGAGAAATTAAGGGTAAAAAATAATTGAATATAGGGATGACTGGGTCCACGAGAGTCTCTCGAGACTCTTGTAGAAGCAGCTATTTACAAATAAAGCATTCTGATTGGCCCAGAGAGATTGATTTCCCTTGGACCATCTCACTCCCGTGGAAGTCATACTCCTCAAAGACTGAGCGCTCTGAGTGACTGCCAGCAACATGAGAAAAATGTTGCTGGCAGCCATGAAAGACTCAGGGGCTTAGTCCCCTGTCCTGAAGGAAGAAAATAATAATAATATAAGGGGCTGGGTAGGGATACCCTGATGCACTAGACCCTCTCCCCACCCAGGGCCAAAAAGAAAAAAAAATGGGCAACGGCAATAAATGGCGCAATCCCACAAGACTCTTGCAGGATAGGAAAAAAATTGAAGCTCGGCCACATTTATTAACTATAATCCCCAGGGAGCCCATCCCCAAGTTAGTTTAATAAAGGGGATGGCTAGGCCACCCGCCTTTAACAGTGTAGGACTCTGGGGGATGGGGTCACCAAGGCCAAAATCGGCCCGGGGAGGGAGACAACTGCGTCTCCCTCACTTTATTTAAAAGAGTGACCCTGGAGGATGGGGTTGCCAGGACCTAACAAGGCTCGGGGGGCACAGGGCCAATTTAAATAAGTGGCCCCTTGGGTTGGCCTCCCCAGGGTTATAATGGCTCAGGAAGAGGGGGGGCATGTGCTCTCCCTAAAAGAAATACACAGCTCAGGGTGATAGGGTGCCCAGGGCCTAAAGAAGCTCTGGGAGGGGGGGTTGCACCCCCTCCCTTTTTTAGATAAATTTACAGCCCTTTAGAATGGGATGCCCAGGGCTGAGGCTTCGTGGCCTCCCTCCCCTTTTTTCTAGCTATATGTACGGCACTGGGGGATGGGGTCCCCAGGGCATAAAGAGTCAAGGGGAGGGGGGCTGCATGGCCTCTGTCCCACTTTTCACATATATGTACAGCCTTGGGAATATATATATATGTATATATATATATATATATATATATATATATATATACACCCACCTAGTTTTTGACTTGCCTATATCATTGGCACCGTTTGACAAATCTTCATGAATTTTTCCCAAAAATGTGTGTCAGTGATTCTTGTTGCACATGGAAAGCTTGGAGATGATTCGTCAAGCAGGGCTGAGGAAAAGTTGGGGTTCAAAAAAGTTGCTTCCTATGGTCATTCCCATTGGACCTTTGAACACGACTACAGACTGAACCACTGGACAGAATTACACCAAATTTGGCAGAAAGTTAGGTGTCGGTATGCAGATTGTGCTTTTGGGTGTTTGGTGTAAATCCATTTGGTAGTTTTTGTGATATTAAAGAGAAAATACATTTGTAAATCTGAGGTCACAAATAGTTTGCGACTACTCATGAATTTTCGTGAATGCGCGCACAAGTAGAAGCGATGTAATTGGCTGGCTACAACCTGAAGAGAAAATTGCAGCTGACATTGGAAGGTCGCGGGAGATGGTCCCTGGGCCTGAAAAACAAAATGAAAAGTAGCATAAGGGGTTGGGGTGGAGGTAGCCTGACCCCAGGGGTGTGATATAGAGGTGCTTGAGGGGCAAATTATAGGTTTAAAATGATTTTTCCCAAGATGGTGATTGTCTGAGATGCTTTTTTGGGTCTCTCCGACCTTGCCGCTTTTATGGCCTATCATAGCGCTCTTCCCGCCGCACATATCTCACCCCCTCGACCACTTGTGAACTCCAGACACCACTGGGCAGTGTTTGTGCCCGACAGCCTGCTGTGGGGACCCACGAATGGCACCCAAGGCCAAGAGAATGCAGGGCCTCCCTGGATTTTGAAAAGACAGGATGGCAGACACAAGTTTGGGCTGGTGAGAAGCATGGACCAGAACGGAGGGCGAGCACGACCTCTTCTGCTTGCCCTGACTGACTTCGGGATCAGAAGAGGGGTGCCCTGCCACATGTCTCCCACAGCATCCATGGACCCTCGTGAGGGCGGAAGAGAGGAGATCCTGACCCGCAACCTGCACTGACAGATGCGGTAAGAGCAACCACTAGCTGCGGGGAACGCTGATAGGGGTAGCCATTGGTAGACACCTCTCACTCCCTCGGGAGAGGACCTGGAGGGACTAAGGTGGGCGCGCAGCCCTGATGCGCTATGACTGGGGACTGGGGAAGAGACCTAAGGTGAGCTGGTGCAGCCCACATTGGATGCATCAGGGAACGGCCTACAAAACCTTTGCACTGACCTGCATGCATGCATTTCCATCCCCCAAGATGACCGTTTTCTTCCCAGAAGAAGTTGGAGTAGGCCACACGGCCTGGGGGCGCTGCGGCCGGGGCAGAGGCAACCCAGCTGGGCCCTAGGAGACCAGTTGTGATATAGTGAGGGCCACGTGGGGAGCATCCCAGGGTGGCCAGTGGAGCCTTTGCAATGAACTTTGCAGCAGCATTTTCACTCCAAGGAGGACAGATTTCCCAAAGTGGCCCTACACAGCTAGCCCCCCAGGCCTTTTTCTGGATACCATCAAATGGTCTGTACTTTGACCCCAAATGCATTGCTCCTGCAACCCTGCCATTGCATATTGCAAGCACTGCCATGCCCCCTAGGTCAGAGTACACACCTGCCACTATCAACAGCCTCATTGAAGCATTACTGCCCTCCTAGCTTTATCAGATGGACTTTCCACCACTGCTCCTGGAGAAGATGGAGGTTCCATAACACGCTCATCTCCAAGGTGTCACAGCCCCTGTGGTTTGTACCTGGCTGGAGTTCCCCATGCAGGCCTCGGGCCAGATACTGAGACTACGACTACTGAACAGAAGGGGGCCGAGTGTCCCCATGAACTAGTAAACTTGGTAGTGCTCTGCAAGAGTTATAGATAAAGGGACTCCCAGCGCTTTCCGAGGAAAACACCGGGTGGCCCTTCACCATTGCCGCAACCAAATCTAAAAATGTTTGGACCCTTTAGACACACTCACAAAACCAGCAGGGTCAGCCGGAGATTCGGTATCACCACCACAGGAAGCAGACCCCCTTACAAAGAGGGCCCGGTGACCAGATCATTTCTGGAGGCTCTATTCACCTCTCTTAAGAAAGATCTACATCTGGTGAAGAGGGACTTATCAGCAGACCTGAGAGAAGTCTGTCGTAACTTGGAGGAAATTGGCAACAGGGTCTTTGCAGTAGAGGACCACAAAACAGGATGCGATGAAGACGTCAAACGGCTATAGCAAGAAGTTCTACACCTGCAAGAACAAAACATTGAACTTCAAACCCACGCTGAAGATCTCAAGAATCGTTCCTGGACAAACCACGTATATATTAGAGGAGTCCCAACAAAAGCGGAAGGATCGGACCTCAATGGGTATGTGAAGGCCCTCTTCCATCACATCCTAGGAGCTTCAGAGGACATGGATATAAAGCTGGATTGTGTCCACCGAGTGGGCCTGCCACAACCTGAAGGGAAACCACCTGCAGATATACTGACTGCATCCATGATTTCCAGTTAAAAAAAAACATTCTGTCTAGGGCCAGGGAGGCCCAGCTGGTACATTTCAGAGACCACACTCCTGTGTTATACCAGAGCCTCCCTGCAATCACCCTCCAAAACCGCTGCAACTTTCGCCCAGTTAAAGCTCACCTATAAAAAACCGGTATCAACTATTCTTGTGGCCTCCCTTTCAGGATTCTCTTCTGCCTTGACAGAAAACTGCTTCAATTGCGATCACTCCAGGAAGCCTGTAGCATATTGGGCATAGCGGAACGTGGGTCCCATGCTCACTATGCCACCAGATTTAAGCTAGCCTGGCTGATGAGGGGTGATACCCCAAAACCAGTCCCAGGATGCTTGTTTCTGGTCCAGGGAGGACCTGGGCTGGCAGTTCAGGCTGGACTGTTCCCATGGGGAACAGGGTCAAGACTGATTTGCATATGGCTGGGTCCAAATTGGAATGACATGATGAGCAAAAAATGGATGGATTAAAACCAGTACTGTGACTGGGGGTGAATGTTTGATTTGGTCTACATTCTGTCCATCAACTGTTCTTTTTGCATTTGTCGCCCCAAGTGGGAAGGCTATGCACAGACGTGGGTCCTGTGCTCACTATGACACCAGATTCAAGCTAGCCTGGCTGAAGAGGGGTGATGCTCCAACATCTGTTCCAGGATGCTTGTTTCTGGTCCAGGGTGGACCTGGCCTGGCAGTTCAGGCGGGACTGTTCCCAGGGGGAACAGGGTTAAGACTGATTTGCATATGGCTGTTTCTAAACTAGAATGACATGATGAGCAAAACAACTGATGGATTAAGCCCAACTCTGTGACTGGGGTGAATGTTTCATTTGGTCTACATTCTGTCCATCAACTGTTCTATTTGCACTTTCAGAAAGTGGGAATTTCTCTGTGCTTATAACTCTGGTGCTTTGCAGCCTGACTCCAATCCACGTCTGGGGCAGAGTGGCAGCTCTACTTTGTGCATACTCTCCAGACCAGATGGCCATTCATCAGGGAGGGTTAGGTGTGACAGGGTTACATCTGCATTCATCTCCATACTGATGGTCTTCCTGGACTGGGAGAGAGGGAGGCGGTGCACTTTACACTTCTATAGGCTGAGTCCTGTACTCACACAAAGGGCTTGTTTACCCCCTGCTGATGTCTGGAGCCAGGTTAAAGGAGAAGGACAATTCTAAGAAATTGTTAGATCTGGCTAGAAGCTTCTCCCAACTTCTAGAAGCTGGGAATTTTGAGTATAAGTAGAGGGACTGTAACCCTATGTTTTTAGAGTACTTTTGGAACTCTGCTTGGAGAAGGACACCTTGTTAGAAAGAAGGACTGCCAGGTGGCCAGGAGGGACTGCCACTTTGTCCTGCAATGCTGTGTTAGCCTACTGCTGCTGTGTGCTGGACTGTAGAAGGAGCAGCCACCTTGCTGCTACACTGTGTGTTGGCCTGCCACCTGCTGCTTCTAATTTGCAAGGAAAGGATTAGACTCTGTCAATCTTATGGCCTCAAGAGGCTCCAAGGGCTTGTCAGCTTGCCCCAGTTCAGCCACGGTCTTTGTGACATCAAAGACTGTAACTGGGACTTACTGCCCCTTGTAACCTGCATCATCTGGTTAGCGCATGCCTTTGTGGTGCTGGAGTGGGGAACAGGAATCTAGCATGGGGTCGCCAAATCACAGAGCTTTGCCCCCGTGAACCCACCTCAGTACTCTCAACCCTTGGCACCCCTCACCGTACCACTATATGGACAAGTGCGGCACCTCGCTTTCCCTGCTTTGTGCTCTCCCAGGTCACCCCCATCCCTAGGAACATCGAGTATCTGGCTTTGAGGGCCAGGTAGAAGCACTCTAACGGACACCAGGATTTCCAGCACTGTTCTCCCCTGCCCCCCGAACATTATTGACTCTGGCGTTCCCAGGGAGACAGAGATCACCACTTAGGCAGCCCTCATGCAATGATCATCAGCTGAGGATCAGGAGCAGCTTCACAGGATCAGCAGACCATGCCAGAATCCTGCTGGATGCTTAGGACCGCCTCCCAAGACGGAAGGGGAGATCTCACCTGCTATTACAGTCTACAAAGCAGCGGCAGTGGCAGCTTCAACTCATGGCGCCGAGCTTTGGGGGCACTCTAATTCTAGGTGTTTGACGACAGTAGAAAAATGCTTTATACGTAATTTTTTGCGGCTGCCGATGAGTACCCCTCTTATACCTCTTAGATATGATTTAGCGTTAAACGAGGTTCATAATGAAATTGCTCTAAGACCTCTTATGTATTGGGTCCGTCTTTGGACCTCTGAATATTTGTCCACCTTCCAAACAGCAACAGACGAGCTCCTAGTGGGTGATTGTGCATCAAAAATCCCCTGGTTTAGATACATCAGCGACATGTGTAAACTCCTTAAAATGGAGGAGGTGTGGAGAGATCCTCATAATTTGACCAAGGAAGTAAAAGTGCGGATAATTAGGTGCTAATGGGAGAATATTCTGGTGCAAATTTGGTCTAAAAAAATCCAAGGTAGCCGGACCCTACAGTTTCTGGATCACAAATGTAGCCCTAAGTTTGAGGCCTATATGGACAACGTAAATCCTCCTTACACCAAAACCCTTTTTATTAAATTCAGATACAGGATTCTCCCGCTTAAGACATTTACTGCTAGATGGAGCATGGAGAATTGCAATCCGACCTCCTGCCACTATTGCCAGGAGAAACCAGAGTCACTTGCGCACTTCATGTTTTTTTGCCCTAGATATCTGATCCCCAGGAAGAAGTGGATTATTCCGCTATGCAGGTTAATGGGGATAAGGGAATGTAACACATCATTACGCATTTTGACAACTGATACAACTGATAAAGTGGTCTTTTCAGTTGCGAGATATTTGCAAAATGCATGGGCTATAAGAACTAGAGAATTGTTATAATTGTGCACTTTAAGAATATTGATTTTAGACTAGAGTTATTTAATGTAGCAGTAGATTATCGATTGGATTTAAGATGTAGTGGCCCATTATATTTTAATATTTTAATATTTTAATATCTTAGGATTTTAAGATCGATGCCTGTTTTGCGCTGTTTTAATAACTATGCGATTTTATAACTTATTCAGGGTCTCTTAATGTACTATGTGGTGCTTCTTGTTTGTCTCTTATAATTGGTCTACTGTATAATTATGATATGGTGTTTATTGTATACTTTTATGGCTTTCTCAGCCGAAATAAAATTATATTGGACTAGCCCATGAACCACCGTATAGGTGCGCAGAGGTGCCTCTTGAGGGAGCAGGGCCAGATAAACCAAGGACTCTGTTTGGGCCCGGGGAAACCCTCTGCCTTCACAGAAGTTCCCCAGCATACCCATCCTTCCCCCTTCCTTGCTCCTGGCTTCTTTTTACCACTTAGGTCACAGCCCAATCTGCTAGGATTCTTGGGACCCTTGAACTCTTCAGCAATGCCTTGTGAAACAGGTAGCTGCACAGGTAGTCCCCTGTTCTTCAGGTATTCTGTTCCAGGTGGCCCAAGGAGGGCTCCTCTGCAGTCCTCTGTCAAGTATGTGCCCCCACCAGGAAAGCATACTGGGAGAGCACTTGCTGAAGGCAGTCCTATGGGGAAAAACCTAAATGTAGGTCCCCAGTCACTACATAAAGCCCTCACCACCTTCAGGAAGGAAATACAGGAGTTTTAGAGTACAGTAATATAGGTAGTACGTGTGTAGGGATTGCTGCATCCTATGATATCCACCAGACTGATGTACCCTGTGTAAGGGAAACACAGGGGTCTCAGTATCTACGTTTTGGGATCCTTGTGTCCTGTTATTCCTCATAGTGGCTTAGGATGCCTCGTGTGATCATTTCCTGGTTGGTTATTTCTCCTGCCCTAAAGATTCAAGAGTAGTAGAACACTATCCTTGTTGATCAATGTCTTACTCAGGATCATGGGTACTATTTCAGTAAGGGTGTACTATGCCTAGTAATGTGCTTTCACATTGACACGTGATTTGCCCCCAGATGCCATTACAAAACTAGCGTTCAGGTGATAATGTATATGCATGCCTCTAAACTGTCACATGTTCATACCCCGACCCTAGGTTTTGTGATGGTTTGCCTTGCATTACCACAATACCGAGTCAGACTACAGCAATAGCATTCTATGAGCAACATTTATGATGTATGTCACTTTTTGTCTAATGATATGTTGTAATTCTATCTGCTGTGCCTCATGCCCTGATGTTGTTATGGAAGATATTTTTTTGCTTAGCCAAGATAATGAGTATTGACACAGGATTCCCATAGTGTGCACAGTACTCATAAATATTGTTGTTTAGTTTATGTTACACACAATATATGGCATTTTTTAAATATAATCTGGCGTGAAGTCTCTTTTGTGGTGTAATTATGGTGTTACTGGGGTGTGTGTTGCGTAAACGCTTTACATATGATCTCTGGGGATAAGCCTGACTGCTCTGTGCCAAGCTACTAGGGGGTGAGCACAGGTTATCTTTGGCGTGTAATTTACTTGCTCTGACTAGAGTGGTAGTTTCTGCCTGGCTGACATACCTGGCTGGCAAGGCGCACTGGCACCAATGGGTCAACAGGTGTCCCCCCATCCAATGACAGGGCGCACTTAGACCTTGTGACCAACAGGTGTCCCCGTAGCCAGTGGCAAGGTGCATAGGCACTTTGTGGCCAATAAGCATCCCCAAAGTCAACAGCAGGGGGCACTTGCACCATTTGGCCAGCATGTATCGCCGTAGGAGATGGCACGGTGCACTTACACCATGTAGCCAACAGGCTTTCCCTTAGCGATGGCATGGCACACTTGCACCATGTGGCCTACAGTGTTCCCCATAGCCAGTGCCAGGACACACTTGTATTTTTGTGACCAACAGGTGTCCCCGTAACGAACAGCATAGTGCCAACAGTTGTTCTCGTAGCCAAGGGCAGGGCACATTTTAACCATGTGGCCAACAGGTGTCCCCGTAGCCAATGGCTGGGTGCACTAGCACCATGTGGCCAACAATTGCCCCTTTAGTCATTGGCATTCTACCCTCTCTGGAAGTTGAAGGCGGCACCCCACAACTGCGAAGTGGGACTCTAAGGGGCATATTTATACTCCGTCAGCGCCGAATGTGCATCAAAAATTTTGACACACATTCAGCGCAAACCTTGCCCCATATTTAAACTTTGGGGCCTGAGCCCGCGGACGTCAAAATCCCGCCGCGTGCGTCATTTTCTGGATGCGGGAAACTGCCTTGCGTTAATCATATGCAAGGTAGGCTTTCCCGTCCAAAAAATGACTTAAACGCCCGTGCGTCGTATTTATGCTACCGGGCAAAAATCCTGAACGGCCGTGAGGCGGAGTCGGATAATGACGCACAGCCCGATTTGGGTAAAAAATTAACGCCTGGGTCAGGGCAGGTGTTAAAATGGGGCAAACACATTTAACAGAAGCAACAGCAGAGCAGCAAAAGGGAGACATGGAGGTGCTTCTCATCCAGTGTGCATGCAGACGCAGAGCACAGCAACAACAACAGCAGCTACCACAATACCAGCAGGGATCTCAAAGGCAATGCAGAAGGCAGGAGAGGATATTCCGCACCAGGACAACCCTTCATGGCCTCATGGAACATGACCTCATCCAGAGGTACAGGTTGAACTGGCAAGCCATTCAGCAGCTGCTGCGCAACATTGAGCCACAGTTAGCACCCAGCTTGCTGACACCCCGCACCATCCCAACAGAAACCAAGCTGCTAGCTGTACTACACATGTTGGCAAGTGGCTCCTTTCAAACTACTGGCGCCCTGGTTGCTGGGATATCACAACCATCATTCTCCGCCTTCCTGCCCAAGGTACTGGATGCCATTATCACACTCACACCCCGCCACATCTGCTTCCCAAACACACAGCAGAAGCAGCAGGAGACAAAACAGGGGTTTTACCTCATTAATGGATTCCCCCACGTCCTTGGTGCCATTGACTGCACACATGTACGCCTTGTGCCACCGGCTGCAACTGAACACCTATACCCCAACAGGAAGCACAAACATTCCATCAATGTGCAGCCCATTGTGGATCACTAAGGATTGATCACCAATATCGTGGCAAAGTATCCTGGAAGTGTCCATGACTCATTCATCTTCCGTCACTGTACCATCAATCAACACTTCCAGGATGGACGATATGGCAATGGACTACTTGTTGGTAAGTACAGAAACCTACTTATGTACACACTGCACAGCAACCCTCTAGGACAAACAACACATACACCACAACAGCAACATGTGAACAGGAACACACTGAGGTCGTGACACCGCTAGGCATGTTTGATAGGTCTGCAGTGAACCTGTCACACATCTGAAATTAGTGTACAGTCTAATGTCAAGACGTCAATAATCACAACGTATGGAGAGGTTTGGCTAATTGTCACCTTGCAAAATGTAAGCATCTCACTGATGTTTAAATTAATCCATTGCATATGCCTAAAAGTATGAGATGTCCATTGTACATAGTTGCTAACGTGTTACCACCACTGTCAAATTGAATTTGTGTCTGGAACTATCATCTCACCCCCAGTGAAGACACAGGAACACCTGTATCACAAGTCACATTGCTAGGGAGTGCACACTGTACTGCAAATCCCAAAACATACTGCTGACAACCGGTCAGCAGGCAAACACTCTTTCAGACAAGGAAACAACCCAATGTAGATGGTACATCCTAGAAGCCTAGTAATCAACACAATAACACAAAAGAGTCACAGACAACACAAGACAACTACTGCCATGCAAGGTGATATTAATGGGGCAAGCTACATCAACATGATCCCAATCATTTTCTCTTTCAGCTGATCAGGGTTATGGGATCCACCCATGGATTATGACACCATTTGGCAACCCAAGCACTGCAGCAGAGCGTGCCTACAATGAGGCACATAGGAGGAAACGCACCATCGTCGAGAGGACCTTTGGCATCCTCAAGTCGAGATTCAGGTGCCTTGACATCACTGGTGGCAGCCTCCTATACTCACCAGAAATGGTCTGCAAGATCATTTTAACAGGTGCCATCCTGCACAACATTTGTGTATGAAGGAACATTCCCCTATTAGAACCAGAGCCACAAATGCCTGAAGAGGAGGAAGAGGAGGATGCTGGCCTGCAACATGAGGGGGGCCAACAAAACACAGCTGCTGGATTGCGTAGGCGCCAACATATTGTGAACATTTTCTTTTGAAACAACTCACCATCACCACTGTGTCAACATATGTAAATAAACACCTATCATAGTCACCATATCATGGTCTGGGCAATCATTTTTGCTCACCTTTATCTCTAACTATCAGAATAAGAGTGTAGCCTCATGGAGCATTGCTGACATACCGATCAGGACACAGAAATTTCCAAAGCAAATGTGATGCGTATTATACAACAGTCACATTCACACACACTGTAAATGAAATATATCCTGTACATGTCACCTTTGAAGGGCAACAGCAGAGGACCACACCTATTTCACACATACATGTTGGCAACATGGTTCATGGCAGCATATGGCACGCAAGTAAGACACCATCAGTCAATAAGGAAAAAAAAAGCCTTACACATGAGGCAGTGGATGTATGTGCTAGTGCTTTGGTAACAGGAATGTATGACCATACCCTTGACAGCAGTAAGTTGTACAGCACCTATCTTTGCAAGGACTATCTGTGACTAGAGTTCCATATAAGCAGAACATAGACAGCACAACCTGTGACAAGCATTGCGCACATGACATTCCATGTACATGTCAACCCATGTCCTAAGTCCTGACACACCCATGCTCCTGGACTTACCCCACCTGTCTGAAGAGGTCCCTGGAATGGTAATATGTGTACCTAGATATTCCCTCCTCTACACACACACAGACTAACAATAGTAATCCAGTGTGCTTCACCCTTTCGGCTGGTATGCCGTAGTCATAGTACATCTGTCTGCATGGACGTCAGGTTAAATAATGCACTGGCTTATAGTCTCCAAGCCCTGTTCTCACCTGTAGTTTGCTTCCCATGTGAAAGGTACTGTTGGCCATTTGAACTCAAATCTCACCTACAGGACTTGTGAGAAAATGATGCGGCACACACCTGTTAGCACCTCTATGCAGACCACCCATTTGAACATGCACTGCCTTTGCAGATGCATAGAAGCTGCCATTTTTTCGAAAACAGTGTTATGCATTGCTAAAAAAATAAGCTGTGTAACACAGACCTTGGGTTTATGTGTCACCTTCCAAAACACAGGATAAACACAGTTTTCCATGTCAACTGTCTTGTTCTTCCTCCGACCAGTCTTAGTCAGACCACTGAGTATGTACCTTGTGAAATTGCTGGAGCCTGATTGACCCTGCATACTGTCAGCCTGACTGGCACCTGTCTGTGCGTTACCCTAAAGGTTCCTTGTGGCTACATATGTATCATACTTGCTTTTCCAACCCTCACATTCCTCCGGGGGTATTTTGTCAGGTGGTTCATCAATGCATACTCAAATAAGTTACTTAGCATAATCTGCTTGTTTATCGTACCATAATTGGGAACTTGTCTCCAAATACCCAAATCATGGCCTATCCCTTGTCTGGGTCTCATGTATGCATTAGCGACAAAGTGTGACAGTGTACCATAGCCGTATGCAGGGATTGGGTATGGTGCCTCCAGCAGAACCAGCAACGTCAGATAATGTGCATGAAAAGTCCACACATGTTAGGGCCCTGACAGTTCACACGCTGAATCTCATTGCTCACAACATATTGATGGGCTGTGTGTGCTGAATAGCTGCAAGATTAATCAAAACAGAGGCTATGATGTTCCGAGATGCAGTGGGAACTTTACAGGCCAACCTGTGTACAAATGTTGTAATGACACCTGCCGGAACATGACTCCTGAGATATGATCTCACTCAGCACACCAAGGTTGCCCTGTTGACAGTCTCATAACATGTCTGCAGTGACAGGGTGGGACCATCCCCATGTAGGTTCTTATGTCCTCATTGGCTTTACTTCAATTGATCTCCGAAGGATACTCAGTAGATACAGGAATAGCTCCCACTGACCCATGATGAGACCTGGACGTAACTGTGACAACATAGACCCCTAAAAATATACAGGATCAACATTGGACCACACACATGAACCACACCCCTCTGTGCAATTGACCACTGGAAATATGTGGCCACGTGCTGCTTCGTCTGCTGGTCCACCACTGCCATAGGAGAGTTGTGGCTCAGTCATATGACCACAACTGTGGCATGATATTACATATGTGGTTCACCTCTGGCTTTCTGTGTCAATAACATGGTACCCACTTAGTCCGTACATGTGCCTGACTTACGGTGGGTTCACCAACAAGTGCCTAGGAAGCAGTATCCAAATTTCCAGGACATGTGATGGGCAAGTTTTGGACCATTGACATGAACAAGCGTCTGCCATCTATCCGGTGCATGCTTTGTCATTTGTGGTGTTTACATTACCCAAAAACTAGGAAGTGCACACAACAGTTGTTGCTACATGTATGACTAACACATGTCCTCTCTCATTTCCACACTGACTTGCACGTGAGGATTGGACACATTGACTTCACATTCATACAAGCATATTTGCAATGATGCATCTTGTGATGCACACACAGTGGGTCAACAACTACATTAGTAGCCAATGCACACACATTGAGCCATAGGCATTGAGGTATTGTACTTATGAGCGTCACCTTGCTATCCTCTCCTGACGCCAAACATGCCCAATTTGTGCAATGCAGATATTTAGGCCGCACGTTTGGCCATCTAGTGTGTCAGTCAAGAGTGAAAATCCTGTAAATGAAGTAGCGGATCATGGTCCGCAGTAGCATGATGTCTCACATGTGCCCATACACTGTCATGACCAAAGTGGGTGCAATCAGCCTGTCTCAGTTTTGTCACAAATGTAATATAACATTAAAATGGTAAAATGACCCAAACCCAGTTAATGACCTGACATTTTGACACCTATGCATCAAAAAATGACGCACAAGCGTCAAAATATTACGCTTATGCTCGAAAAACGACGCATAATGCCCTGGAAAAACCATTGCCCCTGAGCTATAGCTTCCACACTGTACCTCAGAAGTGTAAAACTACTTCCAAACATATGGATGCGGGCTCATTTCTACCCCTGTGCGTCGAATAAAATGACGCGCAGACTGTCTGCAGCAAATAAATTTGACGCATAACGATAAAAATTGCCGCCATTTTAGCCAGGAGGTGATGTAATAGGATATCCTGTTTACAGATTATGTACAATGGGTGTACTTTCACTTTCACTTTGCAGTCTGTGATACTTCCTGACTGTGTGCCTGTGTTGAGAGTTTTGTCTGGTCAAATTGTGCTTTTGTCTCCTGTGTGGTCTACTTATTGTCTTTTTGTGAATAAAAACTTGTTGTTGCATCCTGTCTGAGTGTTTTTTGTATACAATTGTGTTGTAAAGTATTGTCTTTGTTTTGTTGGGAGTCTGTTGTGGGTAATGTTAGTTTGGGTCTAGTTGGGCTGTGTTGGTTGTTTAGTTTAAGTTTTTCCTATTCTACTTTCCCCCTATTCTCCTTTGTTCTCCTTTATCCCCTATTTATCTTTTGCTGCTAAGATGTTGGGTAGGCCTCGTCTTGGCAAGATGGGTGAGGAGAGGCTGGGTGGTTTTATATGGCTGGTGTGCCATTTCCTACCCCTTATGATTGAGGCAGGTGGGCGGGTGATATAGGGGTATCACACTGAGGCATGGAGGCTCCGGTGGGCAAAGGTCTTGCATCACCTGCAACGCATTTATCGGACACCAAGGAATGACAACCAGCTGAAGCACTGCTGGGCTGACCTTATCTCCAGGGAGCAAGATCTGCTGGACCACCTTGGGATTGTGATTGGTGGCCCTGTTGGTGAGTACAAATCATGTAAATGTGCACTATTAAATGCTCTGTAGTGACATCAGATGATTTGTACAATATCTGCCGGCAATGTTGTTGAGTGTGTGGAATGATTCTGAAACATACAGGGTCATATATCTACTTTGTTAAGGACCACAATTGCTAGCTGTTAGGAAGCAAGAGCTCTGCAAACTTACTGAATACTTTTGCATTATGTAAGTTAGTGTCGCCTTTGTGTCAAACAGCAACACAAATCAGGAGCCAATTATGTATAGATATAGGTCACATTTGCATGTGAAGTATAGAAACTTCCAAATCATTACCAACATTTGTTGACGCAACAGCTAGACTGACTTTTGAAACACTACATGAGGTAGAAAATGAGTGCAGGCTTCATGTCAATTGATGATAGCAATGTGGCCCAAACATATGTCTCATGTGTGTCTGGTGAGTGTGTAAGGAAACGGATAACGGAAATTCAAAAACTCTTAGGGATTATTGTGCCCCTCCTTCATTTCGGATACATGTCAGATCTGGATTTGGACACATAGGGAACAAGTTCTAGCTGGCTCAGCTAACATCTTAGACTGGTATTTGGAGTTTGTTGTTTAACCTTTCGTTTAGTGATGGCTGGCCAAATGTATGCACATGGGTTCATATCTCTATGGTTGGTGCAACTCATCCTAGCTGGGCCACATCAAATGAAGACACTGTAACAACATGAGGGCTAACAACTGTCCCTGCCCCTCTGTACAATGTACCTGTGTGTCATAAATTTGTCATGGTCACAATGGCTGGTTGACTGATAATGCAGTCCTCACGGAAAGTGCCTTTGGATGTCTCTCTTGGATACACATGATGAGACAAATGCACTCCATTATTATGTCTGCTCACTAATGAAGGAGCATGTTTGCCACCACATGATAGTTAGGGCCACTGCATGTGTGCAGATATGTGTATAACACTCACTGGAGACCCATGGTATGTACATGTTAGCCGTGCGATATCAGATGCAGTATCATCATGTCTGAGTGGCTTTACTTACTTATGTAATCTTACACATAGTATTTGTCTTTGGAATTGTTGTAAAGTGCACAGAAATTTATCACATTTCTCCCTTCCATGCCCTACAGATGGACCGGCACCCTACACTGTTGGCGAGGTGGCTAGATTCGAGGACCCAGACAACTCCAGTAAGTGGTGCTATGTCTGTTATGTGTTGTGTTTGCTGGTGATGTGTGATGGACTCCTGTGTGTTGGACACATAGCAAGGTGTGATGCGCTGGCCAATCTTTTGTTTTATTCCATGAGTGGAATTTCATTTTATCACCATCTTTGAGTTGGCCAATCCTTATCCTATTGTCTTATTTAGGGATTCTAGGTCAGTCCTGTAGGCCCAGCAATGTGAATAGGGATGAGTCATGTGGATAACACTTGTATCAGAAAGAGTTGCACTGGACCTAAGTTGTGATTTAGTCAGCCAGTCAGACCCAAATTCTCCCAGAATGGGGCTGCAAAATGCTTACCCACAGACTTCTGCTTCCCAATTCACTAATGTACTGATTAAACTGTAGGTTGAACTTCCTAGCAGCATGTAGCTCCACATGTAGTGGTACAAGTATGTGGCACTTGAGTGCAATGGCCTAGGTGTGCATGCAACTCATGGCCAGGGGTGTTCTTGCATCTCTGTGTTTGTTGTAAGTCATGGCTTACTGGTAGTAAATGATGTGGACAAAGGTCTGCATTTCCAAACATGTGTGGCGCTGGGATTGGTCAAGGGTTTGATGTCTCCTATTTGGAGATACTCCTTACCTGTGGTGTGTGTGTTGAGCCAAACACATGTCCAGCTTTCCTAAGCTTCCTGGTGTCCTGGTTGTTTGAAATTGTTCGTTGTTAGTCCACCCCCCCACCCTCAGACACAGGCATGGGTTTGTGAATGGTGTACCTAGGACTGATGATACAAGTTTGGTACACAGACATGTAAATAAGTGAATCTTTTGTCTGAACTTAGTATACACACTCATGTTTCGCACATGAGTACTATACTAGCAAGTTCATTTACAACTTGCAGATCATGTAGCCCTAGATTTCCATCCCGTACAATGACATTTGTAGCCCTGGCATTGGCGGAGGATGTGCAGCATAATTGTTAGCTGACAACTGGCAGAACATAGAGGCCAAAATCATGCCAGTTGTTACCCATTTTGTAGGGTTTGGATGTGCTATGTGTGATAGAACCTTTGTAGGCTGGCTTGCCATGTACTTCCTCAGGGACAGTCAATGATCTGTATGATGATATGAGCTGTTACAAGTACAATTGATGTATTGTCTGATTTACTTCTTGTGCCATTTCACACAATGCAGTTCCTGCATGTGTGTTGTCTCCTGGTAGTCTGCGCTGTCCTGTCCTTGAATCCCTGTGACGATCTCCTCAGGGATTACGGCTGTGACCATCTCCTCCATGTGGTCCAGGGGCTCCTGGTGTGCTGGACTTCCACCTCCAGTCTGCAGTGCTGCCTTCCTGTTCCTGGCCATCTTTTCCTTTGTCCTGCACTTGCAGTCATGCCAGCGTTTCTTGCACTCGATGACTGTTCTGCGTACTTCTGCCACACTGTTAATCTTGTCAACAATTTGTTGCCATATTGCCTCTCTCCCACTGATTGGCAACTTTGAGGTGACAAACAGTTGGTGCTGGTGTTCCGTCACCTCTTCTACTAGAATTTCCTGCTCCTCTGCACTGAAGCAACACTTTCTTTTCTTCTTCTCCCTGTCCTGGTTCTTGTGTGGGTCCTCCTGGCTGGTTCCTGGTCTGTTGTCATCTTCCTGGGGTCTGTACAGGCATCTGGAATCCATTTTGTCTCTCCTCTGCTGAAATGGCTGTGTTTGTAGGGAATTTTGACGCTATTGCGTAAAAAAACGCTGCATATCCGGTTTGCGGTGTTGCAAATCGTCTCACAGCCATTTCGACCGCGTTAACGTCGTTTTCCTTTACAACATGACGCTGCGGTGTGCGTAAAAAAAAATTACTTACACCTGTGGTGTGTGCCGCTATGCGTCAAAGTATAAATGTAACGCCCGCACGGCGCACAGAAATGGTGTTAGCCGGCGGGTAATATTTTTGATGCAAAACTGCGTTGGTGCAGTTTTGCGTCAAAAAGTATAAATATGGCCCAAGTTCCAGCCGTTCTTCTTCCAGTTCTCCGGCTTGCTGAACAATCGACCTCTTGTATTTTGAAACATCCCCTTCAGAAAATGGAATGAAAGAGGAAATAATTTTTTTGTTGCGTGGATCAAGAAGGGTGGCACAGATAAGATGATGTCATTTTACAGCCCTGCAGTACCGGCTAAGCAAAGGATTATGCTCTCAACTAAGGCATGTGCTTCTGGGTTTTTGTTTACAGGTCCGAAGTGCGAACCTTTCAGACACCTTCTTTAGCTGCACCTGTAGCAGATGCAGCAATGGGATAGCTGGCCCCATTGTACTGTCCTCCTTGCTAAATTCCCGCTTGAAAATCTCAAAAGTGAGCATCATCTGTGTCAGGCATTTGACTAGGCCCCATTTGTCAGCTTCCATGGTCATAGCTTTCCCAATTGCATCCCCTCTTAGATTGACATAGGCCCCCATTACAACATTGGCCGTCAGCTGACCGCCACCCTGGCGCTGGCGGTAGCTCATTCACCAGGCTGGCGTTGAAGACCGCCAAATTATGACCATGGCAGTGATCCCTCCCATATACAGCCAATGTACCACCCGAATCGCCAGTGCAGTCCGTCCACTGACCACCGCGGTTGCCATCTTCATGCTGGCAGAACACCATTCACCGCTCACCGTATTACGACATAGCAGACTGCCAGGAATTCCGGGGCGGGACCACTGCCACCAAAAGCCTGGCGGAAACAAATTATATAAAAGGAGACACTCACCTCGAGCGACACAGAGGAGACTGCGTCCGCCATGGAACCCAAACTGGAAGCTCTGCTGATGTTGTACCTTATGATGACAGTCCAGAAGCAGCAACGGGGACCATACACACATACCACAAACCGAAAACTATCTGCAGAGAAATCCAACAACAACATAAGCCAGGAGCAAAGAAAGCCAGGACAGATACTTTTGGTCCAACCACTGTAAATTCGGTGGGAACAGCGACCTCAATAAAATAAACAACATATATGTGCAGAAAGTGCCATTGGCCAGTCAAATGTCCTCAGAAAGCCACAGGGCAACGTCCAAGGCCCAACGTGACTCCTGACAGCCCAAGTCACTCCACTGGGTAGGGGCATCATGCTGATGGTAGGCAGGCACCTCAGGAGGCAGCGGGGTGGGGGGGTTTCTTAGGAGGGGTGTCCTTGGACTTGGGTTTGGGAGGGGGCGGGTCCTTGCTCCATTGCTTAGGGGGCGCAGGTGTCTGTTTGGAGCAGGGGGCCAGAGTGCCACTCTTGTGCCCCTTAGTGGCAGGTATAGCTGTAGGGGGAGGGACATGAGTGGACTAGGAGCTGGAGGGACTGGGCTGGGGGAGAGGGAGCTTCCTCTTAGGGGCAGGGTGGGGGGAGGAGTAGGGAAGAGATCAAGGCGGGAAAGGAAAAGTTTCTTAGGTCCAATGGGATGGGTTGTGGGAGGAGGTTTGGGTTTGAAAGTAGAGGTAGTAGTTGAAGGAGGAGTAGATGTGCTGGACTGGGTTGCAGGTACATGTACAGTGTGCGTGTGTGAGGTTGATGGTTGTTCAGTGTCTGAGTGGGAGCGTTTATCTGTTTTGGAGGGGGGCAGACCAGGTGGGAGAGGACAAACAGTACGTGTGTATGTATGTTGTGGTGTCTGCAAGTGAGGTGGGTGTGCTGCATGAGGTTGTGATGGTGGTAACTGTGAATGTGGTGGATGGGGTGCTAGTCTGCATGTCTGCTTTTGTGGTGACTTTGGGCAACGCTGTACAGGTGGCAGGATCTGGGACTGAAGCTGCAATGCTTGCAGGTGTGAGAGTTGATGTGACTGAGGGAGGAGGAGTAGGGGAGACAGTGGAGGCAGTGGCTGTTACGTGTGCTTCTGTGTGTTAGCTGTGTGTGTTCTTGTGGAGTGAAGTGTGATGCCTGTGCTTATCTGTGCGAGTCCTGTCTGTTGTCCTGGGTCCATGCTGGTCTGATTGTGTGCGTGGGATGGGTGGGGGGAGAGGGTTTTTGTGACTGGGAACAGGTAGTTGGAGGGGGGATAGAAAAACCAGAGACACTGGCTGCCGTCAAAGAAGAGGCCAGAGCCTGAAACAATCTCTGTAGGTCAGCCAAGCCACCATAAATGCCCTCCAGGTAGGCATTATATTGCTGCATGTGGGATGTGATTCTCTATGGTTTACTGCCCTACATAGATAGATCTCAGGAGGTCAATAGCCTCCTCACTGAGGGCAGCAGGACTGACTGGGGCAGGGCCTGAGATGCCTGAGGCAAAGGAAATGCCCACCCTCCTGGGTGAGCATGCACGAGCAACCGGGTGGGGGGCTACTGGGAGGGCGGTGCTGGTACAGGGTGGAAGACGATGATGTAGATGATGGAGGGGTCTGCCACCACCAGGGAGCTTCCATCGGAGGAGGAATCTGAGTCAGATGTCGTAGCTCCTGGCCCCCCCTCGTGGTGCTCCCCTCGCCCTCCAACCCACTGGTCCCCTCAGTGTCAGTGGACTCTGCTCCCTGGGTCCCGTGGGCTGCAGCTCCCCCACTCACCAGTGCCCTTACTCCTTCATCAGATGTGGCTAATGCACAGAAGGTCAGGATGAGAAAAGGAGAGAGTGTGGAGGAGTAAGAAAGGGAGCACAGCTACAACATTACATATGGCATACACATAACAATCACTCACTGGGGCTAACACTGTGCAGTATGAACCACAATGGCAAACCATTACCTGGGAACAACATCAGAAGTGAACCCAAACACTACCATCTGCACACGTACTGGGACTCACTAAGTCATGTCTGCCATGGTGTGCCAGCTACTTGACAACTCCAAATTAACATACCACCCTACACTGCTAAGCAGGACTCCACAAAAATAGCTAAACCAGCATATTAGGGCATCCACTGACTAGAACCTTGCACCCAAACACTATGGCAGGCACCAAAAAACAATACCACATAGGTTGTACTCACCCCCTTGTGGCTGCTGTGCTGTCCTCAAGCGCCCATCCAACTCAGGATTGGCCACCACCAGTATGCGGGCCATTAGGGGGATCAGGGTCCGACGGGCACCCCTCCCACGTTGGGAGTCTGTCCCCAGCTGGGCCTCCGCGGTCTTCCGGGTCCAGCGTCTCAGGTCCTCCCACTGTTTCCTGCAGTGGATGCTCTGCCACCTATGGACCCCCAGAGTCCTTACGTCCTTGGCGATTGCACACCACAACCCTTTCTTCTGATGGGCGCTGACCTGCATGGGGAAAACAGGCAGAAGGAAACCATGAATTCAACACTCCATTCTGTAACAGAAATGGTTTGCATACTGCTTAGATCCCACATTAAGCCCACACATTACCAGTACCTCTGCATACACATTGCATGCAGGAAAAATACACTCCCCAAATGACACACTGCCAGCACACACATACATCTTCATATAGCCATGTTGCATCCAATGTACCCATGATGTACTCACCTGTTGGTCTGGAGGCCCATACAACTGCCAGTACAAGGGTAGGACCTCATCCACAAGCTTCTCCAACTCCTCCGATGTCAAGGCTGGGGCCCTTTCCCCTGTAGCACGGGCAATCGCGGGTTCCAGACGCAGGACACAGCAGCACACGCAGTGGAGGTGTTGATCTCTATAGAGTCAGGAATCAAGTGAAGTAGGACAGTGAAAATGGTGGTCACATCCACGGCGGTGAACACTGTCACAGCCGGCGTTGATCATCATTGGTTCCTGTGCTCCATAGACCTCCATGTTAACCAATTAGGAGTTGCACAGCGGTGCACACCGCCTTCCGCTATGACTCCAAAAGCCAGCGGAGTGAGGTCACTTCCACCTGTCCCTGCATACAGGACAGGAGGTTGTCAATTCCCAATGCTGGTACTCATGGCGGACAATTTAATGTGTGTCATGGGTACAGATGGTACACACCACGACAATTCTAGTCTGCTACATTATTACATACTCAGTGTACTGTTACATTGTGTGTCCATACTTCCTGTAGTCGCACACATCTCATGTTTGGTTTACTTAGATACCTACCACTGCAAGCACCCGTGTACAGACCCCTAGTGGACTTGGCTACACTGGAGGAACAGCACATCATTATCACCTATCGTCTGGACAGGGCCACCATCACTGAGCTGTGTCAACAATTGGAGCCAGATCTGATTTCTGCTAACCGTAGCACTACAGCAATACCACCCGCAGTACAGGTACTTTCAGTGCTCCACTTCCTGGAAAGTGGTTCCTTCCAGGTGACTGTCGGCTTGGCTGCAGGAATGTCACAGCCAATGTTTTTGATTGTGCTTGGAAGAGCTTTGGCTGCCTTGCTAAAACACATAGGGAGCTACATCTCATTTCCCCAGAGTGGAGATTTGCTCACAGTGAAGGTTGGAGTCTATGCTATGGGTCACATACCACATGTGATTGGGGCCATTGACGGGACCCATATTGCCTTGGTCCCTCCCAGGACAAATGAACAGGTCTACAGGAATAGGAAGAGTTACCACTCTATAAATGTCCAGATTCTGTGCCTTGCTGATCAATACATCTCCCACGTCACTGCCACGTTTCCTGGATCTGTGCATGATGCCTATGTGTTGAGGAATAGCAGTGTCCAACAGGTGATGGTACAACTACAGAGGCAGAGAGTGTGGCTCATTTGTGAGCTTGAGTCTTCACCCAAAGTATGTCAATGTATGCCACCTGAAGTTGTACTCTGTGCCATTGTACATGTGTAATGTGTGTCCCTCACTACTTCCAGGTGACTCCAGCTACCCAAACCTGTCCTGGCTGTTGACACCAGTCAGGAATCCGGGGACAGGGGCAAGATTTCGGTACAATGAGGCACATGGCCGTACCTGAAGGGTTATTGAGCCTACATTTGGGCTACTGAAAGCCAGGTTCCAGTGCCTCCATGTAGCTGGTAGATCCCTATACTACGCCCCTAAGAAGATCTGCCAGATAGTGGTGGCTTGCCGCATGCTGCACAATTTGGCACTCAGACGCCATGTGCCCTACCTGCAGGAGGAGGGGGAAGACAATGCACCTGTGGCAGCAGAGGACACCGAAGATAGTGAGGAGGAGGAGGATATGGACAACAGGACACATATTATACAGCAGTACTTCCACTGACGCTCAGGTAAGACTGTACAACTGTTCATACCTCCATTACAGTTAAGTGCTGTGTGGCTGCTGTGTTGTGCCTCAATTGACTGTCACTTATGCTTTCCTTTTTTGCAGATGTTGGTGTGGTCACAACTGTGTAGTGATGGGATGACTACAGACTGATAACACATATTTGTCAGATGGATCCACACTTTACAGGACATTTGCACAGGATAATACAGTTTGAAACATTACATATTGTTGTATGATAAAGCACATAAACTTCAGTTGTGTTCAAGGGTGTTTATTGTAGTGACAAAAAGGGTTGGATAGTGCAATAGGGTGGGGTATTGGTATACGAGAACTTCTGTGTAGTGGGCAAGTTGGTTTGTTGCACAGGTCCAGTATCCATGGGCCATAGGAAAAGGAGCAATGGCAGTCCAAAGTGAACAAGGTGTCCCAGTGGCACTCAAGGGAGACATTCAGGAGGGGCAATTCCTGGTGGTGGTTTGGGTCTTGGCAACACTCTCTGGTGTCTGGCTGGGTCGCAGGGAATGTTTGTGAAGTGGTTCACCTTATGCAGGGGGAGGGGTTCTGGTGGCCTGTGTGTGATGTGGCAGGTCCTCTTGTGGAATACCTGCAGCAGATGTTGTTGGCTGGTAAGTAGACTAGCTAGTGGAAGGAGCCCGCTGTTGTGTTGTGTATTCACACATGATGGTAGCTTTGTCACCTAACACCCCCGCAATGGTGGCCATGTTGGCATTAAAGGCCTGCAACTGCTGCAAGACCTCCTGGAGGTGTACCCCCTGCAGCCGCTGGTTCTCCTGCAAGATGGTAAGTACCTGGCCCATCCTGTCCTGAGATTGTTGATAGGCCCCAGGACATGTCTGAGTGCCTCCTGAGCAGTCGGTTCCCTGGGTTGGGCCTCCCCCTGGCACACAGCTAACCTCCCACTGGCCCGGGCCACCTGAGCCTGTGTCCCCTCAACGGTGTGCCTACTCTCATTTACACCAGGACCTTCATCGTGTTGCCTGTGTGGTCTCGACTCAGGTCCCTGTACAGGTGGGCACACAAGTGATCGACGTGTCCTGGGGACAGAGGTTTGGGGACATTGGGTGGCTGCTATGGTGTTGGAGTCAGAGGGGGGAGCCTCTAGTGGACTGGGTGTGGGATGTGGAAGCTGACTGACCAGTGGTGCCAGATGGGCCAGGGAGATCATCTAGATCGGGACATCCAGAGTTGCTGTCATCACTGAGGGCATCTTCTGGTGGGGGACTGGGTTGCCGTGGCACATGCTCGCCACTGACATTGGCTGTGGTAGCTGTGGACATGTGAAAGATTAGTTACAATCATTGTCTATCACATATTCAGCATTTCTTGGTTTCCCTGTGGGTTGGGTGTTGTCCTCCCACCTTTGGTTTGTGTATACTGGTGGATTGTGGAATTGGTAGTACTACATGCTGGCCATGCATTACTGGTGTGTGTGCATGCTGAGCTGGGGTTGTGTGCTTGCAGTGGGTAGGGCATGCAGGGGTACACAATTGAGGGTGGTTCACTGTATGGGATGGAGTGGGGTGAAGGGAGTCAGGGTGAGGGGGTGACAGTCCATGCAGGTACCGGTGGTGGTAGGGTAGTAATGGTGACTTACCAGTGTCCAGCCCTCCAGTGATTCCAGTGAGGCCCTCTGGATGCAGGATTGCCAAGACTTTCTCCTCCCATACTGTGAATTGTGGGGGAGGAGATGGGGGTCCATCGCCAGGCTTCATGATGGCAACTTGGTGCCTCGAGGCCACTGCACGCACTTTCCCCCGTAGGTCATTCCACCTCTTGCGAATGCTGTACCTTGTGTGTGAATATGTTCCCACGGAGTTCACCCATTTCCACAATCCTCTTCCATAGCTCCATCTTCCTGCCAATGAACATCTGCTGGACCTGTGCACCAAACATCTGTGGCTCTACCCTAACTATTTCCTCCACCGTCAGCCGCAACTCCTCATCTGTGAAACTGGGATTCTTCTGTGGGGACATGCCTATTGTGTGGTGGGTGTAGTGTGTGTGTTGTGCAGAGTGTGATAGGGTCTGGGGTATGGTGTGTGGTGTATGATGCATGAAAGGTGAAAAGGTGGCTGTGGTTTGTATGTGCAGTTCTTGTATGATCTTTTGCTGGCAAGATGTAGTTATTTTTTCTTGTTTGCAAAGGATTGTGGGCTGTGCAGGGGGAGGCGTTTTATAGTGCAACGGTGTGGGTGTGTACGATGTGGGTTTTTCAATCTGGCCAATGTTGGCTTTTGTTGGTTTTGGGTGCCCACTTGTACCGCAGAGGTGTGCACCGCCAGTGGCTGACCACCGTTGAGTGTCCGCTGTGGTGATTTGTGGTCCATAATTTGGAGGGCGGTGTATTGATGGCGTAGTGGGGAGGGTGGTGGGTCAACAATGTTTCACCTCCGTTGGGACTGGCGGAATTGTTGTGGCTGGTTTCTGTCGGTTTTGTGTTTGCGTGTCATAATCTGGCGGGCGGCTTGGCGCCTCTGCAGCGGTCTGTTGGCGGCTGTCACTACGATGGTCTTCGATAAAGACCGCCAATGCCATAATGCAGGCCAGAATCATTGATCTGTCTGTTCTGCTCAAACAGACCCTCCAACATATAATAGGTTGAGTTCCAACGTTTTGGCACCTCCTGTATCAGGGCTATAACTGGTACTCTGTTACCACATTGAATAATCCACAACTGCTTCTGGGCTTTATAGAATGGCTGAAATGAGTGCAGATTCATCTGCAGGTGGTCATTATGTTGCTGATTATGTTTTCTCTTTTGAGAAAGTCTTAAACAACCAGGTTAAAGCAGTGCGCCAAACATAGGACCCTGAAATAGTCACCGTCTGCCATTGCCTTGACTATGTTGCTGCCATTGTTTGTGGCAACAAATCCCATTCAGAGACAAGACATGTAGACAGCTTTTGCTTTACCCTCACAAAACAGATCCAGTGTGCTGTGATGCACATGTGATCAGCAGCCTGGCAACTGGTCCACATGTCTATCGTCAGGTGGATACTGTGGACAACACATTTGTGCAAAGCTTCTCCAACCAATTGCAGCACATCATGATACAGCACTGAAACTGCAACTCAGGCAAAATAGGTCTGACTTGGACCCTTCCATTTCGGACAAATGGCTGCCACAAACTCTAAGAATCACACTCCTTCCACAAAAGAGAAAGAAAGGAGGACCAGCACTAACATTTTTGCCAGCTTCCCATTGTACAAACGTGCCATTAGGTGGTTGAGGTTGTAGCCTGGATATTCTTCCTCACCTTCCACTGTGATTTGACCAGTTGTAGCTGATGTTTCCTGCTCCTCCCACTGGATTGTGTGATTTTTTTCATCTGGGTCATCTGGCCCCCAGTACGATAATGTGAACCAGACTTACCTTGAAGAACGCTCATGTGGCAAATGCAGCATATTGCAATGTTCTCCTCCTGTTTGCTAATCATAAAAAAGTTCCAAACTGGGGAGAAGTGCTTTCGTACTGGGCCACTGCCAATTCCCAAAGAAGAATTGGAGGATGGTGGGTATGTCGATTGCCTCTCTGCAACACACTAATCTACTGAGGTAGGGGTTAGTGCAGGTCTCTGCTGGGACCTTACAAATATGGGAGTTGATGGTGCTGCCTGTGCCACATCCCTCTGAGCAGGTTGGATAGTAATGTCAGACTCCTCTGTGGCAGCTTCCACAATGACTAGCTTATCGTCATCATCATCCTCCTCACCATGATCCCCTTCCATGATTCTAAGGATTTCTGGAACTTTTCTTTTCCTTTGTCTCTCTTGGCGTCTCTCTGACTCTGCTGGGATCCACTCCATTTCCCTATCATTGTTATCAGAAATGGTGCTTGGAGAAGATGGTAGAGTAGTACCCTTTCTTTTTCTTGCTGCAGATCTGGGAGCCATTTATCCTAAAAGTAGAGGTTTTTGTTCAGCAGGAAGCTCAACCTCCTGTTCTGCTCCAACTTCGGGAAGGTGGCTGCAGCTGCTGTCCACTTTGCTCTGTTTCCTGAAATGATTGGGTACTACTTTGTGAAAGGGACAAATCCAATTCAACATCAGTGCTTGTCAGCATCACATGATTTCAGTGGCTGCCTCACTGACAGACATGGTCTTTGGCTTAGGTTGGGGTGGTACTGTAGATGTGGGAGTGCTGCTCCCAGGTTCCTCTCTGAAGGCCGGTGTGACAGGCACACGTAGCCTGTTGCAGTCAGCACACCACTGGTGGAAACCTGCTTCTTCTCAATGACCAATTTCTTACAAGCAACTTTTTTTGGGGCCATCTTAAAGCTCTCAGTTGGCAGTGTCACTAAGCTGCACAAGTGGAAGAGATTTGAGGGCTTAACTGTACAGTCCTTCTCTTTGGCAGTACTGCGGGTAATGTGATCTCTCTTCTCTTGTCCACCTAAAAGCAATCAAGCAAGAAAAACATGTACATGTTGAAATGCGGCATTGTCGCAGGTTGAAATAGTACAGACAAATGTAATCTTAGAGTGGTTGGTTACTTATGTAAAAAATACGAATTTAATCAAACACTGTAAAAATCAAACCACATCGCAAAATTTTATTTCAAATCAGTCATCCAACATGCAGCTATATCTCTTCGCTTTATCTCCATCTGTTTTAATGGAGACACATGTGATAGTCAGAGAGAGATGCATGGGTAAACAGAATAATCCTTCAAAAACCTGTGTCGGCAAGGTGGTCTAGGAGAAATGGAATAATCTTGAAAAAAATGAATTATGCTGCTGATTTGTCTGCAGTGCACCACAGTCAGAGTGTCCAGGAGGAATTGGAATTATTATATACTGAAAGAAACCGAATGCTGTAGTGCGGCTGTGCACCTTTGGTGGATGAATGGATAGATGTAGGAATGGATGTGGATGGACGGATGATGAAGGCAAAATGCAGAATTAAATAAAATGAAATAAAAAACTTAAAAAAAGAAAAAAGAAATATTAAAATAAGAATTAAAGTTTAAAAAAAAAAAAAAGTTAAAAATAGAATAACAAATTAAAATTAAAATAAAACATTAAAACAAACACAATAAACAAATCATCAATAATTAACAATGTTTGTGTGTAAGCCTATGGCAAAGACACACTGGCTGGATGCACAAAATGGATGCCAGTCACATAGTAAAACAACAGCAAGGAGCACGGAGGCATGATAAACAAAGAACACATGCCAGCCTATGGCAAAGGGGCACTGACTGGATGCACAAAATGGCTGACATCCACATGGTAAAAGAACAACAAGGAGAAAGAAAGCATGGCAAACAAAGAACACATGCAAGCCTATGGCAAAGGGATACAGGCTGGATGGACAAAATGGCAGCCAGACACATGGTCAAACAACAACAAGGAGCAAGGAAGCATGGGTAACAAAGAAAGAACACATGAAAACCTGTGGAAAAGGTTCACTGACTGCATGCACAACATGGCTGCCATTCACAAGGTCAACTAACAACAACAAGGAGCAAGGAAAACAAAGAACACGTGCAAGCCTATGGCAAAGACACACTGGCTGGATGCAGAAACTGGCCGCCAGCCATATGGTCTAACAGCAACCGTGAACAAGGAGGCATGGAGAACGAAAAACACAAGCAAGCCTATGGACATGGACTGCACAAAATGGCCACTGGCCACACAGCCTGGAGAACAAAGACAAATGGTGGACGATAACAAACACACACACACACACACACTGGCCATAAGGAGGCATGGTGGTAACTCAGCAATGCAAAGCATGAACATTAACTGAGCTATAAAAATTTCACAACAGTACAACAAATCCTCCTATGCCATCAAATATTAACACACAACATATACACTTTTTGCAACAAAATGAAATGCAAACAATAACCAAAATTTGTAATTTAATCCAATGCCATCCCTGCCTAAATGAACTTTCAAAAACATATACCACTAAAATATTTATTCCATGCACTGAGGACTACTAATACTGGGCCTACTGACTGGATGGCACTTTGGAAATCAAGGCCACATAGTAAAATAATATTGCAAATGTTACAAACATGTAGAAAAGGACAGGTACTAAGCTGTACAACAATTATCCTTTACAAAAGAAGAAATATCAATGAAATGCAAAATAAATAACTAGGGCAATGCTTCAACACCAGGCTACCCATTACTATACATTTTTAAAATCAAATTAAGGTACAAAGAAATACTGGTGCATGCCTAAGCAAACCAGTTTTGGAACTTACTTGTGTGACTTTACAAAAACAAAGGCGGTGATTCTAACCGCGGCGGGCGGCGGTCGCCGCCCGCCATGCGGTTACCGCCAAATGACCGCACCGCGGTCACAAGACCGCGGCGGCCATTCTGGCTTTCCCGCTGTGCTGGCGGGCGACCGCCAAAAGGCCACCCGCCAGCACAGCGGGAAAGACCCAGCAACGATGAAGCCGGCTCCGAATGGAGCCGGCGGAGTTGCTGGAGTGCGACGGGTGCAGTAGCACCCGTCGCGAATTTCAGTGTCTGCTAGGCAGACACTGAAATTCTTTTTGGGGCCCTCTTACAGGGGCCCCTGCAGTGCCCATGCCATTGGCATGGGCACTGCAGGGGCCCCCAGGGGCCCCGCGGCACCCCCTACCGCCATCCTGTTCCTGGCGGGAGACCCGCCAGGAACAGGATGGCGGTAGGGGGTGTCAGAATCCCCATGGCGGCGGAGCGCGCTCCGCCGCCATGGAGGATTCTCAAGGGCAGCGGAAAGTCGGCGGTACACCGCCGACTTTCCGTTTCTGGCTGCGGCTGAACCGCCGCGGTCAGAATGCCCAGCGGTGCACCGCCAGCCTGTTGGCGGTGCTACCGCGGTCATTCGCCCTGGCGGTTTTTACCGCCAGGGTTAGAATGACCCCCAAAGTCCTTAAATCCTATGGTATATTCAAGAGACAAAGAGAGTGATCCTTCCACCTTAGAATCCAAGTGAAAAGTGACCAGGAGATAGACAAAGCACTGGGAGGAGCCTGGTGGACAGGAAAAGGAAGTTGAAGTCTCTGGGTCACTTTGTTCCTGTTTGAAAAACAAAAGGCTTCTCAATCTAAAAAACAACTTGAAGGGTACATTGGAGAAGAAAATCCACTCAAAAAAATACTTTTTGAGTAGATTTAGATGTATCTTGAATAGAAAATCTACTCTAGGAGCATTTGTTCTCCGTAGCAGGACTGTTTTGGCCGCTGTTGCGGGCTGAATCAGTGCAGATAAATGCAAAGTCTTGCTCGCTAGTGGCCCTGGAGTATTGTGGTGCTTGCGAGGAGCATCAAAACCCAACCTCGCATGCGTGAACAAACTCTGCTCCTTGCCAGATTGCAGAATTCAGGAACTCCGTGCTACTCTGAATTCTGCAAACTCCACCGGCGAAGTGGAGTACTACTACCAGGCCTAAGTTCAGGGGGAGTCAAAAGTTTTCTCACCAGGCTTTGGTAGGTTTGTGTAGATAGTTTTTTGCAAGGCACTGGATGGCTGGATGAAGGGCAGTGAAGTAACAGATTATCATGGGTTGTATCATTTATTTTCAACAGAGTACCTGTTCTGTCCTTGCTTTCCAGAACTACACCAACACCTTCTGGATAGCAAACTCACAGACCACAGAGAGCTTTCTAGGGAGGTGGACCACTAGGTGAGCACCCAGTTTCATGAGAGAGTACTTTGCAGGATCACACCAAAGGTGGGCAGGGTCTTCACTAGAAGGAGGAAGTGGGGGATAAAAAGAGCAAGGAGCTCTCTAAAGGGCCCCAAAATAGTTCTGCAAGTCAGGGCTCCTCTCCCCCTTCTGAAAAGAAGAAAGGTTGGTCCGATGGGAACAAACCTGGAGGGAAGGCTCCTGCAAAGTGCTTCAAATGCCAGCAGGAAGGGCACTGTTAACTGACCTAAAGATGGCATGCGTAAATGCCCTTTGTGAATTTCCAAAATCATAAACTTAGAAGTTTGGTCTCATTTTAGACCAAACATCTAATTGTACCTTTGTGAATTAGGCCCTTCAAGTCTAACTACATGAAAGCAATGTGGAAGGAGTGTGGGGTGACCTATAAGTTCACCACTCCTTACCACCCCCAATCTAATGAGTTGGTTGAGAGGTTCAACTGAACCCCGAAGAACATTATTGCGGGTCTAACCGCACCCATGATGCGAAAGTGGGACATCCTCCTACAATGTCTGCTGTTCACCTATAGGGCGGTACTACAGATGGGGGATGGTTATAACCCTTTAAACATCTGTATGGACACCATGTGAGAGGGCCTCTCACTCTTGTGAAGGAGGGCTGGGTGCAAACTCCTGGGATAGCCCCAAGGAGGTGGTCAGCTACATGCTGACCCCCTGCAACCAGACTGCGCATTTCAGGAAGCTTGCCAAAGAGAACCTGGAAGCCAGCCAAGAGGACATGAAATGCTGGTATGACCAGCATGCCACTTTAGTGGAGTTTCAGCCTGGCCAAAAGGTGTGGGTCATGGAGCAGTGGAGCCCCATGCTTTGCATGATCGCTGGTCTGGGCTCTATGAGTTTAAGGAGCGGAAGAGCAATGTCACATATCTGGCGGACCTCAAAACCCCTAGAAACCCCTTGAGGGTTTCCCATGCAAACTACTTCAAGCCCCACTACAAGAGGTCCGAAGTGACCATGCTCTTGGTGACTGATAGTGGGGTGGAAGAAGAAAGTAAACATCTCCCTGACCTCCTGTCCACCAAAGAGCAGGGTGGGTCAGTAGAGGGTCCCAACCTTTTCCCTACCCTGACTCTAGACCAATAGAGAGCCTGCAGTCAGTTGCTGAAGCAGTTTGCCTCATTGATCTCACTTACCCCAGGGCTCACTACATGGTGCACCCATGATATATAGACACTTGGAAAATGTACAGGTTGTCTGATAAGGTGAGGACTAACATCAAGGAGAAGATCAACAAAATGTTAACACTGGGGGTTATTGAGCACTCAAGCAGCCCTTGGTCCTGCCCAGTGGTTCTGGTACCCAAAGCTGTCTCACCAGGTGCCACACCTGAACTCCCGTTCTGTGTGGACTACCAAGGACTTAATGCGGTCACCAAGAACGACATGCATCCCATCCGCAGAACTGACAAGCTCATAGATCTGCTTGGGGCTACCAAGTTCCTCAGCACATTTGACCTAGCATCTGGGTGCTGACGGATCACATTGACTGATGGGGCAAAAGAGAGGTCTGTATTCTCTACCCCAGAAAGGCATTACCAGTTCCAGGTCATGGCCTTTGGGTCAAAAAATGCCCCTGCTACCTTCTAGAGGTTTGTAAACCAGGGCCTAGTTTGACTGGCGCGCTTCAGTGCTGCCTACCTGGATGACATTGCGGTGTTCAGTTCCAGCTGTGAGGACCAACTGGGCCACCTATGGGAAGTGATTCAGGCTCTGCAAAGGGCAGGTTTGACTTTCAAGGCCAGCAAGTGCCAGATAGGGAAGGGCTCTGCAGTCTACTCTGGACACCAAGTAGGGGGTGGCAAGGTGCAGCCCTTACAACCCAAGATTGACATAATTCTGGCTTGGAAACCCCCCAAAACCCAGACTGAGATGAGAGTCTTCCTAGGCCTCCCTGAATACTCCAGGAGATTTATCAAGGGGTATGGCACCATTGTTGTCCCCTTAACAGAGCTGACTTCCAAGAAACAGCCATGTCAGGTGATCTGAACAAAGGCCTGTCAGAACGCCTTCAACACTCTCAAAGAAGCCATGTGCACTTCACCCTTGCTCAAGGCCCCAGATTTATCAAAATAATTAATTGTACAGACAGACGCCTCAGAGCATGGCATAGGAGCCATGTTATCACAGCTAACTGAAGATGGCCTGCCTGGACCAGCCTGTAGCCTTGATCAGTAGGAGGCTACTTCCCTTGGAACAGAGGTAGAACGTAATTGAAAGGGAAGCTTTTGCTGTGATCTGGGCACTGAAGAAGCTAAGACCATACCTGTTTGGCACTCACCCTTAGGTTCAGACAGATGACAGGCCCTTCAGGTGGTTAATGTAGATGTGGGATGAGAACCCCAAATTGTTAAGGTGGTCCATCTCCCTACCGGGAATGGACTTTATGGAGGAGCTCCACCTTGGAACAGACCAGGCTAATGCTCATGGTCTCTGCAGGTTCTTCCGCCTTAGTGAAGAGAACTCCCAAGGGTTTGGGTAGATCTCCTCACTTTGAGTGGGGGGGGGGGCATGTGGAAGACCTCGTATCATTTGTGTGGTCTCCCCTAACTTTTTCCCCTTTGACCTCCTGTATTTTTTACAGATTTTTGCTGGCCTATAGGGATCTGGACACTTTACTATTGCTGGCCAGGGCAAACATGCAGGTCCTTTGTCCTTCAAAACATGTTAACATTGGCTTCTCCCCAACTGGTAATATTTAATTTACCTGGAAGTCCCTAGTTAAGTGCACCATATATTCCCAGGGCCTTTGCATTATATGGTACTAGTGGGCCTGCAGCACTAATTGTGCCACCCACTGTAGCATCCTTCCAAACATGGCTCAGACCTGTCTCTGCGGAGCCCGTGTGTGCAGTTTTAAATTGCCATTTCGATCTGGCAAGTGCATCCACTTGCCAGGCCCAAGCCTTCTTTCTTGTTACATGTAAGTCACCCTTAAAGTAGGCCCTTGTTAATCCCAAGGGCAAGGTGCAGTGTGCATAAAAGGTTGGGCATGTGCTTTTTAAGTTTAACATGCTGAAATAGTGAAGAACGGCTAAATTTGTTTCTCATTATTGCAAGGCCTCTCTTTCCCATAGAATAGCATTGAGGTTGCCTTGGAACATCTTTTAAGTATAACTTTCCAATGGGACAAGATAGAAATATGGAGTTTGGTGTCCCTGGACTGGCTATTTCAAATCACAACCTATGGTAAAGTTGGATTTTAAATTGTAAGTCTGAGAATGCCACTTTTTGAAAGTTGGCATTTTCTTACTTTAACCATCCTGTGCCTCTGTGTGTCCCTGAATACGTCATGTGTAGGTGACAGCTGGGCTTTGTACATTCCCACTAGACAGGCACACACAAAGGGAGCTTGGGTGTGGCGCTAGCATATTGGTGGCCCATCACCAGGCTGATGGGTCTTCCTGGGATAGGTGGGAGGGAGGAGCTGGCACTTGCCTCTGAATAGGGATCTGCCTCTCCTCACACAATGGGCTGCATACCCCCTGCATAATGACTGGAACGAGGGTGGGAAAGGAAGGGACCCTGGGGACTGTAAAGGGAAATCTGGAATTTTCCCCAGCCTTCCAGAACCTGAGCCCTAAGGTATAAAAACTGGACCCCAAACCTCACAAAATTACAACACCTCTAGTACATGGATTCTGCCAAGAAGATGGACCACTGGGCTGACAGGAGGGACTGCAGCTCTGCACTGCATTGTTGTGTTGGTGTCCTGCTGCTGTGAGTGGGACTGTATCAGGGACTGCCACCTTGCTGCTTCTTTGTTATCCTGGCCTGCAGCTCACTGCTCCTACTCTGCAGAAAGGAGGCTGGGGTTGTCTCCGTGTGATTACCTAGAGGATCTCCAGTTTTCCTGTGAGGTCCCTGGGACATTGAGGACCTCACATTGCCACCTCTTCTGCTCACAGTGCACCCTTGTCCAAGAATGTGATGAGAGGCTGCAGCGAGATCAGTGTGGGGCCTCTGGCGAGTTCGACCCCGTGCCAACAACCAAAAGGACTCTGCTGTGCCGCCAGGGACTTGGCGTGGGCCAGGTATCATTCAATATTCTCCCAGGCTGCCTGACTTTCCGGGCATGCCAGTGTGGCTGATATCGCTGGGAGCATGCAGCCCCTGCACGTGAGTGGACTGCAAGACCTTGGGCTCCGGGGAAGCCTACCTTCTGGAAGGCCACACTAGAGTACCTGGCCACCCTGCTAACCACCTTGGCCCCAAGGGGCGAGGCTGGCCAGTAACCAAGCCACCCAACCTCCGTGTGGTTTTCAGACCACCAATGATCCAGCTTCGTGTCCCCATCAGTCGCAGCCAACGGAGTACCACATCAGCAGGGTGACACGAGGAAGACTATGCCGCGGCAGCACATTCTGGTCCCCAACAAGTCAGGATGGCCACAGAGGGAAATGCGCCCTGAACCTCCTAAGAAGCACGCATCTCTCTTCCTTTGCCTATGCTCCCGTGGGGTCCAAGCCACCCACTGACTTATCCTACTCACTACTGGATATTCTATAAAGGAGGCCCATTGACTTTAGAGATGGATAAAAACCACAGCCTCACTGCACGGGGGCAGTGCAAGGATTCCAGAGGATGTCACCTTTTGCCGTGACACAACAGCTGAGCACTGGCTAAACCAAATAGCCACCACCTGAGAACACGCGGAATACTGAGAACCCAACCACCTTACTGTAGCAAGGGGAATACCCCCTTGTCATCGAGGAGGGTACAGTACCCCTAATCACATTGTCTTGATGAGCTTGTGGAAGGCAGATTCATTCTGCTTGATAATGTCCTCTCATAGACAACTACACAACTCTTGAATAATTAATTGGATTTTTGTCATGTTGGTCATAATTTAAGCAGATAAATAACGTTTATTTTTCTAAATTCAGTGTTGAGTCTTTTAGTGGTGTCTTTCACTTTGTTATTGTGAGTGAGTGCTACACAAATATTTACACATTACCTTCCAAGTTAAGCATGCCTGCTCTGTGCCAAGCTACCAGGGAATGAGCACAGGTTAATTTGGGTTCTGTATCTGACTTACCCTGACTAGGATTGGGGCCCCTACTTGGACAGGGCACATACCCTGCCAACAAGAGACACAAATTCTAACAGTGGCCAACAGGGGTCCCCATAGCCAATGAGAGGGCACCCTTGCACCATGTGGCCAACGGGTGTCCCCTTAGCCAATGGTCTACTGCAGAGGCAACATGTGGCCAACAGGTGTTCACTTAGCCAATGGCATCGGGCGCTTGCACCATGTGGCCAACATGCACTTATGTAGCTAATGGCAGGGTGCACTTGCACCATGTGGCCAACAGATGTCCCTGTAGACAACAGCACAGCACACTAGCACCGTGTGGACAACAGGTGTCCCTGTAGCCAACAGCAGGTGGCACTTGAACCATGTGGACAACAGGTGTCCCCATAGCCAAGGGCAGGGCGCATTTGCACCATGTTGCCAACAGGTTTCCCCATAGCCAGTGACTGGGCACCATTGTACCATGAGGTTAACAGGTGTCCCAGTAGGAAATGGCAGAGCGCACTTGCACCATGAAGCCAACAGTTGTCCCCATAGGCAATACCATTGGGAACTTGCACTATATGGCCAACAGACACTCATGTAGCTAATAGCAGGGTGCACTTGTCCCTGTAGACAATGGCACAGCACACTTGCACCATGTGGACAACAAGGCTCATATTTACACTTTTTTTAGCGCCGCATTTGTGCCGCTTTTTGACGCAAAAGCAGCGCACACTTACAAAACACAATTGTATTTTGTAAGTTTGCGCTGCTTTTGCGTCAAAAAGCATCGGAAATGCAGTGCTAAAAAAATAGAAATATGGACCCAAGTGTCCCTGTAGCCAACAGCAGGGGGAACTTGAAACATGTGGACAACAGGTATCCCCATAGCCATGGGCAGGGTGCATCTGCACAATGCTGCCAACAGGTGTCCCCTTAGCCAAGGGCAGGGCGCACTTGCACCATGTGGCCAACAGGTTTCCCCATAGCCAGTGGCTGGGCACCATTGTACCATGAGGTTAACAGGTGTCTTAGTAGGAAATGGCAGAGCACACTTGCACCATGAAGCTAACAGGTGTCTCCGTAGGCAAAGGCATGGTGCACTTGCACCATGTGGCAAACAAGTGATCCCTTAAGCAAAGGCATGGCCTAAGTACACCATTTTGCCAAAAGGTGTGGCATGGCGCACTGATACCATGTTGCCAACAGTTGTCCCCAAAGCAATAGTATGGCACACTTACACTGTGTGGCTAACAGGTTTTCCCTCAGCCTATAGTACTGCGCAATTGCACCATGCTGCCAACAGGAGTCACCATAGCCAATGGTATGATGCAGTTGCACCATGTGGCCAACAGATTTCTTCCTTAGCCATTGGCATTGTACACATACATTATGTTGCCAACATTTGTCTCCAAAGTGGCAAACAGGTGTTCCCATAGCCAATGGCAGAGCTCATTTGCACTATGTGGACAACAAGTGTCCAGGTAGCTAGTGGCAGGGTGCACTTGCCCCATGTGACCAAATAGATGTCACTGTAGACAGTGGCAGGTGCACTTGCACCAAGTGGCAACAGATGTCCCTGTATCCATTGGAATGGTGCACTTGCAGCAAGTGGCCAACAGGTTTCCTCATATCCAGTGGCTGGGCGAACTTGCAGCATTTGGCCAACTGTATTCCCAGTAGCTAGTGGCAGGGCGCACTTGCACCACATGGTCAATAGGTATTCTCTCAAGGCAATGGCATGGTGACTTGCACCATGTGGCCAATAGGTGTCCTAGTGGCCAATGGAAGCGTGCACATGCACAATGTGGCCTACAGTTGTCCATGGTGCACTTGCATCATGTGCTCAACAGGTGTCCCCGTGGCCAATGGCAAAGTGCACATGCACAATGTGGCCTACAGTTGTCCCCGCAGCCAACAGATGTCCCTGTGCCCACTGGCACACTGCACTTGTACCATGTGGCCACCAGGTATCCCTGCAGATAGTGGCAGGGGATACTTATAATCATGTGGCCAACAGGTGTCCACTTAGCCAATGGCAGGGCACACTTGCACCATGTTGGCAACAGATGTCCCCTTAGCCAATGGCACACTGCACTTGCACCATGTGGCCAACAGGTGTCCCTATAGCCGATGGGTTGGCACACTTGCACCATGTAGCCAACGAGTGTGGCACTGCACTGTACAAGGCTGGCCCTCTATGTACTGTACAAACTAGGCACACTGTGTAAGGGGTCCAGGCAACCACACGTTGGTTTCCAGAAGTAAAAACTAGATCACCTAATGCTCTCATTTTTGAGGTAGCATGGTCAAGCAGTTGGGCTAATCTTGGAGAAGTGCAAAGCATTGGTTGTACTCACAGTATCAGTCATGCGACTCACAACTCAAGACCAATTTATAAAAATACTTCAAATTTGTATATAATTTTTAAGACCAAGATTGTCAAAGTTGGTTAAGTACTTTTTAAGATATTAATTTTTGACATTTTATGAAATGTAGTCTTTCTGTGTGTAATTACGCACCATAGGAATCAATAGGCAGTCACTTTTAAAAATGCATATAAAATTGCACAGTTAGGTTACCAGGTTCCGCTTTTGCAGGTTGGTCGAGGCCGTTGGTGGGCACACTGTGCCAGCTGGAGAGGCTCAGGCAGCTCCTGGTTCCAGTGTGAGCAGCATTGGAAAGTCTCTTGGAGCAGGTACAGGGCAACTCATGGGGACCCTTGGAAAAGGGTGGTTCTTGCAGATTTAAAGGTGGTGCTTGGGGTCCAGTTGGGGTGTTAAGGTCTCAAGGGGTGTGTGACCCTGTGGGCACGGCTGGTTCCTCGTTGCAGGGTGCTGGACGGCCGGGTGCAGGGATAGTTGCTGATCCAGGAGCTGTGTCCCTAGGAGCTGGAGATGAGTCTTTTGGGTGTTCCTGAAGTTGCTTGACTGGGGCTTCCTCCTGGTCCTTTTTCAGCTCTGGGGAAGCTAGTTTTCTTGGTGTCTGACATCCACTGACCAGTACCTGGGGTATTGGACCGACTTGGCCACTGGAGGGTGCAGCGCCACCAAACTTGGCACACTTGTGGGATTTGTCCTGGCGGTTGTCAATGTGTCATTGGGTCCAGCTGTGACTTCCGGTTCAGGAGATATTGGCTGGTAAGAGAAGTGACCCTCACTGACTTGTTGGTTGTTTGTTGGTTGTAGAGTGGTACCTCCATTCAGAAGGGAGACCTTGGGCGATTGTTGCAGCCTGGAGGTCCTCTGGGTTTCTGGAGGTCAGTCCAGTGTTCAGCTCCTCTGCAGTGGCAATTGTCAGGTCCTGGGTGCAGCAGGCAGTGTTTGGCACCTTTTCTTGATGCAGAAGGTCCACAGTTCTCTTGCTTTGGATCTTCTTTGGTGCTGGTCTTCTTTGTCCTTTTGAATCTAATGTCTTGGTCTAAGGATGCCCACGAAATACTGAATTTAGTGGGCATTTTAGGGGGAACCTGGTAGTGTCCAATGGGACACTTTCCTTTGGGTGGCTACACCCAATATAGTGACCACTTCCTGTGGGAAGGGTCACTTCCCTAAACCTCATGAGCTATTTTCCTCTATTCCAAGATGGAGGAAACTGAAAAAGAGGGTCCAACTCGCAGGCAACACCTTAGGGGTGGTACATGGTAGGTGAGGCCACTCCCCCAATCCTTTGTTAGGTTCCCACCTTTGCACACGCCAAAAGTGGGGGTTTGCAAAGAGGGATGTCAGCTGCTGCTAGCAGCAGGATTGGAGGTCAAGTTTCAAGGGTGGTAAGCTTCTTGAAGCTCCCTCGCAAGACAGTGCACTTTCCTGAGGGAGTGGGTGTTAGCTCCTCCACCCAGGAAGGGTATTTTCTGACAAACAGGAGGGGCATGCCTCTCTCCCAAGGTTCGTATATTGGCTGTCTGGAGGTGGCAGCTGGATAAGATCAATCAGCAACCATGCCAGGATAGTTAGCTTATGTAGGGGGCACCTCTAAGGTGGCCCCTGGGTACTTTTAAGGATAAATCCAATACTGGCACCAGTATGGATTTGTTATTATGAGTTGTTTGATACCAAGCAATCCAGGGTTTGGAGGGGCCATCATGTAGCTGAGAAACTCGTATTGACCAGTTTCCAACACCTGTATTAAAATGGCTGATCTGTTCACTCACTATCGCCCTGGATTGGCAAGGACACAGTGGGGGCATATTGCTCATGCAGCTATGCCCTCACATATGATATGGAGCACCGTGCCTTAGGGCTATAAGGCCTGCCAGAGGGGTGTCTTACCAATAGTAAATGCAATGTATGGTGGACAGGCACACAGACAGTGTGCCATGTCAAGTTTGAGTTTTAAGTTTGCACCAGAACACTCAGCCTGCAAATGCAGTGCTGGGTGCATCTGGGTTCATGGCCATAGAGGGTGACACAATTAGTGCTGCTGCCCTCAGGGGCCTACCCATAGTACCCCATGCCCTGAGCACATAGGTGCATACTAAGGAATTATAGTGGTAGCTATGAGTGTATCTAATTGTGCCAAGGCATCACAACAGATTTAGGGAAAGAGCTCTGGCCCAGGGAACCTGGTTAGCAGGGGCCCTGGGCACTACAATTTCTAGGACACATCAACATCAGGCAAAAAGCGGGGGTTAACAATGTCAAAAAGAGGCTCTCTCTCACAAGCACACTTACACCATGTGATTAACAGTTGTCACTGGAGCCAATGGCACAGAGCACTTACATCATGTGACAACAGGTATTCACATAGCCAATGGCATGGCGTACCTGCACCACCTGGCCAACAGTTTTCCCCGTAGGCAGTGGCGGGAAATACTTGCACCATGTGGTGAACAGCTGTTCCTGTGGGGCACGGTGCACTTGAACCACATGGCTAATTGGTGTCCCTGTGGTTAATGGCACAGCACACTTGCACCATGTGGCCAACAGATATCCCTGTGCCCACTGGCACGATTCACTTGCACCATGTGGCCAACAGTGGTTCCCGTAGCCAATCAATCAAACATTTATCACCCGTGTGGGTCTCGAGTTGCTGGAGCTGTATGCTGCTGCTGCATGGAGAAATGATCATTCGAACATCCAGGTCTTTACTTGCTTTCCTGAGGTGCAGGGGGAGGTTGTTGCAAGCCTTGGCTACCAGTTGAGAGAAGGAGGTTCCTCCTCTGTTGGCTTGAAGGATCCGTGGGGTGTCTGCGAGGGAGAGGGAAGCGGATCGGAGGTGTCTTGTCAGTTGATGGAAGGTTTGTTGTTGTATGATGGTCCTTCATTGTGCAGGGCCTTATAGATGTGGGCCAGCATCTTGAACTGGCATCTCTTCTGAATCGCAAGCCAGTGTAGTTTTTTGAGATGGGGTGTGATGTGGGTCCTTCTGGGAAGGCCAAGTACAAGTTTTGGCACTGAGTTCTGTATTGTCTGGAGTCTCTTCAGGAGGCATGCTGTAATCGAAACGTAGAGAGTGTGTCCGTAGTCCAGTCTGCTGGTGATGAGTCTACATGACGTTTCTTCTGGTGTCTGCTGGGAGCCACTTGAAGATCTTGCAGAGCCTGCAAAGGGTGTGGAAGGAGGCCGATGAGGCTGCGTCGACTTGATTTATCATCAAAAGTTTGTTATCTAGGGTGATGCTAAGGTTGCGGGTGTGGTCTGTTGAGTCAGGGGGTATGCCGAGCTCTGCAGGCCACCACATGTCAGTCTGTGGCAAGGTGTTGTTCCCAAAGATGAGGACTTCAGTTTTTTCGGTGCTGAGTGTGAGACAGTTGTCCTTCATCCAGTCCGCTACATTTATTATGCATCTGTGGAAGTTAGCGTTTGTGGTGGAGAGATCTTTGGACAGTGAGAGAATGAGCTGTGTTTTGTCAGTGTAGGAGATGATGTTGAGTCCATGTAATCTGACTGTGATGGCCAGCGGGGTCATGTAGGAGTTGAAGAGGGTCGGATTGAGGGAAGATCCTTGGGGGACTCCACATATGATCTTCTTGGGCTCTGAGGTGAACTATGGAAGACTGATCCTTTGGGTTCTGCACTGTGAGGTATAAGGTGATCCATTTGAGGGCATTTCCTTGAGTCCCGATGTGTTGGAGTGTATTGATCAGAATGTGGTGGGAGATGGTGTCAAACGCAGTGGACAGGCCCAGAAAGATGAGGGCTGCTGTTTCCCCATGGTTCAGGAGGGCTCTGATGTCATCTGTGGCTGCAATCAAGGCTGTCTCGGTGCTGTGGTTAGCTCGAAATCCAGATTGGGAGGGGTCCAGAGGGTTGTGGTCTTCTAGGTGATGGGTGAGTTGCTGATTGATCGCTTTCTCAAGGAGTTTTGCTGGATAGGGGAGCAGAGAGATGGGACAGAAATTCTTAAATTCGGCTGGGTAGGCAAGTTTTTTTTTTTAGGAGGGGTCTCACTTCAGCCTGTTTCCAGACCTCAGGGAAGGAGGTTGCAGTGAAGGAGGTATTCAGGACCTTACTGAGCTAGTCGTCGATTGTCTTGTTTCCGAGGTTGAAGATGTGGTGAGGGCAAGGGCCTGTGGGTGCTCCAGTGTGTAAGGAGTTCATGATGGAGACACTGTCTTGCATGGTGAGGAGCTCCCAGTAGGTGAGAAAGTGTTCAGGGTTTGTGTTTGTGCATGTGTGCTGGTTGTTGCTTCCTGTGGTGTAGGGTTGGCATTTAAAGTTTTCATAGATAGCCAAGATCTTGATGTGGAAGAAGTCTGTGAGGTTGTTGCACAGTTCCAGGGAGTGGTGTCGTTCTCGGTGGCTGCGGGATTGTTGAACTCCTTCACAATGGCAGAGTTCTTTGCTACGGTTTGTGCTGGCGTTGATGTGTCCTGCTAGTTCATTCTTCTTGGTCTTTTTCAGGAGGCGGTGGTATTGGTTGAGGGCGGTCTTGAAGGCGGTGTGGTCTTCTGTTTTTTTGCTGATGTGCCACTTCCTTTCAAATTGTCCTCCGCTGCATTTGGAGGAGTGCAGTTCCTCAGTGAACCAGCGTGCTCTTTTGCTTTGGTCTTTGACCTTAGCTGTATTGGAAGGGGCAATGCCATTGGCACTTTCTGTGATCCATCGGGAGAAGCTCTTTGCTGCTTGTTCAGGGTCATGTGTAGAGTCTGGGAGGTGGAAGCAGAGATTGTCGTTCCATCTGTCTTCTGATACCTTTTTCCAGTTTCTTCACATGGATCTGGGGGGCACAGTATGTGGGTCCGGAGAAGGTGAAGTGTACACTGTGGTGGTCTGACTAGATGAGTGGCACAGCGCACTAGCACCATGTGGGAAACATGTGTCCCTGTAGCCACTGGCAAGGCATACCTACACCATGTGGCCAACAGGTGTATATGCAAGCAGTGGCAGGGCACCATGTTGGCGAAAGGTGCACCTGTAGTCAGTGGCAATATGCACTTGCACAATATGGCCAACAGGGTTTCCAGTAACCATTGGCAGGGTGGACTTGCACCATGTGGCCAACAGGTGTCCCCGTAGCTCGTGCCAGGGTGCACTTACACCATGTGACGAACAGGTGTACCCATGGCCAGTGGCACGGAGCACTTCCACCATGTATCCAACAGTTGCCTCCGTAGCCAATAGCAGGATGCACTTGCAGCATGTGGCCAACAAGTGTTTCCCATAGCCAGTGGCAATGCGCACTTGCAACATGTGGCCAACAGGTGTCCCCATAGCCATTGGCATGGCACACTTTCACCATGCGGCCAACAGTGGTCCCTCTAGCCAAAGGCATGGCACAATTTCACCATGTTGCCAACAGGTGTCAATGTTGGCAGTGGCAGCATGCACTTACACCATGTGGCCAACGGGTGTCCCTGTATCCAGCAACAGGGTGCACTTGCACCATGTGGCCATTAGGTGTCCCCATAGCAAGTGGCAGGTTGGACTTGCACCATGTGGCCAACAGACATCCCCATTGCCAATGGCAGGGCGCACTTGCACAATGTTGTTGACCTGGCATCATTGGCGTGATCTTCCCTAACTTTTTGCCTTCTGACCTCCAGTGTTTTTGCCCTATTTTAGCTGACATTAAGGATCAGGGTACTTTACCACTGCTGATCAGTGCTAAAGTGCAGGTTCTTTGTCCTTCAAAACATGTTAACATTAGCTTCTCCACAATCTGCATATTTATTTTATCCTAGTAAAGTGCACCATATGTGCCCAGTGCCTGTGATTTAAATGCTACAAGTGGACCTGCAGCACTGATTGTGCCGCTCACTATAGTAACCTTCCAAACATGGCTCAGGTCTGCCTCTGCAGAGCCTGTGTGCAGTTTTAAACTGCCATTTCGACCTAGCAAGTGCACCCACGAGCCAGGCCCAAACCTTCTGTTTTACTTCATGTAAGTCACCCCAAGGTAGGCCCTTTGTAACCCGAAGGGCAGGGTGTTGTGTACATAAAAGATTGGGCACCTGCTTTTTAAATTCAACATGCCAAGATAGTGATAAACTGCTAATTTCATTTCTCACTATTGCAAGGCTTATCTCCCCCACACAATAGCATTGGGATTAACTTCCAGATGGGATGAGATAGAAATATGGAGTTTGGTGTCCCTGGACTCACAATTTCAAATCACAACATATGATGAAGCTGGATTTTAAATTGTAAGTCTGAAAAGCCACTTTTAGAAATTTGTCATTTTCTTACTTTAACCATCCTGTGCAGCTGCCTGTCCCTGAATACATGTCTAGGGTAGGTGACAGCTGGACTTTGTGCATTCCCACTAGACAGGCACAGGCAAAGGGAGCTTGGGTGTGGCGTTTGCATATTGATGGCCCATCACCAGGCTGATGGGTCTTCCTGGAGTAGGTGGGCGTGAGGAGCTTATCATTGCCTCTGAAGAGGGGTCTGCCTCCCCTCACACAACAGGTTGCACACCTCCTGCATAGTGTCTAGAACCAGGGAGGGAAAGGAACAGACACTGTGGACTCCAAAAGATGGTCTGGAAGTTTCCCCAACATTCTAGAACCTGGGCCCGCTGCATAAAAACAGGACCGAAACTCCACTAAGTCAAAACACCTATGGAACAAGGACTCTGAAAAGAAGACGGACCGCTGGGCTGCCAGGAGAGACTGCCACTCTGCACTGCACTGATGTAGGGGCCTACTGCTGATGTGTGCTGGACTGTAGGAGGGACTCCCACCTCGCTGCTGCTCTGTTGTGCTTGCCTGCTGCTCGCTTCTCCTACTCTGTCAAAAGGGAGACTGGGCTTGCCTCACTGCAGTTACTCAGAGGATCTCCAAGGGCTTGTTGGGATTGCCCCTGTTTTTTTCTGCGAGGTCCCTGGGACATCAAGGACCTCACATTGCCACCTCTTCTGCTCACAGTACAGCCTAAGCCAGGACTGTGATCAGAGGCTGCGGGGAGGAGATCAGTGCAGGGTCTCTGCAAGTTCGACCCGCACCAACAACCAAAAGGACTGTGTTGTGCCACCTGGGTCTTAGGGTGGGCCAGGTATGATTGAAAATCCCCCCAGCCTGCCCAACTTTCCCAGCTTGCCAGTGTCTGTATGCCTGACATACCCGAGAGCCTGTGGCCCCTTTACTTAAGTGGCTCGCAAGACTTTGGGCTCCAGAGACACCTGCCTTCCGGGGTCCACGCTACAGCACCTTCCCCCATGCTAACTGCATTGGCCCCAAGGTGCGAGGCCGACCAGTAACCAAACTGCCTAACCTCCATGTGGTTTTCAGACCACTAACGTTCCAGTGTCATGCCCCCTTCAGCCACAGCCAATGAAGCTCAGGAGTGCCCTGGACTCACCTCGGAGGGGGGATGCAGAAAAGACTATGGCCCATATTTATACTTTTTTAGTGCCGCATTTCCGTCGTTTTTTTACGCAAAATCGGCACAAAGTTAAAAAATACAATTGTATTTTTTAAGTTTGTGCTGCTTTTGTGTCAAAAAATGATGCAAATGCGGCGCTAAAAAAGTATAAATATGGGCCTACGCCACCACAGCACATTCTAGCCCCAACAAGCCAGGACAGCTCCAGAGGGGACCGCTCTGTGAACATGCTAAGAAGGGCACCTTTCTCTTCCCTTTGTCTGCTCTACCGTGAGGTCTCCTTCTTACTACCACATTTTTTATAAAGGAGACGGCCACTGATTTTAGAGACAAATAACTTAGCCACAGACTCGCTGCACTGGGATAGAGCAAGGCTCGCAGAGGACATCACCTCTCACACTGACACCATGCCTGGGACCTGGGAAAAACAAATAGCCACCCCCTGACATCGTGGGTTATACTTAGAACCCAACCACCTTATTGTAGTGAGGGAAATTTCCCCTTGTCATCGCAGGGAGTATATTGCACCTAATAACATTGTCTTGTGACGGGCAGATTCGTTCTGCTTGATAATCCACTCTCATGTTCAACTACACAACTCTCAAGTGATTAATTGTTTTTTTTCTTGTTGGTCTTAATTTAAGCAGATAAATAACTTTTATTTTTCTAAAGTCAGTGTTGAGTCTTTTTGCGGTGTCTTTCACTGTGTTATTGTCTGTGAGTGCTTCACAAATATTTACACATTGCTTTCCAAGTTAAGCCTGCCTGCTCAAGCTACCAGGGGTTGAGCAAAGGTTAATGTGGTTTGTGTATCTGACTTACCCTGACTAGGATTGGGGCCCCTACTTAGACAGGGCACATACCCTGCCAACTAAAAATACAATTTCTAACAGTGGCCAATAGGTGTCCCCGTAACCAATTAGAGGGCACCCTTGCACCATGTGGCCAACAGCTGTCCTTTTAGGCAATGGCAAGGTTCACATGCTACATGTGGCCAACAAGTGCCCACTTAGCCAATGGCATGGGGCCCTAGCACCATGTGGCCCACAGGCGCCCATGTAGCCGATGGCTGGTTTCACTTGCACCATGTGGCAAACAGGTGTCCCCATAGACAATGGCACAGCACACTTGCAATGTGAGGCCAACAGGTGTCCCTGTAGGCAATGGCATGGTGCACTTGCACCCTGTGACCAACAGGTGTCCGCTTAGGCAATGGCACCACCTACTTACACCAAAAGGTGTGGCATGGCACACTTACACCATGTTGCCCACAAAGCAATGGTGTGGTGCACTTACTCCATGTGACCAACAGGTGTTTCCTCAGCCAATGGCAGTGCGCAATAGCACCATGTTGCCAGCAGGTGTTTCTGTAGCCAATGGCATGGCGCAGTTGTACCATGTGGCCAACAGGTTTCTCCCTAAGCCAATGGCACAGATACCATGTAGTCAACATTGGTTCCCAAAGCAATGGTATGGGGCACTTACTCCATGTAGCGAACAGGTGTGCCCATAGCCAACGGCATGGCGCACTTGCACCATGTGGCCAACAGTTGTCCCCGTAGCCAATGGTAGGGCTCATTTGCACCATGTGGCCAACAAGTGTCCAGGTAGCTTTTGGCAGCGTGCACTTGCACCATGTGGCCATCAGGTGTACACTTATCATAATAGCAGGGTGCACTTGCACCATGTGGCCAACAAATGTCACCATAGCCAGTGGGAGGGCGCGCACTTGCAGAATGTGGCCACAGGTGTCCCTGTAGCCAGTGGCAAGGTGCACTTACAGAATGTGGCCAACAGGTTCTCCTGTATCCAGTGGCAGGGCAAACTTGCACCATGTGGCAAACAGGAGTTCTTATAGCTAGTGGCAGGGCACACTTGCACTATGTGGACAACAGGTGTCCACTTAGCCAATGGCACACGGGACTTGCACTATGAGGCCAACAGACGTCCATGCAGCCAATAGCAGGGTGCACTTGCACCAGGTGGTTGACAGGTGACCCCGCAGCCAATGGTAGGGTGCACTTGCGCATTATGGTCAACAGGTGTTGTCACAGTGCACTTTCTTCATGTGGCCAACAGTTGTCCCTGTAGCAATGGCACAGCGCACTTGCACCATGTAGCCAATAGGTGCCTCCGTAGCAATGGCACAGGGCACTTGCACCATGTGGCCACAGGTGTGCCTGTAGACAGTGGTATGATGCGCTTACACCATGTGGTCAATAGCTGTCACCGCAGCCAATGGCACAGAGCACTTCCACCATGTGGCAGCAGGTGTTCCCTTAGCCAGTGGCATGACGCATTTACACCATAATGCCAACATTTGTCCCCAAAGCAATGGTATGGGGCACTTACACCATGTGATCAACATGTGTTCCCTTAACCAATGGCACTGCACACCTGCACCATGTTGCCAAAAAAAATCCCCGTAGCCCATGGCATGGCGCACTTGCACCAGATGGCCAACAGGTGTCCCCGTGGCCAATGCAGGGCGCAGGTGCACAATGTGGCCAACATTTGTCCCCACAGCCAATGACACAGTGCACTTGCACAATGTGGCCAACAGGTATCCCCATAGATAGTGGCAGGATTCACTTAAAACCATGTGGCCAACATGAGTCAGCTTAGCTAATGGCAGGGCGCACTTGCACCATGTGGGCAACAGGTGTGGCACGCGCACTTCCACCATGTGGTCAACAGTTGTCACCGGAGCAATTGGCACAATGCACTTACAGCATGAGGCCAACAGGTGTTCACAAAGTTAATGGCATTCCACACTTGAGCCATGTGGCCAAAAGCTATCCCCACAGACAATGGCAGAGAGTACTTGCACCATGTGGTGAACATGTGGTCCAGTGGCCAATGGCACAGTGCACTTGCACCATGTGGCCAACAGATGTCCATATAGCCACTGGCACGACGGACTTGCACAATGTGACCAACAGTGACAGTGCTTTAAATGGGAAAAAGAGAAGTGCAGGTACTCACCAATTCGAGTTTAGGATGGACGAGGCTAGAGGCGATGCTAGTGACCCGCGAATAGGAAGGTATATTGGACTAGTGCGGAGTGATACTGGACCTGCGCTGTATAATGTCATTGATATTACTCCCACAATGCGCTGTATTGGCCGCTGCTATGTAATTAGGTGTGTTTGGAGCGGGCCAGCAGAGTGTATTGAAGTAAGAGCTACTAATAATATTTACTAGCAATGACTGTTCAGTCCCACCAGGTATAGCAGTGCTAAAGAAAATTGACAATCTGATTATGTGCCTAGTTTATGTATATTCTTTTATAGTGACCCCTTTTACAAGAGACTATGGGCCTGATTCCAACTTTGGAGGACGGTGTTAAACCGTCCCAAAAGTGACGGATATACCACCTACCGTATTACGAGTTCCATAGGATATAATGGACTCGTAATACGGTAGGTGGTATATCCGCCACTTTTGGGCCGGTTTAACACTGTCCTCCAAAGTTGGAATCAGGCCCTATATATAGGGTAATATGTGTGTATCTTTCCTCTGCAAGGACATTCTATGGACCTCAGGGTTACAGGGTCTTGTAAATCTGGGGATGCTTCAAAACCCTTGGGTTTTGCAGAGGAATGCCCACGTAACACCAGTGGAAGGCCTCCCTAATGCAGAGTAAGGCAATGCAGCGATTTGCACTGCCTTGCCTTACTTCATATTTATGAGGTTGATCAAAGCCACGCAAAGCAGCTTTGCCTGGCCTCATAAATATGATTTAGTGGTTTGTGCTGCTGTTGCATCACAAAAAATGAAGTAACGGCAGCTCAAGGGCATCATAAATATGGGCCCAAGTTTGATAATATGTAATTCTTGCAACAGATGCAGAGATATGGTTATTCTCAATATACAATAGATTTTCATAATTAGAGAAACAAATTAATTGGCTTTGTCAGTGATTGGTGTGAGCCTCTAGGCTACTACTAGTAATAGTGAAAGAATGACTAAACATTGAGTTTATATTATGCCACTTCATGTCTTACCTTAGTGAAGCTCTGGTGCAAAGTTTAAAACAAGTCATCTTTGCCTTGTCAAACCCAACAGAACAAATTTTAGGCCTACAGCAGTTTGCCAAACATACTAAAACATGACAAAATGTGTCAGTTCCTAGCTAAAACACAAAATGAAATGCTTCATCATTACCAGGAAACTGTATTTGTGTAAAATATAGGCTATGGAATTTTGAACATAATTATGGATCAGCCACACTTGCCAACTGTCACATAACTTCAGATTTAAAAAAATAGTTTCTACGCTCACTGCTGACCAGTGGGCCAGAGGGTTTGCCAAGTTGCGAGACAGGTGGGCAACTTTGGTGGGAGAATTAGATGAGGATGACTGGAAGGAGGCATACCTTGCGCCCCGAGAACTGGCAATATTGGCAAGATTGAGGATGGTGAAGATAAATTATTTCCACATGACATACTTGTCCCGGCTGCACTTGCGGCACATGCGCCCGGCGGCCTCCTCAGGCTGCTTGAGATGTGGCCATCTTGAGGCACACCTACTGCATATTGCATGGGATTGTGCAGGGATACACCCCTTCTGGGTGGGGATGGAACAGGAGAACTCTGGGGCTCTGAGGCATTCGATTGAATTAACTGCAAGGGTGGTGCTGCTGGGCCTTCTGGAGGAGTTGGGGGGACAAAATGGAATGGGTATTCATTGGACTGGCATGTCTAGTGGCAAAAAGAGACATTGTGCAACTTTGGAAATGTCTTGGGGCGCCTTTGATTTTGAGATGGCGAGCCAGGGTAGACTGATGCTCTCAAGTAGAAAAGCCAATTTATGAGGCACGTGGCTGTTCCAGTCGCGGCTGGCAACTTTGAAAAGTGGCGGGGATAAAATAAAAATAAAACATCAATTTACAACAAAAAAAAAAAAAAAAACTTACCTGGACATCACCGCTGCTCTTGGCTGCACTGCAGGCTCCCAGCCTGCTCTGCAGCCAATCATGACGCTGCTCAAAGCAGCATTATGATTGGCTGGAGCGCCCTGGCTGGGCGCTCCAATGCAGACTGGGAGGCTGGGCTGGCTCTTTCCAACTTGGCAACACAGTGCCGAGTTGGAGACAGCCTTTGTGCGCAAGTGTGTTTGGCCGGCCCGAGACGGCCGGCAAAACACACATGCGCACTGAGGAAAGTTCTATGTGCACTCCCCTCACGCTTGTCACCCCCATGGCCCCGCCCCATTTAAAAATAAAACAATAATAAATGTGGTTTATTATCGTTTTATTTTCAAAGGTTTTGCAGCTCCTGCTACTTGTGGGGTGCAACGCTCCTCTGCCCTAACAGAGGAACTGCCCCTTGGCTGTCCTCAGAAATATGAGGCAATCTGGGGGAAATGGTAGGCGCCCCGTGGGTTGAATTTCTAAGCTGTATATAACTGTTCCTGGGCTGGGAAGAGGAGAAATGTTACCAATTATAAGTCATATATGGATCCGCCTCGTGTATTTGTGCTTTCTAGCACTCACTGTCACGTTGTTGTTCTTTTGTTTTTCATTTCAAAATGAAATAAACTTGGTTATAAAAAAGATAGTTTCTAACTGAAACAGATAAAGAGTTATTAAAAACACTGCCATATGCTTTACAGTGCAGTAGCAAGGCCATAGCAGAGGTTAATTGGTCACCTTTAATTTGCTGAATGCTTTATTTAGATGTTTATCTGATACTAATGAGTTGAAACGTGTCCAGGCACTGTTTACATGTGCAAAAATTGCCAAAATAATACACCAAATGTGCTGTATTATGTCACATATTGTGCGTTTTCTTGGCACATAATTCGAGTCTTGGTGTGTACCCTTGCGATAAATGTATAAGCAATAACACATTGCTAACTTTAAAAAAGTTTTTACACAACTAGGGCTTCGGTGAGACATCTGGAGCCCTAGCTTCAGAATGCTGAAATGTAATTTATATCGTTTTTCAGCTCAAAACCACCATTATTTGAAGTCCTGTATTTTACCATGGTGGGAAATGGTAGGCACAACAAATACACGGACACACATATACAGAAACACACTAACAGAGTCACACAAGAACAGACACACACACAGCATTTAAGACTTTTTTTTATCTAATCTTGGCATGTTGTCCCAATTTTTGCAAGCCTCACACAGCCTGGATTTTCAGTATGTGCATGACAAGGCAGGGTAAACACTTATGTGAATGACTGTGTTGTCAATCACAGTGTGGCCTGTGACCTCCAATCCGAGCGCCTCTGATGCAATCTCAGCAGAGAGCTACAGTGGCGCTCAGATCTCAGAATGGTGGCCGCCTTCTTACCAGAACCTATGTTTTCAGTTGTTCTTCTTAAAAGTCTGTGAGTACCAGTACTCTCCCTGACCAAGGAGAAATGTAGGCACCGTAGGGAAAAAAATGAAGAAGTGCTGGTATTTAGTACCGTTGAGTACCGACCCATTTAGAGCACTGAACAGTGGCCCCCGTAGCAAATAGTACAGCACACTTGCACCATGTGGGAAACATTTGTCCCTGTAGCCATAGGCAGGGCACACTTGCAGAATGTGGCCAACAGATGTCCCTGTGGCCGGTGGCAGAGCCCACTTGCAGAATGTGGCCAACAGGTGTCCCCATAACCAGTGGCCAACATGTGTTCCCATAGACAGTGCCAGGATTCACTGACACCATGTGACCAACAGGTGTCTCCGTAGCTAGTGGCAGAGTGCACTTGCACCATGTGGGCAACAGGTGTTCCCGTGGACAGTGGCAGGGCACACTTGCACCGTGTATCTAGTAGGTGCCTCAGTAGCCAATGGCAAGGTGTACTTGCACCATGTGGCCAACAGGTGCCCACATAGCCAGTGGCAGGGCTCACTTGCACCATGTGACCACCAGGTGTCCACTTAGCCATGGCAGGGCACACTTGCATCATGTGGCCAACAGGTGTTCATATAGGCAATAGCATGGCACACTTGCACCATGTGGACAAGTTGTGTCCTCATGACCAATGTCAGGGTGCACTTGAGCAATGTGGAAAACAAGGCCCATATTTATAGTTTTTGACGCAAAACTGCGCCGATGCAGTTTTGCGTCAAAAATATTACCACCGGCTAATGCCATTTCTGTGCGCCGTGCGGGCTTCAAATTTATACTTTGACGTACGGCGCTGCAAACCACAGGTGTAAGTCTTTTTTTTTTACGCACACCGCAGCGGCACATCGTAAAGGAAAACGACGTTAACGCGGCGGAAATGACTGTGAGACGATTTACGACACCGCAAACCGGATATGCAGCGTTTTTTTATGCAATAGCGTCAAAATTCCCCACAAACACAGCCATTTCAGCAGAGGAGAGCCAAAATGGATTCCAGATGCCTGTACAGACCCCAGGAAGATGAAAACAGACCAGGAACCAGCCAGGAGGACCCCCACAAGAACCAGGACAGGGAGAAGAAGAAAAGAAAGTGTTGCTTCAGTGCAGAGGAGCAGGAAATTCTGGTTAAAGAGGTGACGGGACACCAGCACCAACTGTTTGTCACCTCAAAGTTGCCAATCAGTAGGAGAGAGGCAATATGGCAACAAATTGTTGACAAGATTAACAGTGTGGCAGAAGTACGCAGAACAGTCATTGAGTGCAAGAAACGCTAGCATGACTGCAAGCGCAGGACAGAGGAAAAGATGGGCAGGAAGGCAGCACTGCAGACTGGAGGTGGGAGTCCAGCACACCAGGAGCCCCTGGACCGCATGGAGGAGATGGTCGCAGCCGTCATCCCTGAGGAGATCGTCACAGGGATTCAAGGACAGGACAGCGCAGACTACCAGGAGACAACGCACATGCAGGGTAAGTTGCATGGGAAACTAAAATGCACTAATGTTAACTGCAACCGGGGGGGGGGAATACTGACTACACAATGCATGTAAGTCATCATATACATGGAGTGGCATGGGTAAAGGGGTACAGCACGGGGGCATGGCCTGTACTGAGAAAAGCTGGGGCACACCATAACACAACACCAACAACATTTCCATGGGGGTATGCTGCCATGCCAATGATCTTGCAAAGGTAAAGCCACGCCAGGAGGAAAGGGCACAAAGTCAATCTGACATCCCGTCACACGTCAGCCTCTATACCCCCTACATTAACTAGGGCCCAATTAACAACCTCTAGCCATACTGACAACTGGAATGTAACATTGACAACGGTTGCCTCTACCACCTCCGCTGTGTGTGCAGCTCAAGTAGCCAATGGCAGTAACGTCCCCATGGATCATACACACCTAAATTAGAGGGTTTAGGATGACAACGTTAACAATCCCCTGAAACAAGACAAATGTTCCAGTCCTGTCAAATGTGAATGCCCATAGTTGCCGCAAACATCAGCCAATGTCATCAACATTAGGAGCTACACAGCACTAAGGTCACACCCATGCTGCATATGTCAGGGTCCATCCTTTGCCTGGGTCACAATGCAACATCCCAAATGTCATACTGCTCAGACAACAGCATTGAGGGGGAGGACACATGTAACTGGTTACTGAAATACACCTGCACAGTCAGAGGAGGAAATAGGACACTGCTACGACAATCAGGGCAATCCAATGTACCACACATTCCCCAACATCAGCTGTACACATTACCAATGCTGACATCCATATCGTGCCATAACAATGCTATGCATAGAATACGCTACATTTCAACTACATATAAGTGGATGTGAAAGATCAGAGACTGGGGCAGGTCCAGATTGTTAAGTGTGCTGCTAGTGCCATCAGAGCACCCACAGCCAGTGAAAGTTCTCACCATGAGAATGGAAGTAGACAGAGGGTTGAGTAGGACAAGAAGGTGGCAATTCACTATTTGGCCAAACACCTAGAGGATGTGATGCTGACAAGTCTACTAACTGACCACAACACATGTGACATGCAGGTGGGGCATAGGCCTGGGAGAATGCCCATCTGAAAGTCTGGATCAATGAACAGGAACCAATATCACATTGTGAAATCATCACAAAGCAGGCATGTCACATCACAAATGCCACAACACAGACACACTAATTGTACCCTATTTCATTGCAGAGGACGATGGATCTCCTGCGGCTATGCCTGTCCAGGACTACCCTGATTATATGGATGACGAGCTGACAAACATCAGCCACCAGACCCTCCAAGATTTCCTTGGAACCCTCCAGACCCCACCTTCAGTCACAAGGAGAAGCACAGAACAAGCAGCCATCACAGAGGACCCACCCACAACCCCAATTGTACAACCTTCCAGCTCCAATACAGCTGAGGACTCAGACGACACAGGCATCAGCTTTGAGAGAACTGTAGTGTGAGTACAGCGGGAGCTGGCCAAGGGGGTGCGGGTGGGGATGCAAAATATGGCAGCCAGCCTTGAGGGGATGCGTTTGTGCATGATGTCATCTGCAGATCAGGCAGCAGCCATGCAAGCGCTAACATCCATCCTGCAAGGACTACAACAAACTGTAAAGGAATTCACCACTGCAGTAAGGGAGTTGCCACAACACCTCGCACCCCAAACCTTCCACTGCATGCACGAATGCAATCATGACCCCCCCAGGGCCAACCTGGCTGCCTACCATCGTGATGTGGCTGCTATTCTTAAGAACCAGCAGATCCTACTTGCAGCAGTACTGCCCTTAGGACCCCCACAGGTAGCAGCCACTTGGATGTCTGACTCCACATCTACACACACTGACGTGTGTGTTGCCCCTTCACAACCACCACCAACAAGGGCAGAGGAGGCAACACACACATCAGAAGATGAAGACATTGAACAGATCACCTTCACACGTAAAAGTACCCGGAAACACTAATCCCTGCCACATGGCCACCTATTACCAAGGTCCTGCGCTTCGTAACATGCCAGTCTTGCAACAACTGTACTCAAGCACTGTTTTGCAAACCACTGTCTATATTGTCAGCCTGCCTTGTGATTGTCTCTCACTAACTCATTGGCAAATCCTGTCCCTCTGCACTGTCTGACACTTCACCCCAGCATGTCCAATGAAATGTCCTTTTGCGCTTGTGTAGGATCACAATGGAAGATGTCACTATAATTGACTCACAATCATGGACAATGTACAGATAGCACTACAGCACTTTTCAATAAATAGCACTTACACAACCACTTTGTCTCTGTGTAAAGTGACACATCAACCGTGCAGTAGACCACTGAATTTTGGCTCCTGTCAAATTACATAGCTTGTCAATACAACTGTCCTGAAATAATGTAGGCTGATAACTATGCACAGTGGCCTGGATTCTACCATGCTCTGCCCTTCCTGAGGGTAATATCTGAGGAAAAGATAAACTATACACCATAATGCTGTGTTGGACAGAATAATGCTTCTTCAAGGGGTATCTAAACCATAAAATAGTGCCTTCAAAATGTTGCTTCAATGCAAAACTAACACATTTAACATTGCCCACAAAAATATAAGCGAACAGTCACCAAACTGCATGAATGGAGGTGTATGAGTTTACATCCAAATAAGTAATCATGCTGAACAGTGTAACAAATGATCTATGTGGGTTATGTACACTATACTACCAGAGAGCTTACTACCACTTACCTTATAATGGTTTCCTTGGACATCAGAATGCAGTCAGACATAACACAGTGTCCCCAATTATAAATCTGAAGCACTGTATGTGACATTGAAAACATACTTAATGAAAAAAACACGTTGGGATCCATAGTAACTGTGATTAGTGGTTGCAATGAATGGTCTAATCTTTGCAAGGTAGCTTTGGGGTAGCTGCCAATGTTACAGCTCAGTTGGGATTTGTTTGCAGCACAGGACACAAAATGTAATACAAAAGAAAAACTGTACACTCATGCCAAGGCCCTGACCTACAAGCATGTCACACATACTGTAAAGGGTTTACTACATATTTATTAAACAGTAAAAACAGAAGTGAAAACTCCGGGAAAAGCCTTACCTACCCTAATCTACTCTAACTACTCATTACCCACAACTGTCCCTAACTAACCTAAACTAAACTTACTTATCACATTTAACGAAACGTTCTACCCCCCCTCAACCCCATTATGAGACGGGACACATGGAGGACAACAGACACTAACCTAAACACATACTATCCTATACTAAACAAATATATTTTTTTTTGGTATTTTTTGTTAAATTTTTTCTTCTTTTTTATTTTAAACACACAAGAACCCCAACATTGCCAAACACCCACCCACCCACACACTCAAAAAGAAACAGTAGAAATATTCAGGACCCCCCACCCACTAACACTAACTAAACTAACATCCTATACTAACCTAATACTAAGCACCCTAAACCCACAAAGTATAAGAATCAGGAAAGAGGAGGGAGGGGAGGGAATCATGTCCGTCAACACTGCTATAGGTTGGCCCTCTGGAGGGTCCTCTTGATTGACCGCACCCGCTGGTTGACATGTCGTACCTCCTGCTGCAGTCGACTCATCTTACACAGGACACGGTCCAATTTACGCTGCATCTGTACAAAAGCAGCAGGGTCAATGGTTGCAGCTTGGGTGGTCTGGGTGCCAGCCGAGGAAGTGTGGGGCTGTGTAGTGTCCATGGCTGTGGGCTGCCCTGCAGGTGGTGCTATGCTTGGGCCTGGAGCACTTGCTGAGGTCGTTTCCGCAACAGTCCCAGCTGCTGGTGGTGCCACCTGGGTGGTAGTGGTGGTGGTGTTGGTGGTGGCTTTGGTGAGCAAAGAAGGGCCGCCTTGTGGAAATGCCCTCCAGGCTCCGGAGGCCCTTTCGTGCCGGTATCTGCGGGCCATTTTTCGGTACCCAGACTCTACTTGAAGTATGTGCTGATACCTCATTGCCTGCCGTTGAAACTCCCTGATCTGGATGGGTGTCATATTTGCAGCTGTGAAGACAAATTAGAAAGAACATTAGGAACTGCATTGTGTGAAATGGCACAAGAAGTAAATCAGACAATACATCAATTGTACTTGTAACAGCTCATATCATCACACAGATCATTGATTGTCCCTGAGGAAGTACATGGCAAGCCAGCCTACAAAGGTTCTATCACACATAGCACATCCAAACCCTACAAGATTGGTAACAACTGGCATGATTTTGGCATCTATGTTCTGCCAGTTGTCAGCTAACAATCATGCAGCACATCCTCCGCCAATGCCATGACTACAAATGTCATTGTACGGGTACAGCATGATCTGCAAGTTGTAAATGGACTTGCTAGTATAGTACTCATGTGGGAAACATGAGTGTGTATACTAGGTTCAGACAAAAGATTTACTGATTTACATGTCTGTGTACCAAACTTGTATCATCAGTCCTAGGTACACTATTCACAAACCCATGCCTGTGTTTGAGGGTGGGGGGGTGGACTAACAACGAACAATTTCAAACAACCAGGACACCAGGAAGCTTAGGAAAGCTGGACATGTGTTTGGCTCAACACACACACCACAGGTAAGCAGTATCTCCAAATAGGAGACAGCAAACCCTTGACCAATCCCAGCGCCACACACGTCTGGAAATGCAGACCTTTGTCCACATCATTTACTACCAGTAAGCCATGACTTACAACAAACACAGAGATGCAAGAACACCCCTGGCCATGAGTTGCATACACACCTAGGCAATTGCACTCAAGTGCCACATACTCATAGCACTACATGTGGAGCTACATGCTGCTAGGAAGTTCAACCTACAGTTTAATCAGTACATTAGTGAATTGGGAAGCAGAAGTCTGTGGGTAAGCATTTTGCAGCCCCATTGTGGGAGAATTTGGGTCTGACTGGCTGACTAAATCACAAATTAGGTCCAGTGCGACTCTTTTTGATACAAGTGTTATCCACATGACTCATCCCTATTCACATTGCGGGGCCTACAGGACTGACCTAGAATCCCTAAATAAGACAATAGGATAAGGATTGGCCAACTCAAAGATGGTGATAAAATGAAATTCCACTCTTGGAACAAAACAAAAGATTGGCCAGCGCATCACACCTTGCTATGTGTTCAACACACAGGAGTCCATCACACATCACCAGCAAACACAACACATAACAGACATATCAACACTTACTGGAGTTGTCTGGGTCCTTGAATCTAGCCACCTCGCCAACAGTGTAGGGTGCCGGTCCACCTGTAAGGCATAGAAGGGAGAAATGTGATAAATTTCTGAGCACTGTGCAACAATTCCAAAGACAAACACTATGTGTAAGATTACATAAGTAAGTAAAGCCACTCAGACATGATCATACTGCATCCGATATAGCTAGCTTAACATGTACATACCTTGGGTCTCCAGTGAGTGTTACATAAATATCTGCACACATGCAGTGGCCCTAACTATCATGTGGTGGCAAACATGCTCCTTCATTAGTGAGCAGACATGATAATGGAGTGTATTTGTCTCATCATGTGTATCCAAGAGAGACATCCAAAGCCACTTTCCGTGAGGACTGCATTACCAGTCAACCAGCCAATGTGACCATGGAAAATTTATGACACACAGGTACAATGTACAGAGGGGCAGGGACAGTTGTTAGCCCTCATGTTGTTACAGTTTCTTCATTTGATGTGGCCCAGCTATGATGAGTTGCACCAACCATAGAGATATGAACCCATGTGCATACCTTTGGCCAGCCATCCCTATACGAAAGGTGGAACAACAAACTCCAAATACCATTCTAAGATGTTAGCTGAGCGCAGCTAGAACTTGTTCCCTATGTGTCCAAATCCAGATCTGACATGTATCCAAAATGAAGGAGGGCCACAATAATCCCTAAGATTTTTGGAATTTCTGTGATCGGTTTCCTTACACACTCACCAGACACACATTAGACATATGTTTGGCCCACATTGCTATCATCAATTGACGTGAAGCCTGCACTCATTTTCAGCCTCATGTAGTTTTTCAAAAGTCAGTCTAGCTGTTGCGTCAACAAATGTTGGTAATGAATTGGAAATTTCTATACCTCAGAGGCAAATGTGACCTATACCTATACATAATTGGCTCCTGATTTGTGTTGCTGTTTGACACAAAGGCGGCACTAACTTACAAAATGCAAAAGTATTCAGTAAGTTTGCAGAGCTCTTGCTTCCTAACAGCTAGCAATTGTGGTCCTTCACAAAGTAGATATATGACCCTGTATGTTTCAGAAGCATTCCACACACTCAACAACATTGCCGGCAGATAATGTACAAATCATCTGATGTCACTGCAGAGCATTTAATCTTGCACATTTACATGATTTGTACTCACCAACAGGGCCACCAATCACAATCCCCAGGTCGTCTAGCAGATCTTGCTCCCTGGAGATAAGGTCAGCCCAGCGGTGCTTCAGCTGATGGTCATTCCTTGGTGTCCGATAAATGTGTTGCAGGTGATGCAAGACCTTTGCTCACCGGAGCCTCTGTGCCTCAGTGTGATACCCCTGTATCACCCGCCCACCTGCCTCAATCATAAGGGGAAGGAAATGGCACACCAACCATATAAAACCACCCAACTCCTCCTCACCCATCTTGCCAAGACGAGGCCTACCCAACATCTTAGCAGCAAAAGATAAATAGGGGATAAAGGGGAACAAAGGAGAATAGGGAGAAAGTAGAATAGGAAAAACTTAAACTAAACAACTAACACAGCCCAACTAGCCCCAAACTTACACTACCCACAACAGACTCCCAACAAAACAAATACAATACTATACAACACAATTGTACACAAAAAACACTCAGACAGGATACAAAAACAATTTTTTATTCACAAAAAGACAATATATAGACCACACAGGAGACAAAAGCACAATTTGACCAGACAAAACTCTCAACACAACCACACAGTCAGGAAGTATCACAGACTGCAAAGTGAAAGTGAAAGTACACCTGCAGTATATAATCTGTAAACAGGATATCCTATTACATCACTTCCTGCCTAAAATGGCGGCCGTTTTTATTGTTATGCGTCAAAAAAAAATGACGCATACAGTCTGGCCGTCATTTTTTTCCACGCACAGGAGTAGAAATGAGCCCGCATCCATATGTTTGGAAATAGTTTTACACTTAACCAAATTTCTGAGATACAGTGTGGAAGAGGCAATGTTTTTTTTCAGGGTATTATGCGTCGTTTTCCGGGCATAAGCATAATTTTTTTACGCTTGTGTGTCATTTTTTGACGCCTGCGTCAAAATTTCAGGTAATTAACTGGGTTTGGGTCATTTTACCATTTTAATGTTATATCACATTTGTGACAAAACTGAGATAGGCTGATCACCCACTTGCACCCACTTTGGTCCTGACGGTGTATGGGCACATGTGAGACATCATACTACTGCGGACCATGCTCCGCTACTTCATTTACAGGATTTTGACTGACACACTAGATGGCCAAACGTGCGGCCTACATATCTGCATTGCACAAATTGGGCATGCTTGGAGTCAGGAGAGGATAGCAAGGTGACGCACATAAGTACAATACCTCAATGCCTATGGCTCAATGTGTGTGCATTGGCTACTAATGTAGTTGTTGACGCACTGTGTGCGCCTCACAAGATGCATCATTGCAAATATGCTTGTATGAATGTGAAGTCAATGTGTCCAACCCTCAGATGCAAATCAGTGTGGAAATGAGAGAGGACATGTGTTAGTCATACATGTAGCAACATCTGTTGTGTGCACTTCCTAGTTTTTGGGTAACGTAAACACCACAAATGACAAAGTATGCACCGGATAGATGGCAGACGCTTGTTCATGTTAATGGTCCAAAACTTGCCCATCACATGTCCTGGAAATTTGGATACTGCTTCCTAGGCACTTGTTGGTGAACCCACTGTGAGTCAGGCACATGTACAGACTAAGTGGGTACCGTGTTATTGACACGGAAAGCCAAATGTGAACCACAAATGTAATATCACGCCACAGTTGTGGTCATATGACTGAGCCACAACTCTCTTGTGGCAGTGGTGGACCAGCAGACAAAGCAGTATGTGACCACATATTTCCAGTGATCAATTGCACAGAGGTGTATGGTTCATGTGTGTGGTCCAATGTTGATCGTGTATATTTTTATGGGTCTATGTTGTCACAGTTACGTCCACGTCTCATCATGAGTCAGAGGCGGCTATTCCTGTATCTACTGAGTATCCTTCGGGAATCAATGGAAGTAAAGCCAATGAGGACATAAGAACCTACATGGGGATGGTCCCACCCTGTCACTGCAGGCGTGTTATGAGACTGTCAACAGGGCAACCTTGGTGTGCTGAGTGAGATCATATCTCAGGAGTCATGTTCCGGCAGGTGTCATTACAACATTTGTACACAGGTTGGCCTGTAAAGTTCCCACTGCATCTGGGAACATCATAGCATCTGTGTTCATTAATCTTGCAGCTATTCAGCACACACAGTCCATCAATATGTTGTGAGCAATGTGATTCCGCGTGTGAACTGCCAGGGTCCTAACATGTGTGGAATTTTCATGCACATTTTCTGACGTTGCTGGTTCTGCTGGAGGCACCATACACAATCCCTGCATATGGCCATTGTTCACTGTCACACTTTGTCGCTCATGCATACATGAGACCCAGACACGGGATAGGCCATGATTTAGGTATTTGGAGACAAGTTCCCAATTATGGTACGGTAAATAAGCAGATTATGCTAAGTAACTTATTTGACTATGCATTGAAGAACCACCTGACAAAATACCCCCGGAGGAATGTGAGGGTTGGGAAAGCAAGTATGATACATATGTAGCCACAAGGAACCTTTAGGGTAACGCACAGACAGGTGCCAGTCAGGCTGACAGGATGCAGGGTCAATCAGAATCCAGCAATTTCACAAGGTACATACTCAGTGGTCTGACTAAGACTGGTCGGAGGGAGAACAAGACAGTTGACATGGAAAACTGTGTTTGTCCTGTGTTTTGGAAGGTGACACATAAACTCAAGGGCTGTGTTACACAGCTTATTTGTCTAGCAATGCATAACAGTGTAATCGACAAAATGGCAGCTTCTATGCTGTTCCAAGCATCTACAAGGGCAGTGCATGTTCAAATGGCTGGTCTGCATGGAGGTGCTGTGCTGCATCAGTTTCTCACAAGTCCTGTAGGTGAGATTCTAGTTCAAATGGCCAATAGTACCTTTCACATGGGAAGCAAACTACAGGTGATAACAGGGCTTAGAGACTACAAGCCAGTGCATAATTTAACCTGACGTCTATGCAGACAGATGTACAATAACTATGGCATAACATACGAAAGGGTGAAGCACACTGGATTACTATTGTTAGTCTGTGTGTGTGTAGAGGAGGGAATATCTAGGTACACATATTACCATTGCAGGGACCTTTTAAGACAGGTGGGGTGAGACCAGGAGAATGAGTGTGTCGGAACTTAGGACATGGGCTGACATGTACATGGAATTTCATATGCGCAGTGCTTGTCATAGGTGTGGCACTTGTGCTGTCTCTGTTCTGCTTAGATGGAATTCTAGTCACAGATAGTCCTTTCAAAGATAGGTGCTGTACGACTTACTGCTGACAAGGGTCTGGTCATACATCGCTGTTACCAATGCAATAGCACATACACTGCCTCATGTATGAGGCTTTTTTTTTCATTATTGACTGATGGTGTCTTAGTTGTGTACCATATGTGGCGATGAACCATGTTGCCAACATGTATGTGTGAAATAGGTGTGGTCCTCTGCTATTGCCCTTCAAAGGGGAAATGTACAGGATATATGTCATTTACAGTGTGTGTGAATGTGACTGTTGTATAATACGCATCACAATTGCTTTGGACATTTCTGTGTCCTGATCGGTATGTGAGCAATGCTCCATGAGGCTACACTCTTATTCTTATAGTTAGAGATAAAGGTGAGCAAAAATGATTACCCAGACAATGATTGGTGATTATTATCGGTGTTTATTTACATATGTTGATACAGTGGTGATGGTGAGTTGTTTCAAAAGAAATTGTTCACAATATGTTGGCGCCCTCGCAATCCAGCAGCTGTGTTTTGTTGTTCCCCCTCATGTTGCAGGCCAGCATCCTCCTCTTCCTCCTCTTCAGGCATTTGTGGCTCTGGTTCTAATAGGAGAATGTTCCTTCGTACACAAATGTTGTGCAGGATGGCACATGTTAAAATGATCTTGCAGACCATTTCTGGTGAGTATAGGAGGCTACCACCAGTGATGTCAAGGCACCTGAATCTCGACTTGAGGATGCCAAAGGTCCTCTCGACTATGGTGCGTGTCCTCCTATGTGCAACATTGTAGGCACGCTCTGCTGCAGTGCTTGGGTTGCCAAATGGTGTCATAATCCATGGCTAGATCCCATACCCCTTATCAGCTGAAAGAGAAAATTATTGGGATCATGTTGATGTAGCTTGCCCCATTAATATCACCTTGCATGGCAATAGTTGTCTTGTGTTGTCTGTGACTCTTTTGTGTTATTGTGTTGATCCCTAGGCTTCTAGGATGTACCATCTGCATTGGGTTGTTTCCTTGGCTGAACGAGTGTTTGCCTGCTGACCGGTTGTCAGCAGTATGTTTTGGGATTTGCAGTACAGTGTGCATTCCCTAGCATTGTGACTTGTGATACAGGTGTTCCTGTGTCTTCAGTGTGCGTGAGATGATAGTTCCATACACAAATTCAATTTGACAGTGGTGGTAACACGTTAGCATCTATGTACCGTGGACATCTCATACTTTTAGACATATGCAATGGATTCATTTAAACATCTGTGAACCGCTTACATTTTGCAAGGTGACAATTAGCCAAACCTCTCCATACATTGTGATCATTGACGTCTTGACATTAGACTGCACACTAATTTCAGATGTGTGACAGGTTCACTGCAGACCTATCAAACATGTCTAGCAGTGTCACAACCTCAGTGTGTTCCTGTTCACATGTTGCTGTCGTGGTGTATGTGTTGTTTGTCCTAGAGGGTCGCTGTGCAGTGTGTATATAAGTGGGTCACTCCCAGGATACTTTGCCACAATATTGGTGATCAATCCTTGGTGATCCACAATGGCCTGCATATTGATGGAATGTGTGTGCTTCCTGTTGCGATATAGGTGTTCAGTTGCAGCAGGTGGCACAAGGCGTACATGTGTGCAGTCAATAGCACCCGTGTGGGAATCCATTAATGAGGTAAAACCCCTGTTTGGTCTCCTGCTGCTTCTGCTGTGTGTTTGGGAAGCAGATGTGGCGGGGTGTGAGTCTGATGATGGCATCCAGTACCTTGGGCAGGAAGGCAGAGAATGATGCTGTGATATCCCAGCAACCAGGGTGCCAATGGTTTGAAAGGAGCCACTTGTCAACATGTGTAGTACAGCTAGCAGCTTGGTTTCTGTTGGGATGGTGCGGGGTGTCAGCAAGGTGGGTGCCAACTGTGGCTCAATGTTGCGCAGCAGCTGCTGAATCGCTTGCCAGTTCTACCTGTACCTCTGGATGATGTCATGTTCCCTGAGGCCATAAAGGGCTGTCCTGGTGCGGAATATCCTCTCCTCTCCTGCCTTCTGCGTTGCCTTTGGGGTCCCTGCTGGTGTTGTGGTAGCTGCTGTTGTTGTTGCTGTGCTCTGCGTGCACGATGGATGAGAAGCACCTCCATGTCTTCCTTTTGCTGCTCTGCTGTTGCTTCTGTGTGTTCTGATTAAATACAGGTGTGTTTGCCCCATTTTAACGCCTGCCCTGACCCAGGCGTTAATTTTTACGCAAATCGGGCAGTGCGTAAATTTCCGCCTCTACCTCCCGGCCGTGCGTGATTTTTGCCTGGTAGCATAAATACAATGCACGGGCGTTTAAGTCATTTTTTTGACGGGAATGCCTACCTTGCATATGATTAACACAAGGCGGTTTCCCGCATCCAGACAATGACGCACATGGCGGGATTTTGACGTCCGCGGGCTCAGGTGTCAAAGTTTAAATATGGGGCAAGGTTTGCACCGAATGTGTGTCAAAATGTTTGAAACACATTCGACGCAGACGGAGTATAAATATGCCCCCAAGTGTCCTCTAGCCAAGGGCAGGGGACATTTGCACCATGAGGCCAGCAGATGTCCCTGTAGGCAATGGCATAGTGCACTTACAGCATGTGGCCAACAAGTGTCCTCTTAAACAATGGCATACACCATTTGGAAAACAGGTGTGTCATGGCACACTTACCCCATGTTGCCAACATTTGTCTTCAAAGAAATGATATGGGACACTTTCACCATGTGGCCAACGGGTGTTCCCTTAGCCAATGGCACTGCACACTTTTACCATGTTGCCACAGGTGTCCCCATAGCCACAGGCATGACACTCTTAAAACATGAGATCAACAGGTATCCCCGTAGCCAACTTCAGGGCACACGTGTACAATGTGGCAACAGTTGTCCCCGTAGCAAATGGCAGGACGCACTTGTACCATGTGGCCAACAGGTGTCCACTGACCCAGCAGCACGGTGCACTTGAACCATGTAGCCAAGAGGTGTCCCTGTAGTTAGTGGCAGGGTGCACTTTTACGATGTGGTCAAAAGGTGTCCCTGTGCTAAATGGCATGACGCACTTGCACCATGTGGCCAACAGGGATCTCCGTAGGAAATGGAAGGGTGTACTTGCATCATTTGGCAAACAGTTTTTACCTTGGCCAATGGAAGCATGAACTTGCACCAAGTGGCCAACAGGTGTCCCCATGGCCAATGGCACAGCGGACTTGCACCATGTGGCTAAGAGGTACCCCATTGCCACTGGTACATTGCACATTCACCATGTGGCCAACAGTGGTCCATGTCACCAAAGGAACAGCGTACTTGCACCATGTGGCTAAAATGTGTCCCTGTATCCAATGGCAGGGCACACTTGTACCATGTGGCCAACAGGTGTCCCCACAGCAAGTGGCAGGGTGCACGTGCACCTTGTAGCCAACAGGTGTCCCCATAGCCAATGGCAGGGCGCAATTGCACCATGTGGCCAACAGGTGTCCCTGTAGCTAGTTGTAGGGTGCACTTGCATCATGTGGCCAACAGGTGTCCCCGTAGACAATGGAATGGTGCACTTGCACCATGTGGCCAATAGGTGTGGCATGACGCAACTAAACCATGTGGTCAACAGTTGTCACTTGAGTCAAAGGCACAGAGCACTCACACCATGTGGCAACAGGTGTTCCCTTAGCCAATGGCACGTGCACTGACACCATGAGGCCAATAGGTATCCCCGTAGGCAATGGCAGGGCACACGTGCACCATGTGGTGAACAGGTGTTCACGTTGCAAATTGCACAGTGTACTTGAACCTTGCGGCTACTATGTGTCCCCATGGTCAATCGCACGGCACACTTGCACCATGTGGCATACAGGTGTCCATGTAGCCAGTGGCAGGGTGCACTTGCACCATGCGGCCAACAGTGGTCCCCGTAACAGTGGTTCCAGTAGCCAATGTGTGAGGAAGTAACCCTTTTAGCATGTTTACTCCAATATTTCTGACTGATACTGATGGTAACTGATCTTGACTGTGCTTTGGGCTCTGCTTAACAGGCCCTGGGCCAGTGCTCTGAATAAAAGGTACATGGTCAAATGATAATGTTTTAACTCCAATTGGTAATGGCACACCCTGTAACTTCCTAGTAGATAATAGAGGAAAGGGGATTCAAACTACCGATAAGTCCCTAGTATATAATACGTCAGGGAAGTTTAGAGGCCCAGTAGATTTCCTGCACTGAGTTTGCACTGCTGAGTGCCTGCTGTCATTGTTAAAGGCAGCCCTGCCTTGCAGACTGTCTTTAAAATGTAAAGTGCATGCAAATTCGACTTTGGAATTAAAGATGCTTCCAAACTATTAATCTACCTTATTTTTACATATGTCTCTTCCAAGGTCTCCCTTAGATGCCCCAAGAGTAGGGTGCCATGTAGATATAAGAAGGGACATTATAAAATATGTTTTATATGCCCTGGTGAGGGAAAAACTGTGGCTTTATTTTTCCCCATTGTAGATACTTAGGCCGGTATTTTTACTTTTTTAGAGCCGCATTTGCGTCATTTTTGGACGCAAAAGCAGCGCAAACTTACAAAATACAATTGTATTTTGTAAATTTGTGCCATTTTTGCGTCAAAAAAACAACGCCAATGCAGCGCTAAAAAAGTATAAATATGGGCCTTAGCTTCATAGGCTTGTGAAACATATTTCCATTTTAGCCTAAGTATGGCTAGGAAAAACATAAATATAAGTGGACTCAAATGAATGGCAATGATAAATGCAACATATGGTCATTGTTGAATTTATCATAACTTGTACAGAAAATAAGTTATAAGAGTTTATTTTCCGTAAGCCAAATTCCAGCCTCCTTGGGGTCTCCCCTGATTCAATCAATCAATCAATCAAATAAATTTCTTAAGTGCACTACTCACCCGTTAGGGTCTGAAGGCGCTGGGGGTGGGGGGGGAGTTACTGCTCGACCTGATTGGTCAGTGTAGGAGGCTGGCTCTCTATGTAGTGTGCAAAGCAGGGCACACTGTGCAGAGACTCCCGGCAACAACATGTTGGTTCACAGAGGTAACAACTAGTCCACCTAATGCTCTAATTTTATGGTACCTTGGTCGAGGAGTTAGGCTAATCTTGGAGAAGTGGAAAGCATTTGTTGTACTCACAGTATCAATAAATGAGGCCACACACTCAAAAGAATAACTCGAGACCAAATTACAAAAATAACGGACATTTTCATAAAATTTCAGATCATCTAAATCGGGTAAGTACTTTTTAAGTTATGAATTTTTGAAGCTTTAATAAAAATAGTCTTTTTGTGCGTTAATTACGCATCATAGGAATAAATAGAGAAATACATTAAAAATTCATATAAAATCAGGCAATGCATTTACCAATGTCTCCTTTTGCAGGTATGTCGAGGTCATCGGTGAGCACTAGGGACCAGCTGGAGAAGTTCGGTTGGCTCCCGGTTCCGGCAGGAGTAGCTGCAGAAAGTCGCTGGAACTGGTGCCAGGCCACAGCAGGGGACCACTTGGAAAAGCACTGCACAGGTGGAGTTAAAGGTAAGTCTAGTGGGTCCCCTTGGGGTGCTGAGGTTGCAAGGGATGGGGGGCTCTTAGGGCACAGCTGCATCTTTGGTGCAGGGCACAGGACAGCCAGATGCAGACCGAATCGGTGAGCCAGTAGTTGTGCCCAAAGGTGCCCCTGGAAGCAAGAGGTAGGTCTCTTTGAGGGTTGCTTGCAGGTCAGCAGGGGCACTCTGGTGGGAGGTCCTTGTGGTTTCTGAAGTCCTTTGACTGAGGCTTCCTCCTGAACCTATTTCAATCTGGAGTGGACTGTCCTTCTTGGTTTCCAACATGAGGTGGCCAGTAGGGCTATTGCACAGTTTGACCACTGAAGGGCTCAGTGCCACCAAACTTGGCACACTTTCAGGATTTGTCCTCATGGTCCATTGGGTGGATTTTGGTCTGGGTGCAATGTCCGGCGCCTTGGTCAGCGCTGGTCAGTGAAGTGGCCTTCACTTGGTCGTTGGTCTTGGGTTGCAGGAGAATGATGCCTTCACTCTCGAGCGAGATCTTTGGCGATTTTTTGAAGAGTGAAGATCCTTGGTCTTGGGTTGCAGGAGAATGATACCTTCACTATTGAGGGAGATCTTTGGCGATTTTTTGAAGAGTGAAGGTTCTTTGGGGGTGAGTAGAGTCCGTTTAATGTCCAAGCAACCCCTCAGTGGCAGTTGTCGAGTCCTGGGTGCAGCAGTCAGGGTTTGGCGTCTTTTCTTGTGCAGCAGGACTTCAGTTCTCGAGCCTTGGGTCTTCTTTGTTGAGGGTCTACTTTGTTGCTGATCTTCTTTTGTCCTTGGAATCAGATTTCTTGGTCTAGAGATGCCCACTAAATACTATATTTAGTGGGCATTTAGGGGAGTACCTAGTAGTGACCAATGGGTCATCTACCATAGGGTGGCTACACCCACTAAGTGACCACTTGTGGGCACAGGTCACTTCCCTACACCTGATTGGCTAATTTCCCTTTATGCAAGGTGGAAGAAAATGAAATGGAGGGGTCGCCCTGCATGCAGCACCTTAGGGGTGGTACAAGCTTGGGCTCACCACTTCTCCAGTCCTTGTGGTTTTCCAGCCATTATTCCTGCCAAAAGTGGGGTTTGCAATAGGGGCAGCCATCTGCTGCAAGCATTAGGCTTGGGGGTTGAGTTTCAAGGGTGGTAAGCCCTTTGAAGTTTGCTAGCAGGTCCGTGCACGTTCCTGAGGGAGAGAGTGTTTGCACCTCCTCCCAGGAAGGGCTTTGTTCTGGGACCCACAAAGTAGGATCTCTCACCTCAGGGTTCCAGAATCTTGTCTTATGGTGGCTAGGTGGTTGTGACTGGCCAGCAACCATGCCTGGGTGCTTAGCTTTTGCAGGGGACACTTCTAAGGTGACCCCTGGGTACATTTTGTAATTAATCCAATAGTAGTACCAGTTTGAATTTATCATTCTGAGTTGTTTGATACCAAACAACCCAGGGTTCAGAGTAGCCATCCTGTTGATGTGAAACACATATTAACCAGTGTCCAACACATATATTAAAATGGCTGCTCTGTTTACTTACTATGTCCCAGGTATGGCAAGGACATAGTAGGGGCATATTACTCATGCATCTGTGCCAACACATACAATATAGTGCACCCTGCCTTAGGGCTGGAAGGCTGCCAGAGAGGTGACTTACCTTTAGTGCAGGCAGTGTGTAGTGGACAGGGCACACAGAACGTGTGCCATGTTGAATTTGTCTTTTAGGATTGCATCAGAACACTCAGCCTGCAATGGCAGTGCTGGGCGCTTCTGTATGCAGGACCCTATAGGGTGGCACAATCGGTGCTGATGCCCTCAGGGGCCTACCCTTAGTACCCCATGCCTTGGGTACCTAAGTACCATTTACTAGGGACTTATAGTGGCAGCTAAAGGTGTGGCCATTGGTGCCAATGTATCACAACAGATTTAGGGAACGATATCTGGCCCCAGGGAACTTGGTTAGCAGGGGCCTTAAGCACTAACTACTTTGAAACTACATCAAATTCCAGGCAAAAAGTGGCTGCTAACCATGATAAAAGAGGGCTTTTCTCATACACTCATACTAATAGATATACTAAGGACTGGAAAGGGATTGATATTCTGAGACACACTGGAACACCAGACAGGGTGGAGCATGCAAGTGTCTATAGACCGGCACCCTCCTGGCTGGACCAAGCCTGGTGAAGAAGTGCAAGGGGAAAGAGCAATACTCCCCAGTGATACCCTTGGGCAACTAAGACTATTAGCAGCAAGGAAAACAAATTTGGTCAGCAGAATGTTAAAAGAGGTGTTATCTCTATTGAGAGCGACAATAATGGCCTGCTGACACGAACAAACTCCCAAGTTATTCCACTCTCACCTGGGTTTGGTTTTAAGGTTATCCAACAGAGCTGGACAGAGGCAAACAACATGTTCAAAAGATTCCTCACTGTGGCTGCAGCCCCTGCAGGTTGTTCCTTTTGTGGGTGGGTGCCATTTGGCGAGGTGTTTTAGGAACAGTCAAACCGTAAGCTTGAGCCATAAATCTTGCCTTCAGAGGGTTGGAGTACATGCAGGAAAGGTAAGATGAAGGAGGTTCTGGTTTGTAAGTAGTGCTAACCGCCCAGGCATGCTTACTCTTGGCTAGGGTGGCCCTATTGGATTGATCTGACCAGAGACTAACACATTTATTGATGCCCAATTTAAAAGCTGATTGGTTCAAGTTTGTAACCCAAAGATCATTCATATCCAGGAGACGCTAGCAGTCCTCAAAGAATTGATAAAAGTGCCCTGGGCCACATGTGTTGATTTCAGCCCATGATAAAGCCTCTGGGCTGCCACCCTTAGCAGCCCTTAATTTATGACACAGAAAGGCTTCAGCACTAACTGCCCACTGGTCAAGAAAGCCTAATTCCTGCCTAATCTGGGCAGCAGAGCAAGAACTTGGCAAGAGGACACATTTATATATCCTAATAATCAGTTTATTCAGCGTCCCTGTTTTTGTGAAGTAATATTTCACTGTCATAGGACAACAATAATAACGTTTTTGCTCTCATAACTTCTAGGAGAGGGAAAAGATTTGACCCCCACAGTGAGTTTGATACGTTAGATGCATTCACCTGGAGGGGCAGGGCCTTCATTTCAACTTCCTTCAATTGTCTTAGAAAAGAACCTCCTGCTTCGATATGGACCCCCAAATACTTGGCATTTCGTGATCCTGTTGCCGTTATAAAACCAGCCACCCCAGTATGATTTTCTACCAAATGTTACTACTTTTTCATGTACCATTCATTCATTCATTCACCATGAATCTTAGGGGAATGACTGTTAATGGCACTGAGGGATTGTGACAGGTCAGCAATGAACAGATGAAAGAGAAGAGCTCTAGTATGCAGCCATGCTTTACATCCAGCGTGGTGGGAATTCTTCTGGACACACAAGCACCATCACCAAATTTGATGCGGATCCAGGTATTGGTGTGCAGCTGAATTATGGGCTCCAAAATCTTTGGTGGGAACCCCATTTCATTAGTTTGGACAAAAGTACCCACCTTGGTATGAGATCAAACACCACCTTGAAGTCAACAAAACAGCAGTGCAGCAGGGAGTCCACAGACGTTGCTTTGTCCATTAAGCTATATATTGCTAACAAGTTGGATAATGCATCAGATTTTGCCATGAGGTCTGATTGGTTCTTTCGAATGAGCCTCTTTGACTCCACCCAAAGCTGTAGGTCCATAAGGAGTAATCTAGCATACAATTTTTCTTCAATATTTAGAAGGGCAATTAATCTGTAGTTTGTCCGATCTGGTTTAGAGCCCCCTTTATAGATTGGGTGTATTATTGCACCACGTCATGAACTCGTCAGGCAATAGTCAAAAAGCGAAGAGTGAAGATAGCCTACTGGCCCAGAAGGGAATGTCCTGTATGAAAAGGGCCTGAAGAAGGCCAATGGGCCTGGCTGGCCCCCTCCCTAAACCTTAAAAGGCCTCAGGGACCCCATCCCAGGGTCCAAATTCCATTACAAAAGGTAAGGGCCCTGTGAACTCTCATCCCAGAGCCTCATTAGGCCCTGGCCATCCCTTCTGCTGGGCTAAATTCAATGAAAAAAGGGGAGGGGCATCGTGACTCCTCGCTGAGCTTTATTAGGCTTCATGGACCCCATTCTCTGGGACCAAATGCAATTGAAAAAGGTCCAGGTCACCCCCTCCACTAGTGCCAAATTCAACAAAAAAAGGGGAGGGGCTGCAAAGCCCCCCTCCTCGAGCCTTCAAAGGCCCTGGGGACCCATCCTAAGGGCCGAATACAATTAAAAAAGAGAGAGGACCAAACCTTCTCAGGCCCGCGGACCCCATCCCCTGGGGCCTATCAAATTAATAGGTGGGTGCGCCCTGGGGCCAACACAGGGAACCCACTAACTAACACGGGGCTGCAGGGGGAGGCCCAGCTTCCCGCATGGTGTAAGAGCCGACATTGCTCCTGCCCAGAGGGAGCAGCTGCTATTTGCATGCTCTCTCGGGGACGGAGCAATGTGTTTTTTGAGGCAGGGAAACTGAACACAAGTCTGCTCCGAGTTGGTAGGAGCATTTTTAAATCTCCAGCCAGCTGGGAGCAGACTTCCATGTTTGTTCTCATTTGGCTGGAGATTAAAAAATGCTATGGCCAGATGGGAGCAAGCTTATGCTTCTCTGCCCGCCGTGGTGCAGGCAGTTAAACAAATGCTGTGTCCCAGTGGTAGGATGCCAGGACACAGTAATTGAGTTGCTTTGGGGGATTAGGTCCCCAGGGCCTTTTTAGGGCTCGGGAGGGGGGACACCCCCCTTGTGTTTTTTTTTACCTTGGCCTTGGGAGATTGGGCCCCCAGGATCTCCGAAAGGCACCACCAGGCCTATGTCTTTTCTTTTGCATTTTCTTAGGACTCAAGACTGAGTTCTGAGTCCTAAGATGGCTGCCACCACTTCCTGGTAGATGTGGTGGCAGCCAATCAGATCTCAAATGCAAAGAGAAAACAACAGAACATTGTTTTTTTGCCCACCATGTCACCCAGTTTGGACCTGCCCATATGCAAATCAGTCTTAGCCCTGCTCCCCATGGGAATAGTCTAGTCCGAACTGCCAGGCCAGATCTTCCCTGGACCAGAAACAAGCATCCTGGGACCAGTTTTGGGGTATCACCCCTCAACAGCAAGGCAAGCTTGAATCCAGTGGCACAATGAGCCCGGGACCCGTGTCTGGGCATACCGGGCGCACTTAGGGTGACAAATGCAAAAAGCCTGGCAGTTCAGCAGTTCTGGTAGTTCGAACTGGGTAGGAGGGTCAAGACTAATTTGCATATGACTGTGTCCAAACTGGGATGGCATGGCGAGCAAAAAAACTATGGAGATAGGCCCAGGTCTGTGACTGGGGCTGAATGTTTGACATTGTTCAGCATTCTGTCCATCATCTGTTCATTTTAAATTAGCCAATTGGATCTCAGCAGATCATCTGTCGGGTCCACGGATCCTCCATGGCGTGATATATACAAAGTTTTTTAACCTTAATTTCTCCAAAACTACAGAATAGATATACACCAAAACACAAAAAGTACTCCTTCTGGAATAATATCCCAAATTTGGTGTAAATGTGTTCAGTGGTTTGGGCTATAGCTGTGTCTAAAATACAGAGGTACAAAATAAACAGGGAAAATGCATTTTGGGTACTCCTACCCCTTTGTCTCGGCCCCCACTTGACAGAGCCCTCTGAAACTTTCCAATGCGCAGACTAGTCAAAAGGATAGTTTTGTGGAGCTTTGTCAAACGGTGCGACAAAAAAGGTATTTCCAATGGAAACACGATTCCAACTATATATATATATATATATATATATATATATATATATATATATATATATATTTACACTCCAGCAGGTCCACAGAAAAGGCGCGCTCTTAGCGTCGGTGCCAGAATCAGGGAAAGGACCTATTCCCAATAAATCTTCATGCCAGCTTAACATACAGGTTAAAGATGCTGCACTCACAAAATTCTGTGATTAATCTTCTTTTATTCAACAAGAAAAAAAACCACCAAATAACACCAACGCATTTTGACCTTCCCGGTCTTGATCCCGGGCATTGAGACTGATTTTAGTATCAAAACAAAATTCAAACCAAAATCTAAATTTTGCCCATCTCTCTCACCAGGAAACAAAATTGACATATTTCATGATTTGGTAGTGAGTGATTTAGAGAAATTACAATCTCCCCAGCAAAAAGATAAGGAAAATCTGACAAAGGAACAAAGACAGGCATTGAAAGGTTTAATGGACAATCAAACAATAGTGATTAAACCTGTGGACAAGAGGGGTAATACTGTAATTCAGAGCAAAGATGACTATGTAGAGGAAGCACTGAGACAATTGACTATGAATGTAAATTACTGTAAATTGACGCAAAATCCCATCAATGACCTAATATGGGATCTGAATGAAAGATTAGACAAATGGTACTCAGAAGGATTAATAAATTATGATGAGAAATTATATATGATGAACAATAATCCAATCATGCCAACAATATATTTCTTGCCTAAAATCCACAAAACCCTAGATAAACCTCCTGGTAGGCCCATCATATCAAGTTGTGGCTCGCTATATGAAGGTATTTCAAACTGTATAGATCACTATCTGGCCCCAATGGTAAAAGGTTTGAATTCATACATACAAGATGCTGGAGATTTCTTAAGAGCATTGGATGGTGTAGTATGGCAATCGGATTATTTGTTGGTTACAATAGATGTTGTGTCACTGTATACAACTATCTCACGTCAGGTGGGGTTAAATGCAGTAAAAAACTTCTTGGGCCAAAAAAGCATTCACTTTTTTAAACATTCTGAGATGCTATTAGAGATGATAAGAATATGTCTCAATAATAAAAAAAAAATGTTTAATCATCTGATATATAAACAAATCTGTGGTACAGCTCTGGGAATGACCTTCTCCCCGAGCTATGCGAATCTCACAATGGGGTGGTGGGAGAATTGTGTAGCTTGGGTTCAAGATAATGATAGATACATGGACAAGGTGATCATGTGGCTTCTTACATAGATGACCTGTTTTTGATCTGGCACGGAACTGTGAGAGAATTTGAGCAATTTTTTAACATACTAAATAACAACGATGTAGGACTACATTTCACATACAAATTAAGTGATAGCTTGATTGAATTTCTAGATGTACAAGTATACATTGCAGCAGGAGCATTACAAACCACATTATATAGGAAACCCACAGCAACTAATAGTATCTTACATGGTACCAGTTTTCACCCTAGGTCTTTGATTGGTAGTATCCCATATGGTGAATTTATTTGGATCAAAAGGAACTGTTCGGATGAACAGGACATGAACGAGGAATTCAGTGAGATCAGACAAAGGTTTATCAATAGGGGATACACTTTGAAATCAATCAAGCTGGGAGAAATGAAGGCAAGGAAAAAAACCAGTGCACAGGTATTGGCTAAGAAAATAAATGAATTAGAACAGTCAACACGAAAAAAGAATGAGATTAGACTAATTTTAGATTATAGTAAAGAAAGTCACCAAACAGCAAAAGTATTGAAAAAATACTGTCATCTAATTCAAAAAGATAATGATATTGGACATCGTGTCGGCACTTGTCCTTCATATCGGAAAGCACCATCTCTAAAAGACATGTTAGTTAAAAGTCATTTTGAGATGCCCAAAACCTGCAATTGGTTATCAAGGGGCAACAAGGGTTTTTTCAGCTGTAGGAAATGCAAAGCATGCAAAATTGGTTGTGACAAAAAGTCCGTAACAGATTTTAGAGGTAAAGAAATATTGATCAAAGAAAGAATTACATGTGAAACCTCCTTTGTTGTATATGTTTTGGAATGCCAATGTGGTTTAAAATATGTGGGCAGTACCATATGTCCCTTAAAAAAGCGCATTCTAGAACATATAAGGGCAGTACAAAATGAGGATACCGCATATGCTATAACGAAACACTTGAAAATTCACTCAGATCTAAATTGGATGTCCATGAAATATTAGGTATTGCAACAATACAAAAAAGTGAACGAGGGGGTGATAGGGTTCAGAAACTGAGACGTTTAGAATCCAAATTTATTATCAAATTAAAAACAAAGATGCCATATGGGATTAACTATGATGAGGAGCTGTATTGTCATTTATGATTTGTGATTGTATAATAGAATAAGAAGATATTACTGTCTCTGTATTAACCTAAAATAATCTGCAATAAATTTGATGTTGGTTAAAATAGGGATAATTATCCCTATGATGAATTAAGGCACACATAGGTTGTGTCTTTGATTAAATAACAATTAGAAAAGCGTAAGAAGTTACGGTTATGACAGTAGAATATTATTATTAAGAATATGCATAAACATAGTGGGGACTATAGAAGTTATGATCTTGTTTTTGGTTGTATTGCGATATTATATGGCTGTATTTATATTTTGGGTGCACATACATAAAACTACATATCCCAGAATGCCACATAAAGGCATGGCTTAGTGGAAGAGTATAAATAGTACATGGATTGGATTATTGCTTTACCGTGATCAAGACCGGGAAGGTCGAAACACGTTGGTGTTATTTGGTTGGGTTTTTTCTTGTTGAATAAAAAAAGATTAATCACAGAATTCTGTGAGTGCTGCATCTTTAACCTGTATGTTAAGCTGGCATGAAGATATATATATATATATATATATATATATATATATATATATATATATATATATATATATATATATATATATATATATATATATATATATATATATATGGTAGTAGCTTGAACAAAAGTTAGAGTGCACAGCCTGATACATAAATTTTTTAAAAATATTGATTCACAATCAGGAATAGGAAGGTATACAAATCTTTCAAATTTTGTGACTGTTGAGAAAGCATTCAAGCATTGGAAACATTCATGTTCCCAATAGCAGCTTACAGCAAAATGATTTGTATGAGGTAAAGTCTCATTAGCTATAATTTCAAGAATAGCCATACAAAATTATTGAGCATCATGTTGCTCATTTATAGAGAAGCGAACTGTTCCTAAACAAACATTAACAATATCTCTAATACCACTTGTAGATTGGCACAATTATTTCTCAGATTGAAATACGGCATAGAGATGAGTTACAGTCTTCTTTTACTAAAAGTTAATATAAAATCAGAGTGACAATCACATTACTATAGCTGTTAATACCATTTGTATTACTGAACTGAAAGCCTAAAATTTCAAGGTGGTGGTGTTTTAACTTTTCTTTTTTTTTAACGGTTTGTATTTTGTAAAGGCTGATTGGTTGTGAACCATTCTTTCCTTTTCATACATATTTTAGGTTTACATACCCCCAGATATATACCAAGAGAAGGAGTATATATTTTACCCAAACAATTTTATTTGCATACACATATAGGGGGTCATTCCAACCCTGGAGGTCGGTGATAAAGCGGCGGCCAACCCGCCAACAGGCAGGCGGTCAAAAAAATGTAATTCTGACCCTGGCGGGAACCGCCAACACAGGCCGCCACTTTAACACTCCGACCGCCACGGCGGGACAGACAAACAGCGCGGCGGTCACCGCCAACAGGCAGGCGGCAGACAATGTACCGCCCACCCTATCACAACTCACCAATCCGCCACCTTTTCCGGGGCGGGAGCCCCGCCGATAAAAACATGGCGGAAACAGACTACGAACGGGAAAACGCTCACCTCTACACACTCCACGAGGAAGGAGGACAGCATGTAACCCGAATTAAACATCCTACCAGCTATTGTCTACCTGCTCATCTACCAGGAGTACGAATGCCTGCGCAGACGACAACGGTGAGTACTGCACCTACGACACAGGGGAGGGAGGAGGAGGAAAGCTTACGGGCACACACATACGCCATACACCCACCCCCCCACCCCAAATACCTACACCCCAATGCAGAGCAACAAGTCAGAGTGACACCCCCCAAACCCACCGGAATAATGCAAAGACACAATTAAAATGATCTATAAAATATATGTATAATATAGCTCCATTGAAGTTATGGGAAATATGCAATATGAAAGATACAAAATAAGGAATGAACATAGTTAAAAATATATACATAGGCAATAAGTCCTGCCCATTCTGTCAAAGTTCCATAGTCCGTGGGCCAAAGTGCACAAACACATGGGCAAAGCCCACACAGGAGACCAGATACCATTGGAGAGAACACTGCTGGGGCATCAGATGATAAAACTACAGGCACCTCAGGGGGAAGGGAAGGGGGGGCACCTCAGCCACATGAGTCCACGACGCCAGATCCACGAGGTGCCTCCATGCCCACTGTCCCATCCTGGGGAGTGCAAAGCCACAGTCTCACAAGTCTCTACAGTGGGTGGCTTGCCCACTGTGCCATCCTGGGGAGTGCAAAGCGACAGTCTCTCAAGTCTCTACAGTGTGTGGCTTGCCCACTGTTTCATCCTGGGAAGTGCCAAGCCACAGTCCATCAGATGGATTACCGACTCCACTGTTAATGGAGGAGGCATGGTGCCCAGAGTGCTTCGTGAAGCCCTGCTCGACACAGAACCGGCACTGTCAATGGGCCAGCGGTGCTTGAGACGGCGTTGCCCAGCGGAGCGGTGCTTGACAGGAAGGGCCCAGCGGAGCGGTGCTTGAGACGGCGGTGGCCAGCGGAGCGGTGCTTGAGATGAAGGGCCCAGCGGAGCGGTGCTTGAGATGAAGGGCCCAGCGGAGCGGTGCTTGAGATGAAGGGCCCAGCGGAGCGGTGCTTGACAGGAAGGGCCCAGCGGAGCGGTGCTCGAGATGAAGGGCCCAGCGGAGCGGTGCTTGAGACGGCGGTGGCCAGCGGAGCGGTGCTTGAGATGAAGGGCCCAGTGGAGCGGGGCTTGACAGGAAGGGCCCAGCGGAGCGGTGCTTGACAGGAAGGGCCCAGCGGAGCGGTGCTTGACAGGAAGGGCCCAGCGGAGTGGTGCTTGAGATGAAGGGCCCAGCGGAGCGGTGCTTGACAGGAAGGGCCCAGCGGAGCGGTGCTTGACAGGAAGGGCACAGTGGAGCGGTTCTTGTCACGGCGGGGCCCTGTTCAGCGGTTCTTGTCACGGCGGGGCCCTGTTCAGCGGTGCTTCTCACGGCGGGGCCCTGTTCAGCGGTTCTTGTCACGGCGGGGCCCTGTTCAGCGGTGCTTCTCACTGCGGGGCCCTGTTCAGCGGTGCTTGTCCTGTGTTTCTAGGGAGCCAGACCTGGCCAAGACTTCCCGCTCAGTCGCCATCCGACCTTGCGGTCGCGGGGCCCTCCTGTGATGGAGTCCTGGGCCCGTGGGTGTCGTCCGTCACAACCGGAATGGGGCTGGTGGGGCCCTCCTGGGCAGCTCGCCTGCTGCCTGACTTCTCCGCCCTGCTGCCCTTGTCCTCCTTCGCTGAAGCTCTGTGGCCCTTGCTTCCCTTTGATGATGTGGCAGGTGACGGGGCAAGGCTACTGTCCTTGGTGGCAGCCGTCTCAGGCTTGTCGCGCCGGCCCTTAGTTTTTTTTGTCCTCTTCCCAGGGGGTGGGCTGGCTGTCCCCTTGCTGCTGGCCGATGTTCCTGCCCTAGGAGCTGGTGGACTCCAATAGCCCTGCACTATGGTCATAGTAGATGCAGGGCTGGTGGTGGCTGAGGTGCTTTTTTGACTCTTACCAGATGGAGGGGGTGGGTCAGTGATTGGAACGAGCTCAAGGTTGGAAAGGAAAAGCACTTTGGAAGGACAGGGACGGGTAGGTGTAGTGGGTATGGGAGTGGAGGAAGAGGATGTGGTTGTAGGAGAGTCAAGTGTGCTGTCTTTGGGTGCAGGTGCTTGTGACGGAGGCTGTCGTGAGGTGGATGGCTGTTGGGTGGGTGGCTGCCTGTGTTTGTGTGGTTTGGAAGAGGGGGTGACAGACACACTGGGAGAGGACACAGGGGTTGTGTAAATGGCAGTGGGGGTGGTGACTGCACGTGTGCGGACTGTAATGGAGGGTGTGCTGGTGATGGAAGTACTGGCTGATGGTGGTGTGCATGCAGGTGTGAGTGGTGATGTCACAGGGAGGGAGGAGGGAGATGAGGAGGTGGGGGACACAGAGGTGGTAGTGACTGTTGGCATGTCTGCATTTGGATGTTGCTTGGGTGAATGCTTGTGGGATCTGTGGTGCTTATGTCTGGATGAGCTGCCCTTGGGTGTAGAGGTGTGTGCAGGCTGGTCTGATGGTGTGGATGGGATAGGCAGAGGAACAGGAGACTGGGACTGGGTGGAGGGAGTCAGAAGAGGGAGACTGGAGACAGGAACAATGGCTGCTGTCAGTGCTGAGGCCAGAGCGTTGAACGATCGCTGATGGGCAGCCTGACCCGAATGAATGCCCTCCAGGTATGCATTGCTCCGATGCACCTCCCTTTCTACACCCTGGATGGCATTCAAAAGGGTAGACTGCCCAACAATGATGGTCCTGAGGAGGTCAATGACCTCCTCACTGAGGGCCGCAGGGGTAACTGGGGCAGGGCCTGAGGTGCCTGGGGCGAAGGAGATGCCCGCCTTCCTGGGCGAGCGGGCACGGAGCGAAGGCTGAGGGGCTGCTGGGAGGGCGGGGCTGGTGCGCTGGGTGGCGGCTGTACCTGTTGTGGCGGTGGGCACGGATGTTGCCGCCACCGCAAGGGAGCTCCCTTCCGAGGATGTGTCGGTGTCGCTGACGTCTCCACGGGTCCCCGTTGTGGAGCTCCACTCGCCCTCCGTCTCACTGGTGTACTCGGAGTCTGTTGCATGGCCCTCCGGGGCCATGTGAGATGCAGCTCCCTCGTGTGCCGATGCCACTTCTCCTCCGCCTGATGATGCTAATGCACACATGAACAGGAAGACAAAGAAAATGGGGGGGGGAGGGAGAAATGAAGACAGGTTGAGTGCATGCATTGGCAACACCGTTGTCGGAGAGGACAGACACAGAAGCCCCCTGCACTAGGCCGCGCAATCGGGGTACACTACTCAGTTATTGTGACTAGGCCTACAGGTCTATGGACGACAAATGCACACATGGGTGAGGCCGGACCATGGATAGCTGTACTTGGCACCCTACAGAGGTGGGGGGCGGGGGCACAGGGCCATGCCTAACGGAGGGGCCTAGCCTACAGAATGCACCCTGGCCTAGAGATAGCCACAGCCCTCCTCCCCCACCCAGACACCTTCCCTGCGCGCAAAGATAGCAGAATGTGCTGATACTCTCCCCCTTGTGTCTGCTGTGATGTCCTCACGCGCCCATCCAAATCGGGGTAGGCCACCGCCAGGATCCGGGACATCAGGGGGGTCAATTGGCGGCTGGCACCCCTCCTACGTTGGGAGGCCATCCCCAGTAGAGACTCGGCGGTCTTTCTGGTCCCGCGGCGGATGTCCTCCCACCTCTTTCGGCAGTGGGTGCCCCGTCTGTTGTGGACCCCCAGGGCCCGGACGTCCTTGGCGATGGTACGCCAAATGTCGATCTTCTGATGGGCGCTGACCTATGTGACATGTACAGGGTGGTAAATGAAATCTCATCACTTTTCTGCCTGGTCAATGTGAGTGGCCCCCCCCTCCCCAACCTTGCCATGTGGCACATGCTCTCCTCTTTCGTGTGTTGCACTCCTCATTCGCTCCCCTCCCCACCATCTTACATACACCCCACTCAACACAGTCATAGCCCATTCAACGTGCACCCTGTGAACTAACCTGTTGGTCTGGAGGACCGTAGAGTAGCGCATACTGGGGGAGGACCCATCAACAAGTTTCTCCAATTCTTCAGAAGTGAAGACAGGGGCCCTTTCCCCAGTCGCAGCAGCCATTGTATCTCCCAGACCGAGGTCACAGCAGCACTTGCAGTATCAGTCCTCTCCTGTGGATGATCAGGTCTCGAGTGATTAATCAGATAGAAAATGGCGGTCACGCACACGGCGGTGCGTACCGCCGCGGTGCGTACCGCGACCGCAGGCGCCCATCCTCATTGGCTACTGAAACCCATAGGTTGCAATGTTAACCAATGCGGCTTAGCACCGCGGTCTTCGACCGCCTACCGCCACGGTGTGCCACGCCAGCGCATTGACCTCACATCCCACTGTCACACTTCACAGGTCAGGCAGCCGCCATTTCAAGGGCCCACATGGCTGAATTTCTACTGCGTCACACAGGCTTAGGCCTTGCATTGCCACTCATACAAGCCTTTCAATGCATAGCGATTCGTGTACTGTGCAAGCTGTGTGAACGAACCTGTGGGTTGCTTGACTCTGTGCTCCATGTTGTCCTTCCTAGGCACCGTCCGCTGGGACTTGCGAGGAGAAGGATGAATCCTCCCGTGTACCGACCGCTGGTGGACCTGTCGACAATGGAAGAACGACATATCATACTTACATACAGGCTTGACAGAGCAACTATACATGAACTATGTGCCCAGCTGGAGCCAGACCTGATGTCCCCCATCCGCCAACCCACAGGGATTCCCCCTCTGGTGCAGGTTCTGTCAGTACTCCATTTTTTGGCAAGTGGATCTTTTCAGACAACAGTGGCCATATCATCTGGGATGTCTCAGCCTATGTTTTCTAAGGTTTTGTCCAGAGTGTTGTCTGCCCTGATGAAATACATGCGGAGCTACATTATTTTCCCTGAGGTGGGCGATTTGGCTACAGTGAAGGGTGATTTCTATGCCCTTGGACATATCCCCAACATCATTGATGCCATTGATGGGACCCATGTGGCTTTGGTTCCCCCCAAAGAAAGTGAGCAGGTGTACAGAAACAGAAAAAGTTATCATACGATGAATGTCCAGGTGGTCTGTTTGGCTGACCAGTACATCTCCCATGTAAATTCCAAGTTCCCTGGGTCAGTGCATGACGCGTATGTCATGCGAAATAGCAGCATCCCTTATGTGATGGAACAGCTACAGAGACACTGTGTGTGGCTAATTGGTGACTCTGGTTACCCCAACCTGTCGTGGCTACTGACCCCAGTGAGGAATCCCCGGACCAGGGCAGAGGAACAGTACAATGAGGCCCATGGGCGAACTAGGAGGATCATAGAAAGGACCTTCGGGGTCCTGAAGGCCAGGTTTAGGTGCCTGCATATGACAGGGGGATCCCTAATGTACTCACCAAAGAAGGTGTGCCATATCATCGTGGCCTGCTGTATGCTTCACAATCTTGCTTTGCGACGCCAGGTGCCTTTTCTGCAGGAGGATGGTCCAGATGGTGGTGTTGTAGCAGCTGTGGAGCCTGTGGAGAGTGAAGAGGAGGAAGACGACGGGGTCGACACGGACAACAGGGATACAGTCATACAACAATATTTTCAGTAGCACACAGGTAAGAATCACCCACGCCATTTTACATTTACTTAAGGCCTCATGCGTCTCCACTGTCTGTGTTTCCCCCCAGTTTCTGTTAACTGATTTGTGACTTTCCCTTCCCTTTTCAGAGCTGTATGACCCACTGCGTGACTTCTGCTTTGTTTGCCCATGGACTAAAGCTTATTGAAATTGGTATGTTGTCATCACAAAGTAACTGGACATTATTGCACCGTTATGTGTAATACATTTGTTAAGAATACAAGCAGACTCCTGGTATTTTAAGTGCAATAAGTGATTTATTTTAAGTGCTACATATAGGTACATGATTGTAAAACGGTGATGGGTGGGGGTGGAGTAATGTCCATGGCAGAGTCCAGTTCTCAGTCGCACAGGTGCATTGTCCATATGCCTGTGGAAGGATGGAGCAGGGGCAGTTAAAGGTTGGACAGGGTGACAATGTGGGACAGTGGGATGACATCAGGGGGTATCTAATGCTGGCGGGGGTCTTGCAATCCTACTCTGTCTTCTTGTGAGATCTCAGGTTCCGCTTGCGGGGTGGTTCTTCTTCTGCAGGAGGTGGGGTTCTGGTGGCCTGTCGTTGTGTGGGGGCCTCCTGTCCACTAGCGCCGGCGGAGGTGGTAGGCTGTTCCTGGCCTGGGCTAGTGACAGGGGCCCTTTGGGGTGCCGCATGGTCCCGCAATGTGGTGACTATCTGGTTAAGGGCCACGACGATGGTCCCCATTGCGGAACCGATGTTCCTCAGTTCCTCTCTGAACCCCATGTACCGTTCCTCCTGCAGTGCCTGGATCTCCTGGAACCTGGCCAGTACCGTCGCCATCGTCTCCTGGGAGTGGTGGTAAGCTCCCATGATGGAGGAGAGGGCCTCTTGAAGAGTCGGTTCCCTGGGTCTGTCCCCCCCCCCTTGGCGCACAGCAGCCCTCCCAGTTCCCCTGTGTTCCTGGGCCTCTGTCCCCTGGACGGTGTGCCCACTACCACTGCCCCCAGGTCCCTGTTGTTGTTGGGGTGGTGGGTCAACCTGGGTGCCCTGTAGTGGTGGACACACCGCTGATTGACGTGTCCTGGAGACAGAGGCATGGGCCCGCTGGGTGGGAGCTGTGCTGGTGTTCCCAGAGGGGGTTGGGTCTGGTGTAGCCTGTGGCTGTCTGTGGGGAACCAACTGTCCAGAGGTCCCCGATGGGCCGGGCTGGTCATCTGGGTCCAGGGAGACAGAGCTGCTGTCATTGCTGGGAGCCTCTTCTGGGGGTGGGATGGACATCTCTGTACCCTCCGTGGCGGTGTGGTGGCGTTCGGGTCCTGCAGGGGTATAAAGGTATGGTTATTGCTTCTGTGTGTGGCATTTCGTGTGATGGGTGGGTGTCTGTGTACCCAAGTGCAGGCATTCCCTTGTGGGGGCTTTTGTGAGGGTGGCTTGTGGGGGTGATGTGTGTGTGCAGTGGGCATGCTTTGGTGATGGGTGTCCATGCTTTGTGGTCGCATGCAGGGCTTGGTGTTGGGATGGGTGGGTTGTGATGGTGAGCCATTTGCAAGGAGTTGGTGTGATGGGGGTGGGGGTGAGGGTGGGGGTATGATTTGGCATGCAGGTGGGGTGGGAAGCAGTAGTGAAGATTTGACTTACCAGAGTCCATTCCTCCGCCTACTCCTGCGAGGCCCTCAGGATGCAGGATGTGCAAGACTTCCTCCTCCCATGCTGTAAATTCTGGGGGAGTAGGTGGGGGTCCGCCGCCAGTCTTCTGCACCGCAATGTTGTGCCTTGATACCATGGAACGCACCTTCCCCCGTAGGTCGTTCCAGCGCTTCCTTATGTCATCCCGATTGCGTGGATGCTGTCCCACCGCGTTGACCCTGTCCACTATCCTTTGCCATAGCTCCATCTTCCTGGCAATTGTGGTGTGCTGCACCTGTGCCCCGAAGAGCTGGGGCTCTACACGGACTATTTCCTCCACCATGACCCTGAGTTCTGCGTCAGTGAACCTGGGGTGTCTTTGGGGTGCCATGGGGTGGTGTGGATGAGGTGTGGGGTGGCGTTTGTGGTGATGAGTGTGGTGCGTGTGGTGGTGTGTGGTGTTTGGTGCGTGGATTCTGTGTGGGTGATGGTGTTGTGTGCCTCTGTGTTGTGGGATTGTCTATTCTGTGCTCTCTCTCTAGCCTTCGTCAATAATTTCGGGTCGTAGGGGTTTGTGGGTGATGTGGGTGTGTGTGTTATATTGTGTTGGGTGTGTGGGAGTGGTGTTAGTATGTGTATCAGGTGTGTGTGTTTCAAAATGACCAATGAGGCTGAGTTTTCTATGTGTGTGTGTATTTTGACCGCGGCGGTGTGTACCGCCAATGGAATACCGCGTTTGAAAGACCGCCGCGTGGATTCGTGTGTCGTGATAGTGTGGGCGTATTTCTGTTGGCGTGACGGTGGAGGTTTGGCCATCGCCATTTTTTCGCTGACCTTTGGTGTGGCGGACTTTTGTGGATGTCGGGTTTTTGGCGGTTTGCAAGTTGCGGGTCAGAATGACCGTGGCGGTTTACCGCGGCCGCAGCGGTGTTATGGCGGTCTTCTGACCGGCGGTAAGCGCCTTTGACCGCCGAGGTCAGAATGACCCCCATAGTCCTTTTGATTTTTTAACAATTGATAAAGCAAGATATGCCATACCATCTTTAAAAACAGTAAGGCCAATGTTAATTAATGGGTAATCCAAGCTTTATAATTGAGATTTATGTATTGTTATAGCATAAACTAAATAGAGGAAATTGTTCTCTTTGAATATATTAAATCTTTCCTTCAGTAAAAATCTTGCTGTTGCTCTTGAAATGTGGGTTGGTTCCTTAATATTGTCAAATTCAATTTCAGAATGAATGACACACATTTCTCCATAGCTAACAATTTTGTAGAAAAGGATTTAGTTATAGGAATATTTGCTCCATGAGTTAAGTTAAATGCGCACTTTTTTACCTTTCCATAGATAACATTTCCATATTTAAATCATGGAATTTTTTTTGCATCTGCATCAAACAATGGGTAGTATTTCCAAATAGGAGATAATGCATAACTTCTGCTGCAGTTTTCAAATGTGGCAATAAAGTAGATATACTTCTTGCTTGAAGCATATAGTTTGCCTTTTCAATTTCTAGCCTAAGATCCTTTAAGATCTTACCACACTCTTTTTCATTTGCTTGTCTCATATTTTGGGTAACTTTAGTATAAGAGACATGTAACCAGATGTTAAAATTACTTATACTTCCTAAGGAGTTTCTAGTTTCTTTTTCCATCAATGTTATAAAAAATGACCCCTCTTTAATTGGAGTAAATTGAAGTAGAATGCCAAAGATTATAACATGTTTCCCACCAAATAGATGATGATGAGATGTCCTCAGTAGTTGCCAAAATGTATGGCTTCTTTTTTAAAATACTGTTGCATACCACAGAACTCTGTAGAAACTTTTGCAGTAGTACAGCAGTACTATCGCATTTTTTTAAAGCATATACAGTACTGCAATTTTCTCATAATTTTCAATACTTATCACCACTATACTAAAGTGTTACTAATTAAAACTAAAACAGAAAACGTATTTATCTACTTATTCTTAAGGTGTAAGACAAACCACTGGCACAGTAGTGTAAAAACCAACATGGCTTCCTTAATGTTTTTGAAAAGAACACATTAGCCAATCAGATAATCCTTTGTCATCACTATGTACTGAGGTATTACAGTGGCCACAGATATCACTAAGCTAAAAATAACTTAACACATACTCTATTTACCTGCACTGTCCCCACAGAACCATCTGTGCCCCTTTATAATGTAATACTGCCATATTTCATAAAACGTCAGCTGGTGGTTTTAACACTACGTGAAATACAATAGTCTATGGAAAATGCATTAGATTTCAAGCCTATTTTGGGACCCCCCTTTTTTCTTTGCACCGTCTTGGTCAAACTCCGCAAAACTCAGTCTTCCGAAAATGAAACAGGGGCAGCAGGTCTGCAAAGTTTCATGTACTTTCATCAAACAGGTGCAAAGTTATTAAGGGACAGAAATCCTTTAAAAAAAACTGACTACAGAGTGGCTACCACCACTCTGTAACATATATATTTATATATATATGTATAAAATATAGTAAATTTACCTTAACAATGCTTACCTTGCATGGTAAAGGCATCTGCATGGTAAAGGGATTGTGGTAAAAGCATGCCTTGTATAATCATACAACCTTTTACAGTGAAAAAGTTTTAAGGAATTCCATCAAAGGTGTTTTGGGTAGCCAATGTTCCAGGAATAGTTCTGCACTACTGCCGTCCATTTTCTCAGCGATCACAGTTCAACCTCTATTTGCACTCAGAGAGATGCCACTGCAGCTTTCAGGTCTTTAACTTGTGTCTGCAAGTTTACAACTTAGGGCTCCAACACTGCAATCGTTCTTTCCATGTCCGCTATCCTTATGGCAAGTTTCCTGTGGTCCATCCTGAGCACCCAAACATCAACTGTGAATCCACTCACTTTTGCTTCCAGCATCCATCTCATGTTCGAAATTGCCCCCAGGATTTTACCAAATTGTTCAGCTTGGTTTTGCAGTGCAGTTTCAAAGTTTTTGAGTGAGAGTTCATTAGTTCCCTGCATCTGCTTCAGCTGCATTCCTTTCATGTTTGGGGCCTTCTCAGTGTTTGGTTTCACCCTCTCTGCAGTCCTGACAGCTGTAGGCCAGTTGAATGCTTTCGCCACCTTCTACTTCTGTGGGGCTAGTAAATCCCTGAGTTTTCCTTTTGTGCAAGCCAATACTGATGTATGGTTACCCTCATCAACTCACCAGGGAAGAGGCTAGGAGCCAGCAGTATATGTTTCTGGGCAGAAGCCCTCACACCTCTTCTCATTCCACCAAGTACAGTAACTCCTAAGGTCTTACACCACCAGTACTTCAGTGGGAGTCCAGACCTGTTCTTCAGAGTCCTAGCAGCACCTGCTGGGTGCTGCCTTCAGCAGATCATAGGACCTGGCTCCTTCCTCATAAGGGAGGTGGCCAGGGTCCCTTTTGCCCCACCACAAAAACTCTGGGCCTTATTTATACTTTTTGGTGCAAAACTGCACTAAGGCAGTTTTGCCCCAAAAAGTTTTGCACCGGCTGGGACCATATTTATGGAATGGTGCAAGCCGGTGCAAAGGGTAGGCTAGCTTAAAAAAAAATGATGTTAGGCAGTTTTGAGTCAAAATAAATGATTCTGACCAGATTAGCATAATTTTTTGACGCTAAGGGGCATATTTATACTCTGTTTGCACTGAATTAGCATCATTTTTTTTTACTCTAATTCAGTGCAAAACTAACTCCATATTTATACTTTGGTGCTAGACCCGTCTAGCGCCAAATTTATGGAGTTAAAGTCATTTTTTGGAAGTGGAAACCTACCTTGCCTTAATGAGATGCAAGGTAGGCGTTCCCGTGCAAAAAAATGACTCTATGGCCTAAACACCATGGGCCATATTTATACTCTGTTTGCGCCGGATTTGCGTCGTTTTTTTTTACGCAAATTCGACGCAAAATGAACTCCATATTTATACTCTGGCGTTAGACGCGTCTAGCGCCAAAGTTCATGGAGTTTGCGTCATTTTTTAGCGTGGACACCTACTTTGCGTTAATGATATGCAAGGTAGGCGTTCCCTTCTAAAAAATGACTCAGAGGCATGTGCGCCGTATTTACACTCCCGGTCAAAAATGACGCCCGGGAGTGGGTGGGTCAAAAAAAATGACGTCCAGCCGCTTTTGCGTAGTTTTTTAACGCCTGGTCAGGGCAGGTGTTAAGGGACCTGTGGGCTCGGAAGGAGCCCAGAGGTGCCCTCCCATGCCCCCAGGGACACCCCCTGCCACCCTTGCCCACCCCAGGAGGACGCCCAAGGATGGAGGGACCCATCCCAGGGAACTTAAGGTAAGTATATATATATTTTTTTTTTGTGGCATAGGGGGGCCTGATTTGTGCCCCCCTACATGCCACTATGCCCAATGACCATGCCCAGGGGACATAAGTCCCCTGGGCATGGCCATTGGGCAAGGGGGCATGACTCCTGTCTTTGCTAAGACAGGAGTCATTTCAATGGGGGTTGGGAGTCCAAAAAAATGTCGCAAATCGGGTTGAGGCGAAAATTTTGCCTCAGCCTGACTTGCCCCATTTTTTGACGCCCAAGCTCCATATTCCCCTATGCCGGCGCTGCCTGGTGTAAGTCATTTTTTTTTACGCACACCAGGCAGCTCCGCCGGCTAACGCCGGCTAACGTCATTGAATAAATACGGCGCCCGCATGGCGCTTCAGAATGGCGTTAGCTGGTGTTAGATTTTTTGACGCACAACTGCGTTGGCGCAGTTGTGCGTCGAAAAGTATAAATATGGCCCCATATTTATACTCCCATGTAAAAATGGTGCAAGGGAGGGAGGAGGGGTCAAAAAATGGGGCAAAGCTTGCTTTGCCCCATTTTTTAAGACCTGGGTCAGGGCAGGCGTTAGGGGACCTGTGGCCCTATTTCCATGGTGGAACACCATGGAATAAGCCCAGAGGTGCCCTCCCTAGGCCCTAGGGGCACCCCCACCCACACTAGAGGGACTGCGAGGATGGGGGACCCCATCCCAGGTAAGTACAGGTAAATGCATTTTATTTTTGAAAGTGCCATAGGGGGCCCTGAAATGGGCCCCCATACATGGCACAGGGTGCAATGGCCATGCCCAGGGGAACCCTGTCCTCTGTGCTGGCCATTGGGGTGGTGGGCATGACTCCTGCCTTTTCTAAGGCAGGAATCATGTGGCATGGTAGGTTTAGCACCATAAAATGACGCTAATCTGGTTAGAGTCTTTTTTTTTTACTCTAACCTGCCTAAAGCCATTTTTTGGTGCTAAACCCTCTTCTTCTATACTGCCAGCCCCACCCGACTAAAGTCATTTTGTAAAACTCTAGCCTACCCTTTGCACCGGCTTGCATGATTCCATAAATATGGTGCCCGGCTGGTGCACAGAAATGGTGCAAGCCGGTGCTAAACTTTTTGGTGCAAAACTGAGTTAGTGCAGTTTTGCAGCAAAAAGTATAAATAAGGGCCAATATTTTGTAAGTTTGCGCCACTTTTGCGTCATAAAATGACGTTAATGCGGTGCAAAAAAAGTTAAAATCAGGGCCTTGGTGCCAGATGGGTCTAGCACCAAAGTATAAATATGGAGTTAGATTTGCACCGAATTAGAGTTAAAAAAAAATGACGCTAATTCGGTGCAAACAGAGTATAAATATGCCCCTAAATATGGCGTTAAGGCCATAGAGTCATTTTTTGCACGGGAACGCCTACCTTGCATCTCATTAAGGCAAAGTAGGTCTCCACTTTAAAAAAATGACTTTAACTCCATAAATTTGGTGCTAGAGGGGTTTAAAAAAATGACTCTCATTCGGTGCAAACAGAGTATAAATATGCCCCTCTGTGAGCAAGGAAATATCAAAATGTGTGAATCTGGGGAGGACAACTCGATGCCTCATCACCTCCAGGCAGCCCAATCTTCAAGTGCATGTATCCAGTCTTTCATAAGCAGCGTGTTTGGCCTTCTGATCTACTGGCCTCGATGATAGGCTTTATCAGAGCCCCTTTCCACCATCACCTCTCCTCTTCAACAAGCCATGCTATTTTTTTCAGACACGCTCTCCTCAGGGGCCTGGGATACCTAATAATATTCACTGGGGGCTTAAACGCCCCAACCCGGCAGGTCTCCCTGCGGGCTTTCTCTTCAGCACAAAAAGCAATAGGAAGGCCACCCTTTGCTCCTCAGGCAGTGCTCATCTTAGGCTCAGTCTGTTCAGTGAGGACACCTGCAGCAACAGTTCAAGTGGGGAGGATAGGAGGAGGAGAGTGCACCTCAGAACTGTATGCAACTAGCTAGTTGGGCAGAAGGCAAGACCTCTGTGAGCTCCCCTGTGGGCTGCCATCTTGGCCTCTTATGAGCCACCGGGGTCTCTGATAGTCAGTGCCACCTGAGCCAAAAGCAGGACTCCAGATCCCATCCAGAGTTCCCACATAGCACTCAACAGCATCATGCAGTTGTGGGGCAAGAGGAGGGAGGCGATAACATCCCATGATTTTGGCTGGCTCACCAATATCAGCAATTGGAGCTCTTTGGCAATCCTCATCAGCTGCTTGAGCTTTTTTATAATTCACTAACTGATATAGTGGATCACATAGCTGCAGAAACTATCATATTATCAAAGAAACTGAAAAAGACAATCTTGTTTACATTATATCACTGCAAAATAAAGATTTGGTGAAGTTGAAGCTGTTAAAGGAATGTAAACTGGAGTAGTTTACGATAATTACTACTGTCTGTCTTCACAAAGTATTATCTCTTACCCTTTATGTTTGCCAAATGATCCAACCATGGTATGTTTTCTTAAGGCCATGATAATCTGTGTCCCTGAATTATTTATTATCTTTTTTTTGTGCTTAATAATGCTTTATTAAAGTAAAAAAATGCATACAGTAGTACAATAAGAAATATTTTAAAATGGCAGTACGTATCTCTGAGCAAAAGGAAAATTGTATTGAACTAGAGTTATACAGAGATAAATATTCCTACTGAAACATTGTATGGAATACTAGCATTTTTATTAAGTTGTAATAAAGAGAGAGACAAAGGAAAGGAGAAAAGAGAAGAAAAGAATATTAAACAATGCAAATTGAAAATCACATATTTGTGATATAGAAACCATTGAATCTATAGAGAAAATCAAGGAGGTTATAAATCTGTATTAGTAGTGGAATGAAAAGTCTTATGTTTCAAAAGAAAAGAAGGGAACGGAAGCCGTAGCTTGTCTCTTTTAATTATCAATTGAGTAGAGTTAGCATTTCCACGATCCATTATATGATTATAACAAATCAGATTCCACCAAGCAACTGCAGATATTTGTGTGGTATCTTTCTAATTGGAAGTTATAATTTTCAGTGCATTAGCAATAGGCAGGTCAACAAATTTACCAAGCATAATCTGGAACCGCCATATAGAAGAGGAACTACCCAAAAAATATGTAGGATATTAAAAGGAATATTGGTAGACAAAATCATATTAATTTTTCCCCAGACTTGTAACCAAAACGTTTTAACCAAAGGGCATTCAAAAGCATGTACATATAATGACTGCAACCCTTGACCCTTGGGTAGGTCGCTTCCCCACCGCTGCAGCTCTGCCTGCTTAGTCCTCAGCCACGTTTTCTTTTTCCCACCGCTGCCTCCCGTGCAGCCCCGCCCCCCTGCTCCCATTCATTGCCCTACCCTCCCGTCTCCCGCCTCCCAGCCGACCCCTCCTCCCCTCCTACCTTCTTATGGCGGACGCTGGGGCGCCAAAGGCGCGCCAAATGCAAGCCCGTCTGCGCCCGTCCGCGCCTGGACCGCACCCAGCACCAGAACCCCTGGCCCCCACCGCACACAAAGCACCCGACTGAGATACGACTCCGCCTCCCTCAACGCCTTCAACACCGGACGAACAGCCACCTGCTACCAAGGCAGCCCAAAGCGAACCCATGGACCCTTCACCTGTCAAGCCTGCAAATACACATGCCTCCGAACCTGCAGACCACCCACCAGCCCTCGCAACAACAACAACCACCTCAAGTGCATCCTCCTCAACACACGCTCCGTCCACAAGCTCGCCATCGAACTATGGGGCCTCCTGGACACAACAGCACCAGACGTCGCCTTCATCACAGAAACCTGGATGAACGCTTCCTCGGCCCCAGACATCGCCATAGCCATCCCCGACGGCTACAAGATCGCCCGGAAGGACCGCGTCAACCAAACCGGAGGAGGAATCGCCATCATCTACAGGAACACCATCAACATCACGTCCACCACCGAAGACACACCCCTCGCCGCCGAACACGTACACTTCCAGATTCACACCAACCCCAAAAGCACCCTCAGAGGAACACTCATCTACAGACCCCCGGTCCCACGCGCGCAATTCAGCGAAACCATCGCAGACTTCATCAGCCCGCACACCCTAGCCTCACCAGAATACATCCTCCTCGGGGACCTGAACTTCCACCTGGAGAAAAACAAGGACAACAACACCACCACCCTGCTCGACAACCTCGACAACCTCGAACTCAAGCAACTGGTGAGCACCCCCACCCACATCGCTGGCCACACACTCAACCCCATCTTCTCCACCAGCAACCACGTCTCCTTCAGCCACTCCTCCGAACTACACTGGACCGACCACAGATGAGTCCACCTCACCTTCAAACGGGAGACTCACCACCATCGCACACAACAAATCCCCCGCAGATGCTGGAGAAAAATCACCACAGACCAGCTCCTCTCAACACTGAACCAGAACCCACCAGCCAACATCACTGACGTCAACAACGCAGCCCACAGCCTCACACAGTGGATCACCAACTGTGCCGACAACCTCGCACCACTTAAAAAAAAAACAGACGGGACCAGCAACAGGAAAACCCCATGGTTCACGGACGCCCTCAAAGAATCTAAGACATCCTGCCGAACCCTCGAAAAAACCTGGCGCAACGAACGAACCACAGAAAACATGACAGTCCTCAAGATCGCCACCCGTGAACACCACCAGCTGATCCGCTCCACCAAAAGGACATCATTCAAAGAGCGACTAGACAACAACACCCACAACAACAAGGAACTCTTCAACATTGTCAAAGAGCTCTCCAACCCCAGCACCAGCTCCAACGACATCACACCGTCACAAGAACTCTGCAACTCCATTGCCACGTTCTTCCACCGAAAGATCGCAGATCTACATGACAGCTTCGGACCCCAGAACCCGCCTCCTACCACCGAACCAACAGCCCCCACCACTACCCTCAGCTCCTGGACCCCTATCAGCTCAGAAGAGACCAGAAGCATTATGAACAACATCCACTCCGGCTCCCCCTCGGACCCTTGCCCCCATCACATCTTCAACAAAGCCGACACCATCATCGCACCCCATCTCCGGAACATCATCAACAGCTCGTTCGCATCAGCCACCTTCCCCGAGAGCTGGAAACAGGCAGAAATCAACGCCCTCCTGAAAAAACCCACGGCAGACCCCAATGACCGGAAGAACTTCCGCCCCATCTCTCTTCTTCCCTTCCCGGCCAAGGTCATCGAGAAGACCGTCAATAAGCAGATGATCGCTTTCCTCGAGGCTAACAACTCGCTCGACCCATCCCAATCTAGATTTCGAGCCAACCACAGCACAGAAACCGCCCTCATCGCAGTCACCGACGACATCAGGACCCTGATGGACAACGGAGAAACAGCCACCCTCATCCTCCTGGACCTCTTGGCAACCTTCGATACCGTGTGCCATCACACCCTAATAACCCGCCTCTGCACCACTGGAATCCTAGGAAAGGCCCTGGACTGGGTCATCTCGTTCCTCTCCGACAGAACCCAGAGAGTCCACCTCCCTCCCTTCCGCTCAGAACCCACCGAGATCATCTGCGGCGTACCCCAAGGATCCTCGCTCAGCCCAACCCTCTTCAATATCTACATGAGCCCCCTCGCCGCCATCGCACGCAAACACAACATCAACATCATCTCCTACGCCAACGACTCCCAGCTGATACTCTCCCTCACCAAAGACCCAGCCACCGCCAAAACCAACCTACAGGAAGGAATGAAAGACGTCGCAGAATGGATGAAGCTCAGCCGCCTAAAACTTAACTCAGACAAGATGGAGGTCCTCATCCTCGGACAATCCCCATCTGCCTCGGACGACTCCTGGTGGCCCACGGCACTGGGCACCGCACCAACCCCCTTGGATCACGCACGCAACCTCGGGTTCATCCTGGACTCCCTCCTCACGATGACCAAGCAAGTCAACGCCGTCTCGTCATCATGCTTCAACACCCTACGCATGCTCCGGAAGATCTTCCGATGGATCCCCACTGAAACCAGAAAGAGGGTTACCCATGCCTTCGTCACAAGCCGACTGGACTACGGAAACACCCTATACGCAGGAACCACCGCCAAGCTTCAGAAACGACTACAACGCATACAGAACGCCTCCGCACGCCTCATCCTCGACATTCCTCACCACAGCCACATATCCGCCCACCTGAAACACCTGCACTGGCTCCCCATCAACAAGAGGATCACCTTCAGGCTCCTCACACAAAGCACTCCACGACATGGGCCCCGAATACCTCAACAGCCGCCTCTCGTTCTACACGCCCACCCGTCAGCTCCGCTCAGCCAGCCTCGCCCTCGCCACCGTCCCATGGATCCGCAGAACCACCGCCGGAGGAAGATCATTCTCCTACCTGGCAGCCAAAGCATGGAACTCCCTCCCCGCACACCTAAGAACTACCCAGGACCATCTCGCCTTCAGGAAACACCTTAAGACATGGCTCTTCAAGCAGCAGTAACACCCCCTCCAGCACCTTGAGACCCTCTCGGGTGAGTAGCGCACTCTATAAATGGACTGATTGATTGATTGATTGACTGTTTTCCATGGAACATGACCAGCATTTTATTATCTGCAATTAATTTGAATCTATAAAGATCAGTGGGCGGTATAATAAAGTCTATTATAAAAATAAAATGATGTTTGGGTTGTAGTTGCTGAGAGGGATGTTATGTAGAGTTTTAACCATATTTTCTCCATATATGTAAAGGAAACTCTTGTTCCCATGTTAATTCTTTTTTAATTTTTGGTCTCACAGTATATGTATTCATGAGAATTTTGTATATAAAGGATGCCTTTACTTGTGAGGAAAAGTTGTTGGATTGAGAGGAGGTCTGTGTAGGGGAAAGTGAAACTGAAGATTGAGATAAACTTTTATGGAGAATGTTTTTAAAGTATTGATACTGAGCAGCATAGTGAGAGGAAATGTGAAATTTTTGTTGAATATTGAGGATCAAGCAGATCTTTATTTGAAATTAAATGATCCAAGGTTACAATACCTTTATGTATCCTTTCTTTCCAGACGAGAACCCTATTATTTAATTTGATATCTTCACTATACCATATAGGAGTTTGCTTAAGATTCTCCTGTGGAGATTGGGAACCAATGAGTAATGGTACAGAAATAGAAATAGAATTGTTGAATTTTGGAGGAAGGAAGGATTTAGGGATTATTGAAAAATTGATTGCATCTCTGAAAGTGAATGGTGTGATTTGTGAATATTCTAATTGGTTCTATAAGGTGACGTGGCCCTGGGGGGTGGAAGGAAGGGACATCCAGATTTGTTTCAAGATAAAACCAGAATGATATAATTTAAGGCATTGAAAATTGACTTCTAGTTTGGTTAATGATATACTCGATTTACGTTTATTCCATAAAACTTTAGTAAATAATACATTACAAGTTTTTTTAAAAAACAGAGTGAAGTTTAACTGGAAGTATAGACAAATTATAGACAACATCATTTTGATTGTAGCTAGTCTTCCCCATCAAGATAAATTAAAGGATGCCATATGTCAGACATTTTAAACATTAATTTCTTTAAGATTAATTTGGATAGTGTCTTTGATAGCGTTAGAGTAAAGGATGCCCAGGCATTTGATATATTTAGGGTTCCAGGTAAAGCCGGTTTCTTTAACCCCTTCGCTCCAGGCCTTTTCCCCCTCAGGTGCCAGGCCTTTTTTGGGCTATTTGGGGCAGTTCGCACTTAGGCCCTCATAACTTTTTCTCCACATAAGCTACGCACGTCAAATTTGTGTCCTTTTTCCCAACATCCAAGGGATTTTAGAGGTACGCAGAGTGTGTGGGTTCCCCTGATGGAGACCAAGAAATTAGCCAAAATAAAGCAAAATGTTTTTTTTCCAGGAACAGGCAGACTTGAATCAGAAAACCAAATTTTTCAAAACAATTTTGGCATTTTACTGGGATATACCCCATTTTTACTATTTTTTGTGCTTTTAGCCTCCTTCCAGTTAGTGACAGAAATGGGTGTGAAACCATTGCTGGATCCCGGAAAGCAAAACATCCCTGAAAAGTAGACAAAATTCTGAATTCAGAATTGGGCCATTTGTGTAGATCCTACAAGGTATTCCTACCGAAAATAACATCTGAAATAAAAAATATTGAGGTTGAGATGAAACAAACAGCAATTTTTCTCCATATTTTACTCTCTAACTTTTACCTGCGATGTCAGATTTTTGAAAGCAATATACCGTTACGTCTGCTGGAGTCTTCTAGTTGTGGGGATATATAGGGCTTGTAGGCTCATCAAGAACCCTAGGTAACCAGAGCCAATAAATGAGCTGCACGTTCCAATGGATTTTCATTGTATACCGGGTATACAGCAATTCATGTGCTGAAATATAAAGAGTGAAAAATAGGTATCAAGGAAACCTTTGTAATTCCAAAATGGTCACAAGATAAGGTGTTGTGAAGCAATGGTTATTTGCACATCTCTGAATTCCGGGGTGACCATACCAGCATGTGAAGTACAGGGCATTTCTCAAAAGCTGTCTTTTTTACACACTGTCTTACATTTGGAAGGAAAACATCTAGAGAAAGAAAAGGGGCAATAACACTTGTTTTGCTATTCTGTGTTCCCCCAAGTCCCCCGATAAAAATGGTACCTCACTTGCATGTGTAGGCCTAATGTCCGTGACAGGAAATGCAACATGGACACATCTTATTTTCCCTAAGAAAACAGAGCTGTTTTTTGCAAAGTGCCCAGCTGTGGATTTTGGCCTCTAGCTCAGCTGACACCTAGGGAAACCTACCAACCCTGTGCATTTTTTTAAACTAGACACGTAGGGGAATCTAAGATGGGGTGACTTGTGGGGCTCTCACAAGGTTCTGTTACCCAGAATCCTTTGCAAATCTCAAAATGTGGCCAAAAAAACACTTTTTCCTCACATTTCGGTGACAGAAAGTTCTGGAATCTGAGAGGAGCCACTAATTCCCTTCCACCCAGCATTCCCCCAAGTTTCCCAATAAAAATGGTACCTCACTTGTGTGGGTAGGACTAGTGCCTGCGATGGGAAATGCCCCAAAAACACAACGTGGAAACATCACATTTTCCCAAAGAAAACAGAGCTGTTTTTTGCAAAGTGCCTAGCTGTGGATTTTGGCCTGTAGCTCAGGCAGCACCCGGGGAAACCTACCAAACCTGTGCATTTTTAAAAAGTAGACACCTAGGGGAATGCAAGATGGGGTGACTTGTGGGGCTCTCGCAAGGTTCTGTTACTCAGAATTCTTTACAAACCTCAAAATATGGCCACAAAAACACTTTTTCCTCACATTTCGGTGACAGAAAGTTCTGGAATCTGAGAGAAGCCACAAAATTCCTTCCACCCAGCGCTCCCCCAAGTCTCCTGATAAAAATGGTACCTCACTTGTGAGGGTAGGTTTAGTGCCGCCGAAAGGAAATGCCCCAAAACACTATCTGGACACATCGAAATTATCAAATACAAAACTACCTGTTTTTGCAGGGGGCACTTGCGTTTTTGGTCCTGGGCTCAGCAACCATATAGGAAATCTACCAAACCCAAACATTTCTGAAAACTAGAGACCAGAGGGAGTCCAGGCAGGTGTGACTTCTGTGGATCTCCAAGTGTGTTCTTACCCAGAATCCTCAGCAAAGCTCAAATTTAACAAACAAATCAAATTTTTCCCACATTCCTGTGTGGGATCACCGCACCGGGACAAATTTCCTACCACCCAACGTTCCCCTCAGTCTCCCGGTAAAAATGATACCTCACTTGTGTAGGTGGGCCAAGTGTCTGTGACAGGGAAGAGCCAAAAACATGTTGAACTTGAGGGGCAACCAAAGCGGATCCAAAAGGTCAGTTTAAAAAAATATATTTTAGGCTGACAAGTGGGGCAGAATTTTTATTGGTATAGATGCAAAAATGCTGGGTGGTAGGAATTTTGTGGATTCCTGCAGATTCCGGAAGGTTACATCATAAAAATGTGGGGAAAATGTGTGATTTTCAGGTAAATTGGAGGTTTGCAGGGCATTGTGGGTAAGAAAATGGTGTGGAGTGCATGTGAAGCACACCACCCTGGACTCACCCAGATGTTTAGTTTTCAGATGTGGATTTTTCTACATTGCAGCGTCCCAAAGTCCAAAAAGTGCAGCCTTCACAATTCCAAGTTGGACGATTTTGAGAGTTAGCCAAGCTCTCATAGCTCAAATGTAAAACCAAAACCCCAAATAATCGAACGCCCTCTTGCTTGCCGTGGGATAACATGTGTTAGTGTGCAGGGGAGAGCTGAAAGACTGTTACCCCCTTCAGTGGGGATGGGGGCATAACCATGCCCATACTGGTTGGTAGCCACCAGCCCACTATTTTTTTTTTTTAATTCCCTGGCATCTAGTGGGTTTTCTGCACCCTCGCCCTCCACCCCCCCCGGGGAGTGGATCGGGGGTAATTGCCCCATCTGCCCACCGGTGGGAAGAACAACTTTGTCCCCATTTATTTGGAGTAGGGGTATGGCCATACCCCCACCCTCTTTTTTTGATGTCTGGTGGGGTTTCTGCCCCCCTGGGAGGCAGATGAGCCTTACAAAAATCGGCTGATCTGCCCCCAAGTGGGGCAGAAATGGCCTAAAATAAATTTGCGTGAAATTGGTGCAGAAAAAATAAAAATGGGCGTAGATTGGCCTAATAAAAATAGGCCAATCTGCCCCCAAGGAGGGCAAAAATGGCCTAAAAACTATTCCCCCCCCCCAGGAGAGTGACCCTTGCCTAAGGGATCGCTCCCCTTATCAATGTAAACAAAATAAATCTCTGGTGTCTAGTGGCTTCTGCCCCCTGGGGGCAAATCAACCTAATCAATATAGGCTGATCTGCCCCCAGCAGGGGCAGAAAAGGCCTAGTAAAGAAATTGCCCCCTGGGGAGCGACCCTTGCCTAAGGGGTCGCTCCCCTTATGCCAATTTCATTAAAAAAGAAAATTACCGGGTGTCTAGTGGCTTCTGCCCCCCCCCGGGGCAGATCCGTCTAATCAATATAGGCCGATCTACCCCCAGGGAGGACAGAATAGGCCTAATAAAATATTGCCCCCGTCGGGAGCGACCCTTGCCTAAGGGGTCGCTCCCCTCATTACACAAAACAAAAAAACAGAAAACAATCCCTGGTGGCTAGTGGATTCTGCCCCCGCGGGGGGCAAATCGGCCTAGTCAATATAGGCTGAAAACGCCTAATAATCATTTTTAACCCCCTGGGGAGTGGCCCTTTCCCCCTTATGTAGTAACACACACAAACAACAACAAAAACAACTTCCCTGGTACCTAGTGGGCATTTCAGCAGCCTGATTGTATCGCGATCAGGCTGCAGAAATGCTCAGAATGTCATCAAAAGAAAGGAAAAGCCTTTCCTTTCTTTTGATGTCTCTGACTGCCCCCTCCTCCCGAGCGCAATGGGAGGTGACCTCTGATGAGGTCATCACGCAATCGAGTGCTGACGTCATCAGACGTCACTGGGGGAAATCAGGGGGATCAGGGTGGAAGGGGAAGGGATTCCCCTTCCATCCCTGACAGGGGGTGTGGGTGGGAGGCCCGAGGGGGAGCGCTAACGCTCCCCCCATGGGCCGCGTGCAGGACGAGCTGTGATCATCCTCGGCATATAGCAACCGTTGCCGAGGGCGAGCCCATCTCGTCCAAGGCACCCAAGGGGTTAAACATGTTGGATAAAAAAATCAGCATTTAATGGTAAAACTGCTGATTTGTTTAGTTTAAGTTTTTATACTGAGACATTAGAGTACTCTTGTAGCAAATGAAAAACTTCAGGGATAGTATGTTTCGGGTTTGAGATAAAAAGCAAAATATCATCAGCATGGGCTGTGAATTTTAATCTCTAAATCATTATGTTTAAGAGACTGTTTACCGTTAACAAAAATAGATGTAGAGGGTGAGGAGTATAAAAGTCAGATACATTTGAGAATATGCAGACTAAAACCATGCCATTTTAATGCCCCAAACATGAAGTCACAACTAACTCAAGCACCTATAGGATCCTTAGACTTAGAAGCTAGATGGTCAATGTTAAGAAAAGTTCTATCCAATATGTATCGTCCCTTAACAAAACCTAATTGATGTATATCTATTAAGTCTGACATGGAATGTTTGCAAAGATTTTACAATCAATGTTTATAAGGGATATAGGTCTATAATTTCCACATTTTTATAAATCTTTTTTTAGGGATTAAGCATAACATAGCTTCAGAAAAAGTACCCTTTGCTTGATCTTGTGTTATGAAAAACTGAATAAGTAATAATAGCTTGGGAATTAAAACAGATGCAAATTTCGAGTTGAACTCAATTGAGAAACCATCAGGACCGGGGGCTTTTTTGCTTGGGAGTTTGGTGATGGCATTCTTGGTTTCTGCCGCTGATATCGAAGAGTCTAAAGAAGATAAATCCGCTCTATGAGCTACCGATTTAGGAATAGATTGAAAGTAAGTATCTAAGTCATTCATATTGGAAATGGTGTCTGGAGTATATATTGTGGTATAATAGTTGATGAAACATTCTAGGATTTTTTAATCCTGGTGTGTCTATTTCCATATTTGTCTGTAATGATGGTAATCTTAGATTTTTGTTTCTTAATCTTTAAATAATTTTCCAATAATCTGCTCGCCTTATTCTTGCCCCCATAAAATTTGGAATTAATTTTGAGTAGAGTACCACATGCACTTTCCCAATATTGCTTATTATATTGTAGTTTATCATCAATTAATCTGGATAAGGTATGTTGTTTATTGGAGGAAAATATTCATGCTCTGGACGTTTAATTTTTACAAGCAATTGAAAGGAAGCTTTAAGATTTGTTTTCTTTATGGTTGCAACATAATCTATAATAAAACCTCTAGCAGTAACTTTGAAACATCCCATATAAAGTTTAATCTGAGTCTCAGAGGGTAGATTATTCTGTAAACACTGTAAATTGATCAATAACTTATCCTGCAATAAGGTATTATTAAATCTCCAGCAATTTGCGAAGGAGGAATTGCTTGGGAAATCCAAATCAGCAATAACTTAGGAGTAATCAGATATAAGAATAGACCCAATCTCTGCATGTAAGATAGATTGAAGGATATTTTGTGTAACAAATTTGTAATCTATTCTGGAATGTGAGTGATGAACCGGAGAGTAAAATGTAAATTCTAATACATCTGGATGTGCGGTTCTCCATACATCATGTAATACTCTATTGGAAATTGATTGATGGAATGTTTTCTGCATTTTATTATGGGTATATTGAGTTTAAGAACAATGGTCAACAAAGGTGTCCAGTATTTGATTACAATCACCACCACCACAACATTGTCATATTTGCAAGATAGTAATAAAGAGGAAAAATTAACCCAAAATTGAGGTTCCACTTCCGTAGGACCATAAACATTGTATATGGAAAAAAGTGTGCCATTACTCTTATTAGTCAATAGAATCCATTTGCCTGCATCATCTTTAACCTCTTCCATGGCCTGTAATTGTAAGGATTTGTGAAACAGAATTATTATTATATAACTGCAGATAAACTAAAATCATGACCTACCCAATTCCAACCCAACATTTAAATTCCTGCTCCTTAAGATGTGTTTCCTGTATAAAAGCAATTTGACAATTTAGTTTGGAGAGATGTTGAAATACTCTCTGTTTCTTCACCGGATTGCATAAACCCTTAATATTCCACAAAATAATACGAAGACTGTTCATTTGTAAAACAATAAGAGACATTTAGACAACAGAACTACAAGTAAACCCAAAATGTAGACAACATAAGATTCATAGAATAAGATAGAATGGGAGCATATAGCTATATGTGGTTGCATGTTGGTACCAATATTGCATTATAGAATGAAAAAGAAAGTGAAAGAAGAGAGAGAGAATGAAGAAAAAAAGAAAATATAAGAAGGAAAAGTGAAAGAAGAGGTAACAATAATAGAGAAAGAGGAAGATGATGAAAAGCCAAAGAGCTTTATTCATAATTGTCTTGAAAAGAAGAGATGAATTTTTGATGGGAATAATGATGGAGCAAGAAAATTAGAGGCCAGCCAGCAACGATCCCCGAGGAAAATGAAATACTATGTAATATAAGGGAGGAAAAAGGATAGAACAAAGATATGTACTTAGAAAGTTAACAACTGACGTTTAGATTTACCAACATGAGAAAGAACATTGAATCTGTTGACATTACATGGGCACGAGAACATGGACACATTTGGAGAAAGGAACTTCTTATCTTGTTGGTTCAGCAAATTTGATACCTTTGATAGCAAAATAAGTTAAAGATCCCACACGAATCACTCAAGCATTGCCGAGTTCCAAAGCTTCTCCCTTGTGATTGTATATGAACTGTTTCAAATCCGAGGAGTTATCAAAAGTAGTTGTTCTGTTTTTAAAGGTAACTTTAAAAAGACAAGGGTGAATAAGACTGTATCTTGCATTCATAAATCTCAAGGCTGGTCTTAGGTCTACAAATTTCTTCCTCCTATTGGCTGTTGCCCTGGCTACATCATGACTGAAGAAAATCTTTTGGCCAGACCTTAGCATTTTCTTTTATGGTGCAACATATCTTTATTTCGTCTAAAAGCCATAAAAGCATTTGGAGAAAAATAGATACATGTGATCGTTAGTCTTCAGTCAGTCAGAAAAACTTTATTCGGCATATTGCCAGAAAAGTGCGCATGCATATATATATCACCATAAAAATACAATACTTATTACTTAATTCTAAAAATGAACTTCTTCAATCTGCTAATTTACAAAACTAAAACTCCAAACGTGTCCTTTAGCCCTTCTAAATCAGAAAATAATAGTTAATACTTGTAAAATCATATGCAACAATAAATCAGTATTTAAAATTACGTTAACAAATAGTCACATCATCTAATTCATATCGATTTCTAATAGCAATAGCTGATTTGATAAAACTTAAAATAGAACTACACATTTGTTTAGATGAAAGACTTTGAATACCATTCAGTCCTTCCTTATAAGAAAGAGTATGTAAGTTGCGCAAAATTGGTAGTATAAAAGTTTTCCTAGGAACTGAGTAAAGTGAACAAAATAGAATAAAGTGACAAGTACTTTGTTTCGAAAAGTTGTCGATCGTTAGTCTTAAAGAATAAGACTGGCTCAAAAAAAAAAAAAAAACAATCTAAAATATCATACAGTTAGTAGCTGTCCAGAGCCCTAAAACATTTGCAGGTTAATAAGTACATATGTGCATTAAATCTTAAGAGATAATACTGGATAAAATCACTATGAAATGTCACGTGGTTAATAACCTGTCGGCCTATGGCATTTTAACAAATCAATAGTCAACCAGACATCTTCACAAGGTTACAAGTCAATCAGATGTAGACTCTCTGGATCTTACTGCCCAAGCACTTTGAAGATACCTCACTACTGCGAACACTACCTTATCACTTGTGTCGCTTGTCAATATATGGAGAGATTAGAAGAAAAGTAGATATTTGTGATCGTTAGTCTTAAAAGAATAAGACTGACTTAATAAATAATCTAAAATATCACACAGTTAATAACTATCCAGAGTCCTAAAAGATTTGCAGATTAATAAGTACATATGTACATTAAGTCTTAATAGATAAAGATAAAACTGGTTAAAATCAATCTATAATGTCACACAATTAATAACCTGTCGGTCTATGGCATCTTAACAAATCAGTAGTCAACCAGACATCTTTACAGGGTTACAAATCAATCAGGTGTAAACTCTCTGGATCTTACTGCCCATGCACATTGAAGATACCTCACTACTGTGAACACTACCTTATCACTTGTGTTGCTTGTCAATATACAGAGAGATTCCCCATGGTACCTTATTCCAAGCAATCTGCATAGGGGAATAATCCACTTCATCCTAGGAATCAAATATCTAGGGCAAAAAGACAAATTGGGCCAAGGTCTCAAGTTGCGTTGGGCAGACATGACAGAAACCCGAAGTGCAATCGGCCTTGTTCCACACCGAGGAGAAGGACTTCAGAGGTAGGATCCCTAGGATCCATAGCATTTGTTTGCGGTGTTTAGCAGCTCTTAAAACTGGCATCAAATCTGAGTACTGTAGAAAGAAGGCAATAATTCCTCTTGGTTTAGATAAAGTAGGTGATTGAGATGATCCAATACGGTGAGCTTGCTGGATATTAAGGACAGTGGTATTCTCTAGATGAAATATGAATTTGCAAGAATTTTATCATATCCTGTCCCTCAGATCCTTCCGGAATGCCATGTATACGGAGGTTATTGCGCCTATTACGGTTTTCTAAATCTTCTGTTTTTTAAGTAGGATGAGATCCTTAGTCAAATTGTCGACTTTGACGGTAGTATCTTATCGCTAATCCTCTGTTCAACTTCAGTAAGTCTAGAGTCCAGGAGGGACCATTTCTCCTCAATTTGTTGTAGTGCAACATTCATTTACAATACAAAAGGTTTAATTAGCTTTAATTCATGCAGAATATCCTCTAATGTGAAAGGCAGAGGAGACTTAGTAGGGGAGAATGGGTCTTTTTTAACTCATTTAATACCCCAGAATCTTTACAGCTGTTAGTAGTGGAGACAGAGGAGAATGTATGATGGAACAACAATTGCCGGAACCACGCATTCCTGAACAATGTGGTCGGAACAACAACCGTGTTGATACCATGAATGCCTTTACCACGCATGCCTTTACAACAATTTTTCGTTGTAAAGGCATGCCAAGTAAAGGCATGTGTGGGAGTGGCATGCATGGTTCTAGCATGCGACCCCCCACCTGCCTTAAGGCCTAGAAGTACCCAACCCCTAATACTAAAACTACTCCGACATGCCCACCCCGAAAACAAAACTATCCCAGATAACTCCCACCCACCCTGAGCCCTAAACCGTTCCCGACCTTGCCCACCCGACCTATAAACAACAGATCCGCACCCCGCCGCTAAAAACAAAACTACCCAGATCCCCCACCCCCAAAAACAAAACCACCCGATCCCCCACCCCAAAAACCAAACTACCCCAACCCCCACCCCAAAACAAAAGTACCCCGACTCCCCACCCCCAAAAACTAAACCACCCCGATCCCCACCCCAAAAACCAAACTACCCCGATCCCCCACCCCCTAAAAACAAAAGTACCCCAATCCCCCACCCCTAAAAACCGCTCTACCCTGATCCCTTACCCCCAAAAACCAAACTACCCTGATCCCCCACCCCCAAAAACACACCTACCCCGGATACCTCCCACCGTGAGACCCAAACCCTTCCCCGACCTTCCCCACCCACCCTAAAAAACAACCCACCTCCAACTCACCCCCAAAAACCAAACTACCCCGATGCTCCCACTCTGCCCCTAAAAACCAAACTGCCCTGATCCCCCAACCCCAAAAACCAAACTACCCGATCCTCCAACCCCCAAAAACCAAACTACCCTGATGCCCCAACCTCACCCCAAAAACCAAACTAACCCGATCCCCCACCCCCAAAAACCAAACTACCCCAATCCCCCACCCCCAAAAACCAAATTACCCCACTGCCACCCCAAAAACAAAAGTACCCCAACCCCACCCCAAAACAAAAGTACCCTGACTCCCCACCCCCAAAAAACTAAACTACCCCGATACCCCACCCCCAAAAACCAAATTACCCCACCCCCAAAAACAACTGTACCCTGACCCCCCACCCCAAAACAAAACTACCCCAACCCCCCACCCCGCCCCTAAAAACAGAACTGCCCTGATCCCCCACCCCTAGAGAACATTGTGGTTTTTGAAGTATGTGGAACTTCCATCCTGATGATATTGTTAATAATTGATACAGTAATATAATGGATGCTCTTCTCCAAGGTGAAAAAATAAGTATATAGATATACTGATTTATGTATATATATATATATATATATATATATATATATATATATATATATATATATATATATATATATATATACGCAGCCAGTCGGAGCTATAAAAGGATAATACCAGAATACTCGAAATAAAGAAGAGGACCAGAGTAAGACCAACAACTACAGTATATATATATTGGACCAGAACGCCCAAGTTATTTTGTTAAAATTAACACCAAAAGCAACAGCAATTATCGACATCTATGTAGGTGATTTTAAATTCCTCCATTTGCTTAGGGTAATAGTCTTTTAATTGAAAAGTAAGAAGACCTCAGGTGTTGAAGAAACAAAAAACATTCAAAATGGCGGTCGTAATCCTTTGAGGAAGGGGGCAGTGGGCTTTAGGGGTCAAACTCTGTTAAAAACCAGATTTACAAGCATAAAAACTCACCACGCTGCTCCCTGCTGGATCACATGCCTTTGCCAAATGATTAATAGTCATCAGTTGTCACTGAATCGCTCCTCCATGGAAACATTTCCTCAGCGGCTCGGGAGAGACGTTATCAAGCGCCCATCTTGTTTGCTCCCACCCATGTTCTCTATTATCATTTTTAATAGCAGCTTAAGTGGTGGCATAGTGCCAGTTGTCTAGAAATCTGCAGTGGCTAAACCCCTCTTCAAGCAACCAATTGTTGAGGCCCATGTCCCTCCTCTCAGTTTTGGGAAAGGTTCAACAGAAAATAGTTTATAATAGCTGCACGAGTATGTTGAGGGAAATAAACTCCTAGATCTTCACAAAGTTGGCATCCGTCCTGGCCTGAGTAAGCCAGTTGTGGTCTTCATCCTGGAAAATCAGTGGATATCAGTGAGATCGGAGCTCTGGTCCTTTTAAAATCTTTGCAGCTTTCAGGCCCTAGATCACTCTTTTGCTGATCTCAAAATTCTGAGACAACGGTGCTTAGCCTCTCTTTGAGCTGACTAAAATCAGTTTTAGAAAATAGGAGTCAGTCTATGGACCTCCCCATTTGGCCGAACCTCACAATACTTAAGAAGAGCATACTGCCAGGATCAAATGTATCGCCCCTTCTTTTCAACATCTATATGCTTCCTTTGGCAGCCACCCTCCACAACATGGAAGTGGCCTATTAGAAGTACACCAATGAAACACAGTTTGTGTTCAGAAAGCTTGTGATAAACGCTAAGCTACATTTTTAGAAACTGATCTAAAGAAATGCCAGTGTTACAGTTACACTTCTTGGATGTAAAATTCACAGGAATCGAAATGTAGTCATTACTGAGAATTATCGAACAGTAACAGAGAAACTGTCTGGCCATGTGGATAGACGAATTAAACTTCCATTGTCTAAATGTTAAAAAACTTCTGTAGTTATTTGCAACCATTTTCATACCACATCCGAAGACATTTCTTGAGATTTCGTTCCTTCTTTTCTCATCTGGTATGGGCAGAAAAAAACACCACTTCTGCATTGGGATATAATGATTCTTTTTCCCTTTCAAAAGGGGTGGCCTTGAAGCCTCACATATGGGATTATTATTTAATGATGTTGCTCAGGCCCAGTATGGGACATTCTGGTATCACCCTGCAGGTCATGTGCCGGGTAAGGTGGTAGCGAAGTAGTAGTAGATCCCGGGCTCCCTACAAAACATATGGTTTTAAAGCACAAAAGACCTAGATTGGAAATCAGAGAGTGATGACTACAAGCTGGGTTTGCCATGAACTAGGCAGACTGATGGGTCACATGCTTCTCTACTCTTCAGTGATCCAGCTACTGCCCAATCCCTTAATCATGTTAACAACACAAAACCTGGTTTAGGGCTGAAATACACAGGCTGAGACAGCTATTTCTAGAAAGAAAGTTTCTGTCTTTAGATGATCACAAAGCTAAAGATGAAAATACAGCCTTATATATTTTTATATATTTTTGCTTGCGGCATGCTGTCTAAGCTGAACATTTGTTTCCTAGAATAAAAACCTTTAGCTAATGTCATCCAATCGATAGCCAGTAAATACTGGCTGTCAAGACTTTGAACATTTAAGGACATAGGTGTTCGTTAAAGCAAAGAGCTTAGGAAGTGGATACAGGGGAATATATTCCAGATGAATGTTGGTTACAGTGATGTGTCCCTAGAGAATATGGGCCTCATTACGACCCTGATGGTCTAATGACTGCCAAAGACCGTCCCCAATGAGGTGATCTGAGTGCCATATTATGACCGCTGTGGTAGCATTGCGGTCAGACCACCAGATTACAACTTCACGTCAGTCTGACAGTGCTGGCGGTCATAATCGGCTGCTGCTCTGGGGATTATGACCCCTTCTTCGCCAGTGGTTTCATGACAGTAGCACTGCCATGAAAAGGCTGGTGGAGACTAGGTGCAGGGGGCCCCCTGCTCTGCCCATACACATGGCATGGGCAGTGCAGGGACCCCACCTGGCCAGCCCCATCGCAATGTTCACTGTACTTGACAGACAGTGAACATTGCGAAGGGTGCTGGTGCACCCTACACACTACAGTATTGCCAACGGCTCTATTTACGAGCAATGTGGTAGGCCCTTTCCTACTGGGCAAGTAGGCAGAAACTGAACCCAGCAGGAAATTCATATTGGGCCCAGCGGCGAGGCTGCCACAATAGTGCCACCCTACCCATCGGGACTTCTGCGAACCGGCTTTTCCGTCCGCCAAAGTCATAATAAGCCCCTATGAGTCTATGAACTAGAGATACCATTTGATATACTTCAAAATCTTATTATACTGCATGACGGTTGCTCTCCATGAATTAGACCACCAAAGAAGCCCAAATTGATGTCAAGATAACAGCGCTGACTTTTTACGTAAAGCGTGGAGCAGTCCAAATCTGTTAAACTACTGGAATAAGGCGCTTGCTTAGGTACTGGAAAATAGTTGAGGAAGAAGTGCTTGCCACACCTTTGACAACATTACTTAAGTATGTTAGGAACTTTCGTAAAAGAGTAAGGACATTTCCTGTTTTAGCACTGTTGCTAGCTAAGCATAGAATTGCCTTGACAAGGATCAGAGGGCCTGTACCCCAGAAATAGGACTTGCTGGGGGACCTATCTATGCACAATGAACAAACAGAAACCTTTTCCCTAATATCGCCTGTCCAATGTCACCCAAAAGACATTTGGGATCCACTGCAAGCTTTCTTAGGTTCACATTCAGGGGATAAACACCAAACTAAAGATAGGGCTTTGATTCAACTTGGTGCGTACTGAATAGCAAAGTAAAACTATACCCACATGTCGCAAATCTAAACTGAAATCTCCTAGTGCGTTCCACATTGTTCAATGATTTAATATACCAGGAATGTCAGAAGGGCTCAATATTTCATCTCTGTTAATGCGGACTGTCTATATAACATGGTTATGAAAAATGATTAAAATAATTTTTAAAAAGCTGTGGCACTTGCAGCTTTCATCAACTTTGTTGATATGCTTCTCAACCTACTGAATCCACCAACTTACTTTTCTTACCTGGGGACCAGTAGAGGAAGGAGCAATAAATTAGCTCTTCGTTACAGTCCAAACAATGAGCTTATCAGGAAAGGTCTGATCTTGATAAATGTGGATCCTGTTCAGGGGGTCTGTAATTTCTCTGCTGATTTTGCAGGAGTTGGCGCCAAAAAACAAGTCAACAGCAGGTTCAAGAGATCGGGTACCAAACTCCTTTGAATCCCCAAAATAACTGAGGTATTACGTAGTTATGTTGGCATTGTGATATTCAGTTTTACTGCAGAGCTTATAAGCAGCATTAGTTAATATTGTCAATAGGAGAGGCAGACAGAGGGTTTTTATCACCAATCTGCCCCCCTCCCAGGTGAAAACAAAGCCCAGTAGACATCAAGGAATTTCCATTTTTGGGATGTGAGGGGCCCCTGAGCATGGGCCTGTGCTCCCCCTCACTCCCATGGACATTCAGACTTACTACCCTCTCCAGGCTATGAGGGTGTTTTCCTCCTATCTACCTCTCCACAGGGACAGAAAGCACACTAAACAGCATAGAAAAATATATGAATTAATAAAGGGTGTGGGGTTATATTATATATACTATATAATGTATATTATAAAATTCCAGCGTTCCAACATTTTTACTGATAAAGACGTTACCCTACTTGTATGGCAGGGCCTAGTGCATGCATGGAGCAAATCAAGGACCATGCCTTTGGCTGAGCCACGCCAGTGAGTTAGCATTTTATCAGGGGAAGTGCAGAACATTTGCTCACAGAAATTTTGTTTTTTCTGCCAAAGTTTTACGTTTGAAAGGCACTGTGGATAAGAACACTTCATGAGGTCTAGGCAAACTGGACTACTCTGGACTCTACTGGGTGTCTAGTTTGTACAAATGGCTGGGTTTGGTAGCTTTCCCTGGGTGGCAGCCGACCGAAATACTAAAGCTATCCATCACCAAACACACTGCAGCTATCCCATCACCAAAACAGGTCATTTGTTTGACAAGAAATACGGATGTCAGATGCTGATTGACACCAAGTGGGTTAGTGTTTTTTATAGCGAAGACGTGTGCGAATACAGACTTATATAACATTTGTTATTATGAATTGAATTGATCTCCATTATTGCCTTCCAAATGTAAGCCACTGTGCAAGAAAGGTTGCATTTTGCAAATTGCCGGCTGAATCACGTAATAATAATGGTAGCCCCGAATGTTGAGAACAGATTCGAGAAGATCCTCCCCTTTCCCCATGATACCCTGTGACATAGTCTTGCCTCTGCCTCGACCCTTACCATCACCAGGTTCATACCCCCACCAAGTCAACTGTCCTTCTTCCCCGTAGACAATGCTGGGGAGGCCGAAGAGGCTCCCTGAGCGGGTTCCACCCTGGGCGTCCCTGTTACCCACCACCCTTTGCCCATGTCCCTCTCTTTCAAATTGCATGCTTCCTCAATAATTTGCTTGTGCTATTCCCTCCCTCGTTATTCTACTTGCCATCAAATTTTCCCAATTCTTGTTTCCTTCCCCACCGATGACTCAAGAGGTCCATTCATTTTATACCCACAACGAAGGGGCACCTAGGACTAACTCACTTCATCTAATGCATGGAACTACTTTCTGTAGCTACATCCTCTTGGACTATTGCTTGAACTAAAGTGCTTTAGCATGTGGAATGTATGTCTCTACAACTTCATATGTTGTTGTTTGAATACCTTTTCGTATTTGTACATCCTTCCTTTCATTCACAGTGTTCATAAATGCCTGTTTGTAATTACCATACCTGCCTCAACGTAAGTAAAATCCCTATAAAAATGTCTTTAAAAAAATAAGGGTAACCCCAAATTCAGAGGTGTACAAATACCTACTCTTCCTAAACTCAGTATTGTGTGCACATTTAAAAAATACAGAGGTTTCTTTCATGCCCATTTTTTTTTAATCAGATTTCACCATATGAATTGCTACATGGTCGGTACTCAATGAAAAGGCACTGTAAGGTGCAGCTCAGTTGTGGGCCCTGGCTAGCTAACATTTCTGGAGAACCTACAAACGTATATATCCTTGAAACCAGAAGGGTCTGTCGGATGCACCAGTAGATTGATTTTATAAGTCTGTCATTGCGACAAGAAGTTAAAGCTGAAAACGTTGTCACAAATGGTTGTATTTTCCTACTCATTTTCATTATTTTTTATTTTAACCGTTAGTTCCTTTCAAAAAACCTTCGGGAATCTACACAAATGACCCTTTGCTAAATTGAGAATGTTGTCTATTTTCTGAAATGTATGGCTTTATGGGATCACTCATGTGTGTCACACCTGTTTCAACCACAAACTGCAAGTAGGTTGAAACTGCAAAAAAAAGGATAAATGAACTACTAGTTAGAAAAATACAAAATGTGGTGGAAAAGTGATTTTCTCTTACAACTCTGCTGCTTCCTGAAAAATGGGAAGGCAGTGATCTTAGCACAACCTTTTGTTGATGCCATTTTTAGGAGTAAAACATTTGCCTTCTTACATAGCTATTTTATCCTCGTATTTTGGCTATTTTCTGTCTCCAAGATGGGGGGGGGGGGGGGGGGGGTCGCACACATTTGGCCTAGATACTTTCTGTGGGAAAACATTATGAAGGCTGAAGCACAAACTGCCACATAAAAATGACTCATCACTGCGAGAGGAAAGAATAGAAAGCCCTAGCAGTCAAATAATTAATAGTATAAGACAGAAAATTCAGACTTGTGCATGCTCATAGATCTATGGTTGCCATCTTTGAATGGTTTGCAAATACTTTATTTTTTTAAGGTATGGAAATCCTCCACCAAAGATGGCTATCCGAAGCAGTGCGGACAAAGGATGTGGCATATTGCTAGCTGCATAAAGCAGTCAGTAGCAAGAAGGTAGGGGGTGCTGGGCCCAGGAAGAAGCAAACATTTTTTAAAAAGAGGGATTCATTAATCTCAGCTCTAAATGGGATTATTTGTTATTTTCTTGGGTGGCGGTGCAAATATGTAAAAGCAAAATACAGTCACTCACACCGCATGCATCCAATGAACTAAGGGAGCTGACCCACTATCCCATGCTGTAGGAAGAATCAAAATTTAAAAAAACATTACAATAGAACACTGGGCATGTAGGGTTCCCTGAAATTCTCTCTATAGATGTATGCATTTAAAAAAAAAAGAATTGGAACAAAAGTCGATAGCCATTGAACCTAAAAATGCTGTGGCATCTTTTTTTTTTTTATATAACATTTTATTTGCATTTAACCGACATCAAAAACAATATATGTGAGGCATAATAAGAGTGACTGTAAGTATATCAGTGACTGTACAATTATACAGGCACTAATGAAACAGAATATTTCAGGAAAAGGTGGATATTTAGGTATGTTACTACATACTCTTTTTTACTAGGATTTGAGTGTTCTAACCATCAGCCCAAATCTTGTAACGCTTATGAAAGATATCCCCTCGTTTCATATTTAGAATAATTATTTAAAGCAGGGGCTACTCTTCCATTAGGGCAGGGGAGCAGTGCCCTTCCCACCCGCCAGCAGTGGCAGCTGCAAAACCTTTAAAATAAAACAATAATCAACTTTATTATCGTTTTTCTTTTAAAGGGGCAGAGCCACAGGAGTGACGAGCAGTGAGGGGGAGTGCTCAGCACTCCCCCTCAGAGTGCATGTTTGTTTGGTCGGTCATCACAGCCTGGCCAATCACACATGCTCAGTAGGCTCTCTCCAGCCCAGCAACACAGTTGCCAGGCTGGAGAGAGTCTGCAGAGGCTCAATCCTAATGCTGCTCTGAGCAGCATCAGGATTGACCACATGGCAGGCTGGGAGCCTGTACCTGCAGCGATGGAGAAGGAGGAGAGGAGAGGCACGCAGGGTTAAGGTTAGCATTTTTTTTATTTTTATTATTTTTAATTTTATTTAAAATTCCCCCAAGACCCCTTGCCCCCCTACCCCCTGCCCAGCGAGTCGCCCAGTCTCTTCTGCTTGCCGGGAGCCGCTTCTGATTTAAAATGCACCTATCTTTCCTTATCCTCTTGTAAGGGTGGCGTAATAGCAGTCACCAGTATTCAGGAATATCCTAAGTCCCAAAAAGTAAGTATTTATTTACATAAAATGATTTTAACATGCCTCTTATAATTTATTTTAATACAATATAATAAGAGTTGTAGTTTCCATTTCATTTAAAAGTCAGTGCAGTGTAACAAACATATTATATTGATACATTTTCGTCTTTACTGCATTTATCAAATATTTTAATTTCATTTCAATTTTCTGATCACGTCATAATTCACCTGGATATTTAATTGAAACTAATTTCATTTAAATTACTACAGTACTGTGGAAACACATATTTTATATCGATCCTACAGTAAACATCACACCTACGAAACAAAACGAGAAAGCTGTATTCTTTTTTAGACAAAGGTAGATGAATCACAGAGAAGCGAGTAAAATACCCGTGTAGAAAAGATTAAAAAGGCATATTCATCAACTTCCTTTGCATGAAACATTTTTTCATTATTTGTATTCTGGCTGTAATTTACAAAATACAAGAACTTCTCATGCAGACTGGTTAATTAATGCACAAAGCAAAGCAAAATTACTAACAACTTTGCAGAGTCGTCATGGCCAGCCATGGAAGAGCATTCAGAGAGGGCTCTGCCGAGCAGTTAATCCTTCAGCTTCCTCGACAACCCATCGGAGAATGAGTGACACACCCACTGGTACCCTGAAGACAGTGGCACTTCAAGTACACCCTCACTCGCGAAAGAGCGCACTGGTGACCTGGACACTGTGAAAATGAACTTGACACTACTGAAACAAAAAACATGCAAATGACCCCAGAAAAAAATACTGAAGCCATCTGTGGAACCCATCAACCCTTGAAAACCGAACAAGGGCATTGAGGTCTGAGGTTGGCCTCCTTCCGCAGCACTTTAAGAAGGCTGTGAAAAGTGTTACTGAAGTGGAGGCTAGAATCTCCACAATGAAAGATGAAGTGCAGACTCTTCAGACTGAGGTTGTACACCTGAAAGAAAATCTAGCCACCTTGAAAAGAGAGCAGAAGATGTAGATGGTAGGACCCGCAGGAACAATCTCTGCTTTCTGGGGGTAGCAGAGAGACTTCAAGTCAAATCCTAATTGCCAAAACTCCTAAATGTCACATCATAATTTCTGCTCTTGCTTCGGAATCTAGAGGGCACACCACGGTCTGGGACCCAACTGTCAGGGTTGTCTCAGGTTAGACCTCACTGTGGACTCCTCAAAGATCAGCATCTTCCTGGACTACACAGCACATGTACAACAACAACAGGCAAAACTGTATAGGGGTTAAACAGAAACTGTAGTCAATGCAGTTTGTTTATGTGTTTTTTTATTGTGCTAAAATGAAAGAAATCCATAACAGCAAAGCAAATTTCTTTGAAAAAATGCGGGCAATTTGGGGCTGGCTGGGGATGTGAAACCTGAAAGAAAAGGCCCTATGGATCCTAAGACACCTTTTTCCCCACGAACAGAGAAATTGAGGGAATCAGCAACAAGGACTCAGATCCACCAAAATAAAGGTAGTGCAATGTGAAGAGCACGCACACATCAGGAGGCCAAGATAGCGGCAATTATAGACCACCAGCAACTAGAACTCTTCTTCCCTATGAGCTTCCTTCTGAACTCTGATCCTTAATGATAGCTCTTAGTTTAGAGAGGAGGCCTGTACAGGGCTAAAAACGACACCAACTAATGTTCTAATTTTTATAGTAGCTTGGTCGAGCAGTTAGGCCAATCTTGGAGAAATGCAAAGCATTTGTTGCAACTCACACACTCAAAGGGATAACTCAAGACCAATTCAGAAATTTTAAGACCATGATCATCAGAATTGGTTAAGTACTTTTTGAGGTATGAATTTTTGAAGTTTAATAAAAATAGTCTTTTTGTGTGTAATTACGCACCAAAAGAATCAATGGAGGATAACCTTTAAAGATGCATATAAAATCAGACAGTAGGTTTACTAACTTCTTCTTTTGCAGGTTAGTCGAGGCTGTCAGTGGGCACACTGTGGCAGCTGGTGAAGTGTAAGCGGCTCCAGGTTCAGACAGGAGCAGTGGAAAAAGGTCTCTGGAGCTGGTGAAGGGCCACTGCAGGGGACCACTTAGAAAAGCACTGCACAGGTAAGTTTAAAGGTGAATCATGGGGGCCCCTTGAAGTGTAGAGGTCACAAAAGGTGGGGGACCTTTGTGGCACAGCTGGTTCTTCAGTGCAGGGCACAGGGCGGCCGGGTACATCTCAAATCAGTGATTCAAGATCTGTGTGCAAGGATACCCTCAGAAGCAGGAGGTAAGTCGGTTCAAGGGTTGATTGGAGGACAATGGGGGCACTCTGTCCAGAGTTCCAGGTTTTTTCTGATATCCCTTGACTGGGGCTTTCTCCTGGTCCTTTTACAGTCCCTAGTGGGCTGTTTTTCGGGGACCAATACCCTGGGTGACAAATAACCAGGGTATTGGTGTGATTCAGCCGCTGGAGAGTGCACTGCCACCAAATGTGGCACCCTGGCAGGGTTAGTCTACAAAGTCTTTGGTGTGAAGTTTGGTCTAGCTGTTGCGTCTGGTTTCAGAGTTGGCATCTGGTCAATGAAGTGGCTTGTTGGTTTGTTGTAGATTTAGAGTGGTACCTCCACTCTGGAGGGAGTTCTCCTGCAATTTGTGAAGCCTAGAGGTCATCTGTTTTTTTTTAAAGAGTGTTTCCAGTTGTCCAGCAGTGACCAGTGGCGATTTTCAGGTCCTGGGTGCAGCAGGCAGGGTTTGGCACCTTTTCTTTGGTGCAGCAGGTCCACAGTTCTCATGCCTTGGATCTTCTTTGTGCTGGTCTCCTTCTGTCCATTGAATCTGAGTTCTTGGTCTAGGAATACCCTCTAATTACAGTATTGGTGGGCATTTTAGAGGGAACCTGGCAGTGGCCAATGGGCCATCTGCCTTACGTTGGCTACATCCACTACGCGACAACTTCCGGTGGGCAGAGATTACTTCCCTACACCTGATTGGTTGTTTTTTCCATCCAAGATGGAGGAAAATGAAATGGAGAGTCCACCTTGCACGCAACACTTTAGGGTTGGTACATGCTAGGTACGGCCATTCCCCCTGTCCTTTGTTGGAGTTTCCCACCATTGCTCCCGCCAAAAGTGGGGGTTTGCAATGGGGTAGCCATCTTCTGCTAGCAGCAGGCCCGGAGGTTGTGTTTTAAAGGCAGTAAGCAATTTGAAGCTCACCAACAGGGCAGTGCACATTCCTGGAGGAGGGGGTGTTAGCACCTTCACGCACAAAGGGCTTTGTTCTGCATACCAGAGGACAGAGGCCTTCAGCCCAGGGGTGCAGATTTGTGTTTGGAAGTGGCAGGCTGGTCAGGACCAGTCAGCAACCATGCCAGGATAGTTAGTTTTTGCAGGGGGCACCTCTAATGTGATCCTTGGGTACATTTTATAATAAATCCAATACTGGTAACAGTTTGAATTTATCATTCTGAGTTGTTTGATACCAAGCAACCCAGGGTTCAGAGTGGCCATCATGTAGCTGTGGAACTCGTATTGGCCAGTGTCCAGCACAAGTATTAAAATGGCTGCTCTGTTCACTCACTATGTCCCAGGTTTAGCAAGGACACAGTGTGGGGGCATATTTTGCTCATGCAGCTATGCCCTCACATACAGTATAGTGCACCCTGCCTTAGGGTTGAAAGGCCTGCCAGATTGGTGTCTTACCCATAGTGCATGCAGTGTGTAGTGGACAGGGCACACAGGCAATATGCCATGTCGGTTTTGTGCTTTTGGTTTGCATCAGAGCACTCAGCCTACAACGGTAGGACTGGGTGCATCTGGATGCATCGCCTTAGAGGGTGGCACAATCAGTGCTGCTGCCCTCAGGGACCTACCTTTAGTACCCCCTGACCTTCATGCAGCACACGGGTATAATGAGGGGTGAGACAGCCTCCACAAAGCATTACCCAAGACCTGCCCTTGCAGCATTTGTGTATTTATTATGTATATGTATATATATATATATATAACCTAGTGGCGGTCACCACTAGGTAGTTGTAGTTAGGACCATGTTTCCATTGAAAAAGTGTTTTTTGACTTGCCTATATATTTGGCACGTTTGACATATTTTCATGACATTTTTAAAAAAAGTGTGCCAGTGATTCCTGTTGTGCATGGGAAGTTTCGGGGTGAAACATCAAGCAGAGGCCGAGGAAAAGGAGGGGTCAAAAACGGGTTTCTCATGTTAATTTCCATAGGAGTTTTGAACACGACCACAGCCCAAACTGCTGGCCGGAATTACACCAAATATGACAGAAAGCTAGATTTTGATCCACAAATTGTGCTTTTGGTTATTTGTTGTTAATGCGCTCAGTAGTTTATGAGAAATTAAAGGGAAATAAATTTGTGTATCTGTGGCTGCGACAACTTTGCAGATAATGATGAGCTCATGCACAGAACTGCAGAGCTCTGATTGGCTGCCAAGATTTCAAACCAGGAAGTGCTGGCAGCCATCTTGGGACTCGGTTTCTGCAAAGTCCCAGGAAAAAAATTAGAGAAAAAAAGGAAAAGGGCCAGGGTAGGCACTCCCTGACCCCTTAGCTCTGTTGCTGGGGTTCCATAGGGACCCCACAATGGTAAAAATGCACTCTGTTTATTTAATTTTTTGTCGCAAATTTGCAATAATGTCGCAAAGTCACAGAATTTTTTTGTAAAACCCAAGTATGGGCTCCCACATATGTTTTTATGAAGCCCCAGGACCACCACCTTCCTGGGGCTTCAATCAAATACAATGTAGAAGATGGTGCATACTCCCCCTGCAGCCCCAGAGACAGCCACTTCCCCAGAGCTTCAATCAAATACAATGTGTGGGGCGCACTCCACCCCACCCTTCAGCAACAGGGACAGCCACCCGGGTGGGCTAAGTCCTGGAGGCATAATGAAATAAAGGAGGCGGGCACACAGGGCGCCCATCTAGGGCATTCTGATGCCCCAAGGACCACCACCTCCCCAATGCTTAATTATAATGACTGCGGCGGGCTTTGATGAAATATTATGTGGGGGACTTCGCGCCCCCCGCAGCCCTGGGGAGCACCTCCCCAGTGCTTCAATCAAATACAATACCAGGGGGGGCACGCTGCTCCCTGCAGCCTCAGGACCGCCACCTTCCTGGGCTTCAATCAAATACAAGGCGAGGGGGCCAAGTGGACCCCCCACAGCCCTGGGACCGCCCACAGGGCCGGCTCCAGCTATGTCCCAAGGTGATCACCCACGGAACATAGCTGTTTGTTCTGACTTGGCAGGAGCTTTGACAGCTCCTGACAAGTCAGAGCAAACACTTCACTTTCTGCATGTGAGACCTGTCAAACAGATCTCCCTGGCAGAAAGTGAAGTTTTCATCAAAGGTTACATGGACGTTATTGTTAGGCTCACATTTCAGTGTTTTCGCAAGTAATTATAACTTGTGCCCTAAAGTAACCACAACTCACGCTCTCGCCATGCACTGCTAATTACCCCACAAATTACGGCACTCATGACATTTTGATAACATCATTGAAGATATCAATATAATATTTGCAGTCAAATGTTTGACAAAAGAAACTGTGCATGGCAGGGGTGGGGGCCTAAGCATAATGGCCCTGTAACCTTTGTGTTTTTAAGTGAACTTCTATGGGGTTTTTAAACCTTTGGTTTGTTCAGTGAATATATATATATATATATATATATATATATATATATATATATATATATATATATATATATATATATATATATCTGTCAATTGAGGGGTAAGGGGGTCCCAATACATAAAATTCCCATTAATGTTCCAGACTTCTTTAGACATGGCTAAAGCAAAAACTGCTGAAGCAAATTACGCCACATTTAGCAGGAAGCTAGAAGCTAGATCTTGGTCTGCAGATTGTGCTATTTGTGATTTGGTGTAAATCCGTTCAGTAGTTTTTGAGAAATCAAGGGTGAAAAAATAATTGGATATTTGGACGGTTGGACTCAAGAAGATCCTGTGGAGGTCATGCAGGAACGCACATTTAAAAATGGAGCCTGTGACCGGTCAAGAGGCCATTTCTCCTGTGAGCCTTTATGCTCTTGCGGGAGCCTCTCATAAGAGTGAGCACTCTGATTGACTGGCTGTTAGAATGTTAGAAATTAAATGGCGGCCATTATTGTTTACTGTGAACATTTTTTGATTTTGTGGAAATGAAATAAAAAAGATAAATAAAGGAGCAGCTGAAAGGCATGCTGTCCCTCTAGACGTAGAGAGAAGGTGTCTAAGAGATAACTATTGTGAAGAAAAAAAAATATATATATGTATATATTTATTGTTTTTAACTAATTAATACGATCTCTCTCTTTCTGAATACACTCCATTAGTAGGAATGCATATTGTGGTCCCTTTTTTGAGAGGAAGTTTGTAAGAGATAAGTACTCTGATGAGTAGATGGTTAATTCCTATTTTCCAGAAAAAGTTATGTTTTTCCAAGACTCTCACAGGATCGTGAACAGTAGAAAGGAGTAGGTGCTTTGAATAGTCTGTAGGATGCACACTACTGTAGGAAGAAATATTAATGGAGATGGTGTTTGTCAGAGTGTACTGTTTATACCCATCTGCTTTGTAAGAGTGGTGAGTAGAGTATAGTCTCTTCACAAACCCTACTATGCACACCAATTATCAGAGAGGGGTGTGAGCAGGGAGGACAGTCATTCTCCACTCACTACTACTTACACCTGTCATCTGAGAGAGAGGTCTCAGCGGAGAGGCCAGTCTCTCTCCACACACCCTACTATGCGCACCAGTAATCTGTGAGAAAAATCTGAAAAGAGAGGCCAGTCCATGCACACACCTAACTACGCTAACCCGTCATCTGAGAGAGAAGTCTGACAGCAGACACCAGTCCATGTACACACCCTAATACGCACACCTGTAATCTGAGAGAGAGGTCAGTCTCTCCCCACACACTACTACCCATACCAACTATCTGAGAGAGAGGTCTGAAACTATAGGCCTGTCATTCTCCACACCCTACTATGCACACCTGTCATCTGAGAGAGGTCTGACAGGAGAGGCCAATCCATGTAAAGGGAAAGGGCAGTCCCTCTCCACTCACTAATATGAAAGACCTGTCATCTGAGAGAGAGAGAGGTCTGACAGGAGAGGCCAATCCATGTATACATCATAATACGCACAAGTGTCACCTGAGAAACAGAGATCTGACAGGAAAGGACAGTCCCTCTCCACTCACTAATATGCAGACCAGTCATCTGAGAGAGAGAGCTCTCAGTAGAGAGGTCAGTCTCTTTCCATACACCCTACTTGCACATCCACCATCAGGGAGAGAGGTCTGAAAGGAGAGGCCAGTCCATGCACACACCTTACTATGCTAACCTGTCATCTGAGAGTTCTAACAGCAGAGGTCAGTGCTTCTTCCCCATATACTACGCATACTCATCATCAGAGAGAGAGTTTTGAAAGGGCAGGCCTATCATTCTCCACACACTACTATGCACACCCATCATCTGAGATAGAGGGCCAAAAGAAAAGGCCAGTCTATCCACACACCCTTCTATGCATACCTGTTATCTGAGATAGAGAGGTCTGACAAAAGAGGCCAGTCCATATATACATCCTAATATGCACACTTGTCATCTGAGAGAGAGAGATCTGACAGGAAAGGGCAGCCCCTCTCCACTCACTACTACATCTTTCTCGGTGGAGAGACCAGTCTCTTTCCACACACCATACCATGCACACCTGTCACCTGAGAAAGAGGTCTGGAAGGAGAGACCAGTTCATGCATACACTTTACTACACTAAACCGTCATCTGCAAGAAAGGTCTGATAGGCAAGGCCAGTTCATGTACACACCATAATACGTACACCCATCATCTGAGAGAGGTCTGACAGGAGAGGTAGTCCATGTACACACCCTAGTATACAAAGCCATCATGTGAGACAGAGGTCTGACAGAAGAGGCCAGTGCATATACATACCGTAATACATACATCCGTAATCTTAGAGAGAGGACTTAGTGGAGAGGCCAGTTTCTGTTCCCACACCTTCCTATGCACACCCATCATCTGAGAGAGAGGCCTGGAAGGAGAGGCAAGTCCGTGCACACACCTTACTACAAACAGCCATCATCTGCGACAGAGGTCTGACAGAAGAGGGCAGCCAATGTATATACCCTAATACGTAAACCTGTTATCTGAGAAAGAGGATTTAAAGGAGAGGCATTCTGTTTCAATACACCCCAATACGCACATCCGTCATTTGAGAGAGAGAGGTCTGGAAAGGTAGGGTATTCCGTGTACACACCTTACTACACATATACAATATCTAAGAGACAGAGGTCTGGCAGGAGAGGCCAGCCTATGTACACACCCCAATATGTGCATCTGGCATCTGAGAGACAGGTCTGACAGGAGAGGGCAGTCCATGTACACATTCTAATATGCACACCCATCATCTCAGAAAGGTGTTTTCAGCAGAGAGGCCAGTTTCTCCTCCCACACTCTAGTACTTACACCGGCCATCCAAGAGAGAGGTCTCAGTGGAGAAGCCAGTCTCTCTCTGCACACCCATCATTTGGGAGTGGTCTGGAAGGAGAGGCTAGTTAATGACTCCACCCTGCTATAGACACTAATTATCTGAGAGAGAAGTTTCTCAGAATAGGTCAGTTCATGTATGTAGGAGATTGACACCTTGTTGCAGTACCTCCCCTCACACTTTTTGCCTGACATTTGATGCTAACTTGACTGTGTGTGTGTTGGGATCCTGCGAATAAGGCCCAAGCACCTGTGTTCTTTCCCTAAACTGTACCATTGTTTCCACAATTGGCACACCTCTGGCACACAAATACGTCCCTTATAAAAGGTACCAGTGGTGGCAAGGGCCCTGTGGACAAAGAGGGCCCCTAAAGGCTGCAGCATATATTATGCTAACCTAAGGGACCCCTCACCAAACACATGTGCACCGCTACTGCAGATTGTGTGTGTTGGTGAGAGAGAAAGACTAAGTCGACATGGCATCCCTCCCTACCAAACACTGCCTATGGCATAAGTAAGTCACTCCTCTAGCAGACCGTACAGCCCTAAGGCAGGGTGCACTACCCCACAGGTGAGGACATCGATGCATGAGCAATGTGCCCCTACAGTGTCTAAGTCCATTCGTAGACCCTGTAAGTGCAGTGTAGCCATATTGAGTACATGGGCTGGGACTTCGTCATTACAAACTCCTCAGGCCCATCATGACTTCACTGAAGGCTGGGAAGTCTGGTATCAAGCTTCTCAGCTCAGTAAACCCACACTGATGTCAGTGTTGGATTTACCGCAAAATGCACACAGTGGGCATCTTAGTGATGCCCACTCAAATTCACCCTGCTCTCTAGTGTGTGGCTGACAATGACAGCTTGCCACCACCAGACAAGTTTCTGATCCCATGGGGTGACAGCTTTTGTGCTCTCAGGAATCAGGGACAAAGCCTGCTCTGGGTGGAGGCACTTCACACCTCCCCCTGCAGGAACAGCAACACTTGACAGTGAGCCTCAAAGGCACTTGCCTTTTCGTTATGCTGCCTCAGGGCACTCCAGCCAGTGGAGATGCTCACCCCCTGGACCATGTCCCACTTTGGGAAGCAGGTCCGACAGGAAAACTAGTAAACACCATAAGGAGTGTCCACCCCAGATGGGACCACCCCTAGGGTACCCAGAGCTAAAATGAACCCCTCCATCTTGTTTTGGAGGGAAATAGCCAATAAGGTTAGGTATGTGCTTTCCTCCCCAAAGGGAGTGGCCACAGGAAGGGTGTAGCCACCCTCAAGGTCAGTAGCCATTGGCTCCTGCCCTATGACCCCTTTAATGCCCCTAAATCTAGTATTTAGGGGCACCCCTGAACCTTGATTTTCAGATTCCTGACAAGCAAAAGAAGAAGGACTGAAGAGCCACACCAGCAGTGAAGACTCCAGACAACAACTGACTTGGCTCCAGCCCTATCGGCCTGTCTGCAGCTTCAAGACTCCTGCTACAAGAAGACAACTCGTCCTGCAGGACTAGCGACCTATACAACCCTCAGAGGACTGCCTGCCTTCCCTAAAGACCAAGATCTCCAGAGGACCGCAGCCCTGTCCACAAAGAAACCTCCAACTAGGATTCTAGAGCCCTCCCGATCCGCAAGTCCTGCCCACTCTGCACCCGGTGGCCACGGACCGAGTCCAGGTGGTCAACCAGACCAGAGAGAGTCCCCAGGTGATTCCGGCCTTAAGTTCCTCCCCCCTGGGTTGACCCCTCCTAGCCACCACAACGACACCTGCAGCCTGAATCCAGAGGACCCCTCCGAGCGGATCCGGTGAAGAAACCTGACGCCTAAAGGTGCCCCTGCACCTGCAGCCTCCTGTCCTTGAGGTACTCAGCCGATGGTCCATCAACGCCCAGAAGAGCCTCAACTTACCTGTCTATCTGTTGATCTTCTTCAGCTGACCCCCTGGACCAAGCTTGCAGCCTCTTTGTGAACCTGAAGTTCCTCTTAGGAAAGCATTGGGTGCACAGTGCTTTGTTTGCACCCTGCACTGGGCCACCCCGGTGCCGCTGTGCCACTGAGGGTGTGTGTTTGGTGCTTACCTGTGGGTTCCACCCCGCAGTGCCTGTGCCATGAGACTGCGGATACTTATCTGCCATCTGTTATCTTCTGAGTGCCCCCAGTCTCCATAGGATTCCACTGGGCGCCCAACACCAAATTTGAACTCTGCACCTGGCCAGCCCTGTGTTGCACCCTTCGTGTCTTCCTAAACTTTGCCCTGTGGACACCTTAACCCCCGAAGACTGGGAGCGTTAAGTCTTTTACTTACCTGTAAACTGTGTATGTACTTTTTCCCCGTTGGACTACATTGCCTTCAATAAAAATTACCTGAAAACCGTTTTATCTGTGAACTACAAACAAAGTGCATTTCATAACTGAAACATTCTTGAAACTGTACTTACCTGCAATAAAGGTCTTTTTGGTTCTAGAAATAAAGTAACAAAGTATATTTTTTATACATAAAACACTGGACTGGAGTTAGTCATTGAGTGTGTGCCTCATTTCTTGACTGTGTGTGTACAACAAATGCTTAGCACCACCCTCTGATAAGCCTAACTGCTTGACCATACTACCACAGCATTAGTATTTTCTACTTTAGCATCTTTAACCTGTTCTGTGCCTTGGACGAGATGATCTCGTCCAAGGCTACAGTTCCCCTGTGCCTTGGACGAGATCATCTCGTCCATGGCACAGGGGAACTTGGGGGAGCGCTAGCGCCCCCCCGTGCACCCCTCTCCCCTCCCAAGCCGGAGATGGAAGGGGAAGACCTTCCCCTTCCACCCCGACCCCCCCCACCCCCTCCTGTGACGTCAGCGCGCGAGCGCGCTTATTAGTCACAGGGGCCTCCCCCATCGCGCTGGAAGCAGAGCTTCCAGCACGATTGAAAGAGAAATGCTAAGCATTTCTCTTTCAATCACGTAGGGGAGGCCCGGAGGGGCTTCAAAGGGAAGGAAATGTATTTCCTTCCCTTTGAAGTCTCTCCGAGGGTTTCAAAAGCCGGATTGCTTGCAATCCGGCTTTTGAAACCCCACTAGACACCAGGGATTTTTTTTTTTTCACTGATACTGACAAAAGGGAGCGACCCCTTGGGCAAGGGTCGCTCCCAGGAGGGGCATGTTTTCGGTAAGGCCTTTTCTGCCCCCCCTGGGGGCAGAAACTTCTAGGCACCAGGGATTAAAAAAAAAATTTACGTTTTTTTTTTTTTACGTGGGGAGCGACCCCTTGGGGAAAAATTATATTTAGGCCATTTCTGCTCCCCTTGGGGGCAGATTGGCCTATTTTGATGAGGCCAATCTGCCCCCAAGGGGGGTAGAAACCACTAGACACCAGGGAGTTTTTTCTTTGAGTGAATTTCACGCAGGGAAAGCGACCCCTTAGGCAAGGGTCGCTCCCTGAGGGGGGGCAATTTATTTTAGGCCATTTCTGCCCCCCCTGTGGGCAGATCGGCCTATTATTAGGCCGATCTGCCCCCAGGGGGGGCAGAAACTTCTAGGCGCCAGGGCAAGGGTCGCTCCCCTGGGGGGCAAATTGTATTTAGACCATTTCTGCCCCCCTCGGGGCAGATTGGCCGATTTTAGGTCAATCTGCCCCCAAGGGGGCAGAACCCACTAGGCACCGGGGATTTGTTTTTTGGCGCCAATGTCACGCAGGGGGAGCGACCCCGTAGGCAAGGGTCGCTCCCGGGGGGGTTGGGGGGGCAAAGTTATTTGAGGCCATTTCTGCCCCCGGGGGGGGGGCAGAACGCTCTAGGCGCCAGGGCAAATTTTTTTGTGTGTTTTTTTTTTTTGTTTGTTTGTTTTTTTAGAGATGGGTAGCGACCCATCAGGCAAGGGTCGCTGCCCTGGGGGGCAAATTGTATTTAGGCCTATTTTAGGTCAATCTGCCCCCAAGGGGGCAGAAACCACTAGGCACCTGGGATTTGTTTTTTGGCGCCAATGTCACGCAGGGGGAGCGACCCCGTAGGCAAGGGTCGCTCCGGGGGGGGTGGGGGTTGGGGGGCAAATTTATTTTAGGCCATTTCTGCCCCCCCCTGGGGGCAGATTGGCCGATTTTAGGTCAATCTGCCTCCAAGGGGGCAGAAACCACTAGGCACCGGGGATTTGTTTTTTGGCGCCAATGTCACGCATGGGGAGCGACCCATCAGGCAAGGGTCGCTCCCCTGGGGGGCAAATTGTATTTAGGCCATTTCTGCCCCCCTGGGGGCAGATTGGCCGATTTTAGGTCAATCTGCCCCCAAGGGGGCAGAAACCACTAGGCACCGGGGATTTGTTTTTTGGCGCCAATGTCACGCGGGGGGAGCGACCCCGTAGGCAAGGGTCGTTCCCGGGCAGGGGGGGGTTTGGGAGGGGGGTGGGGGGGGGGTCAAATTTATTTTAGGGGATTTCTGCCCCCCCCCCCTCCCGGGGCCGGGTGAGCTAGAGGCCAAACTCCACAGGTAGGCACTTTGCAAAAAACACCTCTGTTTTCTGTGAAAAAATATGTTGTGTCCACGTTGTGTTTTGGGCCATTTCCTTTCGTGGGCGCTAGGCCTACCCACAGAAGTGAGGTACCATTTTTATCGAGAGACTTAGGGGAACGCTGGGTGGAAGGAAATTTGTGGCTCCTCTCAGATTCCAGAACTTTCTGCCACAGAAATGTGAGGAACATGTGTTTTTTTAGCCAAATTTTGAGGTTTGCAAAGGATTCTGGGTAACAGAACCTGATCCGAGCCCCACAAGTCACCCCATCTTGGATTCCCCTAGGTCTCTAGTTTTCAAAAATGCACAGGGTTGGTAGGTTTCCCTAGGTGCCGGCTGAGCTACAGGCCAAAATCCACAGGTAGGCACTGTTTTCTTTCAAAAATTTGGATGTGTCAATGTTGCGCTTTGGGGCGTTTCCTGTCGCGGGCGCTAGGCCTACCCACACAAGTGAGGTATCATTTTTATCGGGAGACTTGGGGGAACGCTGGGTGGAAGGAAATTTGTGGCTCCTCTCAGATTCCAGAACTTTCTGCCACAGAAATGTGAGGAACATGTGTTTTTTTAGCCAAATTTTGAGGTTTGCAAAGGATTCTGGGTAACAGAACCTGGTCCGAGCCCCGCAAGTCACCCCATCTTGGATTCCCCTAGGTCTCTAGTTTTCAGAAATGCACAGGTTTGGTAGGTTTCCCTAGGTGCCGGCTGAGCTAGAGGCCAAAATCTACAGGGAGGCACTTCGCAAAAAACACCTCTGTTTTCTTCCAAATATTTGGATGCGTCCACGTTGCGCTTTGGGGCGTTTCCTGTCGCGGGCGCTAGGCCTACCCACACAAGTGAGGTATCATTTTTATCGGGAGACTTGGGGGAACGCTGGGTGGAAGGAAATTAGTGGCTCCTCTCAGATTCCAGAACTTTCTGCCACAGAAATGTGAGGAAAGTGTGTTTTTGCAGCCAAATTTTGAGGTTTGCAAAGGATTCTGGGTAACAGAACCTGGTCCGAGCCCCGCAAGTCACCCCTCCGTGGATTCCCCTAGGTCTCTAGTTTTCAGAAATGCACAGGTTTGGTAGGTTTCCCTAGGTGCCGGCTGAGCTAGAGGCCAAAATCTACAGGTAGGCACTTCGCAAAAAACACCTCTGTTATCTTCCAAAAATTTGGATGTGTCCACGTTGCGCTTTGGGGCGTTTCCTGTCGCGGGCGCTAGGCCTACCCACACAAGTGAGGTATCATTTTTATTGGGAGACTTGGGGGAACGCTGGGTGGAAGGAAATTTGTGGCTCCTCTCAGATTCCAGAACTTTCTGCCACAGAAATGTGAGAAACATGTGTTTTTTTAGCCAAATTTTGAGGTTTGCAAAGGATTCTGGGTAACAGAACCTGGTCCGAGCCCCGCAAGTCACCCCATCTTGGATTCTCCTAGGTCTCTAGTTTTCAGAAATGCACAGGTTTGGTAGGTTTCCCTAGGTGCCGGCTGAGCTAGAGGCCAAAATCTACAAGTAGGCACTTCGCAAAAAACACCTCTGTTTTCTTTCAAAAATTTGGATGTGTCCACGTTGCGCTTTGGGGCGTTTCCTGTCGCGGGCGCTACGCCTACCCACACAAGTGAGATATCATTTTTATCGGGAGACTTGGGGGAACGCTGGGTGGAAGGAAATTTGTGGCTCCTCTCAGATTCCAGAACTTTCTGCCACAGAAATGTGAGGAACATGTGTTTTTTTAGCCAAATTTTGAGGTTTGCAAAGGATTCTGGGTAACAGAACCTGGTCCGAGCCCCGCAAGTCACCCCATCTTGGATTCCCCTAGGTCTCTAGTATTCAGAAATGCACAGGTTTGGTACGTTTCCCTAGGTGCCGGCTAAGCTAGAGGCCAAAATCTACAGGTAGGCACTTCGCAAAAAACACCTCTGTTTTCTTTCAAAAATTTGGATGTGTCCACGTTGTGCTTTGGGGCGTTTCCTGTCGCGGGCGCTAGGCCTACCCACACAAGTGAGGTATCATTTTTATCGAGAGACTTGGGGGAACGCTGGGTGGAAGGAAATTTGTGGCTCCTCTCAGATTCCAGAACTTTCTGCCACAGAAATGTGAGGAACATGTGTTTTTTTAGCCAAATTTTGAGGTTTGCAAAGGATTCTGGGTAACAGAACCTGGTCCGAGCCCCGCAAGTCACCCCTCCTTGGATTCCCCTAGGTCTCTAGTTTTCAGAAATGCACAGGTTTGGTAGGTTTCCCTAAGTGCCGGCTGAGGTAGAGGTCAAAATCTACAGGTAGGCACTTCGCAAAAAACACCTCTGTTTTCTTTAAAAAAATTGGATGTGTCCACGTTGCGCTTTGGGGCGTTTCCTGTCGCGGGCACTAGGCCTACCCACACAAGTGAGGTATCATTTTTATCGGGAGACTTGGGGGAACATAGATTAGCAAAGCAAGTGTTATTGCCCCTTGTCTTTCTCTACATTTTTTCCTTCCAAATATAGGAGAGTGTGTAAAAAAGACATCTATTTGAGAAATGCCCTGTAATTCACATGCTAGTATGGTCACCCCGGAATTCAGAGATGTGCAAATAACCACTGCTCCTCAACACCTTATCCTGTGCCCTTTTTGGAAATACAAAGGTTTTCTTAATAGCAATTTTTTACTCTTTATATTTCAGCAAATGAATTGCTGTGTACCCGGTATAGAATGAAAACGCACTGCAGGGTGCAGCTCATTTATTGCCTCTGGGTTCCTTGGGTTCTTGATGAACCTACAAGCCCTATATATCCCCGCAACCAGAGGAGTCCAGCAGATGTAACGGTATATTGCTTTCAATAATCTGACATTGCAGCGAAAAGTTACAGAGTACAAAGTAGAGAAACATTTATGTTTTTTTCACCTCAATTTCAATATTTTTCTTTTTCAGTTGTTATTTTCTGTAGGAAACCCTTGTAGGATCTTCACAAATGACCCTTTGCTGAATTCAGAATTTTGTCTACTTTTCCAGAAATGTTTAGGTTTCTGGGATCCAGCATTGGTTTCATGCCCATTTCTGTCACTGACTGGAAGGAGGCTGAAAGCACAAAAAATTGCAAAAATTGGGTATGTCCCAGTAAAATGCCAAAATTGTGTTGAAAAATTGGGTTTTCTGATTCAAGTCTGCCTGTTCCTGAAAGCTGGGAAGCTGCTGAGTGGAGCACCGCAAACCCTTTGTTGATGCCATTTTCAGGGGAAAAACCACAAGCCTTCTTCTGCAGCCACTTTTTCAATTTTGTTTTGAAAAAAACGACATTTTCCCTGTATTTTGGCCAATTTCTTGGCCTCCTTCAGGGGAACCCACAAAGTCTGGGTACCTCTAGAATCCCTAGGATGTTGGAAAAAAAGGATGCAAATTTGGCTTGGTTAGCTTATGTGGCCAAAAAGTTATGAGGGCCTAAGCACGAACTGCCCCAAATAGGCAAAAAAAGGCCTGGCACAGGAGGGGGAAAAGGCCTGGCAGCGAAGGGGTTAAAGCCTGTGGGGATCCACTGAACTCTGTGTACACCACACCTTACTTTGGTACAGTATATACAAAGCCAGCTTCCTACAATGTACAAACCCTAGTACACACACCCGCCATCTGAGCGAGAGGTCTGGAAGAAGAGGCTAGTCCATGTACACACTCTACAATGCACACGTTATCCGACAAAGTGGTCTGGAAGGACAGGCCACTGCTTGTACACACTCTACTACATCTGTGTTTATATGTTAGTAGAGACATCTGTCATTCCAGAGAAACATGTTAAAACTCACAAGATACAGAGAAATACACATTTCCAAGGATGTGTTTTGGTGCTTCCACATTTGTGAGAGTTTTGCAGGATCGTAATAAAAAAGAAAAGTAGTGGGATATAGAAAATCTGTCCTTAGAGAGGTTTCAGTGCAGAGTGTTGTGTGTGCGCAAAGTCTGTAGTACTGATACTGTATTAATTGCAGCTATTATCCATGAAATATATGTTAAATGTTTGAGCTTGTGACTATCAGGTACATACATGAGTGGACAAAGGCGTTTGAGTGCTCCCACTAGACTCTCGCAGGTGCCATTATTTAAAAAAATGAGTACATTGTATCATGAAAAGACCCCATTATATAAGAATATATGTAAGAATACGGTGATTCTGACAAGTGCTGTTCTGTTTCTAGTGAGGAGTGTTGGGCTTCAAATAGAACTGGATGCATTCCTTGTTGTTATTGAGGAAGATCCTGTCTCCTTTTATGATACCTGGCATATCAAACCGGATGCTGTTGTGATATATAGAGCCCATGCCATAGTCACGAAGAAATGCAGAAACTGTTTTATTGATATGTTTTCTGGACTTTTTAATCTTAGGACAAAACCCTGTTGACCATTGCCATTTCTGCCTTTGGCATATATTAGAATATACAAAGGCAGTCTGAGGAAAGAGAGACATCAATTGAGAAAGGTTCTCCTTCATTTGGATTTCAAGCGCAACACCGGTGATTGTCCTTCGGTCATTGCCACCTCAGTGCATTATCATCAGGTCTGGGTGTTCACAATCCAAAATGCTACCAACCATTGGTAACAATTGATGTCTCTTCTTTCGTCTATAGCCAATCTAAGTTGTGTCCAAGTTTGGAAACCCAAGATTCTTGTCAATACCACAATTAATGGCATATTCTCTAGCCCAGTCAGTGAAGTTATGTCTCAAAATCTAGAGACCAACCCTGGTGCAGTATGGAGCTTTGAGTCTCAAGAGAAGGGCTCAGCAGAATGGGTAAGCCTCAGGAACAATGTGGAGTTACATGAGTAAAGAAAAAAATAGGAGGGTGGCAAAATTATAAATGTAATTGCTAGGCTTTTGGCAGTTACAAAGGTAAGTTGGGTTGTGTCCAAGTGTTGTCTTTACGGTGCACAGTTATTTGATTAATAGTGTGAACTTTTCTATTTGGCTAAGTTTCAATGTTTGGTACGATCCCACAAGTCATTGACAAGCTTCAGCAGGTAAAGTTTGATGAAGGGGTCTTCATTTGATCCCACTGGACTATCGAGAGATGAATGGAATTTGCCGGGGCGACCCTGGCATGCGGTCTTTCTTTTGATCTCGCAAGAGTCTCACAAGTCAGATTGTACAGGGAGAGGAGTGTATTACCAGCCATTAACTGGTTAAAATAGTCATAAAGCAACTGAAGTAAAGCACAAGTAGCCAACATGAATTATGAAGGAAAATAAAAATGTCACACAAGCTATTATAGGAGAATATGGTACATGTACTGTGAAACATATACATTTCTACTGTGAAGAATCCAAGAATGAGGTTGTATTAGGGTCAATCAACAGTTTGCTTTCCCTGTTCAAAAATAAAAAAAGCTTTAATGTAATTGGCTGGAAGTCTTGAGGGTTCATACACTTATATGTGTTTCATACCCTCAGACACTCAAGATTGTCTTTGGTGGTGTGGAGGTGATGCAAGTGTCATCTCTTTGACTTGTGCTCAGCAGAGGTCATTTGACTTTAAAACTGACTGGTGTTTTCAGCTACATCCAAGACATAACTTTATTTTCAGATAAGTACAAATATACTGTAATTTAATTATGACGCCTTTTACTGAATATTAAAATAATATATTTAGAAATAAGTTTTAATATATTTGCTGATTGTGCCACTACTAGTAATTTGGATGTTTAAAATGCTAAATTGAAATTAAAATTGCTTGCTATTGAACCTTAGCTGATTGTATTTTTCAGATATTGTTCAGTTCAAGACTGAGGCGAAGCTTTTAATTTAAGATCTAGATGTTTCTTAAGCATGATTGATGTATATTCTAAGTTCAGAATTTACTTTATGTATTTCTGGGCCATGAGTATCTGAAATATAATTAAGTATATAGTACAGTGTTTTTGTAGTAAAGGGTGTGCACCAAGTGCAATGAGCCATAGATTTGTGTAAAGCAGAGAAAATATGTTTGGATCATGAATGAATTGGTTTCTATAGTGTTTAACTCTAAAAACTCACAGTGTGCAAATGTAATTTTAACAAAGTGTATGTTAACATTAAAGTGAGGTGTTCACACTCTATAAAGTGGTATGATGCACATTTTATCAAATTGCACTTTATTTAACCGTAAGATTGTTAAAACGTATTGTAGTCTGCAGTGTGATGAAAGAGGGCACTCTTTCATAAAGCACTTACACATGCAGTTTTCTGACAGAAAAAGTTTTTATAGAGGAATGGGTTTATATTAAAGCTGTTTTGCAGCCGGTATTTAACATTCTGAGAGGCTCAAATATATACACCATTTTGTTAGAACAGTGCTTGACTGGTACTGTTTTAAATTGTAGAGGAGTGTTTTGCATGCTGTATTTAGCATGTGCTGAGGTGAAAACAGAGAGATGATTTTGTTGGTAAAGTGTTTTACTGTTATGAGGTAATGCATTTAGACTGTATACACTTTTAAGAGGAGCTTCTTTATATGTAAAATTTATAATAAATAATGTAAAATTGTTAAGGTGTGATACTAGACGTGTAATTTTCCACAGATCCTTCGACATGCATCTTACCTTGTTTAGAAGTGTCAGCCCATAAATAGGTCCTTGTGATCTGAACCAAACTCTGTTCACTATGAGAAGACATAGACTATGTGAAGAGGCATGGGTCTGTTACTAAGGGCCTGATTCTAACTTTGGAGGACGGTGTTAAACCGTCCCAAAAGTGGCGGATATACCACCTACCGTATTACGAGTCCATTATATCCTATGGAACTCGTAATACGGTAGGTGGTATATCCGCCACTTTTGGGACGGTTTAACACCGTCCTCCAAAGTTAGAATCAGGCCCTAAATCCCTTACCCAACCAGTGTCTAACTTGTACAGGGCTGTCAGGAGACATGGGCCCTCATTCTGACCTTGGCGGGCGGCGGAGGCCGCCCGCCAAAGTCCCGCCGTCAGGTTACCGTTCCGCGGTCGAAAGACCGCGGCGGTAATTCTGACTTTCCCGCTGGGCTGGCGGGCGGTCTCCTTCAGACCGCCAGCCAGCCCAGCGGGAAAGAGGCTTCCACGATGAAGCCGGCTCGGAATCGAGCCGGCGGAGTGGAAGCTGTGCGACGGGTGCAGTTGCACCCGTCGCGTATTTCACTGTCTGCGCAGCAGACAGTGAAATACATTTAGGGGCCCTCTTACGGGGGCCCCTGCAATGCCCATGCCAGTGGCATGGGCACTGCAGGGGCCCCCAGGGGCCCCGCGACCCCCCCTACCGCCATCCGGATCTCGGCGGTCCGACCGCCGGGATCTGGATGGCGGTAGGGGGGGTCAGAATCCCCGCGGCGGTGCAGCAAGCTGCGCCGCCGCGGAGGATTCAATGGGGCCGCGGTACACTGGCGGGACCCCGCCAGTGGTGCCGGTCCGACCGCGGCTTTACCGCCGCGGTCGGAATCCCCATTGAAGCACCGCCGGCTTGTCGGCGGTGCTCCCGCGGTCCTCCGCCCTGGCGGTCAAAGACCGCCAGGGTCAGAATGAGGGCCATGGTGTGCTATTTTAATTGTGAATCATTCACTCTGTATGGGCTTGTATAAGAGGGAGTTAGTCTTTCATGAACCAGTACCACTACCAAAGTGTACTTTGTTTGAATCTGGTAGCAGAGAACCTAGTGCTTATCTAAAACCTTCTACACTAACCCTTTAGTCTCTTCAGAGGTATGTGTAGAAGCATTGCTGTCTGTAAAGACATTTATAAACCTTATTCTAGAGATGCCTTTGTGCAGGGGTGATTTACTTACTAAACCCTTTTTAAATGAATTTCAGTATTCCTCATCTCCTCTATAGGTAAAATTTATTAGTATAGGGGTACTGGTTATCTAAGGCCTTTTACAGACACCGTTTACTCCGTTCACAAATATGAGTGCATAGCTTGCTGTTTCTAAAGTCATGTAACACAGAAGGTAGCAGCTCTCAAAGGTCTTGAATGTATAACATCAGCTCTATGTAGAGCTCTCACTTGGAGAGGCTGCTGTTATAGGGTTGTATGTTATGTTATGTTACAAATATTTCTACAGCACACATACATCAGATTGGTTTCTTGACGCTAAAGTAACTAGAACAAGTATGCCAGCCTGAAGAGCCATGTCTTTAAGAGTTTCCTAAATGCCGTTTAGCAGGAAGACAGTCTGATTTCTAGAGGAAAAGCATTTAAGATGTGGGGCGCCATGTTTTTGTATACGAGTAGATACAAAAGTAGGACTGCCAGACTGGAGTGATTTAAACATAAGACACCCTGCCTCGAAAATGGAGCACTGTTCTACAGGCAGCCAGTGCAGGTTACTCAGTAAGGGGTAAAGTGACAATTATGAGGTTTCTGAAACAGCAGCCTAGCTGCTTGATTTTGGACCACTTGGAGTCTGCGAGTTAAACACTTAGAAAGACCCAAATACAAAGAGTTAGCATAGACTAATCTAGAGAGGAGCAGTGCAATAACAACCTGCTTGAAAACCTAAAAGGTTTACAGATCATTCTGATTTTCCTAAGTTGCAAAAAACATGAGGAAATTACAGCCCCCACTTAGGGTTTCAAGGTCAAATTGGCAACAATCAAGACTCCAAGGCTCTCAACTGAATTCTTGGGCAGAGGGGAGAGCCCATGGGTACTGGCCAAAGTGAAGATCTCCATATACTAATCTAGATTTTAATAGTGACAAGAGTTAAGTTTTAGCTGATTGTCATTCATCGAGTCACGGATAAATAGCATAGTGTTTTTTAAAGAAGTTGCGCATTCAGGGAGCTGTCATTTGCAATGGTGAAGATCAATTCAAAATCTTCAGCGTAGTTGTAAACCTTGATCCTCCTTTGATTCCAGAGATGCACCAGTGCGCATATTTATAACTTAAAAAGATAGGGGGACAGAGAGGAACCCTGAGGGACACTGTAGGAAAGTACCCTCTTTTAGGCATGGTTACCCCCACTTTTTGCCTGCTGTCAGTGTGTTTTGGCTGTTTTCACTGGGATGCTGCTAACTAGGACCCCAGTGATTGTGCTCTCTACCTCTAAATTTGGCTGCTGAGGACTTTGCACACCCCACAGTTGGCATACTGGTGCTCATATATAAGTCCCTAGTATATGGTACTTAGGTACCCAGGGCATTGGGGCACCAGAGGTTCCCCATGGGCTGCAGCATGCATTGTGCCACCTATGTGAGCCCATGCAAAATGTGTGTGCAGGCCTGCCATTGCAGCTTGTGTGAAAAGGTGCATGTACCCTTTCGCTACAGGCCACTGCACCAGGTCACTGTAAGTCACCCCTATGATAGGCCTTCCGAGGCCAGAGGGCAGGGTGCAGGTCCCTCCCTGGGTGTGAGTGTAAACCTGCATGAGCAGAAGTGCCCCTACCAACTCCAGATCCATTACACTGGACTTCGCAAGTACGGGGAACCCATTTTACCCGTGTACTGGACACAAGTCACTATCTGTGTCCAGTTACATAATAGTAACTCCGCACAAGGGCATATTTGGTATCAAACATGTCAGAATAATACCCCAAAACTGTTGCCAATATTGGTTGTATGATTCCATGCGCTCTGGGAGCTCCTTAGAGGACCTCGAGCATTGCTCCTAACAATCTTCTGGGGTTTTCCAGGCAGCCCGTGCTGCTGCCACCCCTCAGACAGGATTCTGTCGTCCTGCTGCTTGACCAGCTTAGGCAGAAAAATGCAGAACAAAGGATTTCCTGTGGGATAGGGAGGTAACACCCTCTCCCTTGGAAATAGGTGCTGCATGGCTTGGGAGGGGTAGCCTCCCCAAGACACCGGTATGCTTTGAAGGGCACATTAGGTGCCGTCCTTGCATAAAACGGTTTGTACTAGTACAGGGACCAATGGTCCGTGCTCTGGCACGACACTTGACAAAGGAAAGGGGAGTGACCACTCCCCTGTCAATTACCATCCCAGGGGTGGTGCCCAGAGCTCCTCCAGGTGGCCATTTGATTCTGCCATCTTGGATCCAAAGTGGGCAGAGGCCCATGGGAGCATCTGAATGGTCAGGTCAGGTAGGTGACGTCACAGCCCCCTCCCGATAGGTGGTCACACTGCCAGGTGACCAATCCCTCTTCCTGGGCTATTTAGAGTGTCCATCTTGGGTGGGTCCTCAGATTCGACGTGCAAGATTCCAGCAGGACTCCTCTGCATCGTTTACTTCATCTTCTGGCCACTGGGACTGAAATTGGAGCCTCCAGGAACCGACAATCTACAACTTCAGCGCCAACTCCACTCTGCAACATTGTTTCTATGACTCCTTCCAGCAACTGCAACATTTCTCCAGCTGTGCATCCTCTGAGGGTGACGAGTCTTCAGCCTGCACAAGAAGTAAGAAGGAATCTCCCTTAGAGTGCAGGAGTCACTCCTCTGCATTTGCAGGCAACAACTGCAACAACAACCTGCTGTGTGGCTATTCACTCTTCCAGCGCTGCATGGGTCCTGCATCACAGATGTTGGTCTGGAGTGGTCCCCTTGGTCCTCTCTACCAGTTGTCCAACATGGGAAAGAGTAAGCCCTTGCCTCTCCTTGCAGGAGAGTACCCCTGTGCACTGTGACTCTTGCAGCTACCAAGTCTTGTTTGTTCCTCTTCCAAGGGATCTTCAGGCTCCCTTTAGCCCTGGACCCCTGCAAAGCACAGTCTCCTGCCTGCTGCTCCAGCAGCGTGGGACTCATCTTCAGGTGTGCTGAGTGGGCCTCACTGCCACTCCTGTGCCTGCTGCTAGGGGTTGCCTGTGTGGGTTGCCTCCTCTTCGTATGACTCTTCCAGCTGCTGAGGGTCACCTCAGACTCCCCTCCTTGGGTTGAGTCCCCTGGACCTTGCTGGTCCTCTTCTGCCTTGCAAAACTTATTCTCTGTCTCTTGCATTTGCCAAGGCTTGTTGGTGGTTTCCAGCACCACTGTCTAACTGCAGCATGACCGCTGATGTTGGGCACCACTTGCATCACTTCTGGAACTCCTCTTTAGCTCCTGTGCTGCACTGCTGACCTTCTTCATCTACTGTTGACCCTGTCCTGCATCCACAGAAGAGTGGGTAGTGGCTCCTGCCAAAACCGGATAATCCAACTCAAACTGGAATCAGTCCCCTTCTGTTGCAGGTCCTCCTCTGTCAGGATTCACCTTTGAGTTCTTCCAGTCTTGTTTGGGTCTTGCACAATCCTTTTCCAAAGTTCTTGTGTTGGTTTTGGGGAAAACCAGGAACTTACCTCTGCTTTCCAGGTCGCTGGAGGTCACTCTGGAACTCACCTCTTGGGGTTCCTAGTTCCTCCACCTCCCCTCTACTTCTTCCACTTCCTTGGGTGGGGGACTGCCTTTCACATTCCACTTTTTTAGTATATGGTTTGGCCCTCCCTATTTGCTATTGCCTTTACCAATGCCTATTGCTTTCTATGCCATTTACTGATTGTTAATGTGTATATAATAGAGTGTTACTTACCTCCAGTTGGGGGATTGCCTATTCAGTATTCTACTATTTGTGTTACTATAATAAAGTACCTTTATTTTTGTAACACTGTGTGGCTCTTGTGTATCAGTGCTGTGTGAATATAGTGGTATTGCATACGCTTTGCATGTCTCCTAGAAAAGTCTTGGCTGCTCATCCACAGGTAAGTCTAGAGAGCCCTGGCTTCCTAGGCACTGCCTACACTTCACTAAAAAGGGATACCTGGACATGGTATAAGGTGATGACACCACAGGTGCTCACCATACACCAGGCCAGCTTCCTACAGACACCACACGACAACCTAACCTTAGATGAAGAAAAGGAGGAAACCGAATCACCTGCGACTAATCCTTCAAGAACGACTCGACCCAGTCTTGTGTCGTAACCCAAAGACCCAAGGCTATGACCCAGTCAACCAGAATATCATGGTCAAATGTGCTCAAGGCCACTAAGAGATCAAGAAGCACCAATACCTGGGTGACACCCCTGTCAGTCACCTCACGAAGATCGTCCACCACAGCAAGTAGGACTTTCATTGGAATGGGCAGGTCGAAAGCTTGCCTGATGGAGATCATGAAAGTTAGTTGACTCCACAAAAGAGCAAATGCTTTTGGCAACCTTAGCCAGATAAGGCCAGATAAGGAAGCAAAGCTATTGGGCGAGTATTTTTCTAGTCAGTGGGGTCATCAACAGTTTTCTTTAGTAAAGGGATCACAATTGCTTCCTTAAAGGAACTGGGAACCATGCCGCAATTTAAAGAGGTGTTGAGGAAGGTAAGGGCAAGGTCAGGGAAACGCAAAAGAATACATTTTTAGAACCTCAGGAGGACAGGGGTCATTAGGAGAGCAGGATGTTTCTTCAGACAAGAGGTCAAAAAGCTGCTCTTTCCTAATGGCAGGCAGAGCAGAGATTGTGGCTAAATTACTATGTAATAAAGGGGTATCGTGTCAGAAGAGAAAGAAGGAATACTAGTTTTAATATTAGTAATCCTATCAATAAAATTAATTCTGCATCATCTTCACTGTATCATGCAGAATGAATAGCAAGCAGAAATATAGTGCACAGGGCCTCCTTCTTTCAGTGCTACTACAGACACTAATAATTCCTCTGAACAAAATAGAGAGGGTGGTGTGACTGTACTGAACTAAACACCCTATTCACTCAGACAAGACATCTCTAGAAAGGGATTACTTTCTCAGTTGTCTTTTACAGGCAGCCCTCACTGTGGACAGATGCCTCAACAGAGATTATTTTGTCACAAAAAAGAAGAAATTATTTAGTTTGTATACATTTATAAGCAAAGGAGCTCCTCTCTCCCAAAACTGAACTGTAGAGATTCTGTGAAGCGTTAAAGTGTGATAATAGAAGGCCTAGGCCCATATTTATACTTTTTGACGCTAAACTGCGCTAACGCAGTTTAGCGTCAAAAAATGTAGCGCCGTCTAACGCCATTCTGAAGCGCCATGCGGGCGCCGTATTTATGGAATGGCGTTAGCCGGCGCTAGCAGACCGGCGCTGCCTGGTGTGCGTGGAAAAAAACCACGTAGACCAGGCAGCGCCGGCGTAGGGGGAAAATGGCGTTAGGGCGTCTTAAAATGGGGCAAGTCAGGTTGAGGCAAAAAAATCGCCTCAACCCGATTTGCGCCATTTTTTTCGACGCCCAGACGCCATTTAAATGACTCCTGTCTTAGTAAAGACAGGAGTCATGCCCCCTTGCCCAATGGCCATGCCCAGGGGACTTATGTCCCCTGGGCATGGTCATTGGGCATAGTGGCATGTAGGGGGGCACAAATAAGGCCCCCCTATGCCACCAAAAATTTTTAAAAAATATAAAAAATTATACTTACCTGAACCTACCTGAATGTCCCTGGGGTGGGTCCCTCCATCCTTGGGTGTCCTCCTGGGGTGGGCAGGGGTGGCAGGGGGGGTCCCTGGGGGCAGGGGAGGGCACCTGTGGGCTCATTTTGAGCCCACAGGCCCCTTAATGCCTACCCTGACCCAGGCGTTAAATAGTGGCGCAAATGCGGGTTTTTTTGACCCGCCAACTCCCGGGCGTGATTTTTGCCCGGGAGTATAAATACGACGCATTTGCGTCGCCGTCATTTTTTTAGACGGGAACGCCTTCCTTACATCTCATTAACGCAAGGAAGGCGTTCACGCAAAAAAATGACGCTATTTGCCCATACTTTGGCGCTAGACGCGTCTAACGCCAAAGTATAAATATGGCGTTAGTTTTGCGCCGAATTTGCGTCGAAAAAAACGACGCTAATTCGGCGCAAACGGAGTATAAATACGGGCCCTAGTGTTTGTACTGATCCTTGTACATCCATCTCTTATCCTCTTGAGAAGCGTCAGCACATAGCTCTTTTTGACCTGAACCAAATACACTGTTTAGTGTGAGAAAATATATGTTGAGACACATGGGTCTATTACTAAATCCCTTCACACCCACTGTCTAACCTGTACAGGGCTGTCAGGAGAGATGCTGGGGTGTTATAAATGTGAACCATTCACTCTGTATGGGTTTGTGTAAGAGAGAGTTATTGTTTCATGAAACAGTCCCGTAATCAAAGTGTAGCCTGTTTAAATCTGGTAGCAGAGGACCTAGTGATGGTCTAAAACAGGGGTCTCCAACTGGTTAATCTCAAGATACCAGTAGCTCATCGATACCCCATGAGTAGCTCACACCAGCATCTCGATTTTGTAGCTCTTTATTATTTTATTACATATCTGATAGGGACTTCTAGCTGCAGGATCTATTCCTTTGAATTCTCCCCAGTTGTCAGACTGGATCTGGAAGATTTCTGGTGAGCAGTACCCCTGTCCGCTGGTAGGTGGTGTTTATCGGCTCCGTGTCCGTCAGCGGCGGCATTTACACCAGAAGTGACATCACATTACCTATATAGGCGCCACTTAGGCACGCCGGCGTCAATACTTTTCTGTCTGCATAAGCCTGCACCAATCTGAGAGAAGAGCTACCCCTTAGTTTTTTACTAGACTTTTTTGTCGTTTTGCCTCTTCGTGTGTTGAGGATGTTGTCACACAAGACGGGGTTTCAACCCTGCAGAGCCTGCACCTGGCTGATGATGGTGGCTGATCCAAATCTCACCTGTCTGTGGGGTTTGGGGTGTAACCACAACCCAAAGTAGTGCTTTGATTTCCTGGCGATGCATCCGAAGGCTTTGAGGGAGCAGACCCTAAAGCTAAGGTGGCCCAGCATGAGACTCCATGCAGGTTGAGGTCCTGGTGAGTGTTAGGACCCGGGACTGGTCGCAAAGCCCGAAGTCATCATCATCCCATTCCAAGTCCTCAGGACAATCGGGTAAGTCCATGCACAAAAAGAAGAGAAAAAAGTCAAAGGGGTCTCCAACTTCACCTCGTCCGTCAGCTGACGTGACGAGGGAGTGTTGGTGTTTTAGGCCTCATTCTTCCGAACCAGCACCTAGACTGGCCCCGTGCCTTCCCAACTTGCTGGGCGACAGAGCAACCCCTACCCAACTAGGAGCTTTATGAGGCTATGCACCTAATTGTTCGGCAGGCCGACACTGTTGGCGCGCCTTTAGGCCCAATAGAGATAGAGGGGGCTAAATCTGGTTCCGCGCTGGCGGCTTCAGCCTCTGCTCCTGAGGATCCAGTCTGGGATTGTGACCGACGATAGTCGTACCATCTCAACCTTCCCCGGTGCCAGTCCTAATGCCACCGGTGCCCACCAGCAGCATCATTCCCATTGTCATTCCTGACACGGAGCCGGGTGTAGGTTGCCAAAGGCCAGCAGGAGCCTTGTTTCTAGATCGGAGCCTGGGCCTTATTCACTTGGGCTAGAATTTTTGGAAGACTTGGGGGGGTTTGCTGGACCCTTTAGTATACCAGCCCTATGAGAAAGAAATGGACTGGCATGAGAATCTGGGTCAAGCTAGTAGACTCAATACCTCTCCAAATATTGATATGTTTTCTCCCTCTACCGTGGCCATGGAGGAGGGGGCTTCCTATGCAATGGTGGTGAGGAGTGCAGCTGAGGTCTTAGAACTTCAACTGCCCTTGGTGGCAGTGAAGACTAATCTCTTGACAGTAGTGCTGCAATCAAGAGCTTCCACATCCGAGCCCCTGTTCTGTTCAATGATGCACTTCCGGAAGTCCTTCTGGTAACCTGGTCCAAATCCAGCACCAGGGCTCCTGTGAATAGGACGATTGCCCACCATCATTTCCCTGCACCTGGAGACCCAGCTTTCTTCATGCAACACCTTATCCCTGAAAGCTTGGTGGTCCAAACTTCAAATTCCGAAGGCGCTTTCCCTACTGCTCCCATGGGTACGGAATCTAAAAGGCTGGACTAATTTGGGAAGATGTCAATCTGGCACTGCTGTAACATTGCATGCCTTTTGGGCTGTTATTCCCACACTCTGTGAACACGGTTGAGCAAGTGCTGCCATAGTTAACGGAGGAGGCCCCGGGTGTACTCTCTCAGGTGGATGCCAATGGGAGGAATGCAGCAAAGTTCACAATTTATTGTAGACTTGACACAACCGACTCACTAGGCAGAGCAGTTTGCAGAACAGTTGCCCTGAGGTGCCACGTCTGGCTGAGGACGTCTAGCTTTTCGGGGGATATCTAAGCTTTCCTTATGGACATGCCCTTTGATGGCACCAGTCTTTTCGGAGACAAGGCAGCTTCAGTGCTCAAGCGCTTCAAAGACTATTTGGCTACGGCCAGGGCCCTGTTGCAACCATCTGCCTCCAATCTGCCTTTCACTCCTTAGTGACTATGAAAGGGGCTTCCAGCCTCGCCAATGCCTGCTCAGCCGCCATGCCCCCCCCAAGCTTCTCAGCCTCTGCATGGATGATAGTGCAGTACCCACGGCCGCATGGGTCATGTGACCAGTGGTCTGGTCAGTCCCCTATCCCCCCAATTTCAGCAACCTCTAAATCCTCGTAGTCTGCCTCTTTACCACGGTGGGCAGTTGGCAGCAGGATTTGCATCACCTGCCCCACTGTCAGTCCAATAAGTCAGACAGGTGAGTTTTACAGATTTTCATAAGGGGCTACTCCCTTCTCTTTATGACTATCCTCCCTTCTTTCCGCCATCTCACGACTGAATGGCAGGGGATCATCTGTCCCTTCTCCATGAGGAAGTCAAAGTTCTCTTGGCCAAGGGAGCCATGGAGAGGGTTCCGGTGGCAGAAGTAGGATGTGGTCGTTATTCCCTCAACTTTCTGGTTCCCAAAAAGGACAAAGGTCTTTGCCCTATTTTAGATCCATGAGCCCTCAATCTCTTCCTCAAACAAATGAGAAATTCATAATGCTCATGTTTGCTCAGGTCTTGTTTGCTCTGGACCCAGGAGACTGGATGGTAATGTTGGACTTGCAGGACGCTTATTTCCACATTCCCATCTTGGCTGCCCACAGATGTTACCTGAGGTTTATGGTAGGCCATGAGCACTTTCAGTTCACCAGCTTCCCTTGGGCCTTGCCCGTGACCCTCAGGTATTCACCAAGGTGGTGGTGGTGAATGCAGCTCATCTGCAGAGATCAGGGGTTCCAGTCTTCCCCTATCTCAATGACTGGTTTTTGAAGGTAGGCTCACCCCAGTCTGTCGTCTTCCACCTCCAGACTACGGCAAACGTCCAGCATTCGCTGGGATTCAATATAAACATACCGGTCACACTTTACTCCCTCTCAGACACTGCTTTTCATTGGAGATGTGCTGGACATGGTGCAGTTTCGGGCTTCTCCTCCAGAGCAGCAAGTCTAGGATATTCAGGCTATGATACAGATGTTTCCGCCTGTATCTTGGCTTTCAGTGAGGCTGACTCTGAGGTTGTTGGTACTCATGGCCTCCTGCATCCTGCTGCTGGCACATGCCAGATGGCAAATGTGGGCTCTGCAATGGGACCTGAAATATCAGTGGTGGCAACATCAGGGGACATGATCCAGTTCTTGGAGGGAACTGCAAATGATCTGCAGTGGTGGTTAACGAACCGTGATTGGGTCAGAGGCAGATCCCTCTCCCTTCTCCAACAAGATCTGACAGAAGTGACATGTGGTATTGCATTAAACACGGTGGGGTGGGGACGTAGACTGTTTGTCAAGAGGCTCTGCAGCTCTGGACATGGCGGGAACAGTATGACCTATCCCTGGTGGTTCAACACCCAATGGGCTTTCTGAACACCAGAGCAGACAAACTCAGTCGAAGATGACTAGCAGATCACAAATGGCATCCCCATGCAGAGGGGGTGCAAGGTCTCTTTCAGCAGTAGGGAGAGCCCTGGTTAGATTTGTTTGCTTCTGCTGAGAATGCACATCATCAGCAGCTTTGGGACTTGAAGTTTTCAAGGCAGCTCTCACTCTGAGACGCTTTTCATCTCAAGTGAAACTCAGGCCTTGTGTATGGCTTTCTGTCGATACCCCTCCTGCCCAGAGTTCTCAAGAAGATCAGGAACGCCCAAAAGGGAAGATGATGTTATATGTATGTTGATACTGTAGTTATTGTTTTCAGTTCCTCAAGATGTTTGCCTTGTGATGAGGATTATGGATTGTTTATTTGTGTTCTGTGTTCCATGTTCTGGCTTCTGACGCCGCTCTGTGAATCAACGTTTTCCATCATTGTTGAACAGCTGATAGGTGTGGGAGGTCGTTTGTGAGCTTATTATTGCTTTGGACGAATAAACCTCATTTAAATTTCCTGCTCCACTTGCATCTTTATTGGGAAGGATTTACTACTTCAACATTTGGCGTAGAGTGTGGGATATTTCCTTGTTTTTTTACAAATTATTACATTGGATTTTGGAGGATCATCGAGCTCACCGTCCATCTTCCGGGCTTTGCAGCTTCATGTTTAGAGATCCTAGAGTTCCGGATCTTTTGTATGCTGTTGACGTCTTTGTTGTGTACGCCTATAGTTTAAAGTTTTTTTTTTTTTTTTTTCACGGATGTCTCTGTCACTAAAGGCAGAGTTATTGTACATTGATTTCTGTTACCTGCTTTTGTAAGTTTATTTGCAAGTCAGGTGAGGCACATCTATTTCAATTTCGTGCAGCCGTGCAAAGGATCCTTATGTTTATTTAATTTTACCGCTGTTTATGCAGCAGCAAGTGGGGATCACTGTGGAGAAAACACTCTGATTTTCATGCTGATTCCAAAGGATCTGTGTTTCATCGTTAGCTTCTAATTTGCATGCTGTTGCCAAGAGCTCAGCGTTTCATTGAAACCATAGCAACAAAGGCCTCATTCGTCATAGGTGTCTCAGGAGGTGATGCATGTATTGTATTCAACAGATAACGTTCACATGTGGAAGGTACATTTTTCAAATGTATTTGACTCCATTCAGGAAGTACTGTAATGCGGTGACAGGCACACCAATAAGCCTGCTACCAGAGGAAAAACATTTTGCATTATTCTTTGCAATTATTGAAACAGTGACAGACCCTTGTTATTGTTTTTTTTGTGTTTGGTCTTTATTCATTCTATTCATTTATTTGTTCAATTTATTTAATTTTATCCAGCGTTGTCTTACATTGCACCATGGCTAGCAACGCATTACAATTTGCAAAATTGACACCTTTTTAACAAAACCTGGTAAACCACAAGTTTCATGGAAATATTGGCTAAGCAGTTTTGAAAACTATTTAGTTGCAATTGATGCAACAAAGTTTGAACCACAAAGGAAATTGGCAATATTGTTTAGTCATCTGGGTCATGAAGGGCAACAAATATTTGACAACTTACCTGCAGCAAGTGCTCCAGTGGACTTTGAAGGTTCCTGGAATGTTTACACGGAGGCTGTAGCTAGATTATCTAATACGTTTTCAGAACAGCCCAATGTACTACGAGAAAGGTTTAATTTTTTCAGACGCAAAAAATCTTTGGATGAGACAGTTGAGGAGTATATGTCTGCATTAAGAAATCTAGCAGCAGTTTGTAATTTTGGAAATTCACTGGATACATATATTCATGATGAATTTGTTTTCAGTTGTGCATCTAAAAAGATTCAAGAAAGATTATTAAGTTCTAGAGATCCGACTATTTCTGAAGTGATTGAAAAAGCTAAAGGGATTGAGAGGGCCGTTATTTCAAGTAATATCATTACCTCAGAGCCTTCAGGTTCTGTACCAAGTGTGTCAAATATTGATTTGAGCAATAACTCTAGTAATATTTCAGCAGTCTCAATCAAACAAAAGAATCCTAAAACGATACAGAAGAATGTTGTTTTGCTCTGTTCACCCAAATCTGTCCACTTTCCACTTTCTTGCATGGAGACTTAGCAGCAGTTGACAGCTTTTGACCTTCTTCCTGAAATCTGTAAGGTTTTTTTGGTAATCAGGCGTCCCTCCACCAAAATGGTATATGCCTGCTGTTGGAAGACATTTGTGACATGGTGTACAGAAAACTCTCTTGATCCCCTTTCTGCCCCTCTTTGAGGTTTTACTTTTCATTCTTTCCCTTACCCAGCAAGGCTCTGCTTTTGGCACTCTTAAGGACTATTTCTTCCTTTTTGCCGTTGCCTGATCAACCCTCCTTGTTTAAGTCTCCTATTGTACATTGGTTCCTCAAAGGTCTTACTCATCTCTTTCATCCTTCCCCATTCATTATGCCTCATTGGGACCTTCATTTAGTTCTAACGTGTTTGATGTGTGCTCCTGTCAAACATCTCCACAACTCTCCCCTCAGGCTTCTCACATTGAAAACAGCCTTCCTTGTGGCAATTACATCTGCCCGTCTAGTGAGTGAGCTGCAGGTTTCATCAGCCTTACCTCTCTGTACAATGAGAGGTAAGCCATTTACCAGGCTAACCTAATTAGTAGGGCTGCATACTCATAGTGAGAGCCCCTGTCCTGGCAAAATAGTCGCATAGGTTAGGCGGCTTAGTAAGTAAGCAGATTGTACTCCTGGGCACCTTACTTTTTTTTTTTTAAACAAAACAGTAGTTTTAAAAAAGTGTGAAAATCTGCCTTATTTTAATGATTACATTGAAATAAAGCTGAGTTTCAGACTTCTGTTTTTTTAAATTACAGCACCCATCTGAGCTACATTGTGCTGCTAGGCATTATACTTATTTTTACTTTGGTACAGGAATCCAAGGATTCATATGATGTTTTAAATGAGGGGGTGGTGTCTGTTCTAAAAATATTATTTTAACTCAATCCAACTTTCTGTCAAGCATCAAAGCATCCCATTATAGTTGAATTTATCATACAGTTGGTCATGGCATTGTGGAATCCAAAGCTGGAATTCCATAAAAATAGCTAATTAGATGAGTCAAACGTTAAAACTGGAACAGAGGGGTGTTAACATGCAAAGATTGTATAGGCAGCCAAAGTTACATATTTTAAAACCAGAGCTTGGAATAAGAGTAAACAATGTAGATCTTCCAATATTAGGGAACATTTGGGACTATCATAACAGTGAATTAGGCAGTGCAGGTTTGCGTGAGAGTACAATGAATGGGTAACTATTCTTGTGAGGTCACAAAAAGTTTTTAAAAAACTGAAATCTGCATTGCAAACACAGCAATCTTTTTTTTTTTTTTTTTTAAACAAAGTCAATGAAGAAAGCCACTGCGGCATCTTTCAACGTTAGTCATCACTTGATCAAGCACAATTTTTTTTTTCGGATGGAGCCAAAGTGAAGGAATCAATGCAACTAATTGCAGAGTCTTTATGCAAAGATTAAAAAAATAGCCCTGAAATTATGTCTGCCATTTCAGATGTGCAGTTAGGGTTCAACACTATGACAAGAAGGGTATCTCCATTATCGACCAACATGATAGAGCAGAAAGACCGGGATTTTAAAGACCTGAAAATATTTTTCTATTCACTGTGATGAATCTGTTGATGCAAGCAATATTGGCCAGTAGCAATGCTCATTAGAATGGTTTCTGAACATTTCACAGATAAAGAGGAATTTTTAACTTTATTGGTTCTGAAAACCACCGCAACATGAGGAGCTGACATCTACACTGAGGTGAAGAATTATTTTGTGAAACAAAATGTCCTGTTAAAAAAGTTGGTGAACTTGTAATGATAAGCAGTCATTCTGCTTTTATTGCCAATTGTAAAGCAGATCCAGATTTCCCTCCATTATTAAGCTATCACTGCATTTCACATCAACAGGCAATACGTGCCTAAGGTAATGGGGTTTGATCATGTGATGACTCTTTTTGTTAAAATTATTAACTCAATTCATGCTAAGCACCATCAAAGCTTCAAATTATTCCTTGAAGAAATATCGGCAGAGTATAGAGACCTTTTACTGCATACTCCAATCCGATGGCTTAGCATGGGAAAAATACTGCATAGATTAATTTCACTACTGAGCTTTCTTGGGGTCTAGAAATGAAGATACCACACAGTTATCAAACACTGAGTGGTTGCTCCACTTAGCTTTTTTACAGATGTGACTGAAAAATTAAATGTCAAACTGGGAATTACAAGGAAAAAACAAGATAATCACCAAAATGATTAGTTCTGTGAAAAATAGTCAAATCAAAACTTAACCTTTTCTTACAGAATGTAAAGAATAGAGGCTGCAGCACTTTCCCTCTGTGCTCCAGATCCTTTCAGAAAACAAAACTGAAGCTGAGCTCCTGGACACAGAAAAATACAGTAGGCACTCCAACATTAATTTCTGGAGTCCAGTGGATGCTGAAAAGTATAATAGCAACCACATAGCTGCAGTGGAACTTTTTTTCCTGTTTGGCAGTACTTACCTTTGTGAATCAGCGTTCTCCGATATTTTTTGGCACTACTTATCTTTGTCAATCAGCGTTCTTGGATATAAACGTTGTAAAATCTATGTTTTGAACACGTCTGATGAACATTTGAATGATTTCGTTAGACTTGCCCTCTCAGGCTATACCCCCAGATTACAGGGGGATTAGTGGACACCAATCAGTGTCAAGTCTCTCACTGAAATTGTTTGTATGCAGTTGCAATGAATACATCAGCATCTTTCCAATTGTTTTTAGCTGCACTAGAGAAGAACAAAGCATGATTTACTGCAAGCCTAGTTTATTAACATTAAGAAAGAGGTAGTGATCAAGAAGAATTTTAACCATCTTTCAAAGTGTTTTATTAGTTGAACAAAAACAAAGCAATGTGCACTGCAGGCCTGATTTACTGACACCAAAAAAGCAAAGGGAGCAATAAGAATATAACTGCCAACTTAACTGGTGCCATAAAAACCTTAAAGTCAAAACTTAGCCTTTTCAAACAGTGTAGAGTAGCGGACAAATTCAGTACTTTCCTTCATGTTTGAAACAGCTGCATAAAATAAAGCTGAAGTTCAGCTGATCTGGACATTAAAAGACACAGCACTCTTGTCAGAGCCAAAACTGAAGAGTAATACCTCTTTGAATACATCTATACTTGTGATTCAGCAAAGCTTTACACCGGCTGACTGCCATGCACTGTAACTAATTTAATAATTTCTTCAGAATTGATTGCCCTCCCAGGCTTCCAGATTACAGTATTAAAGAGCATCACACAGTTTCACAATGAAGATAAGATTGACTTTCTTGTACGTTTGTTAATTGAACTGTGCAGTGACAGCTATTAATTGAAAGGTCTTGAATTGTGAAGACAGCATAAATCCAAAGTAATTCCTGTCGGTCTTTCTAGGGAACTCTAAGAGCCATATTTATACTTTTTGACGCAAAACTGCACAAGCGCAGTTTTGCGTAAAAATATTACCGCCGGCTAATGCCATTTTGGTGCGCCGTGCGGGCGTCATATTTATACTTTGACGCACGGCGGCGCAAACCACAGGTGGGAGTCATTATTTTTTACGCACACCGCAGCGCCACGTCGTAAAGCAAAACGACGTTAACGCAGCGGAAATGACTGTGGGTCGATTTACGACCCCACAAACCGGATATGCGCAGTTTTTTGACGCAATAGCGTAAAAAAAAAACGCGAACACTGCCATTTCACCAGAGGAGAGCCAAAATGGATCCCAGATGCCACTACAGACCCCAGGAAGATGACAGCAGACCAGGAACCAGCCAGGAGGACCCACACAAGAACCAGGACACTTTTAAGAAGAAAAGAAAGTGTCGCTTCAGTGCAGAGGAACAGGAATTTCTGGTTAAAGAGGTGACAGAAACACCAGCACCAACTGTTTGTCACCTCAAAGTTGCCAATTAGTAGGAGAGAGGCTATATGGCAACAAATTGTCGACAAGATTAACAGTGTGGCTGAAGTACGCAGAACTGTCATCGAGTGCAAGAAAATTTGTCATGACTGCAAGCACAGGACCAAGGAAAAGATGGCCAGGAACAGGAAGGCAGCACTGCAGACTGGAGGTGGGAGTCCAGCACACCAGGAGGGCCTGGACCACATGGAGGAGATGGTCGCAGCCGTCATCCCTGAGGAGATCGTCACAGGGATTCAAGGACAGGACAGCGCAGACTACCAGGAGACAACGCACATGCAGGGTAAGTCGCATGGGGAATTAAAATGCAATAATGTCATCTACAACCGGGGGGGGGATACCGACCACAAAATGCATGGAAGTCATCTTATACATGGAGTGGCATGGGTAAAGGGGCACGGCAGGGGGGCATGGCCCGTTCTGAGAAGACCTGGGGCACACCATTACACAACACCAACAACAGTCCCATGGGGGCATGCTGTCATGCCAACGATGGAGTAAAGGGAAAGCCACACCAGGAGGGAAGGCCACAACATCAAACTGACATCCCGGCAAACGTCAGCCACCATACCCCCTACATTAACTAGGGCCCTATTAACAACCTCTAGCCATACCGGCAACTGGAATGTAACTGCGACAACAGTTGCCACTACCACCTCCGCTCTGTGTGCAGCTCAAGTAGCCAATGGCAGTAACCTCCCCATGGATCATACACACCTAAATTAGAGGGTTGAGGATGACAAAGTTAACAATCCCCTGAAACAAGACAAAGGCCCCAGTACTCTCAAATGTCAATGCCCATAGTTGTCGCTAACATCAGCCAATGTAAACAACAATAGGAGCTACACAGCACTAAGGACACACCCATGCTGCATATGTCAGGGTCCATCCTGTACCTGGGTAACAATGCAACATCCCAAATGTCATACTGCTCAGACAACAGCATTGAGGGGGGGACACATGTAACTGGTCACTGAAATACACCTGCACAGTCAGAGGAGGAAATAGGACACTGATACGATTATCAGGGCAATCCAATGTAACACACATTCCCCAACATCAGCAGTACACATTACCAATGTCAACATCCAGATGCATAGAATATGCCACATGTCAAATACATGTAAGTGGATGTGAAAGATCAGAGATTGGGGCAGGTCAAGATTGTTAAGTGTTCTGCCAGGGCCATCAGAACACCCACAGCCAGTGAAAGGTCTCACTATGAGAATGGATGTAGACGGAGGCTTGAGTAGGACAAGAAGGTGGCAATTTTCTATTTGGTCTAAACCAACACCTAGAGGCGATGATGCTGATAAGTCAAATAACTCAATAACATACATGTGATATGCAGGTGGGCCATAGGCTTGGAAGAATGCCCATCTGAAGGACTGGAGCAATTAATACAAAACAAGATCACAAAGTGAATTCATCAAAAGGCAGGCACGTCACATCAAAATTGCCACAACACAGACACACTAATTGTACCCTGTTTCATTGCAGAGGAAGATGGATCTCCTGCGGATATGCCTGTCCCAGATCTCCCTGATGACATGGATGACGAGCCGATAAACATTCCCCAGGAGACTATCCAAAAGGTCCTTGAAACCCTCCAGACCCCACCTTCAGTCACAAGGAGGAGCACAGAACAAGCAGCCATCGCAGAGGGTCCACCCACCACCCCAGTTGTAAGACCTGCCAGCTCCAATACAGCTGAGGACTCAGACGACACTGGCACCAGCTTTGAGAGAACTGTAGTTGGAGTACAGCGGGAGCTGGCCAAGGAGGTGCGGGTGGGGATGCAAAATATGGCAGCCAGCCTTGAGGGAATGCGTTCGTGCATGATGTCATCTGCAGATCAGGCAGCAGCTATGCAAGCCCTAACATCTAACTTGCAGGAACTGCAGAAAACCCAGAATGAAATCAGCACAGCTGTAATACAGTTGACCCAACACCTACAACAGCAATCCTGTCAACGCGTGCACGAATGCAACATTGAACCCCTCAGGGCCGACCTGGCTGCCTACCATCGTGATGTGGCTGCTATTCTCAAGAACCTCCTTGCTGCAGTACTGCCCTTAAGACCTTCACAGGGAGCAGCGACCGGGATGTCTGACTCCATGTCTTCTAACACTGAGGTGTGTGTTGCCCCTTCACAACCAACAACAACAAGGACAGAGGAGGCAAAACACACATCAGAAGAAGAAGACATGGAACAGATCACATTCACAAGGAAAATGATCCGGAAGCACTAGTCCCTGCCACATGGCCAACATTTACCAAGGTCCTGCGCTTTGTAACTTGCCAGTCTTGCAACAACTGTACTCAAGCACTGTTCTGCAAACCACTGTATATCTTGTCACCCAGCCCAGTGATTGTCTCTCTCCTACTTATTGGCAAATTCTGTCCCTCTGCACTGTCTGAAACAGCAACCCCAGCATGTCAAAAGCATTTTGGTAACCCCTTGTGTTGGATCACAATGTAAGATGTCACTATAATGGACTCACAATCATGGACAATGTACAGATAGCACTACAGCACTTTTCAATAAATAGCACTTACACAACAAATCTGTCTCTGGGTAATGTGACATATCAACTGTGCAGAAGATAACTGAAATGTACCTACTGTCAAATTACGTAGCTTGTCAATACAACTGTCCTGATAATATGTAGTCAGAGAAACCTGCATAGTGCCCATGATTGCATCATACTCTGCCCATCCTGAGAGACAAATCGGATGAAGTGAGAAACCATACACCATCATGCTGTGTTGGACAGAAGAATGCTTCCTCAGGGGATAACTAAGCCATCAAATAGTGGCCGCAAAATGTTGTCAACATGCTAAAATAACACAAATAACATGGCACACTAATCTAAGCAAACACTACTAAAACTGCATAAATGAAGGTGTCTGAGTTTACATACAAATAGTTAATCATGCTGAACTGTGTCACAATTGATGTATGAGAGTCATGAAGACAAGAATACAAGAGTGCCAATGAGAACTCATCTTATAAGGGCGTCCTTGATCATCACACTGCAGTCAGACCTGAAACTGTTTCACCAATACCAAGTCTGGAAGCACTGTCTGTGACTTTGAAAACACACTTATCAACAGAAACACATTGTCATCCATATTAACTATGATTGGTGGTTGCAACGAAGGGTCGACACTTTGCAAGGTAGCTCTGGGCTAGCTCCCAATCGTACAGCTCAGTTGGGATTTGTTTGTAGCATAAGACACAAATGTAATAGTACCAAATTTATGTACACTGAATCCAAACCCACGATCAAGTACCATTCAACACATACTATTAACGGTTAACCAAATATTTATTACATGCTAATCACAATAGAGGAAACTGAGGGAAAAATCTTATCTACCCTGACTACTCATTACCCACAACTGTCCCTAACTAACCTAAGCTACACTTACTTATCACATGCAACGAAACGTTCTAAACATCTACCCCCCACTCCCCTTATGAGACGGGACACATGGAGGACAACACATACTAACCTAAACGCATACTATGCTATCCTAAACAAATATATATATATAATATATATATATATATATTGTAATTATTATTATTTTTTAATTATTTTTATTTTTATTTAAACACACAAACACCCCAACATAGCCCCCCCACCCACACACTTAATAAGTAAAAATAGAAAGAATCAGAACCCCCACCCCCCACCCACTAACACTAACTAAACTAACAGCCTATACTAACCTAACACTAAGCCCCCTAAGCCCACTAACTATAAGAACAAGGAAAGAGGAGGGAGGGGAGGGAATCATGTCCATCAAAAAATGTCTAGAGGTTGGCCCTCCGGAGGGTCCTCTTAATAGACTTAACACGCCGGTTAATGTGGAGCACATCCCGGCTCAGGTGGCTCAACTTGCGCAGCACACGATCCATCTTACGTTCCATTTGGTTGAAGGCTGCAGGGTCAACAGATGGAGCTGTGGCAGTCTGGGTACCGGTGGAGGAGGTCTGTGTTTGTGTGGTGCCAGGCCTAGTGGGCTGTCCTGCACTGGTGGCAATGCTGGGGCCTGGAAGTCCAGCAGATGTAGGACCAACAGTCCCAGCTGTGGGTTGGGCCACCTGGCTTGGATTGGTGGTTGTGCTGGTGGCGGCTGCGGTGGGCAAAGTAGGGCCACCCTGTGGAAAGGCTCTCCATGCCCCGGAGGCCCGTTCATGGCGATAGTGCCGGGCCATCCTCCGGAACCCCGACTCCACCAGCAGGATGTGCTGGTATCTCATGGCCCGGCGCTGGAATTTACGGACCTGGTCTGGGGTCATGTTTGCAGCTGTGAAGACAAATGCAGATATTCTACATTAGTAACTGCATTGTGTGAAATGGCACAAGAAGTTAATCAGACAATACATCTACTGTACTTGTAACAGCTAGTATCAATATACAGATCATTGAATGTCCCTGAGGAAGTACATGGCAGGCCAGCCTACAAAGGTCACATCACACATAGCACATCCATAACCTACAAGATGGGTAACAACTGGCTTTGACTTGCAATCTGAGTTCTGCCAGTTATCAGCTAAGAATCATGCTGCATATCCTCCGCCAAGACCTGGGCTACAAATGTCAGTGTACGGAAAGCAAAACTAAAGCCACATGGTCTGCAAGTTGTAACTGGACTTGCCAGTATAGTACCAAGTGCCAAACCTGAGTGTGTATACTAGGTTGCAACCAAACCGTCACTTATTCACATGAATGTGTAACATACTGGTAGCATCAGTACTAGGTACCCCATTCACAAACCCATGCCCGTGTTTGAGGGTGGGGGGGTGGATAAACAACTATCAATTTCCAACAACATGTACACCGAGGAGTGTATAGAAAACTCCACACATGTTTGGCTCTACACACACACCACAGGTAAGGCCTATCAACAATAAGGAGTCAGCAAACCCTAGACCAATCATAGGGCCACACGTCAGGAAATGCAGAACTTGGTACACAACATATACTTCCACTAAGGCCTGACTTACATCAGACACAGAGTTGCAAGAGCACCCATGAGCATGAATTGCATGCAGACCTAGGCCATTGCACTCTAGTTCCACATACTTGTAGCACTACATGTGGAAGTACATGCTGCTAGGAGGTTCTACCTACTGTTTCATAATTACGTAGGTAAATAGGGAAGCAGATGTCTATTGGAAAGCAATTTGCTGTACCAATCTTGGAGAATGTGGGTCTGACAGGCTGACTAAATCGGAGCTGACTTCCAGTGCGACTCTTGTTGATACAAGTGTCATCCACATGACTAACCCCTGTACTCACAGTGGGGCCTCCAGGAATGGCCTACAATCCCTACATAATACCATTGGATACGCATTGGCCAACTCAAAACATGTGAGAAACTGAATTCCCACTTATGGAACAAGAGAAAAGCTTGCCCAACGCATCACACCTTGCTATGCGTTCAACACACACAAGACCATAACCAGCAAACACATAAGATACATATCAACACTTACTGGAGTGGTCGGGGTCCTCAAATGTCACCACCTCTCCCACAGTGTAGGGTGCCGGTCCACCTGTAAGGTATGGAAGGAAGAAATGTGCTCAAAATCTGTGCACAGTGCAACCATTTCATAAACATATACAATGTGTAGGTTGAATAAGGAAATGGCAGCCATTCAGACATGATGGTACTGCATCTGATATATCACGGCCAACTTGTACATAGCATGGTTCTCCTGTGACAGTTACACACATATCTGCACACATACATAGGCCCTAATTATCATGTGGTTGCAAACATGCCCCGTAATTGGTGAGCAGAAAAAAATATGGAGTGTAATCGTCTCATCATGTGCATCCAAGAGAGACATCCAAATCCTGGTTACTTGAGGACTGCATTACCAGTCAAACATGCCTTGTGGCCATGACACATTAATGACACATAGGTACAATGTACAGAGGGAGTGGCAGGGACTTTTGTAAGCCCACCTGTTGTTACTTTTGATTCAATTGATGTGGCCCAGCTATGGTGATTTGCACCAACCATGGAGATGTAAAGCCATGTGCATACACTTGGACAGCCATCCATATTTGGAATGTGGCACAACTAACTCCAACAAACATTCTAAGATGTTAGCTGAGGGCACCTTACACCTTCTCACGATGTTTTCAAATCCAGATCTGACATGTATCCAAAAAGATCAAGGAACACAATAATCCCAAACAATCATAGTACCTCCGTGAACGCTTTCCTTCCACACTCACCAGACTCACATGAGACATATGTCTGAGCCACTTTGCTGTTATCAATTGACGTGAAGGCAGCACTCATTTTCAGCATCATGTAGTGATTTTAAAGTCAGTCTAGCTATTGCCTCAACACAGTTAGCCAATATGCTGGTATAGCTTTACTTCTCTGTCAATAGTACCCTATGTAGACATGATTGGCTCCTATTTTGTTTGGTTTTCTGACAAAAAGGCTGCACCAATTTACTTCATGGAAAAGTATCCTGTAAGTTTGCTGAGCACGTGCTACCTGACAGCTAGCAATTGTGATCCTTGCCATAGTGCATCAATTATCACTTTATGTTTCCCCAGCATTCCACACAGTCAGCAAGTTAGCTGGCAGACATTGTACAAATCCTCTTATGTCACTACAGAGCATTTAATCGTGCACATTTACATGATTAGTACTCACCAACAGTGCCACCAATCATGATTCCCAGGTGGTTAAAGAGATCCTGCTCCCTGGTGATGAGGTCAGCCCACCGGTGCTTCAGCTGGTGGTCACTCCTCTGGCTGGCATACACACGCTGCAGGTGATGCAGCACCTTTCTCCACCGGATTCTGCGTGCCTCTGTTGGATACCCCTGTATCACCCTGCCCCCTGCCTGGATCATGAGTGGCAAGAAATGGCACACTAGCCAGATAAAGCCCTCCAACTCCTCTTCACCCATCCTGCCAAGACGTGGCCTACCAGACATACTTGAAAAGTGAAAGGGAATAGGGATAAAAGAAATAGAAAGGGGAAAAGGGGGAAAGTAGGGGTACAAATATAGATGAAAAGTAAATTTAACCACTAAAAGAGCCCAACTATCCCCAAACTAACACTACCCACAACAGACTCCCACAAACAACAAAAACACAAGATAAATGGACAAATGTAGACAAAACACAGTAGTACAGTATACAGCAACAATATTTATTTCACAAACGGACTTTACAGATAGCACACAGTACAAAAAAGCACAAAATCTCAGGACACCACTCACTACACAGCCACACAGTCTAGAAGGATCATAGACTGCAAAGTGAAAGTGAAAGTACACCCACTGTACATGATCTGTAAAAAGGATATCCTATTACATCACTTCTTGTATGAAAAGTCCCGCCTTTTTCGCGTTATTCATCATTTTTTTCTACCAAAACTGTATTTGCGTCATTTGTTTTGACGCACAGGAGTGAAAATTAGCCCGCATCCACATAATAGTACATGGCCTGTACAAATATCTGGATGCGGGCTAATTTTCACTCCTGTGCGTCAAAAAAATGACGCAAATACAGTTTTGGTAGACAAAAAATGACGCATAACGCTAGGAACGTCAAAATTTCAGTGCATTAACTGGTTTTGGGCATTTTGTTTTGTTTTTTTGTTATGTTACATTTGGGACACATCAGAGATATGCTAATTGAAGACACTATGGTGTTGATGGTGTATGTTCACATGTGTGACATCATACTGCAACGGACCATGATCCGCTACTCCCTTCACAGTATTTTTACGGTTGGCTGACGCAATAGTTGGTCATAAGTGTGGCCTACATATATGTGTTGCACAAATTGTGCATGTTTGGCATAAGGAGAGGATAGCAATGTGACGCACATATGTACAATACCTAAATGCCTTTGGCTCAAAGTGTGTTCTTTGGCAATTAATGTATTTGTTGACCAAGTGTTTGTGTATCACATGAAGCATATTTGTACATATGCTTGTATGAATGTGACGTCCATGTGTCCAATCCTTAGATGCAAGTCATTGTGGAAATGAGAGAGGGCATGTGTTAGTTATACATGTAGCAACATCCGTAAAGTGGACTTCCAAGATTTAGGGTCACGTAGACACTACATGTGACATAGCATGCACCAGATAGATGGCAGACGCTTGTTCATGTCAATGGTCCACATTTTCAACATCCTATGTCCTAGAGTATTGGTAACAGCTTCCTAGGCACTAGTTGGTGAATCCCACAGTGAGTCATACACATGCATTGAGGAAGTGGGTACCATGTTGTTTGCACAGGCAGACAAGGGTGAATCTCAAATGTATGATGACACCACAGTTGAGGCCATAGAAGTGAGCCCCAACTATCAAGTGGCTGTGGTGGATCAGCATACAAGACAGCACGTGTCCACATATTTCCAGTGATCAATTGCACATAGGTGTCTTGTTCATGTGTGTGGTCCAATGTTGTTCCTGTATATTTTTTGGGGTGTAATTTGTCACAGTTCGGTCCAGGACTCATCATGAGTCAGTGGCAGCTATTCCTGTATCTACTGAGTATCCTTGGTTGATCAATGTGAGTAAAGTGGATGTGGACATGTGAACCTACATGGGGTTGGTCCCACCCTGTCACTAAAGACGTGTAATGAGACAGTCAACAGGGCAACCTTGGTGTGCTGAGTGAGATAATGTCTCAGGTGTCATGTTCCGGCAGGTGTCATTACAACATTTGTACACAGGTTAGCCTCTGCAATTCCCACTGCATCTGGGAACATCATAGCCCCTGTGCTGATTATTCTTGCAGCTATTCACCACACACGGCCCATCACTATGTTGTGAGCACTGTGATTCTGTGTGTGAACTGTCATGGTCCTGACATGTGTGTATTTTTCATGGACATTATCAGAGGTTGCTGGTTGTGCTGAAAGCCCCGTACCCAATCCCTGCCTACGGCCCTGGGACACTGCCACACTTTGTCATTCATGCATAAATGCGACCCAGACAAGGGATGGGCCATGAATTTTGCTTTTCCCAGAGGATTTAACTCAAATGGTACAGTTAAAAGGCAGATGATGCTATCCAATGTATTTGTGTATGCACTAAAGAAGCCCATGCCCAATACCCCCTGATGAATGAGAGGTTTGCTAACGGAAGTGTGGTACATATGTAGACACAGGGATACTTTAGTGTGACGCACAGACAGATGCCAGTCAGGCTGACATAATGCAGGGTGATTCAGGATCCAGCAAGTTGACAAGTTACATAATCAGTGGTCTGACTCAGACTGTTTGGCGGACAAACTAGAGAGTTGACACGTCAAACTGTGTATGTCCTGTGTTTTTGAAGGTGACAAATGAACCCAAGGGATGTGTTACACAGCTTAATTAGTATCAATGCTTAATGGTGTAATTGACTAAGTGGCAACTCCTATGCTGTTCCAGGCATCAGCAGGGGCAGTACTTTTTGAAATGGGTGGTGTGCATGGAGGTGATCACAGGTGTGGGCTGCATCTGTTTCTCACCAGTCCTGTAGGTGAGACTTGCATTCTAAGGGCCAACAGACATTTTCACACGGGAAGCAATCTACAGGTGTTAACAGGGCTTTGAAAATAGAAGACAGTGTATAAATTAACCTGACGTCCATGCAGTCAGATGTTCTATGACAATGGCATACCATAGGAAAGGGTGTAGCACACTGGATTGCTAATGTTGGTCTGTGTGTGTAGTGGAGGGAATATCAGGGCACACATCTTGGTATTCCAGGGACCTCTTCCGACAGGTGGTTTGTGGCCAGGTGCATGGGTGTGTCAGGAGTTATGAAATGGGCTGACATGTACATGAAATGTCATATGTGCAATGCTGCTCATATGTGTGGCACTTGCGCTGTCTATGTTCTGCTTTTATGGAACTCTGGTCAAAGATAGTCCTTGCAAATATTGGATGCAGTTGGACTTACTGCTGTCAAGGGTCTGGTCAAACATTCCTGTTACTGATGCAAAAGCACATTGACTGCCTCATGTATGAGGCTTGTTTTCCCCTTATTGAGTGATGGTGTCTTAGTTGTGTGCCATATGCTGCGTTGGACCTTGATTTCAACATGTATGAATGAAATAGTTGTGCTCCTCTGCTATTGGCCTTCAAAGGAGAAATGTACATGATATATGTCATTAACAGTGTGTGTGTATGTGACCGTTGTATGTTATGCATTACATTAGCTCTGGGATGTCCAGTGTCCTAATCAGTATCTCAGCAATGCTCCATGAGGCAACACTCTTATTCTGATAAGTAGAGATGAAGGTGTGCCATGATATGGTGATTATAATAGGTGTTTATTTAAATTAGTTAACTAAAGTGGCGAAGGTGATTATATATGCAAAAGAAATTGTTGACAATCTGTTGCCGCCTGCGTATACCAGCGGCCGTGTTCTGTAGTTCCCCCTCATGTTGTAGGCCAGCATCCTCCTCTTCCTCCTCTTCAGACATGTGTGGCTCTGGTTCCAGGAGGGGAATGTTCCTTTTGATGCAAATGTTGTGCAATATTGCACATGTTAGGATGATCCTACAGACCATCTCCGGCGAATATAGGAGGCTACCACCAGTGATGTCGAGGCACCAGAACCTTGACTTGAGGGTGCCAAAGGTCCTCTCGACAATCTTGCGTGTCCTCCTATGTGTGTCGTAGTATGCACGCTCTGCAGCAGTACTCAGACTGCCAAATGGTGTCATAATCCATGGCTGGATGCCATACCCCTGATCAGCTGCAAGAGAAAATGATTGGGATCATATTGATGTAGCTGGCCCTAGTGAAATGACCTTTCATGGCAGTAGTTGTCTTGTGTTGTCTGTGACTCTTTTGTGTTATAATGTAGCATCCTAGGCTTGTAGGATGTACCATCTGCATTGTGTTGTTTCCTTGGCTGAATGAGTGTTTGTCTGCTAACCGGTTGTCAGCAGTATGTTTTGGGATTTGCAGTACAGTGTGCCCTACCTAGCATTGTGCCTTGTGATACAGGTGTCCGTGTGTCTTCACTGGGGGTGTGATGATAGTTCCATACACAGGTTAAGATTGACAGTGTACCCTGGACATCCCATACCTTTAGACTTATGCAATGGATTAATGTAAAGGTCATTGGGACACTTACATTTTGCAAGGTGACATTTGTGCAACCCACTCCACAGGTTGTGATCTTTGACGTCTTAACATTAGGCTGTACAGTAATTTCCGATGTGTGACAGGTTCAATGGTGACCTGAGAAACATGGCTAGCGATGTCACGACCTCAGTGTGTTCCTGTTCACATGTTGCTGTTGTGGTGTATGTGTTGTGTGTCCTAGAGGGTTGCTGTGCAGTGTGTATATAAGTAGGTTTTTGTACTTACCAACAAGTAGTCCATTGCCATACCGTCCATCCTGGAAGTGTTCATTGATGGTGCAGTGACGGAAGATGAATGAGTCATGGACACTCCCAGGATATTTAGCCACAATGTTGGTGATCAATCCCTGGTGATCGACTATGGCCTGCACGTTGATGGAATGTGTGTGATTCCTGTTGCGGTAGAGGTGTTCAGTTGCAGCAGGTGGCACAAGGCGTACATGTGTGCAGTTGATTGCACCAAGGACGTATGGGAAGCCACTGATGAGGTAGAACCCCTGTTTTGTTTCCTGCTGCTTCTGCAGTGTGTTAGGGAAGCAGATGTGGCGGGGTGTCAGTCGAATGAGTACTTTGGGCAAAAAGGCGGAGAATGATGGTTGTGATATTCCAGCAACCAGGGCACCAGTTGTTTGAAAAGAGCCACTTGCCAGCATATGAAGTACGGCAAGCAGCTTGGTTTCTGTTGGGATGGTGCGGGGTGTCAGCAAAGTGGGGGCCAACTGCGGTTCAATGTTGCGCAGCAGCTGCTGAATGGCCTGCCAGTTCAACCGGTACCTCTGGATGATGTTGTGTTCCCTGAGGCCCTGAAGGGTGGTTCTGGGGCGGAATATCCTCTCCTGCCTTCTGCGCTGCCTTTGGGGTCCCTGCTGGTGTTGTTGTAGCTGCTGTTGTTGCTGCTAGGCTCTGCGTCTGCGTGCATGCTGGATTAGAATCACCTCCATGGCTCCCTGTTGCTGCTCTGCTGCTCTGCTGTTTGTTCTGTGTGTTCTGATTAAATACAGGTGTTGTGAGATACAATTTGAGAAAGAAACAGGGACCAGGGCACTCTGAGTCTCTATAATAAATATATGGTCCAAGATGAGTAGAGTTGCAAGAAGTGTTTAATCCAAGAACAGACAACAGCCAACACGTGTTTCGTCCTAGCGGACTTTTTCAAGGCTCATAGATTCAGACTTGGATGAAGACTAGTTTCACTAGGGCTGCTGTAGCCCCTAAAATATAGCATTGGTTCCAATGTTAATAGTCAGTCTTGCCATATTTTGTGGCTGGTACTCCTGTCTTTAGCACTATGCGGCGTGCCGTACTCGTGAGTATTGGTCAAATGGTATATCCGTAGTTACATATAATGATGGACAAGGGGTCCCTCTGGGCCCAACCTTATTTCTTCCAGTCACTGTACGTTAAGTAATGCGTCCATCAGTGCGGAGAGCGCATGGACAGCGCGTGATAACGCTGTCTTGTTGCCGGTGTATACAGGTGTGTTTGCCAAATTTTAACGCCTGCCCTGACCCAGGCGTTAATTTTTGACGCAAATCGTCTGTTCGTCATTTTCCAGCTCCGCCTCCCGGCCGTGCGTCATTTTTGCCCAAAAGCATAAATACGACGCACGGCCGTTTAAGTCATTTTTGGACGGGAACGCCTACCTTGCATATCATTAACACAAGGCGGGTTGCCGCATCCAAAAAATGACGGACACAGCAACATTTTGTCGTGCGCGGGCTCGGGCGTCAAAGTTTAAATACGGGGCAACGTTTGCGCTGAATGTGCGTCAAAATTTTTGGCGCACATTCGGCGCAGACGGAGTATAAATATGCCCCTGAGTATTTTGTTCAAACCACAGTATGGTCCTGTTGGGGGGTGAGTCATTAGTTGTGTGGCCTTCACAAGTAATGGGTCCACACTCTACCACCACTGGGAACCAAACACCCCATTGTAGTGCTTGACTCTTTTAGGGTAGTATTGCAGAGCAGTCCAAGGCTTACTCAAGGGAGGTGGTGTGGGCTAGTAATCACCATTCAAAAGCACACAAGAATATCAATAAATGATTGGCCAGCATGTGCTTTTCTTTTGATAAAGTAAAAGTACATTAATTACATACACTACTCAATACTATGCAACAATTTACAAATATACAGAAGCTGATAGAATTACATTTGGTTGACATTGCATACTCATTCTTGTCTCTTCCAAAGGAGATATAAACCAACAACCTAAATGGCAGAACATTCACTTGTATTCCAATGGCAATATTTGACTGTACCTTGGAGTGACAGCACCTAATACTGGCAATAAAGTACATCTACTTTGATCGCTAGTGGTTGTCAGTCTCATTGCTCAAATAAGTATCAACAAGAAACACGTATAGGTAGGTTGGAATGATTTGTGCTGTTACAATTACTCTCAGCATGATCTACGCCAGGGGTCTTCAAACTGGGGGGTGGGCCCCCCTAGGGGGGCCTGAAGTGATCCCAGGGGGGATGCCTGGCTCTGGCCAAAAGATGCTTTAGGCAGATAACAGTGTTCTGTTTTAAGCAGAAACATGTTATTGCATTTTTAAAAAGGCAACAGTACTTAACTGCAATGTTTAAATACGTCTAGACATATTTAAACATTGCTATTTTTATGAAATAATTGTGAAAAATTCTGAGAGGGGGGCCCAATAATATTTATTTTTCAACTGGGGGGGGACGTGGAGACTACTGATCTACGCAGTCTAATCACACCCCTAAAGGGTGTGGGCAAAGGTTCATTGTATTCCACCTTGAAGCATTCAACATAAAAATGATGCACAAAATTACACAGTCAATAAAGAACATCACTTGGTTGTTAAATGTTGTGTAATACCATCTTTCACCACTAGAGGGTGCCTTTTCATGTGGCCATACATTGTTCACCTCAGTGGACTCAACACTGCAGCCATACCTTGTTCAGCACAGCATGCTGCACTTTAACTACTTTAACTAGGATTGAAAACACTTGAGGGGTTAGCATTTCTAAGTCCCCTGAAAATGAGGGCAGAGTCATTTGGTAACTTATTGAGGGGAGGCTGCACTCCTACAGCAGCTCTCCCTATCCATTTGCTTTATGTTGGTGGTGACCCCATCCTCCTGGGGCCACTGCAAGCCTAAAACAAGCAGCTTTTGGCTAAAAACCAGGGGCCATAGGGCATTATGGGATGCTTCTCCCAGAGCGTACATGTTGATGAGCAGCTCTCCCTCTGCGCTGGGAAGGGCCACTTTGCTTGCCTTTTGGGGATGCTTCTGTGGCCTCGCGCCATATCATCAAGCCTGCTGGAACCCTCCTCTTTGGGGGTGTACGGTCCCACCCAGACACCCCCACACCAGGTATGGCTTGTAGGGAGTGGAGCTGCAAGCCTGCTCCCGCTGGCTCCCAGCATGATCAGTACACTACAGTGCTGTTGCGAGAGCCAGTACTCTGCTGTGGTCTATTCGCTCCTGCAGGCAGAAACCTTCTGACTGGCCGGCGGTCTACCCACTCTTGTGGCCAGACCTGGAGGAGGCAGCTGCACAAGGGAGGTGCACCAGCGCTCCCCAGCCTCTTCTCTTCTGTCTGCCTGTTCCTGTGGGCAGACACAATTCCGACAGCGGGCGTCCTGGCCACACTGAGGGAGTGCAACGGCATTCCCCCCACCATCTTTGCACTATGGGGCCCAAGGATGGGGTCCTGGGCCCCCTGAACAGCACATTCATGGGGAGCGTGAGAGCGCTCCTCAGCTTTGCTTCAGGCTCCAGCCCCACCCACACCTTCACAGGGAGCGTGACGGCACTCCCCAGTTTGTCTTTAGCCACCAGGGGTCCTGTGATGGGATTCTGGGCCCCTTCACACTGGCGCTGTAGTTGGCAGGTCTCCACGAGGCCCCGGGATGGGGTCCAGGGATCCTTTCCTTGCAACATGGGGAGTGAGATGGCACTCCTGCGCACTCGTCTTCTTCTTTTTGGGGCAGGCCCTGGCCTACCCCAGGGGCCTCAAGGGTAATGGCGGCAGAGCCTCAAATGCTTCGTTGCCGTAGCTGCCAAAGGTCACCAACCCTCACATAGGGATATCCCAGGCCCCAGGGGCCATTTTCAACCATCTTAGGCTCATTTTACTCCTGGTGGCGAGCAGTTGCCACCTGGACAACTCCTGCAGGCCTCCTGGCCTAGAAGGTTCCCAAAGTGGTGGGGAGTCAGTCCCACTGACTTCCTGCACCAACCTTCCAATACGGTGCCTTCCTCTCTTCTGGGCAGAACGCTCTCCTGATGCCAGAGCCCACTCTTTCCCCCAACTGGTCCTCAGGGGGGAGCAAGGGGACTAGCTTACCTGGGGTGTACCCCACTGAGTCTGGGATCACTCAGGGGTACAGTCCTTGCCCCAATGGGCAGTCAGGGGGTCTTCTTTCCAGTTGTTTATGATGCCTGTCTGCAGTCCAAGTGTTCTGCAGAGAAGCACATGTCAGAGAGAGCTCTCTCCCCTGGGCAAGACCTTTTAAGTGGGGGTGGAAGTGTCCAGCAGGGCTGCACCTGTGGCCTGTCCTGATGTGCCACATCACCTCTCTGCTCCTACCCCAACCTTCCTGCAGTCTTCTGGGATAACTCAAAATGGCGTCAGCCAGAAGTCAATTGCCACATGTGGTCAAAGAAACTCAGCCCCTCCTTCCTGACACTCCTGCCAGGGCATCTCTCAGCAATTCCTCCAAGGAGCCCATCCTGGCTGAGGGGCTTGGGGCAGGCCCGGTTCCTGGCACATAATGACAGCTGGCTGACTGATGCAAGGTCCTGCTCCTGCATCTGGACAGAGCAGTAATTGGCCCTGATTCTGAGCTGAGTCAGAGAAAGATGGCATTCCTGGATGACCCATAAGATGTACAGATATGCTCTTGTAACCTACTGCATTGTTCTTTTCATACAGACTACAGTGTACATGGGTGCGACTTTGGATCTGGGGTCCTTGGAGTCTGGGGTGCCCTAAGCCAGCCTTTCTCACTGACATATAATGGGATGTCCCTACAATGAAGACAGTAAGCACACTGACTGGGCTGATAGGCAAAGTACGTCAGCGTGCACCAACTTCCATACCTACACAAGCAGTTACTCATTTTGTGTGTCCCACATGGCCAATCATCAGGGGGAGATGGCCAAACCCAACACATCAACTTGGCAATGTGACAGGCAGGAATATGCTTTGGACTCACCCACTTGTGGTTTACTGTGCTCCCCTCAAACAACCATCAAGCTCTGGGTAGGCCACTGCCAGAATGCGGGACATTGGGGGAGATATGGGGATCAGGCTCCGACGTGCGCCCCACCCACGTTGGAAGGACAGCCCCAGCTGGATCACAGCGATCTTTCCGGCCCAGGGTCTCAGGTCCTTCCACCCCTCCTGACAGGAGCTGCTCTGCCGGCTATAGACTCCCAGGGTCCACACCTTCCGGGTGATAGCTCTCCATATCCTTTTCTTCTGATGGGCGTTGACCTGTATGGATGTATGAGACAAATCAAAGGATTACAAACACACGTTTTTGCACAAATGGTTATGTCACACAAATCAGAAACCGCAAGGACAAAATCTGCAATTTGTCAACACACCACAAATGTTAAACACACATGCTGATAAGTAGAGGGACATGACTACACACTTTTGGAGTTATCTGCAGACTAACCCACTAGCCTGTTCATGTCCTACTATTGCTAAGTAAGCCTACTGGCTTAGGGTAGCCAGGTTCCAGCAACATGTACAGTGATGCTAGCCACAATAAAACACTATACACCAAAGTGGCTTCTGAAGGGTAAACTCCTTGGGCCTGACTGGACCAATACATTTACACTCTGCAACATTGACTCAATGCATACAGTCCCTACAGGCAACTACCACAGTACAGACTTCACCCCAAGAGTTGAGTGACAAAGGGCTTGCTTGGTAGACACGGAGTCTCTATCCTCTGCATGTGTGTACATGTGGCCTACCAAATGCCGACTCATGCCACTTCAGAGTAGGTTTCTGTGGTATGTACCTGTACCACAGAACACACTTTTGAACATATTTGGCAAAACTACAGAGACGGAATCCAACATACAAAGGTATGTTTGGTTCAATTTCTACTATGTAACCAAGCGACTGAGTCCCATTTCATTGGCTCCTTAGAATCTACCCACTATCTGCACTGTAGGTTTATGAACTGCACAATATGCCTATGCTGGACAAATATGACTAATGTAAAGGTGACAGAGCTGTGTGAGTAAGGGACCTGTCATGAGTCAAAGACACAGATTGACAATGATGCAAATTACACATATGAACTAGTTCAGGGATTTACCTCAGTACCCATTCCTAATCTACTCAATAGACTGAGGTATTCAGGGTAAGTTTTGCCACTAGAGCCTCATAATGGCCACATGACAAACTATACAGGTCTACAGGGAGTGGGCACAGTGCCACAGCACGTGGGAAAGGAAAGGATGGTGTTGAACAGAGTCAATAGAGCCTATGAGACTCTTACCTGCTTCTCTGGTGAGACAAGAGCTGACCATACAGGGGAAGGACCTTGTCCACAAGCCTCTGCAGCTCCGTGGTAGAGTCAGGAGTCAAGTGACTGATTTTGCAAAACGCGGCGTACATGTATGCCACGTACGTGGTCATTACCACTGACAGCCACAGCCATTGGCCCACAACCACCACAGGCAACAGCGTTAGCCTGCGGCTGTGTCTGCTGCAGTTGGTATCGCCTATCATGTAGACGACTTCTGCCAGCTGCTGCAGGTTGTTCCTAATGTCCACTGGAGTAGGTCAGGCTTTGAAAGCTGGAAATATAGTATATGGCCCTGTTAAATGAGTCAACAACAACATATGTGTGGGATCATCCCAAACATTCCAAATCAACCTTGTTGTGTAGGTCCTACTACACAATCACCAGTATAGAGTGTTGCTGGGCACAGATGGCATATCATGGAGGTGCACAGTCCACCACCGCTGACAGCATTTTTGGTGGTTGAAAAATACTATTTCATTTCGAGGGGCAATTGAGTAGCAGATAGTTGGGTGTAACACAAATCCATGTTGTGGACACGTCTTGTCAACTGTGGGGGACACACTTGACCCTTCTGTAGTTGACAGCTGTGATGTGTACTGGGTGTAATGTATTTCAAATCTGAAATGCTTTGTCACATGAATTTGCTGGGATACATCACATCTGTTGGTGTAGACACAGTGACTAATGCTCCCACTCATGTATTTTCATACAAAGGTACCAAGGGAGAGGGAGATGCAGCAAGCTCCAGTGTACAGTCCATTGCCAGACCTTCAAAGAATGGAAGGACGCCACATAATTCTACTACACCATCTGAATAGGCTAACAATAGTGGATTTATGCCATCAGTTGGAGCCAGATCTGATGCCTGAAAACACTAATCCCTCATGCATACCACCCATTGTGAGACTCGTGGCAGTATTGCACTTTCTGGGCACAGCATCCTTCCAACATACAATGGCCATATCTGGTGGTATGTCACAACCTATGTTGAGTCGTGCTGCAACATTTCTTATCAGCAATGTTGAAACACATCAACAGTTATATCATGTTGCCCTGATGTGAAGATTTGGCCAATGTGAAGGCTGACTTCGATGGTTTGGCCCACCTCCCATATGAGGTTTGGGGCCATTGATGGCACACATGTTGTCTTGGTGCCACCGCAGGCCACTGAACAAGTCTACTGCAACAGAAAGAACTTGCATACAATTAACATGTAAGTTGTCTGTTTATATGATTTCTATATCTCAAACGTCTGTGTCCATTTCCCAGGATCAGCTCATGATTCCTTCATAATGCTGAACAGCACCATACCCCAGCTGATGTCGGAACTGCAACCAGAGAGGTCCTGGCTGGTTGGAAAGTCACATCTGTCCTAATTGTGTGTGAGCAATGTAAGGTGCTATAATCATGAAGTGTGTGACTTGTTGCACTTCTGTCCCATTCCTAAACAGGTGAGTCAGAATATCCAAACCATCCTTGGTTATTGATGCTGCTGAGGAACCCATTTACACCAGGGGAAGTCCGCTTCAATAAAGCCCATGGAAGAACGCCTGTTAGGGAGGCCATGTTTGAATTGTGGGCCTCTATTTTTTCACACATGTTCCTATGCATGTCCCTCTGCACCTCCTTGATTTCCCAGAGTTCAGTCAACATTTGGCCCATCACACCTTGGGACTCCTGATAGAACCCCAACACGTGGCTGAAGGTGTCCTGCCTGACATCAGTCCCACTGGACTCATTCCTGGGCCCACAGCATACCTCCCACACACCCTACCCCCATGAGCCTGCGCCCTTGGCACAGGGTGCCCTCTCCAACTGGGTCCTAAACCTTCAGTGTCCGGGGTGTTAAGTTGTACCTCAGGACCCAGGACTGGGGGGCACAAGAGGGTGGAAACTGTGCTAGGTACACAGGGTGGGGAGTGCATCATTGCCTGGGATGTTAAAGCAACAGGGCTGAGAGGTGATGTTGTGGCCACAGTGAGACTCACTGTTGCCGTCTGACCAAGTTGCCCAGATGGGCCAGGACCTTCCTCCACAAGTCTAGGAATGTTGTCATCACTGAGGGCTTCATCCAGGGGGGTAGTGGTAGCCTCTTCTGTGCCCTCCGTGCGCCCAGTGACAGCTCGACCTGTTGATGAAGAACATACATTGTTACTGGTTGAATTGTGACATCTACCTCCAAAGGTTTTGTGTCACAGTATGCAGACATTGGACACAGTAAGTAATCCTATTGTGCTGAGTAACAATGGTATTGGGTTATTTGACAAACTATTGTTAATGCAAATGTCTTGATTAGAAATTATTAATTAATGTTTATGTATGTTGATTAATGAAAATTGTAGAAAATAATTAACATAGAGAAATAATGTGCACGTTTGAAATTGTGACCTCGGAGAGTGGTCACCAAGATTCACGAATTATATTGAAAGAGCAACTGACATATGTGAAATATTGAAAATGTATTAAAATAACATAGTAATATATCATATTGAGAGATATAACTTATGTTTTCTATTATATTGTAGAGCTTAATTTAGCCAAAGTCGTGGCCTAGTTTTGCCAGGCCTCATGTAGAAGCTGAATATATTAACGTTCAATGAAAAAATGCTGACAAGCTGAACTAACTGTGAACTGCTCATTGTTTAATAATATTTTGCTTAGCTGAAGCCTTTGCATGAACCGACGGACAGGAGATGATGGAACAGAGATGTAGCAAAAAGTGTGGAAGACGTGTGAGTGTACTTTCCCAGGACTCGAACAATGAAGGCACAGACTGGAGAAGAAGATGCAACATTTTCGATACCCGGCGAGATGGATGATGAGGACATCGTAAAGTGCACCAATCAACTACAAGGGAACGATGTAATACTAGAATTCATAGATTTGAATTTCAAAAGTTATTGGATAAAGTAGAATTGTGTGATCAGTTGACCAATTAGGAATTAGGGGATAGTCTGGGTGACTTTGATATAACAACGTGACAGAGGAAGACAGTTCAGATGTTAGGTGCAGATGTTAGGGAAGCGACTGCGAGATCGAAGAAGATTCAAGATTCTGTCACTGGGCTCATGCTCTTGAGAGCCTGATGTGATGCTGATCAATTGATGACCTGAAGACGAAGACTGATTTTGTTGCTGATCCATGCTGAGGATAGGTAGCTATGACAATGTGACTGAATTACCTTTTGAGCCTTTTCTTTCTAGGTACCAACTGAGCTGTCTAATAGTTTTCTCCTAGCTAGATGTTTTCCAAATTCATGTTCTAAACTGTTTTTGCATGAAGTCCCACATGCTAATGCTAATCTGGGTTAGATGAGGTTGCCACTCTAAGACACTGACAACACAGAAACAAGTGATTGACAGACTGATTTGCTGAACTCTGTTACTTATGTTGTCTTATTTACCTTTGATTCATTTATTGACCTGTGCTAATACTTTAGAATTCATTCTGATGCAAGTTTTGATTAGGTCATGTTATTGGTGGTTACTAATGAATTAATGGAAGAATTGTTTAAATTGAATAAAGTTTGAAATAATGTCATGACTTAGGCCCTCATTATGTACTTGGCGGTCGAGGCCGCCACGCCTGCGGCGTAGGAAATTACCACCACCAGCATGGCGGGCTAAACCGCCATATAAATAACAAGGGAAGACCGCCACAGGCGGTCCTCTGCCACTGCCACTGCCGCCGACAGGCAGCCTGATGATGGTGGATTAAATTATCCGACAGGGCAACGCAGCAAGCAGCACTGCCCTCTGGATAATGTACCCTGTTTCCCACAGCATTTCCAGGGAAAGGCTGGTGGAAGGGGTGCTCCAGGGCCCCCCTGGGGGCCACTGCACTGCCCATGCACTTAGCATGAAAAGGAGCTATAGGTTAGATTTTGAGGCAAAGGATTTTGAACAAACGAGATCAGCTGGGATGAAAGCGCATCTCAAGGAACTATTATAGAGTGCTCAGATTTGGGGAGCATTAGAGAAGTGGCAAGGCAGATGGTGAAGAAGAAAGATAAATGGAAACGAGATTCACAAGAAGGGTCTGAAAGTGTTCAGAAAGAAAAAGATCCAGTAAAATTTTTACCAATGAGGGAAATTCCAGGAGGGCAGTTTGTTCACGTTCCTTGGCACAGGAGTGATATTCTATCATTCACAAATGATTATCCAAAGCTGAGGGAGAAACCGGTTGAATGGTATTAGCAGACAGATACATTTGTGAAGCTTTCGAAATGTCTGTGGGAAGACTTGAATACTCTGTTAGAGATAGTGGTTCTGACTGATTTGTAGGTTGAATGTAAGAGGGCAGTAGATTGGCCAACAAGTGAACCAGAAAGGGATAGAGCTACAGGTGCACCGTCACCTGAAGTAATGGAACATTATTATAAGGTGATTGAGTTCCTGAAGACGAGAATTTCGCCTACAAATATTGATTGGCAGAGAATTGACAGGACAGTACAGGAGGTAAAGGAGTCGATACATGCATACTATAAGAGATTGCTGAAGGCGTTCAAGGAGTAGAGTGGTAAGGAAGCGATTGAGCCGAAGGACATGTTGCACTTTGTGTTCAGATTTGTGGAAGGATTGAGACCTGAAATAGGTCAGATGATTAAGAGTCATTTGATTTGTTGGCAAGCGAAGCCAATTGATGAGGTGTTGCAGTATGCGAAATACTGTAGTGACAAGATTGAGTTGAAGCAGAAGAAGTTGAAGGAGAAAGCGATGGTGATGCAGATTAAGAGAGCTCAAACAGGAGTGCAGGGAGCTTTTGTGCAGCAGATACCGCAGCAGCAGAGAACTGTTATGTTCCAACCTCAGGTGAGAGGTAGAGGACGTGGAATCAATATGAACCGCGGAGTGGATTTGAGTACTGTAGTGGTTCAGAATGATGTGCAAGGGATGAAGAAAATTTAACCATGTCACGTTTGCGGAGCCGTGGGACATTGGAAGTGGGAGTGTCCGACGATGGTGCAGGAAGGTGGTGTTCAGCAAAGTGGTGATGTCAATACATTTCAAAATGTGAAAATCTCAAGAATGAGAGGTCTTAATCCAAATTTCCAGAATAATATGAATCAGATTCAGAATTTCCAACCCATGCAGCAGGTGCAAATGCCTTGTGCGCAAATTACATTGTTGCAATCAATGCAGCAGCAGGTTTCTATGTTACCTAGGCAGCAAATGCAGATACCTCAATCCCCTATGAAACAGCAACAGATGATGCTTACTCAGCAGGTCACAGGTGAGAGACGAGACGGAAGTAGTGATACAGTGCACCAATTCCCATTACATTGCGAGATGAAATAATGGTGAATGGATGAGTGATAATTCGGAAGAGGAGCCATGTATGCTTGCAACTTCACTAGAGGTAGATCAGTGAGGACCTTTTGTGAGAGGGAAGATGATGGGTCATAAGATCTCATTTCTAGTGGACACAGGACCTAGGAGGAGTGCAGAAGTTCCAAACTTACCTCTCTCTGGAAGAACAGTTCAGGTTGTGGGGGTAGCGAATAAGCATTTGACAAATCTGATTACAAATCCAGTACAGGATGAAATTGGCAACTTCCAGGGACTGCATACGTTTGTAGTCTGTGATTCAAGTTCAGTATCCTTACTGGGAAGGGACTTATTGTGCAAGACCAAATGCTCAATTACTTGTTCAACTGCTGGAATAGAGATCCAGACAAATAGTGAAGATGAGGAAGAACAAACTCCAGAAATTGAGAATGAAACCACTAATGAGGAATACCCGTTGATTGAGTTTTTCCCAATGCTTACAGTGAAAGAGTTGCATGCAGACTTGCAAGGAACAGTGTAGGAAAACGTGTGAGACCTGACAGGTAAAGAAGTGGGTCTGATCAAGGGAGTGGAGCCAATTAAGGTTATCTTGAGACCGAATGTATTGTTTCCGGAGCTTCCAAAGTACAACATGGCACAAGATGTTCTAATGAAAGGGACGCAGATAATTGGAGATTTCTTGAAACAAGGGTTTTTTAAAGAAGTGCTGAGGAGTCCATGTAGTTCACCGATAATGGGCTTGAAGAAACCTTGTGGGAAGGTGCGAATTGTACAGGATTTGCAAAAAGTGAATGACATGGTGGTCAAGTCTTGTCCCGTGGTGCCAAACCCAGCAGTAATAATGTTCCAAATTCCATGCGATGCAGAATGGTTCACAGTGGTTGATTTGTCACAAGCTTTCTTTTCTGTGCCTCTTCATGAGGAGAGTCAGTTTCTCCTTAGTTTCAAATTCCTAGACAGAGTCTGCAGCTGGTGTAAGGGTACACGGAGTCTCCGTCTTTGTTCAATCAGATTCTGAGAAAGAATTTGGAGTCACTGGAACTACTGTACCAATCGATTCTGGTGCAGTACATTGAGGACTTACTGATTGCATCCAAAACAAGGAATGAGTGTAAATATGACACAATTGCCCTGTTGAATCATTTGGGGAAATTTGGACATAGGGTGACACCTTTAAAATTGCAGTATTGTCAGTAGTCAATAAAATATCTGGGACACCAAATAGAGAAGGGGTCAAGGAGGATTTCCAGAGAGAGAATTACAATGACATGGCAAAGAAGTACCCCGACTTCACAGAGAGATGTCAGAATGTTTCTGGGAATGGTAGGTTGTCGTCAGTGGATTCCAAATTTTGCTGAGATTGCCAAACCATTACAGCAGTTGACACATAAGGATGTTACAGATCCCATTCCCTTAGAACAGGACCAGATGAAAGCGTTTACTGAGTTGAGAAAGTTTGTGCAGAGCTCCAGCATTGGGAATGCCTGATTGCACGAAGCCATTCACATTGTTTTCTCATGAACGTGATGCTTGTTTTTTGTCTGTCTTGACACAGGTCCATGGAGGTGCTTATCGTCCAGTTGCCTGTTTTTCAGCTACCTTGGACCCAGTTGCAGCAGCCTTATTGGGTTGTTTGCGTGCAGTTGCCGCAGTTGGTCAAAGCCTTTTACAATGTGAGGGAGTAGCGATGGGATACCCTCCGACGGTAATGGTACCTCACTCAGTTGAGATTTTACTGACAAGGACGAAAACACAATATCTGACTGGTGCCAGACTGACAAGGTATGAGACGAGCATTCTAGGTGCTCCAAATGTAACATTGAAAAGATGTACAGTGCTGAACCCGGCAACTTTACTTCCAAGTGATACTGTTGAAATTGAAAAGGAAGAAGACATTGAGCATGATTGTCTTGAGGTAACAGAGTTGTGCACAAAACCAAGACCTGATATCAGAGACACACGATTGGAAGAAAATGACCAAATTGTCTTTGTTGAGGGTTCATGTCTCAGAGATTACATGAACACTGAGAGCAGGCTATGCCGTGTGCACCATTACAGGTACATTAGAAGCTTCTTGGCTTTGAGGCGTATATTCTGCACAAGTAGCAGAATTAGTAGCTCTTACTAGAGCGTGCCATGTATCTGCCAGACTGCGAGTCACTATCTACACAGATAGCCAATATGGATTTGGAATTGTTCATGATTTTGGTCAATTGTGGTCACAAAGGGGTTTCTTGACCTCTACTGATTTACCAGTAAGAAATGGTGACAGAATAAAGGAATTGCTGTATGCAATACAGTTGCCTGAAGAAATTGCTGTGGTGAAATGCAGTGCACATCTAAAATCACAGGATTACGTGTCACCGTGAAATGGATTTGCGGATCAAGTCGCAAGGTTTTGCACATTGAACTGTATATCATTCAAGGACAAGTGGAAGTTAATGTCTGAGGAAGACACTACAAGTACAGGGTTTGCATTAAGGGTTCTTGACACAATGGAGGAATTGAAAACATTGCAGAGTAATGTCGACAGGGAGGAAAAGAAATCGTGGCTGAAGATGAAGTGCATCCAGAGGCAGGCTGAGCTATGGGTATCAGAAGAGGGACAAATGGTTTTGTCAATTAGTTTGCTATCACAGATGGCGAGATATTATCATGGTCAGGCACATATTGGGAGGGATGCCATGGTTCGATTGTTCAAAATTGATTGGTTTAATCCTAAGTTTAGGCAGGCAGCAGGCAGCAGAAGCAGTATGTCATCGCTGCATTATCTGTCAACAATGAAATGCGGGAAAAGGGACTGTGGTGAATTTGAGCCAAATTGGAAGAGCAGAAGGTCCATTCAGCAGAATGCAACTGGATTTCATTGAGATGCCTGCGTGTGGAAATATGTGTTGGTGATTGTGTGCATTTTTAGTCATTGGATTGAAGCATACCCCACAAGAAGAAATGATAGCCTCACAGTAGCAAAGTTGTTGCTTAGAGAATTGATACCACGTTTTGGGTTCCCGATCTCTTTATAATCAGATAGGGAAACTCACTTCAATAATGAAGTGATCAAACTTTTGTGTGCAGCACTAAACATTGAGCAGAAGTTGCACTGTAGTTACCGCCCTGAAGCATCAGGACTAGTGGAGCAGATGAATGGTACCTTGAAATCAAGAATTGCATAGATGTGTGCAGCTATGAATCTGAAATGGCCAGATGCATTGCCTTCGGTATTGATGTCAATGAGAAATACACCTGACAAAAGACAGGATTGTCGCCCCACGAGATTTTTATGGGCAGAACAATGAGATTGCCAGCAGTTCCAGCCAATGCACTTGCAAATATTACAGATGATATGGTGTCGGACTACTGCAAGGGTCTGGCTGATGTGGGTTGCTCTTTTTTTCTTTTTTTTATTTAATTTCTATGACAAATTTATTGTTAGAAAATGGCAAACGTGATGATGTTTACAAAAAATTTATTTGAGCATTGAATTTGTGATTTTCGGGGAAATTACAAAGGGGGAACATATTTATGACACAATTAGTGCATGTTCAAAACTGAAGTTTGAACAATTTTTTGTGGCAGGGACACCTTTTGCTAATGGTGTTTTCTTTGGGCCTAAGGACACGTTCTGCTATAGTTGTTATTTCAGTACCCTGTGCAGGCAATAGATTATTATTATTTTTTTTTTATTATTTTATTGTAAGAACTGCAAAATGATACAAAACCCAAGAGGGACCGAGGTCCCAACATTTACAAACAATAATACATAATAAATCAAAGTATATAGGCAACAAATGGAGCATTAAGGCATTGTCAAATGTTCTTCGAAACCGTTACCATAGTGATCACAATAATCACAATAATAATAATAATCAGAAAAAACAATAAAGGGAACAGAGAATAAAAGGGAAAGGGAAATAAAGGTCAGGGATGGAGGATAAGCAGAACATTGTGCTATGGGACGCCTTTGTACAGGGGGGCGGAAGAGAATAGGGGGGTAGACAATTTAATAGGGTGGTGGGAGCTGGAATACAGTGTCGTCTAGCCCCTCTGGAGTGGGGAGTTCACTCCTCACTGTATCGGTATCCGGATTGTAAGCAAGTCGCAATGCTTGTATACAGTGTGATATCGAGTTGCGGTCGGATATCTTTAAGTTGGAAGGCGGGCTATCGGAGTGGTAGTATACGCCTGGGTAGTGAGTCGCCGAGATAGCAGATCAATCTGGATATCAGGGTCTGAGTTCTTTAGCTTCTCTCGGCACAGTTCATGCTTGTTATTTAGTGTTCTTATGACGACTCGGATGTATGGGTCTACGACCGAAGCTTGCTGATAAAAGTGGAAGAGACCTGAATCGTGCCCCTGATGGAACTTATGGAGAGAGAGAGGAAGAAGGAAGACAAAGAAAAAAAAGAAAAGAGGAAAAAAGAAAAGCTAATAACGGAAGGGAGAGAAGGGTGATCCATCGAAGGAAGAAAGAGAGAAGGAGGGTGGGGGATGGGAGGGGGGAGAGTGAAAGTGGGGGGTAAGGGGGAATGGTAGGTAGTTTCAGGTGGCCTACGGTCGTCCCCCAGTAAGGGAAGGGGGCCCATACTTGGTTGAATAATTGGTCTTGGTCTTGTAGGTTATAGATGATTCTTTCATGCATGGCGATATGGGTCATAGCTATGATCCATTCTTCCGGGGTTGGGGAGACGGCCGATCGCCAGTGGCGTAGGATGCAGATTTTTGCAGTGGCTAGCGCTGTGTGTAGCAACCTCTTGTGCGGTCTGGTTAAGTCTGGGAGAGAGGTCGTGTCGTGTAAAAGTATGAAGGAGGGGGGGAGTGGTGCCAGGAGTATCATACATTCAGCCAGGGTGGAGCTCACCACACCCCACAGCGATCGGACCGTTGGGTAGTCTGTTAGGATATGTTTGAGAACGCAGTATGGCTCTGGGCATCGCCAGCACTTCGCGTGTGGGAGAAGTCCTGCCCTGTGCAGTTTTGCTGGGGACCAGTGCCAATCGTGTAGGACCTTAAAGAGGCAAAACTTTAAACGTGCCTCTCGGGTACCTCTGTCCAGAGCCTCTAGAATGTCTTCCCAGTCCTCCGGATCTAGTGCCTGTTGTAGTCGGGTTTGCCATTTTAAGCGCAGCGTATCCGAGAGGGGTTGGGAATAGAGCTGTGGGGTGATTAGGTCATAGAGACCCACCATGACTCCCCTATGTTGCCCCCACTGTTGTAAGTAGGCCACTATGGGTGAAGACCGGGATCCCCATTGGATAGTCTCGGTCCCCTGACAGATGCAGTGCTTGAGTTGCAAATATCTCCACTCTTGGCTCGGTTGAAGATTGAATTCTTCCCGTAGCCTGAAGAAAGATTTGAGCGTGTCGTTTTCCAGAATCTGGAAAACAGTAAGGATGCCAGCCCTCCTCCACTGCGGCCAGTCCAGCACTTCACCGTCCACTGTTACACCACAGAGGTGCTTGGGCTTTAAGAAGAGGATGGACCCCGAGCAGGCGGCGGACTCTACGCCAGGCCGCTCTCGTCGCCTTCAAGATGGGGTTCACCGAACTTACGGATGGGAGGTCGTCGCGATAAGGCCCTCCGAGTCCCTCCTTCGCGGACAGCAATAGCTTCTCCACGGCAATCCACTGGGGCGGATCCGGCACTCTGGACAAAGTGTGGGACAGCTGGGACAGGTGTAGTGCAAGTGACTAAGGCTCTACAGACGGTAGCCCCATGCCCCTGTGGGAGCGGCGAGCTAGGAGTTTAGCGGACGATAAGCGTGGTCACATTGAGCCCCAAACGAATGATCTGATGAGTGCATCTATGTTTCGTAGTGTATGGAGAGGCACCTGTAGGGGGAGGAGTCCTAGAATATAGGTGAAACGGGGCACCGTGACCATCCTTACCGCTTGTACTCGACCCCACATAGACAGGCCCAATTGGCTCCATTTTGCAAAATCAAGCTTCATCCGTGCAATGAGGGGGTCAATGTTATCCGCCACCATATGCACTAGGCCCGGATTAACTAGCACTCCCAGGTATTTGAGACGTTTCGGTGTCCAGCGAAATGGGAAGCCTAGTAGTGCTGCTCTTGTAGTCATCCGCGAGAGGGGGAGCGCCTCGCTCTTATCCCAGTTGATGTTGTAGCCGGAGAGGATTGCAAATCCATCGATGATCTCCAGCAGAGCTGGTATGGATCTTTCTAGATCCGTGAGAGTTAATAGGACGTTATCGGCATATAGATAGGTCGGAGATGACTCTTTCTATTTCCTGCCTGCTTATTTCCCCTTCTAGAAGGTTGCGTCTCTGACAGGGAGGGTAGATCAAGGCCCGCCAGGAAAGATGTACACTGTGCTGGGCTGGATATAGTCTCTGATGTGTAAAGATGTCTGTAGAAGGACGCAAATTCGTTAGCGATGGCTTGCGGGTGTGTTAGTATTTCTCCGGAGGAGGGGCGGATTGCTGGGATGGCAAGGGTAGCTGTCCTCTGTCGGAGCTGGGCTGCCAACAGGCGCCCTGCCTTCTCTCCCTGTTCGTAATGTCTTCCTTGTAGCCTCTGTGGAGCATACTCTGCCTGGGAGTTACACAACTCATTAAGGGACATTTGGGCACGCTCTAAGTTTCGACGCCCCGGGAGAGAGGGGTGTGCGGTATAATGTCTAGTGAACCGGCGGATGCCAAGTTCCAGTGCCACCCGTTTCTCTTTTCTGTCTCTATTTGCCAGTGCCACGTCCCGCATAAGTTGCCCCCGCACTGAGGCCCTGGCTGCGGCCCACATAATTCGGTTAGAGTTCACGGAGCCCAGGTTATTTTGAGGGAAGGAGATTGCGTGGTCCTGTAACTGTAGCTTACCCTGGGGTGAACGATAGCGATGGACAGCGAATCTCCAAGGCTTACGGCCCGGGGATACAAGGCCCAGGTGGATGGCTATGCTAATCGGAGAGTGGTCCGAGAGGCTGCCCTCCAATAAGCGATTATCGTGGGTATGGCCCACGAGGTTGTGGGACAGGAGAAAGTAGTCAAGTCGGGATTGGGTGCCATGTACCGGTGAGATAAAAGTGAATTCTCGTTCTGTAGGGTGGGTCAGCCTCCAATGGTCCACTAGGCCGTTGTCCGATAATATGTCGGTCTGTAGGGCTCTGTCTGCATTGTTACTAACATCCAAGGGGCCCGTTCTGTCAAGCATTGCGTCTCTGACTATGTTCCAGTTCCCTCCTATTACATAGCGAGATGCCCCTATCTCGGTCAGGAGTCGGTTGATTTGTAAGAAAAAGAGGCATTTTGGGCCCGTTGGTGCATAGACCAAGCCCACACACAGTGAGGAGTCACCCATCTTTAATTTGGCGAATACGTAACGACCCTCTAGATCAGTCCATGATGTAAGAACGGTATGTGGGAGGGTGTTGCACAGTAATAACGCCACGCTACATTTTCTTGGGGTGGTCTCTGTGCTGGGGGAAGGAGGGGTACAACTAAACAGGGCGTGTCGCAGTTTATCGGATTCCGGACCATCTAGATGCGTCTCTTGTAAAAGGGCAATGTCAGCCTGTTTGGAATTGAGATAGGATAAAACTTATTTTCCGCTTTATGAAGTGGGTAAGGCCATTTGCGTTTCAAGATATGATCCGCAGAGGTACTGCTGGCACTCTGCTCGGATCGGACATCCCTGTGCCTTATTGAGATCTACCCGAATGTGGGGGCACTTGGGACAGGACAGAGAGGAGACGCCGGGGGGGTTAGGTGGAGGAGGGGTAGGGACTTAACAAAAACTATAAAGCTGGGGAGGATGAAAAATAGGGGGGGGAGGAAATGTCAGGAGGCAGTTGGGGGGAAGAGGGAGGAGGAGAGGGGATAACTGCTAAGGGATAAAACAGGTGAACGAAGCTTAAGAAGAAAAGGAGAATTAAGAAAGATTAAGGAAAGAAAGAGAAAAACAGGACAAAAGTCCCAACGGTCTAGGACTGTAACCTGCGGGTCTAAAACCCAGGCCTATCGAGCTCCATTGCCCGACCAGCGGGCCCCGGACCGAGGGAGGCGGCGCACACGCGGCGCCTCAGCCCCCACAATCTGGTTCTCCCATCTACCCGCAAATCCGAGTGGCATAAAGGGGAGGAGGGGGGGGATGGAGGTGGGGAACATAGGGGTGGAGGGCCGTGTATAGCATGCGCGTGGCTCACGCAATGTTTTATGTGGGGAGCAGGGGACAGGGGGACAGCGCTGCATGGATCCGTGGTGATTTTAGGAGGTAGTGTCTGTACCTTGTTAGCATCCAGGGGGAAGGGAGCCGCTGGGACAGCGTATACCAATTTTATCAGTTTTATCGAATTTTGTCGAAACCAGGGGAGGGGAGGAGGAGGCGTGGAGGTGCGGATGGATTGCTGTTAGGAAGAAGGGAGTATCACACTACTATTGTAAATCCTTCAGATGCAATAATACGTTGTTGATCGTAGTTGACATTTAGCAACCATCATTGAAGGAAATCAAAATTAAAACAAATTATTAATGGATAAAAACAGTGTAACAGTTCTAAGGAGATGCTCAAGATCTATTTAAAAGACAAACGGGAGTCATGCTATTGAGAGAGGAAGTATTACTAGGTCTCTAAGAAGAGGGAGAACAAAGGAGAATATACTAAAGCATGTGATAATAAGCAAAAATATTCAAACACTATCTAGAACAATCAGAGGCATTTGCTCCCTGTGATAATATGTCTATGAGTCCACAAAAACAGGTACTCATCTCTCTGTTTCGTCTTCTCTGCAGCAAGGGCCCTTTGGTGCGGTCGTGTCAGCCCTTGGTCGATAGTAGGGAGGGTCCTGAGGGGTGTAATGCTTTCTTGTTCTCAGGGGGGTCCATCGTGGGTTTCAGGGGGGAGCGGGATTTGTCTCTTTCTGATAGCTGTGTGTGCATCACCACCGCTTGAAGTACTTGGCCCCTGTCGTCGTAACTTTTTGCGAGACTCTCAAAATCTCCTCCCCTGGTTTGGGGGTCTATGGTAGAACGCATTTCAGGTTCAGATGCAGGTACCGGGTGCCCGGTTCCCGAGGGTGGGCCCCGTGTGGCCTGGGGGAGCCGGGCAGTCGTTTCCATGGACTGGGTTTGATCTTGCAGTCCTTCTAAGAATGTTCTCAGGTCCTCCAGGTTGTAGAAGTTCAGTGATTCCCCATTTTTGGTGATCCACATCCTGGCTGGCTTGAATAGACCAAATTTCACATCTAAGCGACGGAGTTGGGTGCGGAAGGACAGGAAGGCTTTCCTCCGATCTGCAGTCTCCTTGGAAAAGTCAGCTGATATCCGGATCTCCAGATTACCCGATCGGAGCGACCCTTGTGTTCGAGCCGTGTGTAGTAGTTGGCGGGCCTGCAGGTGCCGCAGCATGCAGATTATAATTGGACGGCGGCGCCCATTTCCATCCTGTCTCTTGGGGCCCAGTCTGTGCGCCCTCTGGAATTCCAAAGGGGGGTCAAATGTTATGTCTTTAGCTTGGGTAGTATGTCCCGCAAGTAGGAGAATATGTCTGCGCCTTCAACGCCCTCCGGGAATCCAAGGAGGCGAACAGTATTCCTGCGGCTCCTATCCTCCAAATCTGTCAGCTTGCTGCGAAGGTGCGAGAGTTCTAGGTCTCTGTCGGTCCAGGAGGTTACTTGAGTTTCCACCGTTGCCACTCATTGATCGAGCCCGGATATCTGCGATTGGAAGCCGGCTATGTCCAGACGCATAGATCTCGTCTCCGCCGTCAGCACCACAATGGCGTTGTCCATGCCCTCTAGCTTACGGCTCACCGCCGATATCTCCTGCAATATACGGTCCATTGTCGCACCTTGTGTATCGTCTGCCATGTTGGCGCAAGGGAGGGGTGAAGAGTCCTCTACTGAGGGATGTTTCTGCTGGCGAAGGGCTTCAGAGAATAGTAGTTGACGGGCTGGTTTACCCGTTGCTTTGCCCGTCATCTTGCCCCTGGGCATTGCGGGTTCCCCCGTTCAGGTAGAAAGCCAAAAAGTGTCTGACTGTGACGCAACTGGTGCTTGCGGCAAAATCTCAAGGATCAGGCCTCTGGGCGTCCGGGCAGCGTGCAAATCCAAGCACAGGTACAGATCCAGGCACTCCCCCACTTGTCCGAGGAAGGGAGGGGGTCGATACGGTGGTAGGTCCGGGTGGGCGTTAATTGGAAATGTGGGTGTCGTAGGTGTCCTCAGCGTAAGCACCGGCGGCTTCCCCACTCACCTGGAGGCCCCGGTCCACGGGGGGAGCCCCGTGGTTCTCTGTTCCCAGACGGGAAAAGGAAAGAGGGGAGGGGGAGATCCCCGGCGCTGCCTCCGTTCCCCTTGCGCCGTCCAGGCGCCAGTGTTGTGGTCGCCAAGAGAGGAATCCACTAAGCGCCAAGCGAGGGGGTACGCAAGACCCCACCGCCCCCGTAGTCCATAAAGAAAGATATGAGGCGCACCTCCTGCGTCCGCGCTCCTGGGTACTTAAAGCCGTGGCTGGGCCTCTTCGCCGCTGGTCCCAGTGATAGTTGGAGGTATAGACGGAAGAACAAGTGCCCCAGTAGGAGGGCAACCGTGGTGCGTCGCGCCATTGCGGGGCCCGTGCAGTGTACCCTTCTCTTCCCCACGCACGTCCGAGAGGGTTTGTGCTACCTGCCCCCTGTCAGTCCAGGGGTCCGACGGATGTTTGACGTGGGTAGGGTTTTAAAAATTGTTTTCCTTGTTTTCCTTCCTTTTTGCTTTTTGCTGCTGGGCCGAATATGTTTTTATCCTTGTATTCTTTTTTTTTTTTTTTCCTTTTCTCTCCCTTTTTTCTTCCTTCCTCACCCCCTTTCCACCTTTCCCCCGTTGAGGCTTCCGGCTCTGCACAGTTAGTGTGGGGGGGAACAAGTGGGGGTCACCAGCGATGCCTCCACTCCCCCAGCGGCAGCAGCAGTCCTGGGGTTTCTGTCGTTTCTGAAGAAGGGACTCCACGGGTCCCGGGTTGTGCAATGGGAGGAGGGTGGGTCCTGCGACGTTGCTTCCACTCTCCGTGGGCCGTCCAGGTCTCCGGCACGCACGCGGGGGGCCTCTAAACTCCAGGAGAGGACAGGGAGGAGAGGAGCGAGGCGAGCGGTGAAAGCCTCCAGGCTCACACCTTCCTTGGTAGTTAGAGGAGGGAGGCGCGCCCACCGGTTCCGGGTCCGCCAACTACCTGAGGCCGCAGCTCAGCTTCCTGTCGCAGGCCTCAGCGCCATCCTCCTCGCGCCCCGTATGCTCAGGGGGGGGAGCGCACCCCCTCCACGGTCGGCGCGCCGTCCGCTCACCGACGTTCCTCGGCGCTCAATGTTATTGTTGGTTTGGGGGGCTCTCGGCGGACCCCCGGCACAGCCACCCCCGGTCCATGGCCCGTCGCCTGTCAGAGCTCAGCTCCTAGGCGGCCATCTCCATTCGTGGCCAGACCATGCCCCCATGGGTCGCTCTTTTTCTCAGCAGGTGGAGGCCACTACCCTGCCACCAATTCACGATCCAGGGCACAACCTTAGAGCCGGTGACTAGGTCGTTGTCCGAAAACATGTTCGCAAGATGTGTTTGGAGCCACATTGGAGAGGGCCTTACCAGGTGATTCTAACAACTACAACAGCTGTAAAGTGTGGAGGACTCCCGAACTGGATTCACACGAGTCACACAAAGAAAGTGGCATGTCCACTGGATCATGAAGAAATGTTGTTGAGAGCACCGACAACAGTAAAACATGTTGCCGTGCCTGAACCAGAAAAAGAACAAAGAGAGTCTGAAATTGAACGAGAGCTTGTGGAAGATGGTTCTATCACCCCTGTAAGAGACGAAAGTGAAGAATTACAGGAGGGTTCGGAAGAATCAATCTCAACAGATACAGCAGAAGAGACTAGCTCAGCAGGGGTTCTCCCAGAAGCAGACGGTGCTGAGAAGCAAACAGAGCAAGTGCCAGACCAAGAAGGGGAAAGAGTTGAGATGGATCAAAGTCAAAGTGATCCAACTCCTCCTGAGCCAAGACTGTTGAAAACAAACTGGAAGAGACATTGATAACCTGATTTGACATTGAAAACCGGATATGACAAGATACTAATGGATTTTTGACAAAGGAAAAAGGGGTTCCTGGATGCGAGCTTGAACTGTGTCATAAGAATTTTTTTTCATTACTGTTTTTTGCTGCACTTTATAGGAGTTACTTCTGCTTTCTGATTCTTTACAGATCATGGCTGAGTTAAGAAATCAAGGGCCAGATGTAGCAAACATTTGCGCGCCGCAAATGGCCCGATTCACTATTTGCAACCTCGCAAAATCCAAAAGGGGATGCAAAAATCCCATTTCTGAAATGCAAATAGCGATGCGAGCCATTACTGACTCGCAACATTTGCGACCTGATTTTGCGAGTCGCAAATAGGAAGTCGCAAATTGCGAGTTGCAAACCATATGCAAAAGCCAGTCTCAAATTGCGACTAGTCGCAAAAAGCCCATTTTGCACATCTAGATTGCCACTGATTCAGAGCAGGTGGTAACCAGAACCAAAGTATAAAAGGAGACCCATAAGGCATCTGGGTGACTCAAAATGGCTGAACTGTACATGATAGCATGGAGGAGGAGAGTCCAGGCCGCCCAGCAGAGGAGGAGGAGGCAGAGACAGGAGAGGATATACCGAACCAGGCAGTCACTATTTCAACAAACTGAGGAGGAGATATATGAAATAGACTTAGCAGTGCTGCAATCTTAGAATTAATTGAACTACTGAATCCTCAGCTTGAACGACAGACAATGCACACAGCGCCATCCCTACACATGTGCAAGTGCTATGCTCACTACACCTCTTGGCCTCAGGTAGCTATCAGGGGGTGATTGCAGTGGCAGGTGGGGTATCCCAAAGTTCACTCTCACAATTCTTCAGATCATTCCTAGATGATATACTCACACACATGTCCAGATATATATACCTACCCAGGAATGAGACAGAAATCAACAGCACCAAGTTGGACTTCTACAGAATTGCCAACTTCCCCCATGTTATAGGGTGTGTGGATGGGACACATATACAAATCTGCCCTCCTGCAAATCTGGAATATGTGTTCCGCAATAGGAAATGTACCCAGTCACTAAACATCCAGGTGGTATGTGATGCCCATGATTTCATTACTGACATTGCAGCTAAATTTCCAGGGAGTACACATGACTCATACATATTCAGGCACAGTGGGATACACCAACGCCTAGAACGTGGGGAGTTTGGAGACGGATATCTATTATGTGTTGCTGACTACACCCTGAAGCCTTACATACAGGTCACTGTGGAAACCATTCCTGCCCTGCTAAAAGTGCTTATTTTTGTCAAACAGGTGACAGTGCATATGCCCTGAGACCATGGATACTTACCCTGTACCTAACACCTGGCAATGAGAACGAGGGGCGATATAACAGTGCACATCGGCGGACCAGAACTGTCATTGAGAGGACCTTTGGCTTGTTAAAGTCAAGATTCAAATGCCTCCACAAAAGTAAAGGTGCACTCCAGTATGCCCCAGAAACAGCATGCAAGATTGTCGCCGCCTGTGCAATCCTACACAACATTGGCACCAGGCGTGGGCTACATCTCACCCCTGAAGACACAGACACGGAGGATGAGGAGCAAGAGCTACCACACCGACAGCCTGGGGATAGAAGCATCGCAAATGAAGGCAGACAGAGACGGAACCACATTGCAACCCAATACTTTGGCAGGTACGTGGCAACTGTCACCACACTCACTAATGTCAGACACACATAGACCAGTTGTGTAGTGAAACAAACAAAACCTTTTTATTACTAAACTATGTGGAAAAAGAATAGTGCTGTATGTACAGTCTGTAATTGTCCAATTGCAATGAAGACACATTGTACTTCATGTGCCTCATGTACAGTACAGTCTGGTGGCTCACACCCTCCTCCTAGAGCGGCCATCATGGCTCATCCCTGGTGGGTCCCCTGATCCATGCCGTGCAATACCACTCCGAGGCACATGGGACTCGCTGGCAGACACACTACTGATGGTTGACCCCTCCTTGCTGTCCTGAGGGGTCTCCCCTGTGCCCCTTGCAGCCTGCCTACTCTCCATAAGGTCAACCGCATGGCTGATGCGGCCAAGTCTTCGTGCCACATCGCCTGCAAAGTGCCCAAGTTCCACCTGTAGGCTGACTGTACGTCTTGAGAGGCCTGTAGTATTTGTGGCAAGACGCCCAATAGATGCAGCCAGGCAGTCAAAACATGCCGCAGTGTGGCGCTCCCTGCGCCTTGCATGTCCTCGGTCTGCCACTAGTTCAGTAACCAGATGTTGGATGGCCTGTGTTAAATCCCCCAAATGTTCATTCATTCGATTGAACTCACTGTTCACATTCACCAGCCCATGTGTCATGCTGCTCTGCATTCTATTGAGGTTTCTGGTGATGGTCTTTAATTGTCTGTTTTGTAGGCACTGACCATGGATGAGTGATGCCTCCAAGCCCGCGAAGACTGCTTCCCCTACCTCCTCCTGGGGCACCGACTGAACTCTGCGCCGGTGTCTGCGCATTCGTCCAGCTGCTGGGACCTGGTGTTGTGGGGCTGGGACCTGGTGTTGTTTCTGCTGCCCCCATGTCCTGCAGTTGTTCCTCTATGGACCCTGGTGGTGTCCTGCTGGGCCCTGCAATTTCACCAGCAGCCTCCTGCAGTGTCTCTGGCCCATGTACTCCTCCCTGCCTGATCTCGCTGCTGGGGGTGACTTGTGGGAGACCTGTGGGACATAGGGGATACACTGTCAGTCTCTCACATCTGTTTTATGCCTCATAATAAACATATGCCTATATTCTGACTACTGTACTACATTGCCCATAATGCACTATTCTAGAGGTTCCTAGACTGGAATGGAGCTAGTCTGGTGGTGCCTGCTGCTGTGTACTGGGATAGTGTGTATACTGCATTTGTGCGTGTCAAAGCATATCTCATGGTACTCACTTATGGATGTCCCTGGCGCTGAACTTCCAGTTCTCCCATGCCAATGATGGCCTCTGGCTCCAGGGTCTCCTCAACCATGCTTTCCAGGGCTGTGGGTGGTGGGATGGCGGATGGGCCTCCTCCAGTGCCCCTCATCTCCCTCATGCGCTCCGCAACCCTCTCCTTCGTCCTGGAGCGCAGGTCATACCACCGTTTCCGAATTTCCTCAAGGGTGCGGTGGCTCACCCCTATGGCATTGACCTTGTCCTGTATCTGCTGCCATATCCTTTTCTTTTGAGTGTCTGGGACACTTTTTCCCAAAAAGTTCATCGTGGTGCAGGCAGCATTCTTCAGTCAGCACCTCCAACTCTTTGTCGGAAAACTTCACTTTCCTCCTCCTGCCAGCGCTGCCTGTCTCCTCCATTGTTGCTGCAGCTCCTCTCTCCTGGGTGTGGCACAGCAGTTTGAAATGGGTGTGGTCCTCCCTCCTCCCAGGTGCATTTGATGACTTCCTGGTTCTGATGTCATCACCAAGAGCCAGGAAGTGGGTTTCCAAACTGTTGTGCTGCACCTGCAGGCAATTTGCGAGTCAGTCGCGATTTGCAACACCCTTCTCGCAAATTGCGATCTCGCTTTTAGCAAGGTCGCAAATTGCGACCTTCGCTAAAAGAGAAGGTCGCAAATTGCGGTGCAACACCTCTGCAACTCGCAAATTGGTATCGCAAATATTTCTTGCATTTGATTTTGCGAGTCGGAAATAGCGATTTGCATGGAGTCGCTATTTCCGATTCGCAAAATCTTTCCTACTTACATCTGGCCCCAAGTTAGGAATACTAGGCGCTGTAAATATGTCAGCGTTGGTTTGGCAATTATGTGTGGGATTTTGTTTATGGTGGTGATTGTGGGAATGTCTGTCTTTGATGTGAAAGGAGCAAATCGTACTTCTGCTTCTGAGACTACAACACTAATGGTTTCAGAGAAGTTTAAGTTAGATGAGAAATATTTGCATGACTATACTAATGCTTAAGGAGAACTTCCTTCTAACGTCTTCTATCACTTGTTGAGTGAGTATGTTGAGACAAACGATGCAAGGGATTGTCTTGTGTGTACGCAAATTCCTTCGTCAGTAGAGGAAGGAGTTACGTACCACAGTCTTCCACTAACTTACGGAATAAGCTGTAGTCTGCTACTAACAAGATTTTATGATCAGAAGTATATACAGTATTTTTACTCTAACTACAATGTAGTGTTTTCATTTGTTCCTATCATTAGGTATTTGAGAAGAGTAGCTAAGGATCATGATACAGTATTGGTTAGAGGATTCTTTGAGCCTACACTAACGTTTGGGACTGCGTATGCACATAAATATAATCTCACATGCTTGCTTACACCTTTAGAGAAGAGCTTCATAGGGCATACTGATGACAGGAGAAAGACATTAAAAGAGAAATTAGAAAAAGGCTTAGAGAAAAGGATTTATAAGAATGATTATTCTTTCACTGCAATTAAAATGCAAGGGAAATTAGCACTAGATGCATTACACGTAGGGAAGCTTTGTATATAGAGGCCAAAATTACTCACTGATACTTTATTTGTGGGTACTAGTGAATGTAGGCATGTGTTTTTGTTTCAGAGAAAGTGGACTTTTATGTTGAATGGTCAGGACCCTGCAATTCCGGGGATTTATCATATTTGTGGACTTTATGCTTATTACAGTCTTCCAAGGGGATGGTAAGGGACATGTTATTTGGGGATAGTTTTCCCAAACATTTATCAGATAGATGACTTGAAAAAGTTTCTGAAATTGACTGAATTACATCACAAGCAACAGAGGAGAGAATCCTCTTCTGCAGTAGTGGGGGATATATTTGGTGCAGTGATTCCTTGATTGGAAGTCATCCGGAACTCGATCAAGATACGAAAGGTGTCTACAATTGTTGATAACATGCTGACAAGTTTTACAGGGGCAATACTCCAGATAGATACTGAATTGGCTGCGGATAGAGCTATGACTCTTCAAAATTGTCTTGCTTTAGACATCCTTCTAGCAAAGGACGGCGGAGTCTGTAAAATGAACTCTAGGCATTGTTGTGCTTACATCCCTAACAATAGGAGATAAGAGACTTAGGGCCAGATGTAGCAAGGGTTTTGCGAGTCGCAAACGGCGAAAATCGCCGTTTGCGAGTCGCAAAAGCCTTTTTGCTATGTAGAAATGTCGGAACCGACTCGCAAAATGCATTTCCGACTCGCAAATAGGAAGGGGTGTTCCTTTCCTATTTGCGACTCGCAATGCTATGCATTTTCATTTGCGATTGCGGTCGCAAATGAAAGCGCAGTTACCATCCACTTGAAGTGGATGGTAACCCAGGCGCAAACGGGAAGGGGTCCCCATGGGACCCCTTCCCCTTTGTGTCTGGAAAAAAAATATTTTTTAAGAGCAGGCAGTGGTCCAAGGGACCACTACCTGCCCTGAAAAATACCGAAACTAAAGGTTTCGGGTTTTTTTCAAAGTGCAGCTCGTTTTCCTTTAAGGAAAACGGGCTACACTATGAAAAAAAAAGACTGCTTTATTTAAAAGCAGTCACGGACATGGTGGTCTGCTGTCTCCAGCAGGCCACCATCCCCGTGAGTGCCCTGAATCGCTATGGGGTCGCAAATTGCGACCCACCTCATTAATATTAATGAGGTGGGTCTTTGCGACCCCATAGCGACTCGCGGAAGGTGTCTGAGACACCTTTCTGCATTCCAAATTGTGAGTTGCAATTTGCAAGTCGCTGGGACTCGCAAATTGCAACTCGCAATTTGGAGTTTTGCTACATCTGGCCCTAACTTACTAACGTGACTAACTCAAGTAAAGATTTGAAAGAATTGAAGGAACCAGAGCCCATATTTATACTTTTTTAGTGCCGCATTTGCACCGCATTATGACGCGAAAATGGCGCTAATTTACAAAATACAATTGTATTTTGCAAGTTTGCGCCGCTTTTGTGTCAAATAATGATGCAAATGCGGCGCTAAAACGGTATAAATATGGGCCCAGGTGTTTGGGAGAAGGTTGGAAAAGTATTTATTTCAGTGGGAAATTGGCTTAGAAATATTTGGAGTGGGGTATTATCAAATTTCATACAGGGAATATTAATTATGATTGCTTACATATTAGGATTATGGGGTTTATGTAAATTGTGTCAAAAGATTAAATTGAGACGGTCTAAAAATAATCAGAGGAGGGAAGAACGAAACATGGAAACAGTCTATATGGAAGATTTGAGAAGAAGACAAAATACTGAGGTAACGGAGTTGTGAAACTATTGAGGGTAAAAGTAGTGTGATGACATATTTAGTCATCAGAGGAGGGATTGTTAACGCAAATGTCTTGATTAGAAATTATTAATAAATGTTTATGTATGTTGAGTGATGAAAATTGTAGAAAATGATTAACGTAGAGAAATAATGTTCACATTTAAAATTGTGTAAAGAAACTGGAACGTTTCGTAAAAGCAGTTTCTCATATTGCTAGTTTAGAGAGGAATCTAAACCTCTGTAAGAAATTGCAGAATCATTTTGCGACGAAATCTGAACATTGAAGAGGGATTCGTGAATGGTGCAATGGGGAATGTACTAGACTTAATTACATATGCCGACCGAACATAGTATGAATATATTCTCATTAAAGTGACCACACTGAGGAAGGAAAAAAAATGGAAGTGCACTACCAGATTTCTCTTGGTAAAACACCTGCATGTAAACAGTTTCCTCTGTGCTTGACCTATGCTGTTACCATTCACAAACCTCAAGGATTACATTTGGATGCAGCAGTGATAAATATGTCACACAGTCTTTAAAGAAGGAATGTCTTATATAGCTTTATCACAGAGGTGGGCAAAGCCACAGTTGTACCTTCTTTATTTCGATGAGAGCAGAGTAAATGTTGACTCATCATGTGCGAAAGAGTACAATAGCTTGCAAGTGATCTATGGCCCTCATCTCAGTTTCTATTACATTGTTGACAGGCACCCAAGTTAATGAAAGTGAAAAACGTCTGAGATTGTAGATTTCGCAGAGGTTTCAAAAGAAATTGAAGTATCTACAAAGAGTTAAGAAAACATTAAAAAATAATGAAGACAGTAATGTAATAGGTTTTCCATTTTCTAACATTTTTGGAGTTTCATGTTACTATAATGTAGTAGTTAATGTTTTATTCCACCTACAGCCAGTGGTTGAAAACACTGATGAACAAAAAGAGAAACCTTCATGTCAAGCTTTGACAACTTTGTTTAATTTATTACACCCCGAAGAACACAGCAGCAATTCTACTACATTTGTACGTGATATGTTTGACCACTGCAAAGATAGTACACAGTTCACTTTGAACGTGCAACAAGATGCACAAGAGTTTTCAATGGTAGTGCTAAATGTGGTAAAAAATGAGGGAATTCCAATTAGTGATTCCTCTGCAACAAAATATTCATAGAACCATGAATGTGTAAACTGTAGATATTCAGCAGAACAGATGGGTACTGAAAGGTACTTAAGTCACTAAATCTGAGCGATTTAAGTACCTTACAGTATCTGATTGCAAGTCAGTGTCATTTGAAAAACTAGTTGTGGAAACTGTACAGGACAACGCCTGTCCAGACTGCATATCAGAACTGCTATCTACTTTGGTTGTAAGACAGTTCAAAATATCTCATTCTAATGCTACAAAGATGCAAAGCTGATTGCAGCAAAATCAATACTGATTGCCATCTTTAAAGCTGGTCGGATATCAATTGATAAGAACACATACACTACTGTGATTATTGTTTTCCATCATGGGCACCCAACCAATTCTGCTCACTACACAGTCCACCTTAAAAACTAATCTAGCTGGACTGGAGTGATGATGTTTCTCTTGCAGTAAAGCAGAAACTACCTTGGAAAATTCCAAATTTCTATCGTATATTTCTACAACCAAAGTTTTAGAACAAACAATATTTACAAAGATGTATGTAGATATAAATAGGCAGAAGAACAGTAGAGTTCTTTTTCATTGTTGTTATGTGGCCTACCAAGGATAACAACTATATAATGATTGAACTTATTCTAATAACAATAAATAGATTAAACAACAAATGAGTATCAATGTGTGCTGCGTACCAGTGCTGGGCTCGTGCACATAAATTCATTGGTTTTTTTTTTCTCGTAAATCTAAGTCATTTATTTTTCCCCCACACCTATTTCATTAACCTAAATACTAAGTATTTCTGTGCATATAAAGTTTACATACTGCATCGATACATATTTGGTGCAAATGCAAGTTCCATCATAAAAAAATACGATCTAGCGAGAGCAAACCAGGAAGCACTGATCCCTTAAACTGCACTTGAGAGATGGCCCCACCCCGGCAATCGCGAGCAGTTCCAAACTCACAAGAGGGTTACGAGAGCCGCAGATTACAGTGGAGTTATCGGACTCTTGGAAGTGGTTTTAAGAACAAAAAAAAGGAAACAGTACAAAACAAAAACAATATATACGATAAAACCAAACAGTAGCTTTGAAAAGGCATGTTTTAGTTAACAGGTTAGAGGCTCTTATAGGAGTAATAGCACCATAAAAATAGATTGCTGGTATCATGCATCCACATTAGAGTTGCAAGAATTGAGCAAATACACATTTACTATTCAAATATTGAATATTTATTTGTTTATTACTCACATATTTGACAAACATTTTGCAAAATATAAATCATACCCTTTTATGTTACAACCAAAAATATTTTTTACAAAATAATTTCTAAACTCTACATTTATTACAAAATCATTCTACCATACATACATAATTTAATTTAAAAAAATAGAAATTCACTGAAATAAAAAGGTCAAAGTAATGTTATAGTTAGGTGTATTAGAAATATTTGTTTTTGATTTTTTTTTTAAACCTTAGAAATTCACTGAAAAACAAAGGTTAAAGTAACATTTTGGTTAGGTGAATTTCTCTGTGACAATGTTAACTATTAAAGTTAAGCAAATAAAAAACAGAAATTCACCAGTTATATATAGTTAGCAGCACTAACTATCATTGCTTACAACCTCACATATATTACTCATGACATGTTCTATTACATCATTTAAGTCATCACTGATGACATCTCAAAACACATCATTGATTAAATCATGGTTAACATCATCCAAACTTCATTTTTCTGCATACTAGAGTATAAATTATTATAGCATTACAGGTTTGATGGGAAGTACAAAACAGCTCAGGACAAGATCAGTCATCATTTCTACAAACACAAAAATAACTGCCTTAGGTGTTGAAAGGAAGCATTATATGCAGCATTGAGCTTATACCATATCTATCTATACAACTGGTCAAATAAAACTAAAATACTGAAGGCCAGATTGAAAACAAATGCCCTCCTAGGGACAGATTTTATCTGTATCAAATCTCAGACACACACTGAGGCTACATTGGGAAATAAACTTAATATCAGCAGAGAACGGAGAACTGTAAACAGTGCTTAGTCTATGAACAAAGTTGATTCTATGCAACATACTGTTTCAAACAGTGAAATTCTCATGGGAAATACACCACACATTATTCAAAAGAATCTCCTAAAAACATTGTACGCAACAGTTGTCAAAAAGATGCTACTAGTCAAAAAACAAATCTGAAGCAAAACAACGTACATACATTAGCATCTGGTGCACACACTCTTCTAAGTTAAGTATAAATGATTATCCTGGCACAATTCTCTCTAATAAAACAAGGATGCTTACAAAAGTTAGTACCTACTATGTAGAGTGTTTGTCCTATTAGAAATGTTTTCTGCAGAATCAGAGACTTGTGAAGAGTGTATAATGAACACAATTCAACTATTCCTTGCACACAGAGTTAGTCTTCAATACAAAGACTTATAACGTGCTCAATACTTCTACACATCTATGGTGCATTACGTGTACATGTGTGTTGTACACACTTACAACCATTAGCTGGACTTAGGCTATACATAATTAGGTAGAAAACTATTATTGTAGTCATCTACCGCTACGTAAACTGTAAAACAAACAAGCACACTCACTGGATGATGCCATCAGTGAGGTTATCAGCGATGTCATAGAACATGTCATGAGTGATGTCATGTGTGAGGTCATAAGCAGTGCATGGCGAGAGTGCAGGTTATAGTTAGTGCTGCTGAATATAACTGGTGAATTTCTATGTTTTTTTTAACTTCAAAACATTAACATAGTCCCTGAGAAATTCACCTGACTATGATGTTACTTTAACTTTTGTTTTTTCCAGTGAATATATATACACACAATGTAAATGTACCCACACATATATATAATTACAGTGGTAGTCACCGTTCTGTAGTTCTAGTTAGGACCAGGTGTCCATAGGATTTTTTTGGGTTTACTAATTACTTTGCCACCATTTGACCAATCTTCACAAAACTTTCCAAATAAAGGTTTCTCAACCTCAGCTTCTTCCTGAGACGTTTCAGGGTGACTGGCAAAGCGTGGACCAAGAAAAAGGCAGAGGGGGTAGCAAAAAGTATTTTCTCTATGCAATGTTACATAAAATGACTGAACAGAATTACACCAAATTTGACAGAATGCTAATTGTTCATGCTGAAAGCCTGCTTTTCTGATTTATTGTAACTCTACTCAGCAGCTTTTGAGAAATGAAGGTTCAAAACATATAGATGTCTAGCGGCACTGTACTACTGTGGAGAATTATGAGGTTAAAACATGCAAACTGATGGCTGGCAGCAGCATGAAGAAAATGTTGCTGCCGCCATGTTAGGATTTGGTGGACTTGATCCCTGTGTCCTAATTAAACAAATGGAAATAAATCCAGGAATCCCCAGGCTCAGCAACCTTAGACTCGCTATACAGAAGATATCCTCCCAGTAAATCAGGTGAGATCCAGAGGCATCACCAGCTGCCTGGGCCTTGGCCTGTTTCCAAAGAATATTTATTTATTTATTTAATGTAGGAACTGGTCATTACAGTGCCAAAATTTAGTCATATCTCAATAAGAGTCCTGTTTTTTTTGTTCTGAAGGGCCGGTCACTCTACCTTAGGGGAAATAGGAGGGCAAAAGGTTAAGCTGGTCCACCAATGCAAAGAAGGAAGAGAGTGACTGGTTTAAAAAAAAAAAAAAAAGTAAAAATGAAGCAATAAAGTGGAACAGAATTATTTTTTTTAGCACAGTGTAGTGGATCCACTCTTCCCATATCCCATGAGATTCAACACCTGCATGTGTGTATGTGTGCATATATTTATGTATTAATTATTTTGCATGGTAGCTAGGCCTGCAAATGTTTCTTTATTCCCCTTAGCTGGGACTCGGCCTATTACTAAAGTTGGGTAATTAGAAGCCAATGGAGTGTTAGTGCTCAATCGACAGACATATCCTATTATGTAATTTTTTATGTCACTCTGACAAAGTTCACAAACACTCGCTACAATCACAACAAGAGTAAAGGGTCAAGCCTTTTGGAGTCACATGTAAAGCATTTGCCAGAATCAAAAGGAATGACTTAATAACTTACTAGTAATCTTCATTACTCTGATTTTCCTCGCTCATCCCAGTACTTACGATCTGAGTAAATGTGCCCATTCACTATCCCTTCACAACTGTTTCCCGAGTGGTCTTCCGTTTCCATAACCTGGAAGATCCTACCCATAAAGCTCTTCTCCTCTCCTAAGACTTTCTGCCTTTTTACAAAGTCCAAACTAGCATTGATGAAAGAAACAATGGGGGTGGGGTCACTCCATCCTCATCTTCTCCCTCATCCCATTCCTTTCGATTTGAGTTCTGCAAAAGTAAAAACACTTCTTCATCAGCTGCGAAAAACAGACTAGAAACTAGGTAAAAAAAATGTATTTCCATTCTTCTCACACTGGTTTTATTCTTTGACTACTGTCATGTGTACATCACGAAAACAACAAAGAAACTAGTACCTGATCCTGACATGGAAGCAAACAAGGCCTGAGAAACGAATGTCTGTTCAGAACTCTGAGCCACATGTAATCAATGATGTCTAATGATTATCAAAGTGGAACCCCAGGTGGCAGCCTTACAAATACCTCTAATGGTGAAACCGGCCCATTCTGCCCAAGACGCAGCCATCTGTGGAGTGGAACAGTCCAGATAGGCCAAATAAATGACCGCCTTAAACCAGCTTGCTAAAGTGGAAGAGGAAGATTTCTAATCCCGTTTAACAGGCTTGAAGTTGACAAAAAGGGAGTCTGAAATCCTAAATTCAGCTGTTCTTTTCAAGTCGATTTCAACAGGCCCCACCGCATCTAAAATGTGTATTAAATCATCAGCAGCCTTCCCGTCTATTCCAAGCACAGGGATAAATCTCTTGACCTTTATGAAACCTGGAATATACATTTGGTAGAAATGTTGGATCAAGAGAGAGAACTATACGGTCCTCGAAAAACCCTTAAGTAGTGGTGTCTAGAAACAAGAGCCCCTAATTCACCGAAGCGCCTAGCTGAGGTGACATCAACTAGGAAGAACGTTCTGTATCTGAGAAATTTCTCTCAACAAGTCTCTGAGGGTTCAAAACTAGTCCTCAATAGAAAATATTAAATTAAAAGTAAAGCCCAAGAAGGGGAAGGACTACTTACATTATGTCTCAGAAGCTCAAAACTCCTAAAGAGCTTTGCAACTAAAGACTCAATTGGAGGAAAGGCATTTCAATGAGACCTAAATGCGTGAATTGCAGCCTCCTGCAATCCCAGGATAGCAACTGACAGACTTTTATCAGAGCCCTCTTGAAGAAATAGAATATAATAATACTAATAAATAAAATATTAGATGCTGCTGTAGAGACAGGATGCAAGGATCTCTGAGAGCACCATGTTATCAAAGGAGGTCTAATGATGACCACTGGACCTGGTAATAAACCCATTTTTGGACGCCTGCAAGAAACTAGAAAAAGATGGAGTCAAACCCTTGTTTAGAAAGCCCTACCCTTCAACCTCCAGGCCGATAGTCTTCAAAAGGCCAATGTCTCTGGAAAAAGAGGAGGGAATTTTAGAGGGGAAAGTGATATAGGTAAAATCCATTTCTGATAAATTGCTGAAGTCTCACCAGAGGAAACCAGGGATCTCCTTATCCAAAAATGGAGAATTAAAACCATGTCTACCCACCCTCCTCCTGTAATCTCGCTAGGACTCTGGGGATTAAAGGAGAGGGAGGAAAAGCATGAAGGAGACCAACCGTCCAGGCACTGGTCAGAGCATCTGAACCTACTGCCACATGATCCTTAACAGAAACAAAAAGGAAATTTGGCATTCTGGACAGTTGCAAACCCATGCCATATACAAGAGGATAGGAGTACCCCGTTACCTGATAAGATTTTGAGTCGCAGAAATTTGTGAGCAGACATGACCAGAAGATTTCTCATCTCCATTACATCGTTATTGTTGAAAATGTATTTCTTATTCTCATTTGAGCCCTGTGAAAGTCGGAGGAGGAACTCCCACTACAACGAAATGTGTGTTGGCTGTCTGTATGAAGGGATTACCATTGTATTTGAAAGACAATACGTAAAGAAAAATTGAAGGAAGCACTGTGGAGCATATAAAAAAAGACAGTAGAATTATTACAACTCCTTACTGGATATACTGAAAATTCTTTTCACTCTCTGGAGTGCTCAGGACTATTGACTATAGAGTTAAAGAAAGGTCTGTGCTGGGAGGTCTATGTCTTCTGTATATTTCCTGAAATAGGAGAGGACTTAGGACAAACTTGAGCTTGAAAGGGTCCTGCTCAGATAATCTGCATGACTATTCAGGGATACCTTGATATGGATGGCTCTGAGATTAAAGAATGTGTTCTCTCCCTAGGAACAAATCTGCTGTGCCAATTTGTTCAGGGACTCTAAGCATGTACTGATCTGTTGATTCAAGTAAGCTATGGTTACAAAATTGTCCACTCAAACCACTAAACGCCCTCCCATGTAGAAATCAGGAAAAAGTCTGAATCACTCTCCAGACTGCTATGAGCTCCTTTCAGTTGGAAGATTTCCCCTGTTCTCACATCTGATGAGATTGAGCATTCAGACTCTCTAGAACTGCCCCCCAACCAAGACTGCTGGCATCTGTGGTGAGGGAGGACTACTGGGTTTGGGTATGAGAAACTCCCTGTCCTGAGCAGGAGTATCTATCCACCATGATAGACTATCTCGAACTGAGGCAATCAGTGGAACTGGCTATTCTTGCACTTGTTGACAGTGGCGGCGATTCAGGACTGGGAGCCCACTTGGCCCAGGTGGAGTCTTGCTCATGGAACAATACTCCAAGTTGCCACCTAAAATGGAGAAAAAAATACAACATTGGTATCAACTACTTAAAGAAGATGGGACAGAAGATGGGTAAGGGGAAAAGATGATCTTTTACTTTAGTCTCTTTGACCCAAAGCCAATCTCTGGCTGGAGCCTCCCGCTTTATCATATGACTCCATACACTTGACCTCAGCTTGGATTTTCTGGCTTGTGGAAGCAAAACCTGACTTTGGCCTATGTTGAAGGTGGACCCTATGTAATACAATTGTGGTGAAAGTAGAAGATTGGACTTCTGCCAGTGACTAGGAACCCAAATCTCTGAAGAGTCTGGATCGCTAGATGTGTATCCTGACTCGACTTGTTGAGAGGAAAAGACTGGATAAGAAGGTCGTCCACATATGGATGGTCTATGTATGAGACCTATCAGTGGTGTCAGATGTTTGGTGTTACCCTTGTGGAGGTCTTCATACTGAAAGGCAAAAGCCTGAATTGAATTCCAGTGGGACCTGGTCACTTCAAACCTGACAAGCCTCTGATGATGAAGAGTAATCGGGAAATGCAGATCTTTGTTCAAAAATCCTCCTTCAAAATTGAAGGAATAACGCTGTGCAGAATGTTCATCTTGAAGTGTGTTGAGGGAATAAAGAGATTCAGGAAATTCAGGTTGCTGATCATCCTAAAATCCCCTCAGGCCTTCTGGACCAGAAAAGCAGGAGAATAGGGATAATTGCTTTCTTCTGTTTCAATAAACAGATACTGTCCTGTAAGGCTCGGGTCGTGGTCAGTTCGTCAAAAAGTCTGAACAAAATATGAGGCTCTGAAAAATCTGAAACTATTTGCTTGACCCATCTGTCCAAAATGAAGTCCCTCCAAACTCTGAACTTGTGGAAACAGAAGTAGCCATACTCTCACTGGACCATCCGGGTTCCCAGTAGCGTCACAAACCCTGTTTACACTTGTTTCTCCCAGCTTTTTAAGAGTAGGAACGAGCTGAGGACCCTTTGGTTGGAAGCGGGATTTGTTGCAGAAAAAAAAAGCAGACCTCTTTCTTCCGTAGTTATACTTCTTCTTGCCACCCCCCCCCCCGGGGAAAAAATGGCTTAGAGAGCTTCTCTCTCTTAAATGACTTTCCAAGTGCCTCCTCTAATTCATTATCAAAATGTTTGGTGGCTGAAAAAGACATTCTGAGAAGAGATTTTTTCTCTTGCTTCTATCTTCCAATTTCTCAAATGAAGCTGGTGCCTGGCTGTGACTGTTCCTGCCAAGGTCACAGTAGTGACACTCAGACTGTCAAACATTACTCAGACGAAACAAGCATGAATTTCCACTTGGGTGAACATCTCAGCAAAACCCTTGCACTTCTGAATGGCTGAAGTGAGTGTTTGGAAATCTTCCGGCAGAGATTGGGAGGCATAGACACCATACATCTTGGACCTGAAATACAGATTAAGAGCAGCATGAGATGTCTTTAGGGCATCCTTCACCTGTCTATCCACTGGGTCTGACAACACAATGCCCTCAGTAAGAAGGAAAGGCTCACCGACCAGGTTTGCCAATAGGGGGTCAATCACCAATGACTGAATACGTTCCATCTCTCCCTTGTCCAAAGAATAAAGTCTCCCCATGAACCTGGAGACAGAAACCCTACCTAAGTCCCTCTATTCTTCCTTGCAAAGGTTCTGAATTGCTGAAATTATTGAGGAGGGCAAACTTCTGAAACTGGCAAAACCATTCCCCACTTGTGTCTGGTTGGTCTTCTTCTACTGGCAACTGAAGGATAGATTAAGCATAGGAAATGATCAGCTCTAAACCCTCCTCCAGTGTGTACTTCCCGCTATGGGCAGAAGAATCTGTGGCAAAATCGGAGTCCTCATCATATCCAGGACAGACCCATGAGGAAACAGAAGATGGAGAGGACATAGAAAACGGGGCTCTTTCTGAAGGAATGAGAGTAGGGAGGAGGCGTTCTCCCTTAATGACAGTTATAAGACTCAAATAAGGACCTGACTATGTTCTGCAGATCACTCCGCCACAGGAGGAGATCTGTTCCTGACCCCATGGAAACCTCTCTGATGAAAAAGAATGGTGAGACTTCTTCTGCATTACAATGCTACACCAGACAGTTCATAAACAGACATAACCAAGATGAATCTCTACCTCTATTAAACAGGGGTCCTTACTTTAGGTGTCCTCTGACTGACAGCTTATAAAAAGTCCTATGATATGAAGGAGATAATAAGTCCAATAAATCACTCAAAGAAAACCTCCTTCTCAATTGAAAAAGAGACTACTCCAAAGCTACGACAAAGCAAATGCCTTAATTTAAAGGCATTAGAATGAAATGCTCGAAAACCTTTCAAAAGAGAGGTCAACTATGGCCTCTTTAACATAGAAGGGTGGGACCTACTAAGTTACACAGTTCAAGGAAGTTAAGCAGGAGCACAAACCTTGCAGAACAAAGTTAGTATTTTCATAATCATGTTTAACAAATAAACTCACACAAGAAAACAACTGTGTGAAAAGCCTTATCCCTTCATCCACCCACCCCAGGTGGAAGGAAGCACGTATCATACAACCACTGGCAATGCCAATAGGTCTGACTTTAAATGAATGGTGTATGGTAATGCAAAGTGTTACAGGTAAATAGCACGAGAACAGATATGTATTTGTGTGGAAGGAAAGAACTGCAGAACAATATTGGTGTAGATTTGACAGTCAGGTGACAGCTGCACTGCCAAGGCAGACCTCAACATCCATTTGTAGGTTAATGATTGTCATCCTCCCATCTGTGCTGTTGCCAAATAAAACACCACAAATTATCTAATTCTCTAAGACGCTTTGATAGCCCTACAATGTCACGTGTGCTCCAGAAGTTTCAAGCTCAGGCAGCTGGATAAATAAACAGAATGGCCTCGGCCGTGTGGCGGGCAAGCACTTCTTTTGTGGAAGCACACAACTTCTGCCGAATTAGAACATGTACTCCTGGCTCCCAACATGAGATGCTCAAAAAGTTATAGACAGAACATAAAAGGCTGTGTACGTGGTGCCCAGCAACCACAACACAGCAAGAACTGAAAGCAGCACCAGGGTAGCAGTCCTTGTATTTACCTGGCAGGGGAGACACCACAATCCCCCCTCACATGCAGTACCACTAGCCTTCACTAGGGTTCATTGTTCTGCTGAAGAGCTGCCTGGTGCTTTTATGCACACAAAGGCAATTTTAATTGCTATTGATGGAGCTTTGCCTGCTGTGGCCACCTGCTTGCCTACTATAGAATCCTTTCTGCTGGAACTGCAGGCCTGCTGGAGCTGTCTGCTTGCTGATGCTTCCTGGCCTGATGGGGCTGCCTGTCTGCTGTGGATTGCCTGCCTGCTGTGGGCTACTTGCTGGGACTAACTGCCAGCTGAGGATCCCTTGACAGCCTGCTGAACACCTCTGCCTCCCTGAGGGAGACCCCATCCCTGTCTGCTGGGGACACCCTCCTGTGGAGCTGAGGGTCTGCCTGTGTACTCTACCCACCTAAGAGGGACACCCCGCCCACTGGCTCTAAGGATTATCTACCTGCTGCAACTCTCCTAGGGACCCCTTCTCCTGAGCTCACCACAACAGAACAGCAAAATGAGCAGACCACTGAACCTCTGGTTTCACACACAGTAAAGCTGCAGTGTAAGGTGGAACCAGACAGCTCCACACTGCACTTAAGCAGGACGATCTTCACAGAACTGATGGTGACCAAGATGAGTTTCACAGCACCACAGATCTGGTGCATAATGTTGGATGCACTAAAAGGCACCTACCTGCTTACGTTCACATCCAAACAAATCTGCTGAAGATATCGGCAGATGTGTTGGTCAAGGTGGGATGAGAAACCCTTATCCGACTCCCACCTGGAATGCCTGCTCATGATGGAGGTCAAGACCTGACCACTTTCCTATGCTGCCACTGCACAGTAGCTAAAGGCATTTCCTGCAACCTGGACAGTTATGCCATCTGGGATGGTAAATGGGAAGCTATGGTGAAGCTGAAAGAGGACCTGTAGTCCCTGGATGGAATCCATCATCGCCGTTCCAGCTTCTTCCTAGGGCTTGACTCTGGATACCTGTATGACACTTGGCAGCCCAAGCTGTGCAACAGGTGTAGCAAACTGGGCCACACTGCCAAGGACTGCACATTGCAAGGACTGAAAACAGGAAAGTCACACGTCCAAGGCCTGCAAAGTGGAGACACCATGCAGCCTCTTTGGGGTGTTGGGCCACAGGAGGGGGCCGCCAAGGCCAGGACTACAGTCCCTGCCCCCAGAAAGGCCAAGGAAACTGGGAAGGTAAAGGTCCCCAAGCAGGAGAAACCCAAACCCAACCAGGGCACCGCCTAGGCCCTAGAGCCAAAGACCCCCGAAGACATCCCACATCTGTCATCCCTGAGCCCAGTGAGCCAATGGATGCTCCTCCCCAACCTGCCCCTGATAACCAGAGCGAAGGGCCCTAGATAAAACAGGAACACAGAAAAGGAGGCACAGTATCGCACAGGTGGTAACTCAAATGCTAAAAAAAAAAAAAACACCTGAGCAACCTCAACTCCTACTCTGTGCTCTAAGATGCAGAAGAGGATGAGTAGTCAGAGAAGGAGGGTCCTGACGTCCAGCTAGACCAAATGACTAAAGTGCTAAAGGAGATGAGGGAGATGACAAGTGTCCCCAGCCCTATCACCAGCAAAAGCTGAACCAGAAGAGACCTCCACTTAGGAAAAAGAGCAGGGCCTGCCCATCACCATGGAGGAGGGAAAGCCCAAGCCGGGCCAAGAGTGAGAGCCAGTCAACGAGCATCGGCAAGCTACAGCAGCCTAGACAGAAGACCCAGCTCCAGAGACACAACAGGAGCCTGACCAGCCCTGTAGGAAGCCTTTGTTCTGTGTATTAAAACCCATTGCTCTGACTTGGTAATTAGTCTTCAAGTTTAAAGTTAAACTCTGAAACACTAATTAATGATAGTTATTTCAGTATTTTCCGTAAATGTAAGAAGATTCAGAGACAGGTGCAGATGTGCTAGCACTTTTGAGTTTTCTGGACAGCCAGGAATGTGGTGTATACATGATTTAGGAATGCTCCATCCCCTTTGCAGCATCATACAAACACTCAGAACAGCAGTGGACTCTAGGGCCTTCCTTTTAGTCTGCGGGGGAACAGCAATAGGTCTGTAAGAGCTGCTAACTTGGTCAGAGGGATGTGTTTCACCACAGACCATCACCAAACTGAAGGGCGGCAGGGCGCTTGTAGATGGTTCATGGGCAGCAGATCCAGTTAAACATTAATGTGTACACCCCTTCTTATGTAGGTGAGTGACAGGAGCTGTTCCAGTGCCTCAGACCACAGCTGGTCCTCAAGAACAATTATGATGGGCGGGATTTCAACTGTATTCTAAAAACAGGTGATAGATGCGGAGCCAAGGCTGGGTAAAGATGGATGGACAATGCCACAAAACTCCTGGTGGAGATGATGGATGAAGCCTCCCTGAAAAATGTGATTGGGTCCATGTGGGGGAATGCCAGGAACTTTACCTGAAATCAGCCTGATGGATCCTTGCATTCCAGGATAGACTTCATCTTTACCTCTCAATCAGTGAAGATCAGGCAATGCTCCATGGTGATTGTGCACTTCTCTGATCACAGAGCTATTCACCCCAAAGGAGAACTGACAGGTAAGTTCCTGGCAGTTCCAGGCACTTGGAAACTGAATGGCTGAAGAGAGGACGTAAAGGAGGAACTGAGGAAGACATATTCACTGGCAAGGCATGAAAGACATCTTCCAATCCGAAAAGGAGTGGCGGGAGTGGGTAAAGACTAGGATTCAGGACTTTTTCAAGAATGTGGGCAGGAAAGCTGGAAGGGGGAAAGGAGGGAGTTCAGTAAACTGCAGCAAGACCTGCAAGAACTGCACAACCTTCAACTCCGGGATGGGGCGTCATGAGTTTCTGGAGGAAGTCAAGAAAGAGCTATGTGAGCACTTTCATGACAAATCCAGGAGGATTATCTTCCACTCCAAGGTGGAGAACCTAAAAAAGGGGGAGATTGAAACTCTTCTTTCTTCTTCAGGTAAAACTCTGTGCACACCCCTCTGATTCAACTGCGCAATAAGAAGGGAACATTCTGACCCCAGGGAAGACATTAGGAAGGTTGGGACAGACTTCTACAGGAACCTCTACTCAGAGAAGAGTTCAGAGGGAGATCAGAGAGAAAAGTTTCTGTCTGTTGTCCCAAGAACTGTTTCCCCAGCAATGACAGAAGTCCTAAATGCCCACCTTATGTTGGAAGAGCGGCACCTTGCAGTTAAATCCTTCAACTCAGGAATTACACCAGGTAGTGACAGTCTCCCAGACGAGTTATATGCTTAACTGTGGGACCAGACCTCCTCCAGCTGTATGAGGAGATGGAGAGGGAGAGGGAAGGAATCATGTCTCACACTTTAAGGGAGGGAAAGATCACGCTCTTGTAGAAACATAAGGTGGATCAGTGGGACCTCAAAAACTGGCACCTCATCTCTCTCCTAAACATGGACTATAAAGGTCCTGGCTAAGACAATGGTAAATAGACTCAAGGGTGCCATAGGAGAGATAGTTCACCCAGACCAAACCTGTGGGGTCCCAGGACGCAGGGACGCAGATAGCCTGGCACTGATCTGGGACACGATCCAGTACGTCACGGACAGCAAAATCCGGGCTGCCCTGCTCGGTCTAGATCAAGAGAAGGCATTTGACTGTATCTCGCCTGAGTCCATGGAGATGGTACTGCACGACTTTGGTCTGCGAGAACGGCTCTTCGGTTATGTTAAAATGGTGTATACAGACTTCTTCAATTCAGCCACTGTAAATGGTTAGGAAACAGACCCCTTTCCTATCACATGTGGGGTAAGACTAGGCTGCCCGCTCCCGACCCCTCGGTTTTGATAATAGAACTACTCACCAAGTACATAAGAAAGAACCTGAACATCAGAGACATCCCAACACCAGGCCATGTGAAGAAAGATGTCAAGTGTGGGCTGTACATGGATGGTGTCAACCTGTTCTGTGCATATGGGAAATCAGTCCAATTGCCTGCTGGAGGCATGCAAGAACTTTGGTAAAGTGCCAGAGGCCAAAATCAATGTGGACAATTCACAGGCGAAACTTGTCAGCCAAATTAATGATCATCTCCTCTTCCCCATCAAAGAAGGGTATGTAAAGATCCACTGTGCCTGGTTTGGGGAACCAGGAGCAGCTGCAAAGAGCTGGAACGAACACCTGGCCAAGGTTAAGCAGAAACTGGTGGAGTCTGAGAAACCTGGGCACTGAAGGGAGGGCTCTTGTGCTCAGGAACAATGCACTGTTCATGGTGCAGTATGTGACAAAGGCCTGGCCATATAGCATAAGCTATAAATAGCATGGTCTTCCACTTTGTCTGGTATTCAAAGATGGACAGGGTCAAAATATCAGTCATAGACAAGGAACACAGCAAGGGAGGGAAGGCAGTCCCTGATCTCTCGATAATCCTCAGGGCCTTCTTTGTGTGTGGCTGCGTCCGAATAACCCTGTCAAATGAGAACAGGGAACACTTAGCTTACCGTGCCTTCTGCTTTTTCCTCCTCCCAGTGTGGAGAAGACTAGGGTGAGATACATGGGGGAACACAACGTTTTTTTAAGTGGGACCTCCCCTTGTACTACAGAGCGGTAAAAAGGTTTGTGGAGGAATTCAGGCTGAACTGCATCAGACCAAGCCTTTGGACGCCCAAGGCAATTCACAAACTGATCAGATCCAGGGACACCACAGAGCCAGGGAGCGACCTGCCACCCGCAAGAGAGCAACACACGTACAGGGGAATGTACCCCCTCTTTCCCCCAATCCTGACAAACAGGCACAAGGACATTGCATTGATGACTGTGCAAATGGCACTGCCTGTATGGCCATTCATGCACAGAAGGGTCTTATGCCCACATAGACATTGCCCAAGGGGATGCCCTGCAGAGAAAAACGCATATCATCTTTTCTTGGCCCGCCCTTTCGCCCAGAGACTGCTGGCTGCCTTCAGACAAAAGATGAAAGCCCACATCCCTCACAAACATTTCTCACCAGTCTGTGTTGTAAGGGCTGTTTCCAAAGTCACACATGGTAGGGGCTATCCGAGGGTGCTGGAGAATTCTCTACTGTATAAAGGACATCTTCCTGTATGCCAGAACCCATCTGGTGACAAACAGGAAGGTGGTGAGCAGCGAAGCGTGCTGCAGGCAGGATGGTGCACACCCTGCTGAGGCTATGCTGCCATGGAATACAAAGAAAGTGAGACAGAGGAAGAACTGTAAAAACACCCCCCTCTTTCCCACTGAACTCCTGAAGTGCCTCTCAGAGACTAAGACTTTTTAAACCTGCATAGCAAAGCACTTTAGAATCCCTACCCTACTGAAATGTATAAGTAGAAAGTGAAACACAGTGAAAGTGGGCTGCCCTTATGTACTCACAGTGGTGCCTTAGCAACCATAACCGAAGAAAAACCTGTGCAGTGCTGAAGCAGCTCCTGGAAACAAAGTGTGATGCTTAAAGCAACCCACATCAGCAGGAAACCAACACCTGCTCCCCGGAAAACTATTAGTTGCCAGTGCCAACTCTGCCAGCTCTGGAAGCAACAGGCCACACAGAAACAAAATGGAAGTCCTGAGAGAGGAGCATGGTTTTATGCGTATGGTCTCCCAGATTATGGAAAGAGAAGACAGCTTGGGAAGTAGTGGTGTAGGTATAGAAAATGGGTACATTCACTCAAATTGTAAGGATTGGGACGAGAGAGATGAGGGAATGGAGATTATAGGAAAAACAAAGTACTGAAAATTATTTTATTGTTTTCAAATCATATTTACCCTCCCTGCTTCACTTTCAACAGTACACTTTTCTTCCTTTTTTGAGTCACAGAAAACAATGTGTTCTTTAACTTGCCCACACCAGAAAAGTGCACTATGTGGTAATTGCACAATCATGAAATGCTCGACCTACGAGCTGATCAGCAGCAGTGGCATCTTCTGTACGCTGGAAAAATATGTGGCTGCTATTGATATGACTATGAAGGGATGCGAAACGTGGAAAACAGTCCATAAATTGTTTTGTAATGATCTTCAGTGTCTACAGTAAACATTTCACTAAACGAAAATATTCCAGTTTCTAAGTTTTCAATGGCTACTTGCCATTGTTGTGTATGACGGTGCTTCTCAAGACCCAGGAGTGTTTCAAGAAGAAAAATTAATGTGTTAATCGTCAAACCAACAAATCACCTTCATCTAATACAAAAATGGTTCTAGGAACAATGAACCAAAGTTGGGTAAAGAGACTTCATATGTTATTCTTTACTCCAAGAATCATAAAGAGTACTTCGCAAGCTTTCTTAATGTGAGGCAGAACCAGCCCCACTAGTGGATTCTCTGACTTTATCTGTGGAGTTATGATTATGCTCTTCCATTTGTTTTTCATATCTAAAGTCCACTCTGGATCTCTCCAAGAGGTCTGGCTGGAAAATAACATCCAAGGCCGTCATAGCCAAAGCTTTTGCTGTTCGCAATGTGTAATACTGAGCTTCTTTAGAACCTACATGAAAAAGAAAAACATATACATTAGGAAACAACCTGAAGAAGGAAAAAGAGAAGCCAGAAAGACTGAACAACTAATGAGAGTTCACAGTTATAATAGGAAACAGATGAAAGAAATGTGAATCACATCAAAGTGACAAACAAGTGAGAGCTGTATTGGCACAGTGAGCATGCCTATGTTTGGAGGAATAGCTGGGGTAGAGAAGAAAAAGTTAAAGTCTCATGATTTTTTATTTTACACAGTCGTGTAAGATAACCTTACTGAAGTGCTTGTATACTTAAAATTATGCACAACTGCCGACTGAAAATTCCTTTTTAGATATAATATACGGTAGATTAGAATAGGGCACAGAGTCTGTAGATGCTCTACAATATAAAGGACAAATTCAGACATAAAATTTTCCAGGAAGCACAGGACAGTAGTTGTCTTTAGTGTTTCAAAACTTTGCTGTCAGAAAGCCATGCATTAACTCAGATATATTTTAAGTTAATATAAGCAGAGATACACCAAAAAGTGGTGCACAGACACATTCTGGAATATGTCAGATGAATGTTTTGTGATCATACAGTTTTTTTCCAGTGTTTATAGACTGCAGGATAAATACCCCTTTGTTCATTTATTAAACCAGAGCATTGTTTATTTCAAAGGACTTGGAATCCGGCTTTTTATTCTGGATATTTTAAATTTTGCTTCTGTACCGGCAAAGTCCACCTCTGGTGAGCACAATCTTGAGAAACAGGAAGTCCGTCATTTCAGAATGTAATCCCCAGGGCAATTACACAGTTCAAGTCTGTCTGAACCAGGAGAGCAACGCTGTTTAACCAGGACTCACCTGTGCCTGAACTACTATAAAAAGTTCAAGTATGGCTGTATGTATTAACATGTCTACCAGGAATATTTGCTGTGCAGTGATAGTTGACATTCAGTCTACTGTCAGATGCAGGAATTGCTTAGTTCCTTTTGTTTTCTATAGAAAGTACTTGGAACAAATGAATACGTTCACATTTTCTAAGAGGACGTATACAATGTGTCACTTTTTCTAAAGAATCGTAATCTCTTACACTTGATGCACATGGTGCTGTTAGCATTGTGTACTTTTTGTTTTTCTTGTATACTGAATTGTATGTGGGCCCATAGTAGGAGACAAACCTGAAGGTGTGAATCCTGTCCATGAGGAAAAGGAGTTCCTAACCACTCTCACACTCACTATCACCTCAAAGGTCTGTGTTGTCTTCATTTCATTCTGTATCCTAATTTTCTTATCCACCTTAACCCCAAACAACTAAGTTCCAGAAAAACAACTCCATAACCCTTTTCTACGATTTCAGCTGAGGCCTATCAATTTTCTTTTAAGAGTTGGCTGATAATTAAAAAATTATTTGATTTCCAGAATTCATAGTTTGTGTCAGCCCCTATTCAGAGGAGGGCACAGTGCACACAGGGTCTACTTTGCCTTAAATGTGGTGGTTGAGTTTGTGTCCCACTGGTGTCCTTGGGTCCGTCCTACCATGGTTCTGAAAACTGGGCACCCTTTCTGAATTTGACACACTGGGTCACGAGTATTTACATCCAAAGGCTTCTCAGAGAGACAGTGGAGGGGACAAGAGCTCAGTACTCAACCAAGAGATACAATAATGTATTGCCTAGCCCACTGGTGATCTTTTAAATAAAAAAACCTAAACCATTCATTGTTACTTAACATTAAAGAGCACAGACAGAGGAATGTAACATAGGAATCTGCTAGTGATCTTGAGGGGCTACATCCATCAGTACCCACCCCCTGCAAACTGATTTCCCCTACAAGTGCAGCTCACTCAATCACTCCCAGGATGTATATATGATCAACAGTTCAGTTCTCTTTTCATTTCTTGAGATACGTGTAGAGAAAGCCTTAGTTTGTGCCACAGGACTCAGCCTGCTATTCAACCTCTTGTTTGCATACAGTTCTCAAGCTCCCTGTTACGTCTTGGATTTGCAGTCTGGGTGTGTATGGGATGACGTTGTGCACTGGGCCTGCTCCTGCAACGGAGACTTCTAAGCTATCATAGCCACAACAGTGGAATTTGGAATTTCGGTGCAGCAGCTCCTTCCACAAGTTCAGGTCTTTGGTAGTTGAGGCCTACACGTACCAGGTGCATAGGGACGTGCAATTCAGGGCCAAACTTGAGCTCATGGAGGACTTCGTACACCTTGTTGTAATCATAACTTCCTCCACCACCACTTCAAATAGAGCCATGAAAAGTCTTAGCCGGCTGCTGAACTGGTTGCGAAGTCTGTCTTTGTTCGTATGACAGGATCTTTAAGTAGCCCCTGAAGAACAAGTTACGTACCTTCTGTACAGCGTTATCTGGCGGAGACTATAAGCAGATTCTGTACTTTTCAGTTTTTCCCAGGTGTCAGACTGAATCCCAAAATTTTGTGAGCAGTACCCCTGCACACCAGAAGGTGGCGCCATCCGGCTCCACATTGAGGCATCATACGTGCCAGAAGTGACGTGCTGTGCCTATAAAGGTGCTTTGTCAGTGCTCTGACGTGAGTTTCTTTTTGTGACTTTCCACACCAGGAGTGTGGAGCCAAAAATAACACAGATCACGAGTGTGGGAAACTAGGGCCCTGAAAAGGAAATAGCCTTGTGCCTAAAAACCAGTTCGTAGACCAGCGAGGATGAGTAGGTCAGTAAGGAATATGCAGCTCAATAGAGTCTCTACCAGGTAAGGAGTTACCGAAGGCAAATAACTTGTTCATCTGATAGAGACTTCTACCCGCAGATTCCTTACCTTAAAATAGATATGCGTTCTTGGTGGTGGTGAACAGATCTAAGGGTCTGCCAACTGCTGAAAGACCTTCCACCACCTCCGGCTAAAGGCGCCACTCTTGATCCGCTAGTCATTTTCAGCCAAGTTTGTGGCGTTAAGAGTCTGCCAAGTGTTGAACCACTAGGGAAATACCTTGAAATTCAACCCAAGTCCAGAGGAGCAGGACCTCTTGACAGAGGGACCACAGCCCTACCCCATCCTGTTTGTTGCAGTACCACATGGCAGGGGTGTTGTCCTTGGACACCTGCACTAGGCTTCCCTTGATGGAGGGTAGTAAGTCTTTTAATGCCAACCGGATTGCTGGGAGGTCCAACAAGTTGATGTGGAGTTCAGATTCCACCGGAGACTAGAATCCTCTGACCTCCACCTCTCCCAGATGGCCGCCCCAGTCCAGGAGTGACGTCTGTCATTACTGGCAGATCTGGGTGGGGAAAGGAGAGGAGCCTGCCACTGACCTAATTGCAATTCGTCAGCCACTAGTGCAGATCTTTTGCAGTGCCCTCCAATATCTGGACCATGTCAGAGAAAATCCCCTGATATTGCGCCCACCAGAATTTCAGGTCTCACTGCAGAGTCCACACATGCCAAATGGGCATGCGTCATGAGAAGCATGAAGGAAGCCGTGATGCCCAACAGCCTTAGAGTAAGTCTCACCAAAATCCAGGACAGCAGCTAAAAGATCAGTACCATAGCCAGCATATCCTGGATTTGCTGCTCTGGAGGATAACCCTGAAACTGCACAGTGTTCAGAACAGCTCAGATGAAAGGGAATGTCTGAAAAGAGATCAGGTGTGACTTTGGCATGTTGATAGTGAACCCCAGTGAGTGCAGGAGGTTCGCCGTAGTCTGGAGATGGGAGGCGACCGCCTGCAACGAGGTCTCCTTCCACAGTCAGTCGTCGAGGTAGGGGGAAGACTAGAACCCCTGATCTTTACAGATGAGCTGCAACCACCACCATCACCTTGGTTAACACCTGAGGGGCGCTGGGAAGACCAAAAGGGAGCATAGCAAACTGAAAGTGCTCTAGGCCCACCTTGAACCACAGGTAACGTTTGTGGGCAGGCAGGATGGGAATGTGGAGGTATGCATCCTGCAAGTCCAATGCTACTATTCAGTCTCCCAGGTCCAGGGCAGACAGGACTTAAACTAGCATGAGCATTTCAAGTGTCTCCTTTTTTCAGGAACAAAATTGAGAAGATCCAAGTCTAGGATAGGACGAAGGCCTGTGTCCTTTTTGGGCACCAGAAAGCAGCAGGAATGGCGGAGTAAGGAGATGTAGTCCCTAGTACACCTGTTGCGAGTAGATGGCATGGGTGGAGGGGCAGCAACAAAGAGGTAGAGAATAGCCACATTGGACAATTTGGAGAACCTAGCGATCAGATGTTATCAACGTACAGTGGTGAAGGTGATGGGTTATCCTGCCTCCCACTGGGTGCCCACGTTGGTTGGAGGGCGAAAATAAAGGGCTTGGACGCAGCAGCTGCTGGGTGGCAGGGTGGGTAGACTGGCTATCTGATCCACATGGTCTGTGGGTGCTGCATCCTTGGCCACGCAAAGAAAGAGGTCTGCTGGCAGTAGTGGCTGAGTAGTTGAAGTCACGACTGGAAGCCCCTTCTGTGGCCACGAAAGGAGCAAAAGTCAGACAATAGTTGGAAAGGGGCCTAAGGCCCTGACCATAGCCCTGCTGTCCTTGAAGTCTCCAGTGCTGAGTTCACCTTCTCTCCAAAGAGACAGGTGGCATCAAAGGGTATGCCCACCAGTGAGGCCTGGACATCCCCAGAAACGCCTGTTGTCTCCAGCCATGCGTGGCGCCATAAGGCCACCAATGAGGAAACCACACTGGCAAGCGACTTGGTCATATCCAGCCCACAGCGTAAGGTAAACTTAGCTGCGTCTCTTCTGTCAGCAATAGCTTGAAAGAGTATGGCTCACGGCTCCTCCAATACTATAGGAAAAACATGCACAACCGAGCCTCAGAGCTAGTGTGAGTAATGGCCCAAAGGACAAGCAGTGTTTATCGACTGCAGTGCCAGGCTGGCGGAAGAGAACATCATCTTCCCCAAGGTACCCAGCCTGTTGGATTCCCTGGCTGGGAGAGTGTAAGGGTAAACCCCAGGATTTAATTTGGAAGTTTAGGTTTGGACCACCAAACTTTCTGGGGTGGGGTATGTTGTGAGGAAACTGGAGCCCCCTGGGGTGGGGCAATAATGGCAGGATATCGACCTAGTCACAGAGGTCCTGTGCAGGGCTTGGACAAGGACCCTGAGTAGGACATCCGTGAGGGCTTTGTTAAATGAGAGAAGCAGATTGGATGTGGTAACTACTGGCTGAAGCACCTCAGTGAAGACATTAGTCTCGATAACCACAGCAGGTAGCTCACGATCTAGGACCTTAGCCACCCTCCTCACCACAATAGCGAATTAGGTTTCTTTCTCCATAGACACAAAGGGACGAGAAACCAAGCCAGTATCTGGGAGGTATCTAGTCCACTGACATCTGGCAGATCCCTACACCAGGTGTCTTCAGAGATATCTAGGGGCTGGTATTCATCAGAGTCCGATGGCCCCTCCCAATTTCTCCTAGTCCTAGCCCGAAGGAATAGGGCACAGGTGTGGCCTGGGTGATCTGCCCCCAGACAAAGCCCATCCGGCTCTGTGTGGGCCAGTGGTGCCGGGGACATCTGCATTGAAGCCGAGGAAGGTTGCGGTGACTCCATGGATCCAAGGGGCAAGAGTGGTGCAGGGGGCAAACTCACCAGCGGAAGACAAGTGGAGGGGCCCCCCAAAGCCCGCTGGGACCAAAGAAACTACAGCTGGAACAGGCTGCCCAAATACAAGGTGCATGGCCTCATAAGATGTACAAAGTTAGTTTGGAGCGGGTCGCTCTGGCTCCTGGAAACTCGAGGAGGTGCAGAGACTCAAACTTGGAGCCAGGCCTCGAACACCGACGCTCCTGTTTCTCGTTGGATGACTTCAACAGAGGGGGAGAAGTCGAAGACCTCTTCGACTTCTGAATGCCTGGACAACTTCGACTGACAAGCGCTTGGAGTGGCTCTGCAACCGATCTAAGGACCCTCCTCTCAACCAGGTTTGAGAATGCTGCAGCGTTGCATGTGCAGCAGCAAGGAGCTTGAGGGACTGCTGCCTCAGGGCCTTGGCGTGCATGACATCACAAATGATTCATGGTCGTGCTCAGGGCACCAAAGGCAGACGAGATGTGGATCCATCACCAACATTTGCTGGTGACAGGTGACACGGGCTTGAAACCAGCCATCCTTGTGAATATCCCTGCCACACCACGAGACAAAGGCCCTCATTATGACACTGGCAGTCAGCTGGCCACCACGCCGGCGATGGCGGTAGTACCAATGCCAGGCTGGTGGTGAAGACTGCCAAATTATGACCATGGCGGTGATCCCTCCCACACCCGAACCACGAGTGCAGTCCGTCGACTGACCACGGCGGTAGGAATCTTCAGGGTGGCGGAAGACAACGACCCGCCCACCATATCATGAGACGGCAGACAGACAGGATTTCTGGGGCAGGACCACCTAAAAGCCTGGCGGAAACACATCATATAAAAGGAGACACTCCCCTCCAGGGACACAGAGGCGTCCGCAGGTGCCATGGAACCCGAACTGGAAGTCCTGCTGATGCTGTACCACACAAAGGCAGTCCAACGACAAAGACAACAACGACGGTGAGTAAAGCAGCCTAGTACACAAGGGAGGGAGGGGAGAGTGACACACCTACATGCACAACATACACCATACACCCATACCACACACCGAGAACCATCTTCCGAATTAATCAATATCAACATAACCCAGGAGCAAAGAAAGCCAGAACACAAACCTCAGGTTCAGCCACTGTAATAATGTGGAAACAGCGACCTCAATTAAAATAAAATATATATATATATACATATACACACACACACACACACACACACACACACATATATATATATATATATACAGAAAGGGCCATTGGCCAGTCCATAGTCAATGAATAGCCACAGGGCAACGTCCAAGGCCCAATTTGACTCCTGACAACCCAAGGCACTCCCGTGGGCAGGGGCATCATGGTGTTGATAGGCAGGCACCTCAGGGGCAGGGGTGTGGTTTTTTTTTCTTGGGAGGGGGTCCTTGGACTTGGGTTTGGGGGGGCCGGGTCCTTACTCTTTTGTTTAGGGGCAGAGGAAAGGCTTGGAGAAGGGGGACGGAGTGGTAGTCTTGTGTCCCTTACTAATAGGTTTTGCTGCAGGGGGCAGGACATGAGAGGACTGGGAGACGGAGGTACTGGGCTGGGGGAGAGGGATCTTTCTCTTACGGGCAGGATGGGGGGAGGGGAAGAGGTCAAGGCGGGAAAGGAACAGTTTCTTAGGTCCAATGGGGCGGGTTGTGGGAGAAGCTTTGGGAGTGGAGGTAGAGGGAGTGGTTGTAGGAGGAGTAGGTGTGTTGGACTTGGGTGCAGGTGCATGGACAGTGTGTGTGTGTGAAGTGGATGGCTGTTGAGTGTCTGAGTGGAAGCGTTTGTGTTATTGGAGGGGGCAGACATGGTGGGAAAGGACAAACAAGACGTGTGTATGTATGTTGTTGTGTCTGCAAGTGAGGTGGGTGTGCTGCATGAGGTTGTGATTGTGGTGGCGGTGGTGACTGCGAATGTGGTGTATGGGGTGCTAGTCTGCGTGTCTGCTGTTGTGGCAACTGTGGGCAAGGCTGTACAGGTGGCAGGTTCTGGGACTGATGATGCAGTGCATGCAGTTGTGAGTGTTGATGTGACTGTGAGGGAGGAGGAGGTGGAGACAGTGGAGGCAGTGGCTGTTGTTGTATGTGCTTCTGTGTGTGTGCTTGTGGAGTAAAGTGGGGTGCCTGTGTTGGTCTGTGGGAGTCATGTCTTGTTTTGGGTGCATGCTTGTCAGATTGTGTGCTTGGGATTGGTTGGGGGGGGAGGGCTTTGGGACTGGGAACAGGTAGTTAGAGGGGGGGACGTAAGAACCAGTGACACTGGCTGCCGTCAAAGAGAAAGCCAGAGTCTGAAACAATCTCTGTAGGGCAGCCAAGCCACCGTGAATGCCCTCCAGGTAGGTAGTGCATTGCTGCATCTGGGATGCCAGCCCATGGATGGCATTCACTATGGTTGACTGTCCTAGAGATGGATCACAGGAGTTCAATAGCCTCCTCGGTGAGGACAGCAGGGTTGACTGGGGCAGGGCCTGAGGTGCCTGGGGTGAAGGAGACACCCACCCTCCTGGGTGAGCGGGCACTGGCAACTGGGTAGGGGGCTACTGGGAGGGCAGTGCTCATACTGGGGGGGTGGAAGACCTTGTAGCTGGGGTGGACCCAGAGGGGTCTACCACTACCAGGGAGCTTCCATTGGGGGAGGAATCTGAGTCGGATGTCGTTGCTCCAGTCTCCCCTGTGGTGCTCCACTCCCCCTCTAACCCACTGACCCCCTAGGCATTGGTGGACTGCCTCCTGGGTCCCCTGAGCTGCAGCTCCCCCACTCGCCGGTGCCCCTGCTCCTTTGCCAGATGATGCTAATGCACACAAGGAGAGGATGAGAAAAGGAGAGAGGGTGGGGGAGAAAGAAAGAAAGCACAGGGTCAATCACAGCAACAACAGCACGCATGGCATTCACATCACAATCACTCACTGGGACTAACACTGTGAAGTATGGACCGCAAGGACAAACCATTACCTGGGAACAACAGCAGTAAAGAACCCAAACACTACCATCTGCACACCTACTGGGACTCACTAAGCCATGTCTGCCAGGGTATGTTGCAGCTCCCCCACTCGCCGGTGCCCCTGCTCCTTTGCCAGATGATACTAATGCACACAAGGAGAGGATGAGAAAAGGAGAGAGGGTGGGGGAGAAAGAAAGGAAGCACAGGGTCAATCACAGCAACAGCATACACATCACAATCACTCACTGGGGCTAACACTGTGAAGTATGGACCGCAAGGACAAACCATTACCTGGGTACAATAGCAGTAAAGAACCCAAACACTACCATCTGCACACCTACTAGGACTCACTAAGCCATGTCTGCCAGGGTATGCTAGCTACTTACCAATACCAAATAAACATACCTTCTTCCTACATTGCTAAGCAGGACCACACAAGAATAGCTAAAGCAGCATATTGGGGCATCCACCGACTAGAACCTTGCACCCAAACCCCATGGCAGGCAACAAAAACAAAATACCACACAGTCTGTACTCACCCCTTTGTGGCTGCTGTGCTGCCCTCAAGTGCCCAACCAACTCAGGATTGGCCACTGCCAGTAAGTGGGCCATTAGAGGGGTCAGGGTCCAGCGGGCACCCCTCCTTGGTGGGAGGCCATCCCCAGCTGAGCCTTCGCAGTCTTCTGGGCCCAGCATCTCAGGTCCTCTCACTGTTTCCTGCAGTGGGTGCTCTGTGGCTATGGACCCCCAGGGTCCGCCCGTCCTTGGCAATGGCACGCCACAACCCTTTCTTCTGATGGGCGCTGGCCTGTAGAGGAGACACAGACAGAAGGACACCATGAACTCAACACTCCATTCTGTAACAGAAATGGCTTACATACTGCACATAACCCACATTAAACACACTCATGACCCGTACCTCTGCATACACATTGCATGCAGCCAAAAATCCCCCCACCAAATGACACTCTGCCAGCACACACATACATCTTCATGCAGCCATGTTGCATCCAACGTACCCATGATGTACTCACCTGTTGGTCTGGGGGTCCATACAACTGCCCATACAGGGGTAGGACCCCATCCACAAGCTTCTCCAGCTCCTCAGATGGGGCCCTTTCCCCTGTAGCATGGGCCATTGCAGGTTCCAGACACAGGACACAGCAGCACACGCAGTGGAGATGTTGAACCGTGGAGAGTCTGGAATCAAGTGAAGTGATACAGAGGAAATGGCTGTCATGTCCGCATCGGTGAACACAGTCACCGCCTTCGTTGATCATCATTGGGTCCTGTACTCCACTGAGCTCCATGTTAGCCAATGAGAAATTGCATGGCGGTGCAGACCGCCTTCCGCCATGACACCAAACGACGGCGGAGTGAGGTCACTTCCACCTGTCCCTGCATACAGTACAGGCGGTTGTCATTTCCTTATGTTGTTACTTATGTTGGACCAATTTATGTTCATCATAGGTATCGATTATACACACCAAGACAATTCCAGTCTTCTACACACATACATGCTCTGTGTACTGTGATAATGTGTGTCCATACTTCCTGTAGTCACACACATCTAATGTTTGGTTTACCTAGATACATACTACTGCAGAGGAGGAGGAGGTAAGCACCCGTGTACAAACCCCTAGTGGACTTGCCTACACTGGAGGACTGGCACATCATACTCACCTATCATCTGGACAGGGCCACAATTATTGAGCTGTGTCAACAATTTGAGCCAGATCTGATTCCTGCTATCCGTAGCACTACAGAAATTCCCCCTGTAGTACAGATACTGTCAGTGCTCCACTTCCTGGCAAGTGGTTCATTCCAGGTGACAGTGGGCTTGGCTGCAGGAATGTCACAGCAAACGTTTTCAATTGTGCCTGGAAGGGTTTTGGCAGCCTTGCTTAAACACAAACACATCTAATTCCCCCCAGAGTGAAGATTTGCACACTATGAAGGCTGCATGTTACGCCATGGGACACATACCACATGTGACTGGAGTCATTGATGGGACCCATATTGCCTTGGCCCTTCCCAGGGCAAATGAGCTGGTCTAAAAGAATAGGAAGAGTTACCACTCTCTAAAGGTCCAGATGGTGTGCCTTGCTGATCAATAGATCTCCCATGTCACTGCCAAGTCTCCTGGATCTGTGCATGATGCCTATGTATTGAGGAACAGCAGCGTCCCACAGGTGATGGCATGACTACAGAGGCACAGAGTGTGGCTCATAGGTGAGCTTGAGTCTTAACACAGTGTATGTCACTGTATGCCAACCTGAGTTGTACTCCGTGCCACTGTACATGAGTAATGTGTGTCCCTCACTACTTCCAGGTGACTCTGGATACCCAAACCTGTCCTGTCTGTTGACCCCTGGGAGGAATCTGAGAACAGGGGCAGAAAAGTGGTACAATGAAGGACATGGCTGTACCAGGAGGGTTGCTGAATGCATATTTGGTCTACTGACAGCCAGGTTCCGGTACCTCCATTTAACAGGTGGATTCCTATGCCACGCCCCTAAAAAGGTCTGCCAGATAGTGGTGGCTTGCTGCATGCTGCACAATTTGGCCCTCAGACGTCATGTGCCCTACCTGCAGGAGGAGGGGGGAGACAATGCACCTGTGGTAGCAGAGGAAACTGAAGACAGTGATGAGGAGGAGGAGGAGGATGTGGACGACAGGACACATCACACAGCAGTACTTCCAATGACACACAGGTAAGACTGTAATTCTGTTCATATCTCCATTTCAGTTAAGTGATGTGTGCCAGGCATGTTGTGCCAATCACCACCTTTACATTTCAATTGACTGTCACTTATGCCTTCCCTTTTTGCGGATGTTGGAGTGCTCATAACAGTGTACTGATGTGATGACTATAGACTGCTTAAATACATTTTTGGATCGATTCACACATTACAGGACGTGCGCAGGATAATACAGTTCAATACATTGCACATTTCTGTATGATAAAGCACAAATACTCCAGTTGTGTTCAAGGGTGTTTATTTAAGTGACAAAAAAGGAGGGATAGTGCAATAGAGTGGGGTGATGGTGGACGAATACTTCAGTGTAGTGGCCCAGTTAGTTTGTAGCACAGGTCCAGTGTCCATGGGACCATCAAAGGCAATCCAAAGTGAACAATGTGACTCAGTGGCACACAATTGGGACATTCTGGAGGTGTTCACTTCCTGGCGGTGGTCTTAGTAACAGTCTCTGGTGTCTGTCTGGGTCGCAGGGAACATTTAAGGGGTGGTTCACCTTCTGCAGGGAGAGGGTGTAGTGAAATATGTGTTTTTGACCACTGACTTTGTGTTGCACCACTTTGCATCTGGATTAGCTGTCTAGTGTTCACCAGTTGAAGACTACATTTTGTATTCAGTATAACTGCCTATTGACTTTATTGTAGCATTAGACACTGCAATGTTAAAGCTGCTCAGATTTTTCCACATTGTAAACTGTGCTTGTTTTCGTGCTCTTTCTCACCGAAGAGCAAGGACATATTATCACCGAAGAGCTAGTACATAATATGGAGGAGTTAGTCCGCAGCATGATAAGGACAACAGGGAACAGCTTAGGCTTGGGAGAGACACCTTGGGAAACTGGCCAGTTCCAACCTGTTTCTTTCAACCCTGACCTAAACTAGCCAGCATGTTTGAATTGTGAAATTCGTTTTTTTTTCCAGAAATCTCTTTTTGGTTTTTTAAGACATAAAAAGACCCAGTGCGACAGTGCCTCAATCAGGATTCTAGATGTCAGATACCTGATATCTGTCCCGTGAGGGTGGAGATCTCTTTCTCGCAGTCGAATGGGGTCATCGTCTTGCTGGCATAAGAAAGATGAAGAGCTTGGAAGGCCCTACGGTGATGCATTTTTACTTAATTATTTGCTTTGCATTATAATATAATATAAATAAATATATTTGCTGTGTACATTGCAGTGGAGAATCATTTTGGTATATTTTCCTTTCATTGCTGCGACTATTTTTAAACGTGCGTTTTCAACATGCTAATCTCCTTTTAGGAACCTCGTGGTGAAATAATAAATATCTTCTTTGAACTAAGGAGTGCATTCCAGAGATTTTTGGCAGCTCGGTCATTAGTGAATGCAAAACAGAGGAGTGCTATTGGCCTGTGGGTGGTGTTGCAGGTCCTCCTGTCCACTAGCTGCAGCAGATATTGATGGCTGCTGAGTGGACTAGCTAATGGAAGTTAGCCGCTGGTGTGCTCTGTTCTCCCGCATGGTGTTGGCCTTGTCAACCTGCACCCCTACAATGGAGGCCATGTTAGCATTTAGGCCCTGCAACTGTTGCTTGACCTCCTGGTGGTGTACCTTCTGCAGCCGCTGGTTGTCCTGCTTGATGGTGATCACCTGGCCCACCCTGTCCTGGGATTTTTGGTATGCCCCCTAGCCAGTGTGAGTGTCTCCTGGGCAGTCGGTTCCCTGGGCCTGGCCTCACCCAGGCACACAGCTGACCTCCCACCACTGTCCCTCGCCCCCTGTGCCTGTGTCCCCTGAACGGTATGCCCAGTCCCACTTACACCATGACCTTTGCCGTCTTGCCTGTGTGGTGTCAACTCGGGTCCCTGTACAGGTGTGCAAACTATTGTTCGACATGTCCTGGGGACAGGGGTTTGGGGACATTGGCTGGCTGCTGTGGTGTTGGAGTCAGGGGAGGGGGGGGGACTCCTGTGGTGGACTGGCTTTGGGATGTGGAAATCGACTGACCTGTGGTCCAAGATGGGCCGGGGAGTTCGTCCAGCTCGGGGCATCCAGAGTTGCTGTCATCACTGAAGGCATCTTCTGGTGGAGAACTGGGTTGCCGTGGCACCTGCTAGCCGCTGACAAAGGCTTGGGTACCTGTGGACATGTGAAAGATTTGTTACAGTCATTGTCTGTCACATATTCAGAATGTCTTGGTTTCCCTGTGGGTTGGGTGTTGTCCTCCCACCTTTGGTTGGTGTATGCTTGTGGACTGTGGAATTGGTAGTACTACATGCTGGCCATGCATTACTGGTATGTGTGCATGCTGAGCTGGGTGTGTGTGCTTGCAGTGGGTAGGGTATGCAGGGGTACACAATTGAGGGTGGTTATTGGGGCTGTGCACTATATGGGATTGTGTGGGGTGCAGGGAGTCAGGGTGAGAGGGTGACATGCCATGCAGGTATTGGTGGCAAGAGGTTTGTAATGGTGACCTACTAGTCTATAGCCCACCAGTGACTCCAGTGAGGCCCTCAGGAAGCAGGATTGCCAAAATTTGCTTCTCCCATTCTGTCAACTGTGGGGGAGGAGGTGGGGGTCCACCGCCAGTCCTCATGATGGCGACCTGGTGCCTTTATGCAATGGAACGCACCTTACTCCATAGGTCGATCCACCTCTTTCGAATGTCGTCCCCTGTGAGTGGATATTGTTCCACGGAGTTCACCCTGTCCATGATCCTCCACCACAGCCCCATCTTCCTGGCAATGGAGATCTGCTGGACATGTACACCAAACAGCTGTGGCTCTACCCTGACGAATTCTTCCACCATCACCCGCAACTGCTCATCAGTGAAACTAGAGTGCTTTTGTAGGGACATGCCTATTGTGTAGTGTGTTTGTGTTGTGCAGTGGGTGCTCGGTGTTGAGGTAGGGTGTGTGGTGTGTGATGCGTGACGGGTGTATAGGTAGATGTGGTATGTGTCAGCAGTTCTCCAAGGGCTTGGCATGGCAAGGTGTAGCAGTCTTTTCATTTTTGCAAAGGACTGTGTGTTATGTGGATGTGTTTTATAGTACTGTCAATGGGTGTGTGTATATGTGTCAGGTGTATTTTTTTTTTATCTGGCCAATGTTGGCTTCTAGTGGTGTTGGGTGCCCAATTCTGCTGCAGCGGTGTGCACCGCCAATGGCTGACCGCCGTTGAATGCCCGCTGTGGTGATTCGTGGGTCATAATTTGGAGGGCGGTGTATTGCTGGCCTAGCCAGGAGGGTGGTGGGTCCGACAGTTTTTCGCCTTCGTTAGGTCTAGCGGACTTGTGGTTGTGGCTGGTTTCTGTCGGTTTTGTGTTTGTGTGTAATAATGTGGTGGGCGGATTACCGCCTCCGCGACGGTCTGTTGGCAGCCATCACCACGTCGGTCTTCGGGAAAGACTGCCAATGTCATAATGAGGGCCAAAGTCTCTTACTTCTTTAACAAAAGGGTTGAACGATGCCACCTTCTGACACGCAGGGGTACTGCCACAAAACATATTACAGATTCAGTCTAATGCCTGGGGAAAATTCTAAGGCAAGGAATCTATGACTAGAAGTCTTTCAGATTTTTTTATACTGCTAATGAAACTGGCAAACCAGTGACACCAAGACTAGGTATAAGCCAGATCTCTCTCAAGCCCTCTAGCATCGAATTAACTTCTTTTCCCAAATGTCTGGGTGCATCGAAGGGAATGTCCATTCAGGATACTGCATGTCACTAGAAAACAGAGTTCCTTGCATCCAGGCATGACGGATGAGCACCATCCTGGTGATCATGACCTAGATCCCAAAGTGCACTGCTGTGTCAAGGATGGCCTGTAACACATACCTGGTAGCGCTTTGCCCATCCTGAATCTTTTGGGTAAAGGCTGTTCTGAATTTGTGAGGGACAGTCAGAAGGATCTCACTGTCCATGACCCAGAGCGTGTTCATGTAATGGCCTAAATGACAGCCCATATTGAGGGACCAGAGGACTAAACTGGGAGAGGAAAATACTCTCTCTCTCTCTCTGAATGGTCAGGGTGCTTCAATTACCTATTTGCTGTTGCTGAAGGAAAAGCGTTAGGGTTGACCCTGTCTGTGGGTGCCTGTTCCTTCAAGTTTTGGGGGTTCAGTGTCAGAGGAAAAGGGCAAGGTTACTAGGGGCTGGCCTTTGTCATCTAGACACTGGACAACTGCCTGGAGGAGCTGAGCACAGCTTTGTCAAAGCAGCCATTAAGATGTCTGCTACAGCCTAATTGAAAGGCAACAAGGGTTCTGAAGTCCAGCACACAAAGGTTGCAAGATTTCTGTCAACAAACTGTTTTGTTTCTACTGTAGGTGAATGCAAATCAAAATGTTCTGCTGTCACAGCAGACATCTACTGCAAAGGAGGCACTTTCTTCTGGAGCTGGACATGTTGAAGACTCTAACTCAGTCTCAAGAAGAGTCTCCAACACCCTCTTATTTTGTAGTTCTAGATACACTCCGGCATCAGCATAGTTAGGAAGAAAAAGACGCCCACCTCTTTGATGTCTTAGCTAAGAGGAAGCTTTTTGTTGAAGACTTATGTGAAACCTATTTTCTACGAGTAAATGGAAAATGATCCTAATTTTTTCAAAGGACTCTCACCCACACTATGTGGCATGCTTCATCATCAACTCCTCGCCAGGTGTATATTCCATTCCGGGGTGTGAAGTTTGGGTGTCCTTCCAATAATCTTCTCTCTTGCTCCTTTCATTAGGCATCTCCTCATTGTCGTTACTGTCACGTCATATGTTCTAAAGCCCTTCAACTGCCCAACAGTAGTGCCCAACAGTGCTGGCAGTGAGAGGGAAGCTAGGGATTCACTGTCTAATGGGGCTGCGCTTTGGTGATCTCATAGCACAGACCAACATTGGCTCAGAGACCTATGTTGGACCAGATCCATCATGGATGCCACCAGAGTTGTGGGGGTTGGTGCTATGAGGCACTGATCGGTCTGGCTTCCGGGGCCAGGGTAGAGCTCTGGGCCAATGCCAGCAAGTTACTGGAGTAGTGTACAGCAGTGTAAGTCAGTACAAAGGAGGGACCAGTTGACAGAGACGCGACTGGTGGCCCCTGTGAGGCTGTGGCCCTCCAAAGCATTAACTTAGACTTGCAGCATGGTTTCTTGAAACACCTCTACTTTTTGTGGAGCTGACAACCATACAGGAAACTCTGCACACACTGGGACCAGCCTCAGAATGGGCTTGGAGTCACAAGACGCCGGCTCTTGGAGTGCCAACTGTACAGATTCTTGTCTGATCTGGAGTGGCAACAGGAGTTGAATCATCCAGCATAGCGGTCAAACTTGGCATAGCCTTCTTGCGCCTTGTGGCAGAACTGACTTTGACTGACCCAAAGACTTGGAAATGGATCTGGCATGAAAGCAGCCCCACAATATGGAGTAGTAAAGGCTTAATGGCTTGGAG